>NC_084884.1:70000-1270000 GCF_023558435.1 Drosophila sulfurigaster albostrigata
CCCAACGGTGGTTTGATTGATGAACGAATTGGCAGTTTCATAAGTTTGCCAGCAGCGGCGCCTTTGCGGATGTTACCAAATTTTCAACAACAACAATGTTCCTCACAACTGCTCTTTAAAGATGGCAACAACATCGAGTCAGATGCCTCCAGTATCCAAAATATTCAAGATGGTCAAACAGAATCGTATTGGAGGGAGCTACACCCGATTTAGCTACAGGAGCAGAGACCAGCAATATTGATGAAGCATTTTGTCAAAATGCTCGACCTTACACCTCAATGCTGCCACTTGACTATAAAGATTACTACTCCGACTACGGCCATTCGGATAATTTGTCAACATACAGTGACACACCACCAGTGACAATTAGCGCTGTTCAACACAAGCTTCAACAACAGCGCAAAATCTCGCTTATGATGGCAATGACAACTGCATCTGTGATAGCATCTGGCGAAACAAGAATAGCTGTTCATATGCAAAAGCAGCAGCAACATTCACAGCAACGTGTCAATAATTATTCTTCGACAGACTTTAATAATCAAATTGGTTACAGATCCACTGCTTCAACAACAGATGTTTTTTCTATCGGAATGAAAGAACCCGACCTAGTAGATGCACCAACTACTCATACAACTCCAACTGCAACTACAACTCGAAAATTGCCAAAACGACTCCCGTCGCCTCAGTACAAGACATTACTAAATACTTCTAGCCTTTCTGTTACTGAAAATTCATCGTTACAAGTTCCACTACCTGAGTTCACAGATGCCTTAAGTTTGCCACAGTCAGAGACAAAAATTATCGCCCAAAGCAGTTGCCCAAGTTGCCAATATCAAAGGCTAATATCACAGTAGGGAATGCAAACACAGATCTTATCAATTCATATATTACTAATCATAGACCAATTTATCACCATAATTCGATAGTTTTGCCATCCGAAAATGCATCGCCAATTTCATCAGATCATGTAATCTTCAGTGCTACCAATACTCTTGAATCAAAATCTTTAATAAGCTCAAATGCAGATTGTACCGAGAATAAAAATGCCAAAATAACATCGATACTCAAAACGAGTTAGTCAGCAAAACCGTTAATACATCTGAAAAATTAAAGATTCTTCATCTCTCCTATTATTAGATTCAAATGAGGTTGTTAAATATGAGGACGATAAGAATTCGATTGCTTCGACATCTCCTAAAAAATCATCGATAGAACTAGATTCAAGATCACTTAGCCTAGGATTGCCAATTATAGATCATCAAGTAATCAATTCAATAGAAAAGGTATCTGAGCCACAGGCGTCATCATTTGACATATCTCAATATCTAAAGCCTTATACATTTGACTCAATTGAATATCGTACTGAAAATAAAAATGATTACCCTTCTACTGAAATTGTAACTACAATTAGTGCACACGTTTCCTTACATGATAACGACCGAGATGACTTATTTACTTCATCAAAGTTTTCACTGCCACCACTGGAAACCCATACAATTACAAAGTGGTCAAGCAGCCCAATCAACATTGCAGATCCGTCATTATCAATCCCACCTACAGTTATCGACTTGTCTATATCATCACCGCAACAAAGTCCAACGGCTTCAAAATCTGAAATGATCATAACACCATTAAGTGATTCTTCATCCACTTTATCGTATTTATTATGTAAGCAGACGTTTAATGCTGACAATTTAAATTCTCTTCAGTGTAATATTGATGCAATATCGTCAACTATTTCTTCAAATACACCTCCCGTTCTTAATACCTTTGAAACCATGCTCACAACAAATATAGTTAATTCAGATTCAATACCTGCTGAGATTGTGAAATCAACGTCAATTATTAATGCTTCACCAGAATCAAAACAATCCTACGTTGATTATATGCGAAAATTTGATCTTCCAGAGCTTCCGCCTATTCTTGACATAGAAATCAATAGCAGTGATGAAACCGTTATTTTTCAATCCAATACACCATATTGTAATATCAAAACAACACCAACCCCTCCAATAAATGATGATACAAAGATCTCAGCGCCAACTTCAAATACAATTTCCGAGTCTTCCTTTGAATCCAATAAACTGGATTATTCAAATATTGTGAATGATAATATGGAAGTTCCGGTGTTGCCATGTTTGGAAATAACCTCAACGAATTCATGCCTTGGATTGATGTCAGGATTCTGTAATGAATCATCTCATCCTCAATCGCTAACTAATAATTTTTAATAAGCCCAAAAGTTGAGTCAACAGCCTGTGCTTCAGGCTTCGATGACAGTTTCTATGATAGTTTTAATGTGGATCTATTAGCCACCATTGCACAAATTGAGAAAGAAACATGTATTCCACCTGTTCAGTTGACAAAAAGTGATAAAACCAACCAAATTAATGTCAATACAATATTGACAGATGTCGATTTGAATAAAATGTCCGATCTGGAAGAGAAAGACGATTATAAGCCTCTTCAGCCATTTGATGCCATGAATGTACTTGATCCATATTCAACAAGAAAAGTTGCAGATACACATACAGCTACAAGTGTTTTGGGTGGCCTTTCCAAAGGCATCAAAGGTGGATTGGACGGAGTAATTAGCGGTGTTAGTTCAACAGTGGATTCAACGAAACTAAATACGTTTAACAATAATAGCAAGAAAAGTTTTGGTTTCAACTTAGCCTCAAAACTTGTGCCGAGTGTTAGTGGATTACTTTCCAGCTCAAACAGACAGAACGAGGAAGAAAAACTATCTTCAACTACATATAATACTTCAATATCGTTAGCAGACAATTCGGTCGAAATACTTAATTCAAAGCAAATGTATACAGCATCGCTTCTTGACAAATCCGACTTAAGCCGCAACAACAATGGGACGCCTATTTTGGGAATTTTAAGAAGCAATATCAATTCCAATACAGACTTTGACATCAATCGCACGGATGAACTTATTTTCTCCTCGACTGATTTAATAAACTCAGATAATTTGGAAATGCAAGTTCTTGATAATGATTATGCCAATTATGATATTTTAGAATATCAAACAACAAGCAACAATGATAATGGAGAGAACGTTTGCTTGCAACAGGATGATTTTTTTAAGTCAACACCAACAAATATTATTAGTATTGGCTTGAATGATGTAATCACTTTAAATAAAAATCAAGAAACAGTAACGGTAACTAAAACAACAAATGAAATGAATAAGAAAAGTGGATCTAACAATACTAGTGGTGGAGGAGTGTTTGGAAGCCTTTTGGTAAAGCGGCAGCAGCTGTTCAATCCGCTACTCAGGCAGTCAATCAGAGTGCTTCCTCCGTGGCTTCAGTTGTAGCTCAAAAGACATCAAATACGTTAGCAAATAGCAAATCCATTCCAGTGGCAAGTGTATCAACAATATTGTATTCGAATAATACAACCGCTACTATAGCTTCAAGCTCGAACACTACTTCCTCAATAATTGATGAAAGTGAATATCATGGATATAATAAAATGTTGCTAAAGGAAGAAACATCGTCCAATCAATATTCGAATACTGGTGATGATTACACGAATAGTAATACTCCGGGTATACTCGGGTATAATATGTCAATGGCAATGACAATGGCTCCACCAGTGGTCTCTGAAAATGACAATATTCACTACTCAGATGAAAATAATCAGCAAAATGGTGTTGTAGCACCAGCAGGCCAAAATATTACCTGCGGTGCCGTCAGTGGGATCCACAGGCAAAAAACTGCCCACTCTTAATGGTAAATCAGGACTCTTGATTAAACAACAGCCAACTGAAATTTTTGATGATGAATCCGAAGACGACGATATCATTAATGATTTTATGATAGGCAATCGACAATCTGAGATGAACCATAAGGAAAAATATTGCATGATCGATAGTGAGCAGGATGATTACTTTTTGGATTCTCAGCTGACGACACCGTCTAGTCGAAGAGCAACCGATTATTATGACCATGTCAACACAAGTTATAATTATCGAGAAGACTTCTTTAACGAAGAGGATGAATATAAGTATCTTGAACATCAAAGGCTTTTAAAGCAAGAGCAATTTCATCAGCATCAAGAACAACAGGAGCTGCAACAAATAAAAACCAAAACAGTCATTAGATTACATAGACAATCATCAACCAGACGACGATGAGAACGATAACGATGACTTCTTGGACGAAAACTATCCGAGTGATGAAGACTGCGGAAATTATTTAGATGAAACCTCCAGCGGCAGTGTTGGTGGTATTATAGGTGCACGAAAGTTCATTCATGGTAATAACAATCATTCTATATCAACGACTAACGCCAGTATCAGTACTGCCGAGCCAACTGCTTTAGGGAGTATTCACACCATTACAGCGGTTACAAACATTCCTCCGCAATTGCTAACACCATCTCATCATCAAATCAAAAAGCAGGACAGTATTGTTATTGAAGAAGGTAATTCTTTACTGATGGATTTAGTTGACGACCGTCAAGTAGCCTCAAACGCATCTCATGACTATAATCACGAGGTGGATATCGACGACGATGATAAATTAACTGATCTGATGCCGACAAGAACCAAGTCGCAAAACAAAAAGATTCTCATGCGGGGCGAAACTGAAGAAGTCGTTAGCGGTCACATGCAAATACTGCGAAAACCAGAAATATCCGCGAAACAGAGATGGCACTGGGCTTACAACAAAATTATTATGCAGTTAAATGTGAGTACCATTTTAATTAATTGACTAAGCATCCTTCGTTTGCAAAACCATAAATATGTACTATATTAAAAGTCGTAAAGCCGCAACTTTATCTAAATATATGTATGAATAGTTTTCTTTATGATTTCTGGTGAGTGATTGGTTATTAACCCTTTCATGCCCAAAATAAACTGGGAACACATAGAAAATATTTAACGTCATAAATGATTAATAACGTATTTTTCATTCCGATTTTCGATACTCTAAGGTATGTCCTTGCTGCAATGTTGCCTTGTAGGCAACATTTGTCCATCCATATATATAAATAAGTACGTAAAATGTAAATGTTAAATGTAAAGTCAATGTTGCCTATAGGCAACAGTAATATATCGAAAGTTCCTATACCTACTGAGATTGTGAAGTCAACGTCAATTATTAATGCTTCACCACAATTAAATCAATCCTACCTTAACTTCCGCCCATTTTTGACATATAAATAGCGGCGATGAAATCGTTATTTTTCAAGCCAATATTGTAATATTAAAACAATACCAACACCGTCAAAAAGATGATACAAATCCCTTGTCTGTATCCTCAGCTACAACTTTAAATACAATTTCTTACCCGGCTAGTTTTATCTAGAAATAACCACCTATTATTGGCGTACAAAGTTCCCTTGGTTCCATCAATGATACAAATATTTGTTTCAAAGCTTGCTCCTCAAATCGCATCATGATATAAAGGCCTTCATTTTGGCCAAAG
Source organism: Drosophila sulfurigaster albostrigata (assembly GCF_023558435.1). Classification (NCBI taxonomy): domain Eukaryota; kingdom Metazoa; phylum Arthropoda; class Insecta; order Diptera; family Drosophilidae; genus Drosophila; species Drosophila sulfurigaster. Next base: position 75,448 of record NC_084884.1, read on the forward strand.
TTAAAAATGTCAATCCAAAGGATGCATCTTCAGTATGTCAACTTTACTATTCGAAACTTTTGATCGTCTACTTCTTGGCCTGAGAGTACAAACCCAAAATTAACAATCGGTCGCTGCTTAGCTTTCACTTAATAATCACTTCAATCGACTACACCTTTTCTTCAGAAAACCCCAATTACTTCGCTTTTAGTAATTTATTAAGATGAACTGTTATATTGAGTATAATGCTTTTAATTTACCTTCCTCCCCTTGCTGTACCAAGATGAGAATTTTGATTGTGCCGAAAGCCAATACATTTTGCAAGTTCCACAAATTTTAGAGTTACCGTTTTTGGCAACCTTTATGACTCTAAAAACCTATGACCCTATTAAACAAATGCAATTATTAAAAAAAAAAAGTAAGTCGGGCAAATTTGAAAATATACCAAATTAATACACCGCAAAATACTAAAAAATTTCCAAGCAAAAACAAGTAAGAAAGCTAGGGTCAAGTGTGCTCGACTGTGAGATACCCGCTACCCATTTTGAGTAAAATTAAAATATTGCGGTAATATTCTCAAAAATATTACAAAATAGTAAAAACATGTCAAATTGCATATTTTGGTATATTTATTTAATACTACATCCAAAATATACTATAGAGTGCAAAATATACCAGATTGTCAGCCAAAGCATATAAGCCCCTTAGTAAGTGTGCGTTATTGCCCATACAAAAGAGTATTTCTTTAATAACTTCGACAATGTTTATCTGATCGCAATCAAATTTTCAGGAATTGCAATTACTATGTATATTTATTATTGTAATTCGCGACTTTAGCTTTAAAACGCTTGTTACTCGATTTTTGTCGATTTGCGAGGTTGAAAGTGGACGTGGCAACCATTTGAAACCAACTTGATCTGCGTGCAAACATAATAAATGCTATCGAATAATTATAGTTCTATATCTTATAATCTCTGAGATGCAGTGTTGCGTACGGGCAGACGGATAGGGTCGTAAATGCCTTCTTTTACCTGTTATATACATTTCCTGCCGTCGTATCCGCCTGAACGTTCATTTGTAAATTGTAAAAAAATGTTAGAAGTTATTAAAGAGAAACTTTTGTGGGTAAATTACGCCTACTTCAATGGGGTCTTACCAGCTTAGGGTGACAATCTGATGTGTTTTGACCTCTATGTTAGAATGTAGAACTTTATTGATATTCTAAATATAGTCTTCGTTATATTTTAGTATATTTGCGGCATATTATTTGCTATATTTAGCGGATATCTCACAGTCGCAGCACTCGACCCACCGACAGAGGATGCGTAGAATCCGCAAATTTAGGATTTTACTCTGCGCGAAAAATTAATAGCAATCGCTTACCGCAGTAACTTTCTCTAATTTTGGACAGTTATAATAAGAAGCCACACTTTATACACTATTTACACTGAATTGCATTATCGAAATTTCCGTTAAGTACCTTAAGTGGCGCAAAATTTATTGAATTGCTAATGATTTCTTTCTACTGCCTTTGGTATTCTTCTTTTTCCTACCCTTTTGCGTGATTCAATTTTGATGTAAATACTTGCAAATGCACTTGGTCTAAATAAAGAATTAAAATCACCTTGGTTATTTAAATATCAAACATATCAACCTTATAAATATCAATTACAAAATACTAAAACACTGAATCGAATTTCGCGACATCCCCTACTGAGTGAAGCAACCGTTTCTTACACGTCCAAAACAGCCAGCTTGGAGTCGGGACACACCATGTTGGCACTTATTACTAACTCCTGAACTACATACGATTTTTTATGGATTTTTTTTTTTGTTCTTTGGACTAGAGGTGGGCATGGGCCGGGCCTTTTTCGTAGTCCGCGGGCTTACACATGCCCGGAGACGGCCCGGCGGGCCCGTGTCTTAGCAAAAGGGCCGGCCCGTAAAACCCGAAATAGGCCCGTAAAAGCCCGAAATAGGCCTGAAAACAATTTTGATTTGTTCGCGCTATTTTTTATTCTCGAATTATAACCGCCATTTATCGCATTTTAATTGTTTATATATAATACTATCGACTTGCTTATACAATATTTTACTTGTTTGCAAAATTGGCGTATATAGTATATACCAAAATTCGCTCTACTTTAAAATTACGCTTTTAATTCGATTTTTTGATTTGCTGGGGCGTAAGTGGGCGTGGCAAAAATTTGAAACAAACTTGATCTGCGTGCAAACATAACAAATGCTATCGGAAAAAAATATATCTCTATCTCTTATAGTCCCTGAGATCTAGGTGTTCATACGGACAGACACTCAGACGGACATGGCTATATCGTCTCGGCTGTTGACGCTGATAAAGAATATATATACTTTATAGGGCCTCCTTCTACCTGTTACATAAATTTCCTGCCGGCACAAAGTTATAATACCCTTCTACCCTAGCGGGTATAAAATGTAGTTGACTCGTTGGTTTATTGTCGTTCTTTTAAGACCGCTAGAAGATCAATTAGGCTTGTAATTACTTTTAAAACGACTAATTTCTGACCACACCTCTAATTTGGAAACAACATTTTTGCCGTCGGCAACAACAATTTTCGTTTTTGTGAGCGACCGATAAGTTCGACAGCATGAGTTATCGCCTAAGCTGCCATACTTTTGATGGAATGAAAAGCATGTTAATTAATTAATTATTAACTTAAGTGGTAAAATTTTATAAAAAATATTGAAACCACCGGAATGAAATCCATTAAAAAGGTGGCCATCTTCATTTTTTGTGGGAAACAGCTGATTGCCGTTCAACTGATTTTTTAAAGAAAGTTTCAAATCTTTCTTTTCAAAAAGACAAAAGGCAAATATATGTCATTCAGGGAAGCATAAATAAACTATGGAGGATAAATACAGTAGAATCCGGTTATAGCGACTTTCAAGGGACCGTCGTTATATCCGGAACACCTACTAACCAAAAGTTGAAAAATAAAATTTTGTTTATTTTATGGTTGCCATAGGTTTTAAAATACAACTAATTAATGTTATACTCAATTTAATTTGTATGGGGACCCACCAAGTCATCGAGTTTTCGTCACAAAAATCGGACGGACGCTATAAGCGGCGTCGCTATAACCGGATTCTACTGTATACCCTTATGTGAGTTCAACAAGTCAACTCTTTCAGCAGTAAATAATGAAACGTTCCGATAGCAAAACGATGACCAAAAACTTGTGAAAACCGGAGCACCTAAAAACGAAAATCTCGGTTTTGGTCCCAAAACGAAAACGAAAAGTGAATACCGGAGCATGCCTGAAAATTTCTTGTTTTGCAATTCGAAAGAATCTTGTGAAAGTGAAAACGTAATAATCAGACATGCATCCGGGAGCACCAATTTTATCGTTTTCGTTTTCATTGGTGCTCCCGGATGCATGTCTGATTATTCCCAAAATATTCGAAAACAACATACCTCAAAATACTAAAAGAATATGCCAAATGGTATATTTGGTGTATTGATATGGTACTACATTCAAGACACTATAGAGTACAAAATATACCATATTGTCAGCCAAAGCAACTATGTTAAGACCCCTAGCAACTAAGACCCCATACAAAAGTATTTCTTTAATAACTTCGACAATTTTTATCTGATCGCAACTATTTCAGGAATCACAAAGACTATAGTTATTAATGTATATACCAAAATAGGTAGCGGGTATTTTAAAGTCGAGCTCACTCTCCTGTACATTTCTGACTTGTTACTTGTTTTACTCCAATCAATAACCTTCTGTAGAAAACGCATACCCCGAATTGTGTTATAGTCAATGAAAATCGGCTTCCAACTATACTACTATAATAGAAAATTTTTGGAGTGATTTTTATACATATACGATGATGCGGTTATATGCACCAAAGTAATATATTATACTACAACAATTACAATGTATGTAGTTGGTCTATGTAGATAATCGAAAACTACTGCTCAAATCTGTCACTCTTTAAGCTGTCGTTGAAAAATTCTAAATATTGATTAAAAGTGGACGCAGCATATAAGTGAATGTCTACTACAGACAATTTTTTTGTTAGTTGTTTAATTGTTGCGCTTTTATGAGTATGTACAAACATATGTATATCAATTAATTAGTATTCCTTGGTAAACTGATAAGCTGACACACTTATATAGATATTGTCGGTAAGCTCCCTTATATACACAGAAAAAACTTCTTTAGGGGCAACATCACTGTAACCTTTTTTATTGCAATTTTTTTCAACGAGAAAAAATAAGTGTAAATAAAGGAATTTTTGATATGTTGTGAAACATGCATATTATATTTAAAGGAAAAAAAAATGTCGGCGATATGGCCCTCACACTGAAAGGTGTTTCGCTGGAAGACCTCCGCGGCACGCAATACATGTGGTGTAAATTTGTACTTGCCGGACAATCAATATCAAATATCAAAATCAATATATGTTGTGATTTTCGTGATCGTTTGAACAAAGGTCATAATTTCACTAAAACTAAATTTTGACAATTAAAAATCGTAGGACATTCTCTACGTATTTGCGGTTTAAATTCAAAACCGTATTTCGAGTAAAATGCAAAGTTTTGAAATTGCGAATCAAAAAGTTTTTTCACCCAATTTTTGTTTAATGTATTCTAGGTTAGATAAACTATATTTTAAGCAAAAAAAAACATAACAGTGGTGTTACCCTTTAAATTAAAAATAAAAACTGTAATCAAGACTAACCCATGCTAAAATTAAATTCAGAAATTCTTGAAAATTAAATATTTATGAAATGAATAAAATGGAAAATTGGCAATATTTTACCCAAATACAAAATGTTAAATATATAATTAAAATAATATTAAAATATATTATTCTTATAATTTTATATTTACTTGAGCTCAATAAATAATATTTTTAAATATTACTTACTATTTTCAAAATAACCGTTTGCCTAAATCGAAATTATTATCAAAGCATGCACAATAATTTTATACAAGTTTTCTATAGCATTAAAAATTTACTTAATCGAAGATCTAAGAACTTTCCATCTCAAGATGTTTATATTATGTATGTATGTGACTGCACGAAATGTATGTAACATGCAGAAGGAGTCATCTCCGACCCCATATAGAATATGTATTATTGATTAGCGTCAACAGCCGAAACGATATACATAGCTATGTCCGTATGAACACACAGATCTCTCATTTTTGCACTTGTTATTTACACATTACATGCAGAGCAACTCTGTTGCCACGTCCACCTCCGCCTACGGAAATGGAACCAAAAATCCAGTAATTTTTAAGCGATTTACAATAATAACTACAGTATTAATGATTCCTGAAAATTTGGATATTTTATTTGCATTCAAATAATAATTGTTGAAGTTATTTAAAGTGTTGTATGAAAAAAACTTCGTATGCAATCGAGTCTTAGCTGCTTTGGTTGACGTTCTGATATATGTATTTTGTACGTGATAGTATATTTTGAATGTAGTACTATTGTATATCAAGATACCAAATATATCTTTGATGTTTTGGAATTTTTAGGTATATTAATTTGGTATATTTCAAGAAAAATGCATTGTTTTGCGGGTATCTCATAGTTGAGCACTTCGACTAAAGCTTCTTTTACTTGTTTTTCATTTATATCTTCAAAGCACAAGTCTTCCACATTCAGCGCCCACAACAGTCGGTTATTGGTTGTGGTGCTACAAACTTGAACAACATACAAATTTGTAAAATGATAGAACTTGGCAATCTAAAGCTAAATTCTAAAATACCAATCATATTGGCTTCTCCTCCAACTGTAGCAGAACGCACTCGTAAGCTGAGCTGCCTTCTCAAGCACCACGGTGGCAGTATTGTTTGTTGTGTATGTTTAATATTGAAACTTACATCTATAGAATATATTAATATTAAGGTTGTCGAAATTTTTAAAAAATATCGTATCGATGATATTGTTTTTATCAAATAATATGATAATAATATTTCTAAATATCACCGAAAAATATCGATATATTTGATATTTTTGATTTTTTTTAATAAATTGATAAAAATGTTTTTCCTGGATAATAAAAAGAAAATAAGTTTTATAAACTTACATTTTTAATTATATTTTTAATCAATATATATATACATGTCTTATGTCTTATATGTATCTAAATGTAACATCAAGCCCAATTGGCAGAATTTAAAGATTTTAAAAACACTTTACTTTAGGTGTATGTCCATCAAAAATTGCAAAAATTTCGAAAGTGCGACGACAGATTCGATGAATTACCGCTGGTTTTAATTGTTTTCTCACAATGAATGTACTTCGCGGTGCCGCCTGTTATGTTTGTGTAATTTGATTTAACATTCATTTTACCCTTTATTCTTCTGTCAAATTTCAAATTTAATTTAAGTTTAAATTGAAAGTTTCAATCGACGCTTTGAATTTAGAGTGACCAAGGAAAAAATATCAAAAAATAGAAATAAAAATATCGTGATTTCGATATTTGGGCAAAAAAATATCACGATATAAATATATAATTTTTAGAAAAAATATCGATATATTGATATTTTGATATATTATCAACAACCCTAATTAATATCAACAAATTGTAAATATCAATTGCCATTTTATAAGATTATTCCAAGACTTTGCTTTCTTTTATATTCCCGACACTAATAATAACAAGTAAGAAAGTTACAGTCGAGTTTGCTCGACTGTGAGATACGCGCTACCCATTTTAATAAAAGCAAAATATTACGGTATTATTTTCAAAATATTCAGAAAATACTAAAAAATACTACAAATATACCAAAATGGTGCAAAAATTTGAAACAAACTTGATCTGCGTGCAAACATAACAAATGCAGTCGAAAACAAGTAAGAAAGTTACAGTCGAGTGTGCTCGCTTATGAGATACCCGCTACCCATTTTTAATAAAGGCAAAATATTGAGGTATCATTTTCAAAATATACCAAAAATATTTAAAAAAATACTAAAATATGCCAAATGGTATGTTTGGTATATCGATATAGTACACCTTTCAAAATATACCATACACGGCACAATATACCAGATTGTCAGCAAAAGCAACTAAGACCCCTAGTAAATAGGCGTTTTTGCCCATACAAATGTAGTGGGTATAAAAGAGTATTGCAACTCCTACGAAAAGAAAAGATATGAGGAAGTTGAAATTCTTGAGTCTGCATCAATTATCTAATAAACTAAACCATGTCCGTTTTTCATATAAACACCTTCTAAGAGAGAATAGAAATTGAAAAACAATATTTTAATTTAACACTTGTTTTTGTTGCAGGCATATCATGTTTGTATTAGATTTTGACCTTATTTTTATACCCACTGCCCATAGGGTAGAAGGGTATTATAACTTTGTGCCGGCAGGAAATGTATGTAGCATGTAACATGTCGGAGGCATCTCCGACCCTCTAATGTATGTTATATACAAGTATATTCTTCATCAGCATGAACAGCCGAGACGATCTAGCCATGTCCGTCTGTCTGTCCGTCTGTCCGTACGAAACACTGAATCTCAGAACCAGAGACTTAGAGATAAGAGATAAAGCTATAATTTTTTGACAGCATTTGTAATGTTTGCACGCAGATCAAGTTTGTTTCAAATTTTTGTCACGCCCACTTCCGCCCCTGCAAATAAAAAAAATTGAATAACAAGCGTAATTTTAAAGCTACAGCTGCAAATTTTGGTGTATACAATAATAAACATAGTAGTTATGATTCCTGAAAATACTTTTGTATGGGCAAAAACGCCTATTTACTAGGGGTGAGCTTTGGCCGACAATCTAGCACATTGTGCCGTCTATGGTATATTTTGAATGGTGTACTATATCGATATACCAAACATATCATTTGGGTCATTCTTAGTATTTTTTAGTATATTTGCAGTATATTCGGTATATTTTGAGAATAATACCGCAAAATATATTGCCTTTAATCAAATTGGGTAGCGGGTATCTCACAGTCGAGTACACTCGACTGTAGCTTTCTTACTTGTTTTTATTTGGACTATCCTTAGGCCATTGCACTATGGGAAAAAGTCGATTTTTGGCATAAACTCTAGTTTTAAGGATAAAAACTTGAAATTTGTTATATATACTATTAAGATTAATGTGTAATTTCGGATTTTGTTGCTTTTGAATCGAACCATTGCCTTCATAACCCCCACCCCCACCAATAAATGTTTTTAATATAACCAATGAAACATTTAATATTGGTTGATATTTGCTGATTTAAAGTTTCATCAAATTGCTCGCCGTAAAGTTGTATTTGTATGTAGCTTCTTAGAGCATCTTCCGAGCGCCTGTTTTTCTCCCAAACTTCGAGAAGTGCAGCGTGTGGGAGCTCATAAGTTGCTGGACATAAGTCATTTTTGAAGAAACGTGCAAAAGTTGCAAAATGATTAGTTTTATGATATTAATGATACATTTGGTAATAACTTTGCGTTTTTACCTTTTTGCAACGTTGTGCCATTTATAAGTTATACACCACGGAACACAAACAAACTTGTTAGTTTTAAGCTAAAAGATATACATATAAAACACTTCACAGTTGGACAACAAGTCATAATAATCAAAACATGTAATCTAAGATACATTTATATACCTTTGCTACGATTTGCCATAATCAGAAATAATAAATCAATTTGTTGCACCACAAAATAAACAGTGAAAGTTTGTAAAGATTTTTCACTAATTTAAGCACACTACAAAGTCAATCGAACAGCTGACTTTGTTCGTTTATCAACACTATGGTGTTGTTAGTAAAAATCTTAGATAACGGTTCTTGGCTAATTAGGGTATGTAAATTCAAAAATATATTTTATTTTTAAAAATAATTTGATTTTATGCCAAAAATATCCTATAGTGCATTGCTTGGTTTAAGGTTGCTCCTGTTTGTAGCTACCGACGCTTCGTGTATTTTATCTCGGCGTCTGTTATTGTCCAAAAACATTTGCAAATTTAGAGAGCAATTTACTGAAATATGTGACGATCGGATAAGGATGCAGCCTGCGTGTATACCATGCCCACTAAACTCTTCTGCTTGGTGGCAGCTTTGTGAATATTATGTCGGGCTGCTTAAATAGATTTCTCCATTTGGTAGCGATTGCATGATTACTCACGTGGCTTGCAATTTGCCAAGTGCCAAAAGCTTGTGAATAGCTGCAGAATTCACACGCTTTTCAACTAAGTTCGTATGAGCTGTTAAGGTTGTCCATATCTTAACCATATCTGATCTGCTTTCAAGTTTCTCGTGTGGATTAGCAATGAGTTTACTGTGTCTCAGAAATAGGCATTTGTGCGATCATATGCCGCTTTAGTTTCCGTGAACGCGTGAACGAATGTTGGCCAGTTCTCCGACTTGCCTCCAAACTCGGCAATTTGCGTACACACTGACACTGAAGATCCGAAAACCATTGTTGATGATGTATGTCGTGACAGAGGTCTCTCTTAGGCCGTGATATGGTGCAAATCCATAATGATGTCTCGAATTAACGGCGGTCATGAAACAAGATGGCGATGATATCCATAGCGCACATAAATTAGTTAGCAACATTTTACAAACACTGCACATGGGATGAAATGCCTTTATTTTGGCCAAAACCTAAAAGTTCATGTTAATATATCAATAATGTTACAATTATTTCAAGCTTTGAAAAGTCCCTAGACATCGAAAATATTTCATTGGTATTTTATTGTGCAGCCCTCGACTTCCACCAGCCGTTGAAAGTCATGTTTTTAATGAAATACGTAAGCAATAGTTTTGTTGGTTCTAACCTTAAAATATTTGTGTTTCGTGGAGCATATCTAGCAAGATACAACAGGATTCAAATAACAACTTATGTGGTAGTATGAGTTATTATGTGTATATTCAGATAGCATTTAAATAATTTGCGGGAATTTGCGGTGGGGTTAAATATTTCAATAGATGCAAGCAAGGTTTTTATTCGTCGAGGTGACTTACTAAAAACTTGGCTGGATACAAATCGCAATGTCAACCCCTCTTTTGACTGGGTAATTCCAAATGATTTTCCGGAAAACGATTTAGAGGTGATTAAAACAAAAAAATATAAAAAAACTAAAAAATACAAAATAAAAAATAAGAAAATGCGAAATTCACAAATAATATAAGCAGCAAATTCTCCAAGTTTCAACTTTCTAGCTTTAAAAGTACGGTTGTGGCCAAAATATAGGCATTTCATCCCAATGTGCACTGGTTGATTTGCACGTTCAAGCATAGGTTGATTGGCACTCATAAATGGTTTGATTCTGCACCATTTTGAGTGGTGCTTTCAGGTGAGCGGTCTTCTTCACAAAACTCGCAACCAGAGTCGCAACGGTTGTCTTTTCTGGGACAGCGTGCGAACTGCTGCCGATTGCACATTGTATAATCTTAATTTTAGTAAAACCACAAATGCATTCCAAATGGGTAAGAATATCTCACAGTGGAGCATACTCGACTGTAGCTTTCTTACTTGATTTCTATTAAAATAATTGTAAATATTTACGCATGTTATACAACTTCTGCGTCGCAGAAGCAGCCGATAACCATGCTCCTACCATACATACACGTTATCCGAATAGATACAAGCACAATTGAATTACACTCTTACTGTTAAGCGCCCCCGTCGTGGTAATAAAGTTTTAAAGGGGTAGCAACGAACATTCTTAGTTCCTCAAGAGGTTTATTCTCATTAGCTACGAATGAACGCAATGAAAATATATTTTTTAAGCGCTTTTCCCATTTGAACGCAATTGTATTTGTTCCACACAATTCCACACAAAAAAAAAAGTTTGTTAAAAATGTTTCGGGCGTCATTTCATTCCCGGTTCCCAGTACAAATTATGCGTATCGATTCTGGAATGTTTTTAGAGATAACAATAAAACACACAAGGCCGGAAACACAAATCTACACAAATCTGCCAAGTATGCGTTTCCACCGCATTTTCACTACAAAAACAGGTAACAAAATTACCGTTACCCGCTACAACCGAAAAGTACTTCAATATATCGAAGGCTATACTTGGTATTTCGGTATATGTACTTTATATACTAAATATGCGAAAGTAAATGCTACTATCGAGTACGCTCGATATCATCCTATCATCGTTCTGAATAAAAGCAAATAAGTGGGGTAATCATTTAAATATACCAAAACAATTTACATAAATCCAAGAACTGAATACTGATCTAACAAGTGTTTAATAAAATCTTGGCTCCATCTCTTTCGTATCTGATATCTAGGGCTGATCAAGAATATATGCCTCCTTCTGCCTTCAACCCTTTTGGTAGCGACAGGTTAATTAAAACATTTCAACTTTTAAACGATGTCAGTGTCACTTCAGCATTCCCGTTTAAGTGTTATAATGATGGTAGCAATTATTGTGTGTACCAATAACTAGAAATATTAAGCTTGCAATTTTTATACCCGCTACCCATAGGGTATTATAACTTTGTGCCGGTAGGAAACGTATGTAACAGAAGGAGGCATCTCCGACCCTATAAAGTATATATATTCATATTCATTAGGTTTGCATGCAGATCAAGTTTGTTTCAAATTTTGCCACGCCCGCTTCCGCCCCCGCAAATCAATAAAATCGAATAGAAAGCGTAATTTTAAAGCTATAGCCGTGAATTTTTGTTTATACGATAATAACAATAGTAATTATGATAAAATTTGGCTGCGATCAGATAAAAATTGTGGAAGTTATTAAAGAAATACTTTTGTATGACCAAAAATGTCTATTTACTGGGGGTCTTAGTTGCTTTTGCTGACAATCTGGTATATTGTGCCGTCTATGGTATATTTTGAATGTGGTACTATATCGATATACTGAATATACTATTTGATACATTTTTAGTATTTTGTAGTATTTTTGGTATATTTTTAAAATAATACCCTAATATTTTGCTTTTATTGAAAATGGGTAGCGGGTATCTCACAGTCGAGCACACTCGGCTGTAGCTTTCTTACTTGTTTTCAATTTGCGTGGGCGGAAGTGGTCGTGGCAAACATCTATTATTGATGTTACTTCTGGAAAGTAATTAACTCAACTAAGAGGGAGCAGGGAAACTTAAAAAATGTTATCGGTTAGCTCAATGCAAAGATAGGGATTCAAATAACTCTTAACAATTCTATATTTTGCAATTGCATTATAAAAATGAGTTTAATTTTATACCTATTGCTATTTGTCGACGGCTGTTTTATCCTACATGTAGCAGGGAAAAACAATTGCTATTTGGAACATCGCCCCTAGTTAAAACAAGATAAGATGAGATACAAAATAAAGATAAATATTTTTAAAATCTATGTATTTCTAAATCCACGAACTGTGTAAACATTTTTAAGTGAATACATAAGTACTAATAATTACATATGTACATATATTATATTTATAGGAGTTAAGTATTTATTTACCACGCCAATATAACTTATCGCTCTTCAAGTTTGTCGAGCTTTTAAAGAGGCAACTCCTGCGCAACAATATGCTTTTCGTTCTCTTTTATTCAGCATGCGCAGTAGAAACATATCAACTCTCTCTCAAGTTTTATTTAACCACCATACTGTCCCAATTTCTGTTGTATACTAAAGCTTTCTATCCACTGAAGTTGTGCGTTTCTCCTCTGTTCTTATATATTGCAAACTCAAAGTTCTGAGCGAACCTCCTTAGCGCACATGTATTTATTTGCGTGTATATATACCCATACATGTTGCTTATACAAAGCCAATTTTAAGAGAACAAAAATAAGGCGCACATACAATTGGGACATGAACTATCAAAAGTAGTATACTTCTAAGCGTTTGTCAATTCACATCAAAATATCTTCTGTTCTTCCAAAAAAATAATTGTTTAATAAATAACACAAATTTAATTTTCTAAAATTTCTGATAATAGATAAAAAAAATTAAAATTTTAAATTTTAATTCGTTTAATTATTTTCCACCAATATTTGGGTGCTCCCAATATGTATGCATATGCAAAATTATTTTGTGCTTTTATTTATTAAATGAGTATACATTTTTCAAGTTGATTTATATTTAAAACGGGGTTTATGAATCCAAATTTTTAGTGAATATATGGAAATGTTTAATGGAAGCTGTGTAAAGAAGATTAGTTCAAAATTTACTTAACGTGTGTGATCTCGTTCTGCAGTATGTATAAAATTTAGCATAGCCTTAGAAATTAATTTGTTAATTTGAAATACATTTAGATCAAAACCATCTAATGAAACGATGACTCTTGTCTGCGTAATCAGAGTCTGCAATCAACACCATAAAACTAATTTAAACCACTTTCTTTGGGTTCAACATGTACATGAAAAGATGAATACCACGCAAAATTGATACTAGAACAAGGTTATACAATTCGAAAACAAGATAACAGTAACACAAATTCAAGTAACGCGATGCCTTTGATTTCGAATCTAACCACAAACGAAGTCGATAACAAATTTATCGAACAACAATCACGCCATCATCAAACACAAAAACAGCAGCAGTCTTACAGTGCTGCCGTCAATGCGCTTGAAAGCCAGCTTAAAATTAAACAACAACTAAAGGAACAGCTTCAGCAGGAGCACCAACTTCATGAGACATTACAAAATCAAGAACATCAGTTTCCCTGCCGTTGTTAGATGTTGCTTTGAATTCTACATCGGGTGTAAACAGCCAACACAAGGGCACAAATAAATCGCAATTAAATCTGGCTAGTGATTCCTTAACTATGTCAGTAACGGAGTCAAAACATGCTTATAATGGTAGCATGTCATCCATTCGAAGCGAACAACATCTGTGCCAATTGTATAACGCACAAAAGCACTCGGACTATATCATATCCGACTATATGGATAAGATAGCAACACGCATTAGTCTGCTGGAGACGGAATTGAAATTTGCTTGGCGTGCTCTAGATTTATTGTCGAATGAGTACGGTAAAATATGGACAAGGTTAGAAAAATTGGAAAATATTTCGGCGGAGCAACAGTCGGTTGTGGGCAATCTTATGGGATTGGTCGCGGGGGCAAATCAAAGCCAACATAAAACAGACTTGAGTTTGGATATGGATGACGTTGCTTCGCTGGGTAAATTTTATCAATGAATAATCTTCCAATGGAATCAAATATAAATGCCAGCATTGGTCTTGGGCGTATGGAATTATTAAAGGTGAATCAACAGAATACCGAAAACGAATTAAACTCCTTGAATGAGTTAAATATGGAAGTTACCAGCGATAAATATGTTGTTAATAACTATGCAGACGAGTTGTTTTCGGATACTGTTACTGAATATGATCTCGATGGCAGACATCGCATTGGCGACAACGATAACGATGAATTTTTTCATTTATTTGAAAACCAAGTGCAAAGTCCACAAGAGATTAGCATCAACGGTTGTCAGGAACTTGACATAGATCCATGGATGTCATATTCTTTTCCAAGTCCAGTTGGTATAGTACAGGGAAATACAACAGAACAAGCGCAATTATACTCGAACAACTCTAGTGTTATGATGTATGAGCAGCAGCAAAAAATGGCAAATAATGCGCGTGTGGAGCTTTTAAAGAAATTCCTTAACGGACAGCGCGTTCTTGAGCAGGTTGAATCCGTAACTGCTTCAGCTTCTGCTTCTCAAGCCAGCTTAGACCTTAACCTGACCAATTTAACGGAACCGGAATTGGATCATTCCCATATTGTGTCTAATGATACAAAAGATTCAACTAATATTAATGAACTGGATGAACTCATTGAAGAGGTTAAGTTTTTCGATTAACAGCAGTTAAAACTGGTCAAGGTGGGAATGAAGTAGTGCCAATTGAAGACACCGGTGGAACAACCATTAGTCAACTTTCCGAGTCAAAAATAATACAACAGCGGAATAGTGAAATGACTGAAAACTTTTACAGAAATCTGAACGAAGAATATCGGGAAAACCATTTATCTTCGGAAATATCAAATATGGAGCAACTTTTACAGACAACAAATATTCCGAGTGAACACCATTCTATGTCACCTTGTTTACGCGGAAATCGCCTTACATCTTCTCTAATGATGATCTATGAGGGTAATGAAGATGAAATGCTCCAAATAGGTAAAACCGTTCACCAGACTTGACAACCTTCACCTCCACCATATCTACTACAACTACAAATTCTGTGCCGACTTCAGAGAGCAGCCCTTACAAAAGTAAAGAGCTACGAAAGGCTAGGAAAAAAACATTATAAAATGAAATGGATATGATAAATAACTTGAAAACAGTTCTATCTCAAGCAACAATAGACTCATCAAATAGAACCACTACAATAGATAGAAATGTTGATTGTAATCATTTGCCCAATCTCAAGCCGTTACTTCAGGACGAAGATGAACTTGTATCAGAAAATCTCTATACTCCAAAATTCTCCATATTATCTCGCGATGATGATGTATATCTTCATGATGCAAATATTGCAATATTAGATTACATCACTGACGTGATGATACGAGAGATAAATAAAATAAAAGATCTACAATCGTTATCTGGTGATCAGATTTTCAAACTGCGCCAGACCATTCGAGCAGAACAAATATTTTTGAGAAGCTCAATCAAGTTGACAAGAATTTGACTCTTTTATTATTAAATCCAGTCACTATGGCAGAGGAGCTTCAACGCCTTCGAATTGTGGATATTGAGAAAAAATTCGATTTGGTAATAAAGAAGTTTACTAAAAACATAGATACGCTGAAGAAACTCGTTGGTAATTCCTTTGAAACCTACAAAAAAGTCAAAACATATTTCTGAACCAATTTCAGCTTCGGCAATTAAAGCATCAGATAAATGTCATTCATTGGAGTATCAAAATTTAAATCAATTATCTCAATCGACAAGTCCAAATGATTACAGTGCTCTTTTATTACGAAACAACTCTGATCTGGATGAACAACTGAAACTACTTGAAACTCAAGAGATTGAAATTAATTTCAAAAGAAACATACAGCAAGTAAAGTCGACCTATAATGAAACAAATGATGAAAATTTGGTGGATGTCACCATAAAACATGAGTTGCTTAATAGACATAAGCATAACAAGTCTGTTAATTCCACCGATGCAACTTTAAGTTCAACAAACATTTATAATCAAGATGAATATATTCGCTCTTTAAAAAAGTTTGATCGCCACAATAGCATGCTATTCCTTCTACATCTTCAAAATCCAGAAAAGCACCAAATTTCAACTAGCTTGGATGATATGTTACTGGGACCAAATGGAACTAGCCCACCTCCTCCAGCTCCCACAGATATATTTGAGGATATTTTAAATATGACTAATGAAAATATTTCTGTAAATCCTTTCTTAGTTGAAATACAATCAGACGAGCAAGACCAGCAGCAGCACAAGCCAATTCAAACAATAAACTACTCACCTCGACAAGCAAAATCAGATTCAGGATTATCGTCAATGAGCGGATGGTCACCAAATTCCCCAGTAATAGGAGGAAATACACATAATGGAAACGTTTCATATAAAGAACACAAAGATATCTCTCTAGAAATGATTCAGATGATGATAAACTTGCCAGCCATCAGTAAAAACAAATCGGCATCAACCACCAAATTAATCACTAATGTAGCCAAAGATATCGATCTCGATAACATAGATGCTTATCAACAACGAGAACAGAAGGAGACTACTTTTGGTAATGACTACATATTTTCAGAAGAAAACCTTAATTATATTCATGAGCTTTCGAAAAATATACCCATTTGTTCGGTTTACGAAAATAAATCTATTTTTAATGCAAAACCAAATCTGAACAAATCCAGTTGCACAGTAGATGAAATGTTTGAAGGGGAACGCTACCGTCACCATCAAATCGGTCACTTTGCAAAATCAAAGGATGCTACTAATACATCTCAAAATACAGCAGCAATGAAAAAAATAAGCACTATGACAGAAACAAATCGGATACCAGATCTTTTGAGGAATGAAATGCAAAGTCAAAAGTTCAACGTATTAAACAAAATGGCAGAACCTATTAAGGATTTTGAAAATTATTCGAGGGGAATTATAAGTCATCAGGAAAGCGATATCAACAACGAACAAACACGCAAACCGAACTTAACAGATCGACTAGCTTACTACCCATCATCAGTTGGTATCGACGACAGTGACACCAATAATTTGGATTACCTTGACCTCAAAGAATGTGATCGTTTTCAGAGTCTATCAAGTTTAAAACACTTAAAAGTCCTGATACACCATTAATAATTCAATCTCATTCGTTCGAGCTTGTAGACGAACTTGATTCTAAGGGCATTGAAATTGATGAAGGGCAGAACGTACAGTTATCCTCGATAAAATCACCTAAGGTATGGAACAAAATAAGTCATTTACTGCAGGATAATTTAAAAATAAAACGTTCAGTTAGATACACCCGCTCTCATTCACTGCCCGGTGATGATTCTACACATCGAGAGGCTGGAGAATCTCAAATTTATTATGGCCCAGCTGCTCCAAATACATTAGCTAATGAAACCTTACTAATAACCAATAATCGTAGCCGCAGCACTGGTAGACGTAGGAATACCCAGCTTTCAAAACGCATTCAGAAATTACCAATGCGCATTATTCAAAGAGCAACAAGTGCAATATCAACAAGTGATCAGAACACAGATCAATATACATATGGAGATTCACTTAGAGAAGATAATAAACAAAATAAAAACGGACCTTGTCGATCAAAATAAACAGCCTCGTGCGGAAGGCAAAACATATAAGCGACACAGCCTCAGCCATTTAAATTCCGAGATAGAAATGGAATTAAACATTAATCAAGCTAAACAACAAAAAAATACTTCAGATAATGAACGCTCAATAAATAACTGTTATGTAGATTATAAGTATGATGAATTTCAGAATAAAAGCAAAAGTTACGGCGAAACAACCCCACAACATTATTATCCTACGAATTCTGCAATTGCAGAGTCAAATATTTTTGCTATTGTGGGGAACTTAAAACGATCATCAAATACTATCTCGCAACTTCCAACTGATTCTGATACGATTGGAGAGCAAAACGACAATGCGAATATTCAGCAACCTGAAAATGTAGTAAATCTTAACGAAGTATATTCCATCAATAAAACAATATGTGAAGACCTAAAGACAAGTAGTCATTTGATGCAGAACGCACCACCTTCATTTCGACCTGATGATGACAGTGAAAACTGTTCTGAATTAGTATTTACAAAAACTTTCGACCCGACTATAAAATGTGAAACGTCTACATCAATGCCATTGCCACAACCACCGCTTCTAGTGGCAATAACATTTATAGAGAAAACTTCAGCAGCTACTACAACTTCAAACTCCACAATTGTGACAAAAAACAGCGCATCTCAACAACAACAGTCGTTAGACATTCCAGGCAGTCTTGGAAATGGCTGTAGAGACGACGATGACAATCGTAGTCAACACTCTGGACGTACACTTTCGTCATCACGTCGCCAGAGCACTGAGGACAGTATTGACACAGATGACGAATATTTTTGTTATGAGCTGCGACAACTTGAAGAACTTGAGCGCACAACTGAGACTGAGGAATCTATAGTAGTGGCAAGTTCTGATGTGTATGACGATGACGGTGGACAGAGTTGTGAGGGGAGTGCCGTTGATAATGCTGTACTTTTTCACAAATTGATCAATTGGCGACTAGCAGCGTAGAATGCGATAACCTTTATTATCCTGAACGGCAAATAAGTTGTAATGCTTCTCCACAATTTGATACCGAGATGCCTGATGAAAACGCTAAAGAAAAGATGTCCCGGGTCTTGGCGGAGCTGAAGTGTGTAGTTAGATTGCATCCTGATGTTCAAACTAATGGTTCCACTGGAAAGAAGGAAAAACAAAATCCACCGCGAGACAGCGATAGATTGACTAAAGTCAGTGATATGCATAGAGCTTGGCAGGATGCTAATACTGACTTTCAGCTACCAGTAGCCTTGGATCAAAAATCGAATGTGTTATCTCAATTACCACTTCATGCCCTAAATGATAAGATCGTCATCAACAATGAACAGCTGAAAGGGTTAAACAAAAGAAAACATAAGAAAGAAAAGAAGAAGTTTCAAGATCTGGACACGGAAACAAGTGCAGGGGATATTTCATCTGATTCAAGCTCTTCATACTCATCACATCTAGAGAATATACAATCACACAACTTCAGCTATAACAATGAAATCAAAAGTAACATTAGAAGTCAGGAGTGTTCATCTAGTGCCACCTCAGGACCCGATACGCCAGCAGATCTAAGTGATGATGGTGACGCGAATCAGGGGCTCAATAACATGGCCTCTGATGTCGTGGATGTCGTATCAAACGTCATTCAAAACAATTTAAATGATTCCGCTCCAATTACCAATGACAAGATGCAAACTTCTGTTAAATTAAAAGTATCGATTCGAGCAATAATATTGAAAGTGTTCAAGTGCCCATTAACGCTATCAATGGTGCAGGGTCAACTTTAGGCTGTAGTAAGTGGAAATTACTTAAAACCCTTAAAGAGCGTAAAATTGAAGACAAAAATATTCAGGATAAGATTAAAGAAGACGAGTTGGCCAAAGATAAGGAAAAGGTAATTTGCTTTACGCTTTAATTGAGTTTTATAATTCGAGATAAATATGAATAATAATCACTCTGCAGGATTTTTATATAAATAAACAAACATAATACAATTTTATATATATATATATATTACTTTTAATATATGTGTATGGGATGTCGGAAATATATCAAAATATCGATTCATCGATAGGAGGAGATTCTTATGTCACCATCAGCTATGATTTCTATGATTAATACAAAATTAAAAGAAGCTAATATGGTTACCGCTTAGGGCATCGAAGCAAAAGATACCCTTCTTAAAATATTAGGAAAGCGATTGAGCGATTTGCTGCAGAATAACATACTAATAAAAGTTAATAAGCTTGATCCGCGATTTAAAAACAAGTAAGAAAGCTACAGTCGAGTGTGCTCGACTGTGCGATAACCGCTATCCATTTTGAATAAAAGTAAAATATTCCGGTATTATTTTCAAAATTCACCGAAAATACTATAAAATACTAAAAATGTACCAAACGGTACATTTGTTATATCGATATAGTACCACATTCAAAATATACCATAGATGGCACAATATATCAGATTGTCGGCCAAAGCAACTCAGATCCCTAGTGAGAATGCGTTTTTGTCCACAAATTGGCAAAACTCAAATAACAAGTGAAATTTTAAAGCTAGTGTCGCGAATTTTTGGTATATAGTTCTTATACCCGTATAGTATTATAACGAAAAGTATTATAACTTTGTGCCGGCAGGAAATGTATGTAACAGGTAGAAGGAGGCATCTCCGACCCTGTAAAGTATATATATTCTTGATCAGCGTCAACAGCCGAGCCGATCTAGCCATGTCCGTCCGTCCGTATGAACAGCATTTTATTAAAGAAATACTTTTGTATCGGAAAAACGCCTACTTACTAAGGGTCTCAGTTGCTTTGGCCGACGATCTGGAATATTGTGCCGTCTGATCGCAACCAAATTTTCAGGGATCATAACTACTATAGTTATTACTGTATATACCAAAATTCGTAACTCTAGCTTTAAAATTACGCTTGTTATTCGATTTTTTGATTTGCAGGGGCGGGAGTGGGCGTGGCAAAAATTTGAAACAAACTTGATCTGCGTGCAAACATAACAAATGCTGTCGAAAAAATTATAGCTCTATCTCTTATAGTCTCTGAGATCAAGGTGTTCATACGGACGGACGGACAGACGGACATGGCTATATCGTCTCGGCTGTTGACGCTGATCAAGAATATATATACTTTATAGGGTCGGAGATGCCTCCTTCTACCTGTTACATACATTTCCTACCGGCACAAAGTTATAATACCCTTCTACCCTATGGGTGGCGGGTATAAATACTTTTGTATGGGCAAAAACGCATTAACTGCATTTCTTTTAACTGAATGGAAATCCTGTTTTTTAATTTCATATACATGTAATTATGAATAAAAATGTATCTACATGCAGTTAAGCATATTATTTTGACTTTAGCATATTATTTTCAACTGTTAACACACTTTTTAGAATATTTTAAAGTTCATGTATTGACCTATTACTGCTTTTGCCGAATGTAACAGATTGCTATTACATTTCACCTTTCTGTTAACGTCACTGGAAAGTTCTAGGAATAGTCAATTGAAATGGTGTCAAATCGTAAATGCTAGGCAAATTAATCTGAATTTAATTATCTTTCCTTTTTAAAGGCGAAAGTCAATAAACACACATTTGTGGACTTTTAACCAATGATTTTATTATTGCTTCGGAATATACATATTTTACGCTTTAAAATAAAAATATAAATATTATATAAATAAAATATGAAATATGCGTGTTACATAAAACTAAGATGATTAGACGAGCACGTCAAAACATTTTTTCATCTAGTTAGCTAAACTTTAATCTAATTATGCATATATTTGCAGAATGGCACTGGGGCAGGCGATGTGGGGCTACGTTCTAATGGTCATCCAGGCGATAATCCATTTTACAGCAACATTGACAGTATGCCAGACATTCGGCCAAGACGTAAATCTATTCCCCTTGTCTCTGAATTGGTAAGTTTCAATTATATTATCGTTATTTTTAATTTATTCCCAAAACCTTAAACTATTACAATTACTATAACTATAACTATACTATAAACAACAAATCTAAAAATTTGTTCAAAAATGTATTCTCTTTTGTATCATCGAAAATGATTTAATGGACTACAGGTGCTCAAGGTATAAACTGCTTAAGACTTCTCAATTTTTTAATGTTCCACATCTATATCAAATTAAAAACTTGTACGATCTATACTTAGTAATATTATTAATTTACAAAAAAAATAAATTATTCATTACGTTATTATATATTATACAGAACGAATTTATAAATGCAGTACAATCATTTTACCTATTTTAGCACTGATCCCAGATGAACACGTTAAATAATGTTTCACATTGCTTTCGTTTATTAAGTTATTTAAGTATGACATTTCTGTGTGTGACCAACTCTTCAGGTCATAATAAAGCTTATGTAACTTATAGAAAAAGCTAAAAACCGCAGAAAAATTTTGATGATAGCTAAAAAATATTATTCAATATTTAATTTTATTTATCATTAATTTTATTTATTTTTGTCGATTACGTCAATGTGCAGCTGTTTTTGTCGAATGAATGGGTGACAAAATATACAAACATGTTTTCACAGGGACAGTCGTAGCAAACGTTATTTTGTTCGCCTACAAAATCGTAAAGTTTACAATATATAATACTTATAATATTATTATACCCGCTACCCATTTTGAAAATTTTGAAACAAACTTTATCTGCGTGCAAAAAATTATAGCTCTATCTCTTATAGTCTCTGAGATTAAGGTGTTCATACGGACATACGGACATGGCTAGATCATCTCGGCTATTGACGCTGATCAAAAATATATATACTTTATGGAGTCGGAGATGCCTCCTGCTACCTGCTACATACATTTCCTGTCGGCACAAAGTTAGAATACCCTTGTACCCTATGGATAGCGGGTATAAAAACCAGTCACTCCCACAATTTCGTTAAAAACTTTGTTCATCTGGGAACAGCGCCTAAACGACATTTGTTTTAAAGCAATTTATGAGTTTCCTATCCATTCTATTCACGTTTATGGTATTTTATGGATATTTCTGAGGCTGAAAAGATTATGTTCGCTGTTATGTTCAACATTTTTATAGTATCAATTTGCTATATTGCGCTAAAAATACAAATCCACACATTTTATAGTATTTAGATAAAAATTTTTTTCTGTTTTCACGAATTATGAATTCAGATTTTGTGAACGTAAAATAGAAAGCTAATATAATAATTTGTTCAGCTCTATAATAATTTGTTCAGATATGCGTTGATAAATATTGCCTGCATTGCCTTTTCTATATTGAGAGTATATTGCAGTAATTTTATACATACACATGTATATAAAAAAAACTCGTACTGAGATGTTTAACTTTTATTTTTCTGGAATGTCCAAAGTTTAATAAATACATTTTCACCCAAATAAATAAAATTTAAACAATTCGTTATTTATTTATGTTTAGACCATGGCAGCCACTAAACGAAATGCGGGCCTGACATCCGCAGTTCCGAGAGCCACACTCAATGACGAAGAATTGGTAAGAACACGTTAGGAGAAATGCTGACAAGAATTTAATTTAATGACAATTCGATTTGCATTGAATGATAATTCAGAAAATGCACGTATATAAGAAAGCACTACAGGCCCTAATCTACCCTATCTCATCAACAACGCCACATAACTTTGTTCTGTGGACGGCTACATCACCGACATATTGCTACGAGTGTGAGGGTCTACTCTGGGGTATTGCTCGTCAAGGAGTACGCTGTACCGAATGTGGTGTTAAATGTCACGAAAAGTGCAAGGATCTATTAAACGCTGATTGTCTGCAGCGTAAGTAGTTATTGAATTTTTAACATTTTTGGGCTAATTTTGCTTCCTTTCTAACTAAGGGGCCGCTGAGAAAAGCTCGAAACATGGAGCCGAGGATAAGGCCAATTCGATAATTACTGCCATGAAAGAACGTATGAAGCATCGGGAACGCGAAAAGCCCGAAATCTTTGAATTAATCAGGTAGTGTAATTATATTTAAATCACTGCTCTTTGGCTGGTGAGGACCATCAATAAGTTCTTATTTATAATTAATGTAACAAACATTATTTTTTAATAACTACAATTTATTTGATACTATAAGTACATAATATGTCCAAAAATTTCATAGTCGTACTTTCGATATCGATACGTCGTTAAATCAACTATTTTAAATATGTTCTTGTGCAGTACTGCACTGAAGTTTCAGTTTGTACATTTTACTATAATACTATTATATACTATACTCGTATATGGATTTAGAGCCGTATTCAGCATTGAAGATAAAAGCCACACCGGTCATATGAAAGCTGTGAAGCAAAGCGTTCTGGATGGTACCAGTAAATGGTCGGCGAAAATAGCAATCACAGGTTTGCACATTAATAAGTTATTTGCCCATGTAAAAAGGAAAGCTGAAATGGATATCGTGAAATCGTGATTTTCAATTATTGTTTACTCTACTATATTAATATATGCTCTGGTTGTACTAAATATGTTTTGACATCTAATTTATTTTGCATATGGTGTATTTAATTATCACAAATGAATTTTAAAAGTATGTGTGTATGTATGGTATGTATGTGAATGTCGATTGTATTTGTAGAACTAATTACACGTGAGCATGTGTGAATGTTTGTAATTGCATACATAAGTAAAAATACATACATTCATAAATTCGAAAACATTTACCAATGTGAACACACTTATGCAATAGCCATAGCAGAACTGATATATTTTTTATTCCCTTCATTTATAATTAAATTGATATTGTTATAAGCAACTGCCAGTTGTCTAATAAAACAGGAAATGCTTTTTAAGGTTATTGTATAGGACAATTATATACCATACTTCCGACATATTTAATAATAATCTTGTTACACGTATCTGAGTGTAAAATAATGTAAAATATCCCCGTCTTTCAGTATATGTATAAACTTCGCAGCAAACAAGTACAAAACCAGAGAGTAAGAAATTATGAGGAAAACAAAGATTGTAAAATAGTGATTGGATCAAATGATCTAGAGTTTTGCGAGGGACTTTACTCAAATGTTTAAAGTGACATATTTATACAGCCAGTATTAACTTAAATGCATTTTCTGAAGATTCCTCAAATCGAATCATTAAATTAAGATCACCGTTCGGGTGGAATAAATTATAAAAAGTTATTTATAAACACGTCTTCTAATGCCTTGCATTACTATATTTGCATCTTTCCGCATTATTCTCTACAAGTCCTACAAAAATATTAAAACTTTGTGCCTGCAAGAAATGTATGTAACTGACAGGCATATCCATCCGACCATAAAGTATATAAGTAAATTTTTAATCTTGATCGACAGCTTCCGACAGCTGCTGTTCTTACATTCTTTTGTTAACAACCTAGCATATGTTGTACTCTATGGTATATTTTGAACTTAATAGTAGTAGTAATCTTAGCACCGGGGAAAATCTGATCTGATCTGATAGAGAAAAGCAGTGCACTTTTTCCCACGATTGAACAGCAATGGAAATATTGTGAAAGAAGAGTGGTCGTTGTCAGCGAGTGTAATGCCATTTTAAAACACCCTTATATTTGTATATTATTGAATTTTTAATTATCAATAAATGGTTTATCGATTGTTAATAAGCACACAAAAATAGATTGTAGGTCTTTTTATTGTAAGGTGCGAAACACTTCGTCCTCTAGTTTATTGATATCAATATGATGAATTCTGTTTTGCACTATATTTGATTCTAAAACTAAAAGGTGCACATTTAATGTTAGTTGTATTTTACGGATAAATTTATCAGCCTAGCCAGCCAAATTATCAATAGAGGAAAACATTAAATTACAAATTTATTTATTATTGCGGTGACTTTTATTATTGAAGAGTTGAAATGTATGTAAGTCTTATTTGAAAACTGAAAATTGATTCAATTCATTCAAGGATGACATTCGGTGTGGATCCAGATACACACATAGATTCATTAGAACAGGCTGAGCACGCAACTGTTGAGGGAACATCTAAATGGTCATGCAAACTCACAATAACAGGTACACACTGGCAATATTTTTCGATTTAACTTGTTTTTATATTTTGTATTTTGTTTTAGGGTATATTGTCATACATATTTTGATTTATTTATTTAAATTAATCATTTTTCTATAGTATTATTACTTATTATAAATTACATCAATAAGTCAGCAATTAAAAAAAAAAAGCTTTCTTTTATATTCGGGCATACGTATGTATATATATGTATATAAACAGTTATTTTAATTTAAAATTACACAGATGAACGTAGTATATGGAAAACATTTTTGAACTCTTGCAAACCAGTTTTGTTAATGTAAATATTTTATTTTACCAATCAATATACTGAGCATACAATAAAACAAAACACTGTATATAATTTCGAATATTACAAACCCTATTATTTTATTCTTTTCAATGGTTCGCTTTCAACATTACATAAAAAATTAGTTCTCTTCTAGCACATCTTTTTCGAATATAAATGTTACTTAAGCTGAAAATACTTATTAATAAAACGAATACGTACATTAAAAATTTTAATGCATCCCTTTGAGATGTTTCTTAAATAGTTTCGAATTAATATAAAGTACTAAAAAACTTGAAAGTAACACTTTTATTGAATGAAGGGAACTCTCATTTTTCGTCTCAAAAAGAAAATATTAAACGTAAAGTATTAAATCTTTTCAAATTTCGCCATCGTTTCTTCAAACTAAATTCCCAATTACTATTCACAATATAAGCAACTAAAGGTGGATGCGTTGAGGGACATTGAACATTATGTTAACTTCAAAAGTTTTTTTTATAACGGTCCTTTTGCAACTAAATAGCGTGTCATTTATATTTTATTCAGTCTATAGCTTTAGCTAAGAGAATTACTTTCCATCAATATCTTTTAAAAATTTCTATATATTAGCTGAAAAGAAAATTACAATTGTTTACCAACGAATATATTAAATTAAGTTTTAAAAAAAATTTAAAGGCTCACCAATGTTACGTGTCGATTTGACAGCCCACTAAAAGTTGAGAGCATTTAAAACGAAAATGGGGTTGCCTTAACATTCATCATATCTACATGGTACTCGGCTGTTTAACATAACAACAAAAATATAGTGAGAAACATCAGTTTGAATTATTCAATTTAAAGTAAATTATTTAAATACTATGTACTACATATAAAAATGAACAAAATATACATTTTTTAATTATAATTGGCATATTAATTATAGGGCACTTATGAATAGATCTATCTAGTAAGCTTATTAAACTTTAGGTTTTAGGTAAGTTTTGAAATGTATGTGTATTACTCTCTTCCATTTGGAAAATACGTATACTATACATGTTAAACACCATTGACACTAATAAATTGACTGTAAATCCTTTTGCTCAACCGTTCGAATATATTTTATGTGTGTTTGATTTATGGATCTACAGTTAGAAAAAGAAAACTGTTTTCAGAAAAAAATTAAATCAATTTAAACTAAAGAAAAACTTTCTATGGTTTTCATAGGTTTAAAATTTTGAAATAAATTAGGCAATATTGCTGGTTATTACACTTTCAATAATTTAACTTTAATGTCCCAACGAATTGGCCTCTCGTTATATATTGGGAACTTTTTTTACAATTACAAATAATCGAGAAGTCTATTTTCTAAAATGTCCGGTAGCTGCAATTATTTAAAATCTTGCCTGAAATACATATAATATTTTCTAAGAATTTTATAAAAATGGGAATTAATCTATTTAGGGTACCCGTAATCTTTACGGGTAGATATATAGGATTTATAAAATGTGTGTTCGAGGTTAGGGTAAAAAATAATTTCTCTACCTACAATTATGGTCAAGAAATATTTTTTTCTTAAACACGTCTTTACTTGTTTTCGTAAAGCACCTAAAATACACAACACTAAAAAAACAATATTTAATGGCACATCTACTACGCTGTTTCACCAATAAGTTAAAAAAACCGATAACAAATAATACGACAGATAAGACAAAGTATGCAATTTCAAATCACTCGAAAGTATTGTAAAATATTGGGGATGGTGTAGTTGTAATGATTTTCATTTAATCACATGAATACCAAATAGCTTTTAAATGAGTCCGGAATAGCAATTTATGTACGTATTTATATGTACTAGGTGGCTTACCTTACACAATTTCATTGCTAAATAAGGTGCTACTAAAAAAGAAAACCAACGAAATGTAAAACGAAAACCATTCGTAGAACAAGAAGAAAGAGAATTAAAATATTTCATTTAAAGTATTACAATTTCTTGCCTACATAGAATGCTGCACAAACAGCAGAAATTAAAACATTTTTTAGTGAAATACAATGTTTTTGTTACTTTTTACATTTTACGATTTTACTCAGATTGATTTCAGAAGACTTGCAAATTTCAAGATTTCTTTATTTTTTGTAAATATAAAGATAGTGACATGTAATCTTTGGCAAAAGCTTTATGTTTTTGCATAAATAAATTCACGAAATCCTGATGATAAAAATACTGACTTTCTGAAACTGACGATTAATTAAATGTAACGAATTAATTTGAAAAGTTTTAAATTATTGGAATAATTGCACACCGGTAATGTGGCTTTCCTAAAAAATAATTTTTAGTTTAGGTCGAACTTTGTATGCAATCTCGGAGCTGTAGGAAATCCTACTATTAAATTTATTTTGTTGTGATTGCTATACAGCCATCGGTTTTCCGAAGCCATAACTTTCAGCGCTGTGTAATGGGTCTTAATATAATGCACTATTCTTAGATTGATGTCTTGCACAACAAACAAACAATTTAATCCACGTTCTAATCTTTGTACATATGTATGTATTATGTTTATAATTTAATTATTTTATTGTCCAGCTAAATAAAGAAAATATAGTATGTGTCTGTAAATAATAAAAATCACACGATATTTGTACCGTTGCATTTATTAAACGTGAAGTAGTAAAAGTGCATCTAGGGAGTGCATAAACAGTAGTATATCTGTATCTCCCTGATCATTTTTATTTGCAGGTATTTAAAAGGGCATTTAATAAAACAAAAACTTCCGTTTTTTCTATTCTTCTTTCTCCCTTGATAAACAACTGAACTGAACAACAATGAATTTAAATCTAATCTAATTGGAATTCAATTGAAAAATAAATACGCATACAAATCTCATAACGGTTACCTTCGTTTCAAACCTAAACAAAAACGAAAACTTTCATTATTTATATTTTGCATTAAATATATCAAAAACAAAATATTTTATTTTTTACTAATTCACGATTACTTATCATCATTTATATTCACTTTGGATTTTTTGATCAAATGCACGTGCACATCGGTTTAATGCCGCAACGCATTCATTTTAATTATTCAATATCGACATTTGTAAATCAAATCATCAAATCCTCAATATGAAAAACATCTATTGGGCTTAACTTACATGACAATTTGTTGTGGTTTTGGTATTGAAACGAATAAATTACCAAATGTCAAACAATCGGATCAAACTGTGCAGTGATTTGTGCTCAAGGCCTGATAGCGAAGGATAAAAGCGGAACCAGTGATCCATATGTGACGGTGCAGGTTAGCAAGGTGAAAAACGAACGCGCACAATGCCACAGGAACTAAACCCTGTGTGGAACGAGAAGTTTCACTTGTGAGTATTGAATCAACGTTTTTCAATAAATGTCTATGTGTATTTGTATTAACGACTTTAGTGTGTGAATCCCCGTTCATCTTTCTCGATAACATTAAGGTTATTCTAGTATTATCAGTAACTTTCCAAAATGTAAACATATATGTATATATGTATATATGTACATACATACATATTTAACTATCTTAAGCAAAGTTTATTGCGTATTGTTTGCAATATTTTTAAATTTAAATTTAATATAGACTTCGACTCTGCTGTTATAATTATTGTTCTTTCTCTAAACGAGAAAATGCCTCCACACGTTTTCTTTACAATGTTTTTAAATTTATCATATTTTTGCACTTTGTCAGTATCAGTGTCTATTTTTGCGTCTGTCGAACAGCTGATTTTGTAATCCTCATATATTCCCAATATAGGATGTATCGATACCTTTTTTATTTTGTGCTGGGAACGGCGAAAAACTGCCGGCGTTTTTTAAGTGGAGTTGCGTGGAAAACGTGTTTTCGACCATCGTAGAACAGCGCTTAACCGAGAAATCAATCGTTAATTAACTATCGCTTTAGATAGTAATTAATAAAGCTGCTGACTTTACGTCCACATCAACATGGCAAATATCGATAACTTTGCCGCCTATTTTTCCCGTCGGCTGGGAATCGCGCTTATACAAAAGCATCTACAAAGAATGATTTTCTTTCACAATAATTTAAAGTTAATTATGAAGGCGTATTTTATAATTCCATCTGATAGAGCATAGAGGCGGAGAACTATCGACTGTGGGCGCTATCGATATTCGACGATTGTCCATTTTAAGCCAACGATAGTGTCGAAAGTGCTATCGATTGTCGCGGATAATATCTCTTCGTTAATACATCAAAATTTCATTCCTTGCAATAGTCAAGATAGTTGTGTCGTCTGACCTTTCTAAATACTGTCACGTAATATTTTACTCTGTTTTGTAGTACTTCGCCTATTTAGGACAGAATCCTTTTTAAACTGGCATGCTCCAGTATTCACTCTTTGTTTTCTTTTTTTTCTTAATTTCTGACGAATTTGCATAGAACAGTAAGAGAAGCCAGCTATCGAAGAGACCATCGATAGTGGTTGGTCGATAGTGCCCAACCATCGATAGTGCCATCGATAGCTGGCTTCTCATACCATTGTTCTCCACCTCTAATAGCTGGATAGCCTTGTCCGGGGCATAGCGATATATCTCCGCGCCGTACAATTTTCGAGCGAATTTATGTCGTTTTTTGGCGGAGCTATGTCGTTTTCGAAACGTCAAATCTCCGCGCGGAGTTATGTCGCTTTTAAAATTACATATCTCCGCCGAACACAAAACGACATATCTCCGCCAATTTATTAGCAACTCATCTTCCACTTGAATGAATTTAATGACTTTTAATTAATTTCATACTGAAAGTTAAATGGAAAATCTAAATAATTTAACGATAATGCAATCAATAAGCTTTTTAGTAGCTTTTTCGCGAAAAACTATTGTTTATGAAAAATAAAACGCGCAAGTTCAAATTCAATGTTTATTGCGGTGGTATATACTAAATAAAGACTTGTGAGAAACTGTGTTTTTAAGGGATTTGTCGGGAGCAGCAGACAGCTAATGTTAATGTAATGCTGTGACAACGTCTGCCAGCAGCGCTCCTTCTGCCGGCAGCACCGCATGCTCTCTGACACTGTTAGCGATCGCTTGCATTTTGATCGACTAATTGCTTAAACACTTGCATTGTTACTCTTTTTGATATCGTGTCGGTGGCAAAGCTTGAAATTGTTCAAGTCACAGCCAAAAACATAAGTGGTGACATACATACATATGTACCACAGCAATAAACATTGAATTTGAACTTGCGCGTTTTATTTTCATAAGCAATAGTTTTCCGCGTAAAAGCTACTAAAAACTTTTTGATTATATTATCGGTAAATTATTTATATTTTCCATTTAACTTTCAGTATGAAATAAATTAAAAAGTCATTAAATTCATTCAAGTGGAAGATGAGTCGCTAATAAATCGGCGGAGATATGACGTTCCAAAGCGACATAACACCGCGCGGAGATAAAACGTTATGTATTATAACTTTGTGCCGGCAGGAAATGTAATAAGAGCAAATTTTTGCCACGTCCACTTCCTACTAACAATAGTAGTTATGATTCCTGAAAATTTGGTTGCGATCAGATAAAAATTTTATTTCTAGGGGTAAGTTTCTTTGGCTGACAATATATTTTTTACTCTGTGGTATATTTTGAATGTAGTACTGTATTATTCATTTTATTATTTTCGTGCCAAATTTAGGCACTCAAAGGTTGTTAAAAGGTTGCTAAAACACTGAAACTTTTGAAATAGCTGTTTGGCATTTAATTTATTTCATTTAAGATTCAGAACGTTCCTTAAACAAGATTTACAATCTAGATTTAGCACTAAAATCTTGTTTTAGATTTTTTCAACCAAAAATCTTGTTTTAAGATACGGATCGACATGCACTAGTCAGAGTCGCAATTATTTTATTCAATAAACCATTTGCTGTTGATTTTATTTATTCAATAAACCATTTGCTGTTGATTTGCTTTTATTGCCTTTGTTAATGTTCTTTCTGGCTGAGTTTGTTTGTTTTCTTTTCACCTGAAATCTTAGATTTACGGGTGACATTACTATTGCTGCACGAGTATCAACAGGAAATAGGCATTTACTCCGTTTTGGCTTTCTCAATGTCCATAACATAACAAAGCGTTAAGCTTTAATAGAATTCCGTTAGTCACAAAAGCGAACCTGTGTATCATAAAATTAAGCAATGAGTTCTCTATGATGGAAACATATTTAAAATATGTAGTAAAAATAGCTGTGCAGTGAAATGGAAGAAAAACATGAATTCTTGGCGGTGCTTTGTCGAAAATGATAGTTGTTTGAGAATGGATGACGGCTGTCTTCTCTATGTCAGCTTCTATTCGAGCAAGTAAATTGATAAATAGAGGCAGACCCATTCTTAAGATTTAACGATGAGAAAACTTTATTTTGGTTTCGATTTATCTGTTCTTAGAGATAGGGGAAAAGTTCCTTAACATTTTATAGTTTTCTTTTTCTTTTGTGAATTGTAAGTTTCATTACTAAAATGTATACAGTAAGAGAACATCGCGGAACGATTACAATAGTTTTGTATAAACACTAACCGCTGTGATTTGGATGGTATGAATGCGTCTATATATCTATGTACATATTCACCAGTGCGAAACTGCGTGGCTAGCAGCTAGCGCAACTCAATTTAGTTTTACCGTGACGAATATCTTGAAAATAAAGACGATAACTGTTGAGTAATATTGTACGAGTATTAGTATTGAAAAGTAATTTATACTACAATAGTTGCTTTGAAACAGCATAAACATGTAAATATTGCGTTTGTTTCTGCTTAAGGCGCTGATGCCAAATGATCAAAATCGAAAAAATAGACAACCCATTTTTAGGACTGGAATGAATAAAAACAAAGCATGTGGAGGCATTTTCTCGTCAAGAGAAATAGCAATTATTAAAGCTGTAAAGTCCAGGACTGCAGACGAATTTTAAAATAAATAAAAATGGTGCAATAAAATCTGCTTGGGATATTGTCGAAATATACATATGCAAAGCATGAGAGTTCGTCTGTTTCTTTCAATAATTTCATTTATTTAAGATTTTGTTAAAAGCGGTCATTGCTAAATTTGCAGAACTATCGACACACCTTACACTGTTCAAAAATAGAAAAAATATATGTTCCTTGTCAAATGCATTAAAATAAAATTATTTGTATAAAATAATAATTAATAATAATAATATAAGTTACTCAAATAATAAGTTACTCTTTTCAAATATGAAATCAACTGTTACGCTCTGCACATCCCCGTAAATATTCTCTTTAAAAAACATTTGATTTGTTATTCTTCGTACATTTATATTAGTGAATTTACAAAGCGCAAGAGTAATTTTGTACGGCGACAATTCGTGAACCTTTTTATACCCGCTACCTATAGGGTAGAAGGGTATTATAACTTTGTGCCGGCAGGAAATGTATGTAACAGGTAGAAGGCTCAGCGTCAACAGCCGAGACGATCTAGCCATGACCGTCTGTCCGTACGAAACACTGGATCTCAGAGACTATAAGAGATAGAGCTATAATTTTTCGACAGCATTTGTTATGTTTACACGTAGATCAAGTTTGTTTCACGCCGACTTTCGCCCCACAAATCGACAAAAATCGAATAACAACCATAGTAGTTGTGATTATTGAAAATTTCGTTGCGGTTAGATAAAAATTTTCGAGGATATAAAAAATTGTTTTTTGTATGGCAAAAACGCCTATTTAGTAGGGGTCTTAGTTGCTTTGGCTGACAATCTTGTATATTGTGTCGTCTATGGTATATTTTGAATGTGGTACAATATCGATATACCAAATATACCACTTGATATATTTTTAGCATTTTTTTTGTAGTATTTTCGGTATATTTTAATAATAATACGGCAATATTTTGCTTTTATTCAAAATGGGTAGTGGATATATCACAGTCGAGCACACTCGACTTTAGCTTTGTTACTTGTTTTTGTCATACCCCTGCTGGAAGGAAATGTATATACGAGGCATCTCCGACCCTATAAAGTATATATATTCTTGATCTTTATCATACGTCTGTTCGTATGAACACCTATAAGACTATAAGAGATAGAGATATAATTTTTTCGACAGCATTTGTTATATTGGCAGACAGGTCAAGTTTGTTTCAATTTTTGCCATGCCATCAAAAACCAAATATTAAGTGTAATTTTATATTTATAGTCTTGAATTTACATACATTAATAACTATAGTACTTAGGATTCTCGAAAGTTTGTTTGCGATCAGACAAAAATTGTCGATGTTATTAAAGAAATACTTTTGTATAGGAAAGTTCGCGCACTTACTAGGGGTCTTAGTTGCTTTGGCTGAAAATCTGGTATATTTTGCACTCTTTGTATATGAATGTATGCAGTACTATATCAATATACCATTTGATGCTTTGCTTTGCTTTTATTAAAATCGGGTACCGGGTATCTCACAGTCGAGCACACTCGACTGTAACTTTCTTACATGTTTGGATTGTTACATCGTTCAGTCGGGGAAAACGTTTGACTCATTGAGAAGTAATTGTGCTGATGTAGTTACCGAAAAATAGTGATAGACACGTGTTAAATAGCAATTTAGTTAGTAGCAGAAACATATTTAACAATAAAAGTTTAAATTAAAATCGACTGGCGGGCATAGAATTAAATGATTATTTTATCTTATCTTAACCGTATTAAATGTGTTTGACTCAGAATTAATTTATTAGTTAATCTGCCGAGTATTTTACACCAAAAATCTGTGATCACTAAAATAATAATTGGCACATCTATAAATATGTATGCGTTTATAGTCATTTGTATATTTTTATGTATATTTTTATGGAATATGTAGCGAGTGTCACAACTCATCAGATCGCATCAAAGTTCGCGTATGGGACGAGGACAACGATCTCAAATCAAAATTGCGTCAAAAGCTGACACGAGAATCGGATGATTTCCTTGGACAAACTATAATCGAAGTGCGAACCCTATCCGGAGAAATGGATGTTTGGTATAATTTAGAGAAGCGTACGGATAAATCAGCCGTATCTGGAGCCATTCGACTGCATATCTCAGTCGAAATTAAGGGGGAGGAAAAGGTGGCCCCCTACCACGTGCAATACACTTGTTTACATGAAAATCTATTTCACTATTTATGTGAAGAAAATTGCGGTATGGTAAGTCCTCTTTTCAGTTAGTAGCATCATATATATTCATTATCATAAAGATTAAATGACATTTGTTGCAAAGTTATTGATGTTTTGTTAAGCTTGCTTCAGATAATCGATTTTCGTGTGGTGGGCACATTAATTTTAAGATGCAGTCATAAAAGAAACTGGTGGATGTAAAATGCGGGTTTTAATAGTTGGATCTTATGCGTCGGTGTAATGTGCAACTAATTGAGAATAAATTATTATTTGCCATTATATTTTACGGAAAAAATTAAAAAAGTGACCTGACTCTGTGAGTTTAAAAAGTATGAGATTATGACGAATAACAAACTTTTCCGTCTTTCATAAAGAAATCTTCTGTAGCAAGCTTTCATGACCAATTCTTTTAAAAACAATAACTTGTAAAAGTGATATATAATTATAAAGTTACTCATTTTAACTAAACTTACGATGCATTACTCCAACGATAAGGCTAGAAATTTGAAATTATTCCACAACAGAATAAGAAAATGTAATGTTTATCTTAGAGCAATATACTTGATTAAAGAGATAATTCTTCATTGGTGGTATCTTTCCAATTTGTATTAATAGAAAGTAATATTGTTTATTCTTTAAAAATAAATTCTGACAAAATAAAAATAAGAATTATTATTTTTACAACTTATGGAGACATTCTTTGATACGTTCGTTGATATTAAGACACTAAGGGATTGCAAAATATAGAAAATGAAAATTTTTTATATATTTTATATATTTTAATGGAATATCAGGTTAAATTACCAACTCAAAAAGGCGATGACGCATGGAAACTTTATTTTGACGATATCCCTGAAGAAATCGTGGATGAATTCTCAATGCGATATGGCATCGAAAATATTTATCAGGCAATGACACATTTTCATTGTCTCTCCGCAAAATATCTTTGTCCGGGAGTTCCAGCTGTGATGAGCACACTACTAGCGAATATAAATGCATATTATGCACATACGACGGCATCTTCCGCTGTTTCGGCTAGCGACCGTTTTGCAGCAAGTAACTTTGGAGTAAGTATAACTGATACTATAATTTTACAAATGTAATAATTTATTCCTTTTATGTTATATGAGTATACTAAATTGTCAAAAATTGCCGTCCCAACTTTAATTTGCAATAATTCGATAAACTTATCAACTTATCCTATAATAATAGGGAGCTTGTGTATGGTGTATTTTGAGCAAACGCAGTACTATCTTTAATCAGATTTAACATGGGTAAATGTTGGATCACAGAATGACTTATATATTGTATTTTGGAATTAGGTTCAGCAAAAAAGAGCAATTTGAGGTAATAGGTTAGTCGCAGGTTTATTAAAATTGGTTTAATAATTATTATTTTAATGGTGATTTAAAATAAAAGATTCGGTATTTTATGATACGTTAGTATAACATTCAATTGATTATAAGGTGTGTTCTTCAAACATCTTCTTAAAGCTACTAGAAATGAGGTTTGTCACTAAAATAAACGAACTTAAGCTTTTCATTTTTGTGTACATTTTTTTAAACTTAATTTTGAGTTGATGTTAATATTTGATTTATTGGAAATAAAAATGTATTTCATTAATTAATACTGCCTTCAGCAGAGTATGTTATATTTTAACTTGGGGTTATAGGACCCCTGCTAGGGGCAAAGCATAGACCAGTGGAGATCCGTAGCTGAAAAGGTTGCACAAGAAAAATTTTATTACGTAAAGCTCTTTTCCCAGATGAGCTAAATCACGTTATTTTCCTCGCAACTCCATTGATGTGGTGGCGCACATGTTGCCATGTTACCGACGGCGAGCGGAACCAGTCCTAGCCAACGACTCGCTGATGCGGGACAACACAGACAACAATCGCGCCTCGAAAACCGTCGTACAGTACCCGTCGTACCGTCGCCGCGTTGGTCAGTATGCTTACTCTTTTGCACTGAAAAGTGCCGCTTAGAACGCGACTCCCGCATGTGGAGCATGGTGTGGTGGTCCTCGCTACAATGCCTGCACCGTCCCCCGCTACGGCAAGTTCCCCGGCACAGCCTACAGCGAATGAGTAGTATGTGCTGGAAGGCACATACCCACCCCGCTGGGGGTGTCCCGGCCAGGCAGGGAAACCCCGCGCGGAGTGAATAGTGCCACCTGGGCAGGGGAAGGATCCGTCTCCATCGAGGTGACTATTCTCGGCGGGGAAACGGCTCTCGGAGTCGAAGTGGATCGCGGCGGCAAGAACAGAGAGGGAGCAGGATGAACTTCGTGAGGACAGTCGAGCCGATGGGGTCAAAATATACTTTAGGTGAGGGCCTAACAAGGGATCGAGCTGTTCGTCCCGTCACAGTACCATTCGTAGGGGTTCGAGCTAAAAGAACTGAAATACTTGAAGATGTAGCAGGACCCCGTCCTGTCACAAGACCGATCGTAGGAGTTCGATCGACGGTCAGTCGAGTCGAAAAGGACGAAGCGGGTCCCGACACAGGGCCAGTCAGGATCAATCGAAAATGGTGTCTTAACCTATGAGGGTCCCACAAAAGTTCGGACGAGAGCCGCCGAGAAGAACGGATGGGAGGATGTCTGCGCCTAAAAGCACGTCTATCTGCGAACTCTCATATAACTTAGGATCGGCCAGCAGGATGCTTGGCAGATTGTCGAGGATTGTTTGTGGGACAGTGCAGGATGGCAGATTTGCTGCTAATTGGGAAGGACGTACGCCGACGCCTCAATCTGCAGATCTGGTCGCCAAATTGGAATTGGCAATGCTTTCGGGGCTGTGTTGCTACAGCTCGAGTCAGCCTCCTCAAGCGCTAGAATAGTTACAAAAACATTTAAACACAGCTTCTTTTACTTGATGTGGTTGACCATTTCGTTGACACTCATTGAAGAAAACAAGGGCACAAACGAATCGGATGATTCTCCTGGTAACACTGTTCCCAGAGAGGAAGGGTCAAAGAACATAAGAAAACAAGGATGCAATCCTAATTCTCGATTTTCATCTTCGAGTGCTCTGAGGCTGTCAGGCACCCTTGAATTGTACTCTGCAACTCCTGGATAGCCAAGCCCAACTTTTACCCAATGGCGGTAAATTAAACAATATTTTTAGCTGACTGTTCACGAGCAACCGTTTGTCCTCGAAACGCTCAGTCAAGCTTGACCAAGCCGACTGAAAACCTTCATTGGTCAAAGGGACTTTGAGACAATGGCATGGGCTTCACCGCTGGTCTTGGAGTTGAATGGAACAACTTCTCAACTTCCGACACTCTCGGATTTAAGACAGATATGTCTGTATGTATAATCGCCTCCGAAAACTTCGGTGTCGTATGGAGTCAAACGACACCCGGTGGGCATGAAATGCACGACTAGTGGTTATACGGGTGTATGGGGAGTGAGCTCCTGGCATACATTAGCTGTTTGCTCACTCAACTAAGCTGCACACTGCTTGTAGACCTTATAGCAATAGTCGTACGTGGCCGAGATTGTAGGGAGCTCTTCTGTCGCCATCTCTTCAGATATGACGCAAGAGCAAGTCTTGTACTTCTTCTCTACCCTTCTTACAAGGCACGCCTCTGGCCCTGTCAGACTTGGCACTTGTAGAGACGGGCTGTTAGCCGAAGGATTGTTAAATCTCGGCGCAAATTGACTGACACGATCAGTCGCGACGATGAGTTTCGTCAACGCTCTCTCCACTAAATTGTATGCCATTCTCCCGTGCGAGCGTGTAACAATCGGGAGTCGAAGGATCGGATCGCTAGAAACTTTAATCTTTGGATCGGACGGAGGCTGTGTGACCAAGATCAGCGGCTTGGAGTTAGCTGCAAGCTTTGCTCCAGAAGGGGCGAAACGCTAGCTGTCCGTGCGGAATCCTCCTTTTAGATTGAGAAGAAATTGGTCAGGTGCTAGATGCACGAATAGCCGTCTTCTTCTTGGACTTGAGAAAAGGGCAGTTCTAGTGGTGCTAGTTGAGGGCCCGGATAATCGAGCTTTAGTTTTATCGGGTCTGCCCGATGACATGCTACGCTCTCACACAAAGAGGGTGGGAAATGATTGGGCGCTATTAGTGTCAGACAAAGACCGTATATTAATTTTTTTTTAAACCGAAAAATCAACAAAAATACCAAAAAAAAAATTCCAAATGGGAGATCAATTTTTGGTCTGAAAGCGACCAAGATCGTGAAGATGATTTCCAAGTGCGTAGACGAAAGAACGGAAAATACCAAAAACAAAAAAACTTAAAATATACCGAAGACAGTGCTGTGGTATTTTACACCCAGATGGGTATGGACTGAAGCGGGTACAAACGAACAACGCAAAAAGAAGGGGCGGGAGAATTTTTCCTGTTACGAAAATGAAAACGTTCGTCGAAGAACGAAAACAAAAACAAGAGTACAAAAAAAATACCAAAAAGAAGCTGAAAAAAATGTATATATTTATATTGTACTGGAAAAACGACAATGGTTTCAAGTGTCTTTATTGCTGTAAATAAAACGTAGGTGGTCGCGGTTTTACACCGTTCACTGTAAAATATATTCGTTCATATATGTACATACATACATATGTTCATAAGTGAGCTTGCCGGCTTGGAGTAAAACAAACTGTTTATGCACTTATGTATGTACAATTTGCCGAAATTTACTTACACTGGAGTCAGAGTACAAGCGATCACACCGACCATCACGCGTAATTTGCACACAACTTGGATTTATGTATGCTCTGTAGGGATGAACTATTTTAAATTCACTTGCCGCGCGCATTAATTATCATTATATAGATATTTTGAAGTGTTAGGTTTGTCACAATCAATCTTTACTTTATTTTTTACTACAATAAATGTCTTTTATTAGCTGACTCGGAATAATCGCCTTCATTTAGGCAGTTAAGAGTGTTAAGTCCTCAATGCATCATTTCAGCTAAGAAATAGGTATGTAGAGTGTAAGACTTCAAATTTATGGTCAATTGGTCTTGGCGCTTAATGAAAGCATCGCCCGTGCCTTGGTAGATATCAGCGAATCAGCTTGAATGATGCGATTGTTTAATTCAAATAGTTCATTAGGGATAGATAGCAAACAAACTCAGGCAAGAAGAATATTGAAGACAATGGAAATAAATCACCTGAATATGAGAAATTTAATAAATTATGCGACTCTGAGGACACTCGAAAATTATCAGAGGTGCCACTGAA
The DNA here is from genome assembly GCF_023558435.1 of Drosophila sulfurigaster albostrigata. Lineage (NCBI taxonomy): Eukaryota > Metazoa > Arthropoda > Insecta > Diptera > Drosophilidae > Drosophila > Drosophila sulfurigaster. The sequence continues at coordinate 115,800 of NC_084884.1, forward strand.
ATCGCTTCCGCTCAATGCAATTCCGCAATGCTATAACTCATTTCGTTGACAGATTTTCAGCGAAATGATTTCGATATTAATCAGTTTTCATTCCGCTGGCATTAACTGCTGCTATCAATTTGATTGAGAATTTAAAAGGAAAGGTCAGCGAAGGCACATTTTCTAATCTGAATTTGATGAAAGATATTAAACAAAATGTGCATGGAACCAAATTATTTTTGGTTTTAATTTAACTAAAAAACATTATCAACTTTAACTGAAAAAACTATAAACTATTGTGCCATATATAATAATAATAATATATGTGGGATATTATATTATACTTCTGACAGGCTTCATCGCGTATCCTAATTACACTTGATCACTGCCCTTGATTTCTGTGGCACCACAGTATATTGTACATTTACACACATATATTCTAGATCATCGTTAGCAGATGAACTGTTGAACTATACATTTTAAACAGCTTTTGTTATTGTTGCACGCAGATAAAGTTTGTTTTAGTTTTTCCGCGCACACATCGTTGTAGATTCGGCATGTATGATAACTAAAAAATTTGTTCGCAGAAAATATGATTCGAATCATTTAACTCGCTAAATTTCATTTTATACTGCAAATTATTTAACTATTATATATTTTTCATAAATTTTTATTAACAATGTAAAGCTGAAAAGATGTCGAATTTAAATTCGTTGAATTTCGCATTCACACAAATTCAATATTACTATACGATTGCATTTGTGACTGATATTGATCAAGCATTCACAGATTTATGTGTTGAAATGGTTAACGTTTCCGGAGTATTCTTATTAGTGAATTTGTGGAAGTTCAAGTTCCGTTGTGGCAAAAAGAAAAACATGTGAAAATTAGGTGTGAAATCGCTGGAGAAGCTGCTTAATTATGGAGTTATATACAACTTAGTTATAAGTATTTGTTTCCATAGCACTTACAATTGTCAAAACTCGGATAACAAGCAATTTTAAAGCTGTTTTGGTCTATGCAATACCAATTATAGTTTCTGTGACTCCCTAAAATTTGGTTGCGATCAGATAACGATTGCCGAAGTTATTAAAGAAATACTTTTTTATTTATTTATTTGGACGTTGACGTACTAACGGCAGTACCATCTAGTGGCCCAGCGATACCAAGCACGGGCTTGTTGACGCGCGGACAAAACAAAATAAATTTGTAAACAGCATGCATTAAACGAAAACCGCGAATAAATATTAAAAGACGCTGGACAGCTAATTAATTTAGATTAAAAATATGTTAGAATGAGTGTATAATAAAATAAATAACAATTAAATACTCGATAAATAAGCTAATAATAAGGTTTTAAGCAAAGGAATAGATTTACTAGAGCAAACTACGTTATTGAGATTATTATAGTTCACACACAGAATACGGAAGGGATTATGGCAAGCAAAGTTAGTAGATCTACGTGAAATGAGAAGAGGAAGAAAATTCCTAGTGATCCTGACAGGAACTGCAAAACTAATTTGACTTAACAGCTCCAAAGAGTCTATTTCACCATTAATTAGTCTCTGTATAAAAACAGCACCTTGCATAGTTCTACGGTCAGAAAGAGAAGGAAGGTTTAGTAATAAAAGTCTACTTCGATACGGTGGTAATCTAATATTAGGATTCCAATTTAAAATACGAAGAGCAAATAATAAGAATTGTTTCTGCACCGATTCAATCCTATCTTGATAAACCCTGTACTGGGATTCCAGACAAGAGATCCGTACTCAAGGATAGGACGAACCAGTGAGACGTATAAAGTCTTAGTGATGTAGGGATCATTGAACTCTTTCGACCAGCGTTTTATAAATCCCAAAACACCCATGGCCCTATTTACAGCAGACAGAATATGTTTATCGAATTTTAGTTTTGCATCAAGCAGAACCCTAAGTCATTCACACCTTCAATTCGCTCAAGAGGAGTATCATATAACATATAGTTATTTAACTGGGAAGAACCCCTACAAAAGGTCATAAACTTACACTTATTGCAGTTCAGATGTAACATATTTACTCTGCACCAAGATTCTAGACGATTAAGGTCACATTGTAACAGTGAGCTCGCAAGACTATCATTAAATGTCAGGCAAAGCTTAACGTCATCGGCGTACATAAGTACACGGGAATGCTCAATAACAGAAGGAAGATCATTTATGAACAAAGTGAACAATAGAGGAACCAAATGACTGCCCTGGGGCACACCAGAAGTGACTTGAACACATTTAGATACAAAACCATTAAAATAAACATTCTGAATTCTGTTGGAAAGGTATGAGGATATCCACTCAATTAGGCTATGAGGAAACCCTAAAACATTAAGCTTATACAGTAAAAGGTGATGATTAACAGAGTCAAAAGCTTTACTAAAATCGGTATAGATGACATCCGTTTGCATTTTATTCTCGAATCCTTTAATTACAAAAGAAGAGAACTCCAATAAGTTAGTAGAAGTGGATCTAGACTTCACAAACCCATGTTGGTAAGGTGAAATTATAGATTTACACAGATGTTGCAGTTGAGAAGTTATAATTTTTCAAATGCTTTCGGAATCGCAGACAATTTAGATATACCGCGATAATTTTGAACTTTAGATTTGCTCCCTTTTTTTAGGATAGGTATAATGTATGATTTTTTCCAGATTTTAGGAAAAGAACATGAGTTAACGGATAATTCAAACAATTTAAAAAGCGGTTTACAGATACTACCAGCACAATACCTTAGCACACAACTAGGTACTCCATCCGGACCAGCCGAAAAACAGGTTTTATAGCCAATAGTTCCGTTAAAATAGAGCTTTCAGTAATTAAAGGACCAAAAATACAATTAGATGAATTTAACTGATAAGGATAAGAAAAGGAATTTTGAGAACTTGGGACAGAATATGTCGTTTGGAAAAAGTCCGCAAATAAATCGGCAACATCATGACCATTAGATACTGTCATATTTTCCAAAGACATAAATGCTGGTGATGACGCGGATCTACGCTTCGAGTTAACGAAGTCGTAAAATCGCTTTGGATCACGCTGAAATCTTATTCTGCACCTACTCAAATAATTATTATAACACTCATTGTTATGAGTGCGAAAAGCAGCTTGTGCAACAGAATAACGCAGAAAATCAAAGGAAGAGCCAGTTCCTTTGAATTTTTGTAAAGTCTCGACTTACGATTTTTAAATTCGATAATTTCTTGGTAAACCATAAGGGTTTATCAGACAAATGTGGAATACTTGATGGAACACAAGCATCAAATAACCAGGTTAAAGTAGAATAAAAAATTCCACCGCTATATCCAAGTTTGTAAACAAAGAAAGTTGGGACCAGTCAGTTCGAGATATAAGCAGAGAAAGTTTCTCAAAATCGGTTTTCCGAAAACAACGAGAAAGCTCACCACAACGTACACTCGATTCTGACGTAATAAATGGGAACTCCAACGTAATTTCTAAAGTGGGATGATAAGGGTCTTCAGGGAAGATATAGGAGATATTCTCGATAGAGAACATGAATCTGGGTCTAAAACAAAAATAAGATCTAGAGACCTGTTTAAGCAATTTGGAATATCATTAATCTGAGACAATGATACCCCGAAGAGACTATCAATAAAAACATGGGATACAGAGGGGAAAGTCCATTTATATTCTCGGCTGAATGCCATGACACCCCAGCTATATTAAAATCACCAGCTATATTAAAATCACCAAAACGCCTAAGTTGGCGTCTTAGGGTCTTAGTTGCTTTAGCTGACAATCTGGTATATAGTGCCGCATATGGTATATTTTGAATGTATTATCATATCTTTAGTATTTCTTGGTATATTATTTCGGTATATTTTAAGAATAATGACGCGCTGCTTTGCCTTTTTATACCCGCTACCCATAGGGTAGAAGGGTATTATAACTTTGTGCCGGCAGGAAATGTATGTAACAGGTAGAAGGAGGCATCTCCGACCCTATAAAGTATATATATTCTTGATCAGCGTCAACAGCCGAGACGATATAGCCATGTCCGTCTGTCCGTCCGTCCGTATGAAAGACTGGAGCTCAGAGACTATAAGAGATAGAGCTATAATTTTTTTTCGACAGCATTTGTTATGTTTGCACGCAGATCAAGTTTGTTTCAAATTTTTGCCACGCCCACTTCCGCCCCCTCAAATCAAAAAAAATGGATTAACAAGCGTAATTTTAAAGCTAGAGAATTTTGCGAATTTTGGTATATACAATAATTACTATAGTAGTTATGATTCCTGAAAATTTGGTTGCGATCAGATAAAAATTGTGGAAGTTATTAAAGAAATACTTTTGTATGGGCAAAAACGCTTACTTACTAGGGGTCTGAGTTGCTTAGGCCGACAATCTGGTACATTGTGCCGTCTATGGTATATTTTAAATGGTGTACTATATCGATATACCAAACATACCATTTGGTATAATTTTAGTATTTTCGGTATATTTTAAGAATGATACCGCAATATTTTGCCTTTGCACACTCGACTGTAACTTTCTTACTTGTTTTTTAATGGTAGCGAGTATCTCACAATCGAGCACACTCGTCTATAGCTTTCTTACTTGTTAGGCTGAATTTTCTGATTTAATTAATTTTCAGTAATAAATAATAATTTAGGTAATAAAGAATACATTAATTATAGATTTTAGCCAATTGCTATTTTTTCGATTACAATTTCCTAATTTGACTTACTTAACTTCAAAATCCAGTAAAGTTGGAATTTTTTTAATTACAGAAGGAAAAGTTTGTTAAACTGTTGGACCAACTGCACAATTCTCTCAGAATAGATCTATCAATGTACAGGAATAATTTCCCAGCGTCGAGTCAAGAGAAACTTATGGACCTAAAATCTACCGTTGATCTATTGACTAGTATAACATTTTTTCGAATGAAGGTAAGTGAGGTTACACATAACTTGCAATTTGATTTTCCTCTTATCTTAAAACTTTTAAGATAAGAGGAAAACCGGTCGACAGTTATTTGCGAGCTATGTTTAAAAGTCAACCGATTATCAAAAATAAAATCAAAATAGAGTGTAAGATTTTAGGCGCACTCTCAATCTCAGGGAATTTTTATATAACATGTATGAATATTTTTTGATTTCAATTTGTACTCCAAATTTAATGTTTTCTCAATAAAACGTTGTATTTGAGATATGTATGTAAATTATGTAAATATTTTATTATACTAGCCAAATTATAACATTTGTCCATATTCGACGGTACTTTATTATTGCATGCAGATCAAGTTTTAGATTTTGTCACGCAGAACAGTTCGCAAAAGAATTTTAACGACTAAGATCGCGATATTTGGCACTCACAAATATAACGTCAACTTTCGCCCCAGCAAAATTGAGAAAAATCCAAGCTCGAAATATTGCACATGTCTGATCTGGTAGTCAGTGTAAAAGACTTACACTATAACGGTTGTTTGTTAGTACACTTTGATCCTTCTATTCGCCAGATGGTCAGGATAGTTCGATGCGAACATGAGAGAGAGATGTTGCGTGAGGTTAGATGTTTGAGAGAGAGATGTTGCGTGAGGATAGAGGTTTCAAAGAGAGATACACACTACGATTGTTGTGCGTGTATTGTTGAGCTACTGCGAGAGACAGAGATAGAAATATGTTCGTTGCAGCATTTTCTGGAGAGCATTTTCGGTATGCTAGAATGTTGGCGGGCACTTTCAAGTTGGCAGTGGCGTGATCAAGTTTATTCGCCGTGTACAATCTGTGTAATTAAATATGAAAGATAATAACAATAACTCGACATCAGAAGTGGGATCAGTGCCAACTCCTGCATTTTCTGAAGATCAGTGGCGTACCATTATGGAACTGCAAAGCTGTGCGTCCACAAAATCAAGTGGTTTTGCCAAAATTTAACCCAGATGTAACTGGAGCTGATGCGACTCAATGGTGTGCAACGGCTAGCATTATTATGGATAAACAGCAGATTGATGGCAGCGCACTTATCATGATGTTGTATGCAGGGCAGTGCTTCATCGTGGCTTGCACAGATCTGCTATCCCGGCATTAATTGGGAGCAGTTTAAAGAACTATACATCCAGCCCACAATGAGTGCCCTGAAGTGTACGCAAGCCGTATGGTGACGTCATTGACCACAAAATGGCGCAATATGAACGTCGAGGAAATAGCTGTATCCACGGTACTTGCGCACATGCCAATTTTGACAACTGTTTGCAGCGTATGATGTTTTCGTCAAATGTACAACCTAGAAGTCAACTCCAGATGGAACTGAAAGCATTTACATTTGACAAAAGCGTGGTGCTGGAAGTACTGATGGTAATAGCGGCGACTGCAAGCGAGCCAGTAAGCTACAAAAACTATCTAAATGTATTATTAATGGAAATATTGTAGAAATACTGTTTCACGTCATAGCAGATAAGCATCTCACAAATGATATTGTAATTGGTAGGGAAATCCTTAGTCAGGGATACGAACTCATTTTGACACCTGATAAATTTCAATTTGTTAAGTCTAAATCTGTAAACGTCTGTAAAGTAACTGAGCCATCTGCCTTGTTACTTAATGTTGATACTAAAATGATTGGTAATGACAAGGAAAACTTAATTAAATTACTTGAAGACTATTCAGCTGCATTTATTTATGGAATCCCTTTCACAAAGGTTAATACGGGTGAAATGACTATTAGATTAATTGATCCAAACAAAACTGTGCAGCGGCGTCCATATCGTTTGAGTCCAAATGAAAAGAAATTGTACGTGATAGGATAACGGAATTGTTAAACTGTAACATTATTCGACCTAATTGTTCTCCCTATGCTAGTCCTATACTCTTGGTTAAAAGAAAAATGGATCCGATCGACTTTGCGTTGACTATCGTGAACTGAACAACAATACTGTCTCTGACAGATATCCCTTACCACTTATTAACGATCAGATTGCTAGACTAGCGGGTGCAAAATATTTTACTTGTCTGGATATGGCTAGTGGATACCATCAGATACCCATTCATCCCGATTCTGTTGAATATACCGCGTTTGTTACACCTGATGGGCACTATGAGTATCTGACAATGCCATTTGGCCTCAAGAACGCCCCGTCAGTTTTAAAGGGAGCCATCATAAACGCATTGGGAAATCTTGCATATTCTTATGTAATAGTCTATATGGACGATATAATGGTGGTGTCATCTACCATAGAATTAGGTATGCAAAGATTGAGGATTGTTTTGGATGTATTGACTGCAGCAGGATTCTCTTTTAACATAGCAAAATGTGGATTCTTAAAAACTACTGTACAATACTTGGGGTATGAGGTACGAGCTGGAGAGTTAAGACCTGATCCGCGAAAAATTCTTGCGTTAAATTCCTTGCCACCACCGCAAACAGTTCGTAGCGTAAGACAGTTTATAGGACTGGCGTCTTATTTTCGAAAATTCGTGCCTCGGTTCTCACAGATTATGAAACCGATATATTCCTTAACTTCGAGTGTGTTTAATTGGAATAACGAGTTGGAAGATATTAGAAAAATATTATTGTTATCCTTATAAATGAGCCTGTACTTGTTATTTTTGATCCACAACATCCAATAGAGTTACACACAGATGCAAGCTCTTACGGTTATGGTGCAATGTTAATGCATCGAATCAATGGTAGTCCTCATGTAATAGAGTATTTTAGTAAAACTACTTCCCTGCAGAGTCTAGATACCATTCATACGAATTATAAACCTTGGCTGTGGTAGAATCCGTTAAACAGTTCCGTCATTATTTAGTTGGTCGTACGTTAGTAGAGTATACTGATTGTAATGCTCTTAAATCATCGCGGACAAGGATTGATCTAACACCAAGAGTGCATCGTTGATGGGCGTATTTGCAGTCGTTTGATTTAAAAATCAATTGTAGAGAAGGAAAGCGCATGGCACATGTGGATTTTTATCGAGAAATCATATTCACGAAGCCACCAAAGTTTAAAAGTCCCTGAAAAGCGTGTAAACTTGGCAGAAATCTCAAGTGACTGGCTTGCTGCTGAACAGCGCCAGGATTCTAAAATCACTGATATCATTAATAAACTTAACTTAAGAGTTGACAGATGATGTTGCACAGACTTATGAGTTGAGAGAAGGTGTTTTGTTTCGTAAAGTTCAGAGAAATGGAAGAACCCGTTGTTTGCCAGTAGTGCCCCATGCATTTCAATGGTCAGTAATAAATCAAGTGCACGAGTCCATCATGCATTTGGGATGGAAAAAGACTCTTGACAAGACTTATCAATATTATTGGTTTGCTAAGATGAATAAATATGTTAGAAAGTTTGTCGATAGCTGCATTACATGTAAAACTGTTAAGGGTTCATCTGGAAAGATACAAGCCAAGTTACATCCAATTCCAAAAGTGAATGTGCCATGGCACACAGAGCATATCGACATTACTGGAAAATTAAGTGGGAAGAATGATCTTAAGGAATATGTGATAGTACAAATTGATACTTTAACAAAATTTGTTTATTTGTTCCATACTTTAAGATTAGATTCTGATGGTTGTATTCAGGCAATGAAATCATCTATTTCTTTGTTCGGAATACCGCAGCGTATAATAGCTGATCAGGGTAGATGTTTTACTAGTGGGAAATTTTCAGAATTTTGTACATCACAGAAGATTAAGCTTCATCTTATAGCTACAGGAGGTGAGTACACTTAAGAATCTGTCAACGGTTGAATCAAGTCACCGATCTTGGCAAGATGCTTTAGGTGAGGTACAACTTGCCTTGAATTGCACAGTTAGTAGTGCAACCAAAGCAAGTCCCCTAGAGTTGCTTGTCGGCAAGGAGGCTCGTCCTGTGGGCTTGATTCCACCGTATGATACAGAGATGGAGGTAGATAAAGTTAATGCTAGAGATAGGGCAATTGAAAATATGAATAATCAAGCTAGTTACGACAAAATAATGTTCGATAAAAATAAAGCAGCAGTTGAACGACCTAAAATTGGAGATTTTGTTTTACTGAAAAATGAAGAACGACATTAAACTAAATTGGATGCAAAGTCTAAAGGACCATTTTTGCTCAGTGAAGTTTTAGAAGGAGATAGATATATCTTGAAGTCATTGCATAATAAAAGAACTTATAAATATTGTCATAAAGATTTCAGAAAGATGCCAGATGGTTATGGAGTGCCCGCCTGAGAATCGTTGAAATGGTTATAATATATCCGTGTGAGAGGATATGTTATGTGATTAACAAAATGTCCATATAGAGTATGGAATGGTTGAAATGAAGTTGCAATAGACTTCGATAGGAAAATGTTTGTGAATGGCGGATGTGTTTGAGAATTTGACTGGAAATAACCTGGCGGATGCAAAGTTTACGCATGGTTGATATGACAATATTTGATTGAAATGTCTGAGTTAAAGATATGGTTTTGAGATTTGAGCTATCTACTATGCTCTTAATCAAAAGGAAATCATAGTGACGATAACTAGAGTCGAATTTTGAATTGCTGAGAAGCAAATGTAATGAATTAAATGTTAACATGAATTTGATTATGTAATGAGAATAAGAATTGAAATTTGTTTATGATGTTCTGTAGAATGTAAAATAATGAAAGACTATAAAATAAGAGAAAATGTTAAGTGTAAGGTAATATATCGAATAAATAAATGGTATTTGAAATTGACGAGTAAAAGAAAACACAAGCTATAATCACGGATTTATAAGTCATATTTGTAATATTAAGGTTACAGTACACGAGGACGTGTAATTGTCAGAATGGCCGTATCGGATCTTAAATTATGGTAGTCAGTGTAAAAGACTTAAATCAAATACGCGTACCAAGTGACATTTCTTGTCTCTACACTATAACGGTTCTTTGTTAGTACACATTCATCCTTCTATTCGCAAGATGGTCAGGATAGTTCGATGCGAACATGAGAGAGAGAGAGAGATGTTGCGTGAGGTTAGATGAGATGTTGCGTGAGGATAGAGGTTTCAAAGAGAGATACACACTACGATTGTTGTGCGTGTATGCTTGAGCCACTGCGAGAGACAGAGATAGAAATATGTTCGTTGCAGCATTTTCTGGAGAGCATTTTCGGTATGCTAGAATGTTGGCGGGCACTTTCAAGTTGGCAGTGGCGTGATCAAGTTTATTCGCCGTATACAATCTGCGTAATTAAATATGGAAGATAATAACAATAACCCGACACATACAATGGCAACTACAGAATTTATGATTGCTAAACATTTATTCGCGATCGGATAAAATTGTAGAAGTTATTTTAGGCAAACTTTTGTATGGCAAAAACGGTTACTGCAATCGGGTCTTAGATAGTCTTTATCCATTTTTGTAAATCATTGTTATTTTTAGTGTTTTTGATTTAATATATTATAATTAAAACGAATAAATAAAGCTCATGTCTTTTTTTAACTTAGAATTTTCAAATTTACTGATTTTTGGGTATATTTTAAGAATAATAGCGCGCTCTTGAGCTTTTATTCGAAATAAGTAGTAGGCAGCTTTTTACTTGTTCATTTAAAGCCTATCGAACATATGGAAATGAGTGGTCATACACATTCACATGCCTTTGAACTTTACTTTTATTTAAACACTGCAACACAGTACCGCAATGTTTATACCCGCTACCCATAGGGTAGAAGGGTATTATAACTTTGTGCCGGCAGGAAATGTATGTAACAGGTAGAACGAGGCATCTCAGACCCTATAAAGTATATATATTCTTGATCAGCGTCAACAGGCGAGACGATATAGCCATGTCCGTCTGTCCGTCTGTGTGTCTGTCCGTCTGTCTGCTGTCCGTCCGTCCGTATGAACACCTAGATCTCAGAGACTATAAGAGATAGAGCTATAATTTTCGACTGCATTTGTTATGTTTGCACGCAGATCAAGTTTGTTTCAAAATGTTGCCACGCCCACTTCCGCCCCCGCAAATCAAATAAATTTAATAACAAGCGTAAATTTAAAGCTAGAGTTGCGAATTTGGTATATACTATAATTACTATAGTAGTTATGATTCCTGAAAATTTGGTTGCGATAAGATAAAAATTGTGGAAGTTATTAAAGAAATACTTTTGTATGGGCAAAAACGCCTACTTACTAGGGGTCTGAGTTGCTTAGGCCGACAATCTGGTACATTGTGCCGTCTATGGTATATTTTGAATGGTGTACTATATCGATATACCAAATATACCATTTGGTATATTTTCAGAATTACGGTATATTTTGAAAATATTACCGCAATATTTTGCCCATATTAAAAATGGGTAGCGGGTATCTCACAGTCGAGCACACTCGACTGTAACTTTCTTACTTGTTTATATTTTATTTAGTACTAGTCGACCCAAAAATTTTCCGAATTTTGCATTTTTTCAATTTTCAAGTTTTTGCCGATTTTTATTTTTTTAATTTTTAAAATTTTTGCCGATTTTACATTTTTTTTAATTACCAAAATGTGCCGATTTTAAATTTTTTCAATTTCCAAAGTTTCTGCATTGTTTTCAATTTTCAAAATTTTTTAATTTCCAAATTTTGCCGATGTTTACTTTTTATTTAATTTTCAAAACTTTTCCCATTTTATCTTTTTTTCCAATTCACAAAATTTTGCCGATTTTTTAAATTTTTTAAATTTCCAAATTTTGCCGATTTTCCATTTTTTTCAATTTCCAAAATTTTACCGATTTTACAATTTTTTTAATTTCCAAAATGTTGCCGATTTTACGAATTTTTCAATTTCCGAAATTTTTACCGATTTTACATTTCTTTAATTTTCCAAAATTTTTTCGATTTTTAAAATTGTGCCGATTTTACAATTTTTTCCGCTAAAGTTGCTCGCTCACTCAACCATTCATTACTTTATTTTATTTATTTATTTTTATTTTATTTTATTTTTTCGATCGTCTTGCTTACGGCATTGCTGACTGTAAAATAAATGTAAATGTATAAATAGATAATATCGTAATATCGTGTATGATACGTTACGCTCACAGCCTACTTACTGTTATTCATTACTATAAGTGCAGCCACGTCGGTGAAGTAAAATTCGCGATGTCGAACGGAATAAAAAGTATCCTATAGCAGTCTCCTGGCTCTAAGCTATATATTCATTATATATATGTATTATTATATATTCATAGTAAAATGTATACGTTCTGACATGTACATATGTAATTACATGCATTACAATGAAAGACAATTAACAAACCCTAGTCAAGTATGGGCGACTGTAAGATCCTCGTCGTCAATAAAAGCAAAACATTGTGGTATTAACATTTGAATATACCAAATTTGTATTTGTACTACTAATATATTCCGAAATGCAAAAAGCTGCAAAAAAAGTTATATTTAAAGTCTTAGAGATCTAGTAGGTCTTCAAACGGACAGACTGACAGTCAGACATGGCTACACCGTCTTGGTCATCATGCAAGCCGTGCTCCGGTTTTCACTTTGTATTGTCGTTTTGGGGCCAAAATCGATATTTACATTTTCAGGTACTCCGGTTTTCACAAATTTGTAGTCATCGTTTTGATATTTCTTACTGCTGAAACAGCTGATTTGTGTTTTGTTCAGAAGTAAACACGAAAAAATGCCTTTCGCATTTTGGATTTCCTGCTTCGATAGAACTCACCTAAGGATGTTTTCATCCAGCATAGATAATTTATGAACTTCCTTCAAATAAATATATTTGCTTTTACTCTTTTCGCAAATCAAGATTTGAAACTTAAATATTAAAAAACAACAGTGGAAAGGCAATCAGCTGTTTCCCACAAAAATAGAGGATGCCACTTTTTAACCGATTTTATTCCGATTATTTCATCAACTTTTTATGAATGTTAGCATTTAAGTAATTTAATTAATCATATTAATTTAAAAACAAAGAATATTACCGCAATATGTTGTTTTTACTCAAAATGGGTAGCAGGTATCTCATAGTCAAGCACACAGCCGAGTGTGCTTTCTTACTTGTTTTAAAGAGACTAGAGGTTTTGATAAAATACTTTTTTTATTGTTATCACTTTTTGTTATTAAGTTAAATTCAGAGATGCACATGCCTTCAAAAATCAAATTCATATTTATTCTAATTTGAGTTTGGTTTGTCAAGGACATTTTATTTACTTTTATAATTTAAGTAGTTTTAAGAATTTGAGGAAGAATTTTTTCAAATTTTCAACTACCTCAACAGAAATAATTTTTTTAATATGTATTATATTTCACCGTGTATTTTGATTCGAAAAGAGAACTACTTTTAAAAAATGTCATAAAGATTTATTTTTATATATGTACATTTTTTATTTAAATCTGTAGGTTCAGGAACTGTCCAGTCCGCCAAGAGCAAGTACTGTGGTCAAGGATTGTGTGAAAGCTTGCCTCCGATCCACTTATCAATTTCTTTTCGAAAACTGTTACGAGCTTTACAATAGAGAGTTTCAGGTTTGTTTGTAATGCATATCATATATGTACATATATATCATACTTACATATATTCTTATGTATGAATTCTTTGCGCAGGTTGACCCGAATGAAGCTAAGCGCGATACCGATGACCATGGACCTAAATTAGACAGCGTGGACTTTTGGCATAAACTTATTGCACTTATTGTCTCAGTTATTGATGAAGACAAGAACAGTTATGGAACTGTACTCAATCAATTTCCTCAAGAATTAAACATTGGACAGGTAATTAAACCTGCAAACTGTTAACTGTGTTAACTTCTGCAGAAAATGAGATTTTTGTGCTTCCGAAGTATTGTACTTTAATGTACACAGTATTCCGCCCAATTTTAGGGATGTCGTCAATTACATTAAATATTAAAATTGTTATAACTTTTTAATTAGTAAAACCTAAATTTTATTTATATTCTTTATTTATTTACAATCTATCAAATATACTTAATTACATATAAACATACTTACATTTCAATAAACATATGCTCAAATTTATTAAGGATAGTTCACAAATTATGTAAATGTTAAATAAATGTAAATGTTTATGTAAATGTTAAAAATTCTATACTGCTAAACTTATTATCAAGTCACCAAATTCTTTAAAATATAAACATATTACACTAATGTGATCTTATAATAACAAATTACCTAATGTGTTTCGGCTGTTGCTGCTAATCACAAATATTTATTGGATCGGAGATGCCTCCTTCTCCCTGTTACATATTATACATATATTTTATGTACAAAGTTATCGTAATCGTAAAACGAATTCTTATTGTGTTTCGACCGAATGAATAATTTTGTTGCTATATTTGTTTGTTTTCTTGATCTATCTTTAGTTATCGGCTGCCACCATGTGGGGTCTGTTTGCAGTTGATATGAAGTATGCCCTTGAAGAGCACGAACAGCATCGGCTCTGCAAGTCATCAGCGTATATGAATTTACATTTTCGCGTCAAATGGCTATATAGTAACTATGTTAAAGAAGTACCACCCTATAAAGGAGCAGTTCCAGAGTACCCAGCATGGTTTGAACCATTTGTTATGCAATGGCTTAATGAAAATGATGACGTGTCGTTAGAGTACCTTCATGGTGCTTTTAATCGTGATAAAAGGATGGGGTAAGATTAACATTAACGTCAATATATTCCCAACTTATTAAATCCAATTTTCTCATTTTATTTAATTTTTTAATCTTACGTTTAATAAACGCAGTTTCAAAAAGCAGCGAACATGCTTTGTTTTCAAATTCGGTTGTTGACGTTTTCACTCAATTGACTCAGTGTTTTGACGTTGTTAGTAAGCTTGAGTGCCCAGATCCAGAAATTTGGAAACGTTACATGAGACGTTTTGCCAAAACCATTGTAAAAGTCCTAATTGCCTATGCTGATATAGTAAAATGGAGTTTCCTGAGCACATGAGAGACGAACGAATTGTAAGTACATATTCGCATAATCTATTAAATCACGTAATATTAAATAAATGTTATATTATTTAATGAGCACTACTGCTCTGGCTTTTACATTCACGTTCACGAAAAGGAAAAAAGGGTGCTCCGTTTTCACTTTCAATAGTTTCTTTCGATTGGCAAATCGAGCAAGCTTGTCTTTTAAAATAAAAGCAAATGACTTTCTACATCTAATGCGATTTTTTCAAAAGAAAATAAGAGTTTACTTATTGGTTTATTGACTTTAATTTTAAACCGCTAGAAGGTCAATTAGCTGCCGTACTTTTAGTAGAATGAAAAACAAGCCAAAAAATCCTTATAATAACAATAATTAAATATATCTATCTACCTTATGTTTAATTTAATTACTTCAAATAAAATAAAAATTTTTCCTAGTTTAAAATGTGTTTCAATCGCATTTTGGTATAAAATGCATTGATCGACGAGAATTCATATATTGAAACAAATAAATTTACCTTAACTTTTAATAACCATGCAACCATGCCTGTTCTACGTATATACTTAGAAAAATAATAATCAGTAGTAGTTCCAATATAATAGATTAAACTCGCTAGCATTGCAATAAATACAAATTTCAATGTACTACTTAGGGTAAAAGTGCTACTACTATTGCAATTTCAGCCTTTTCTAGACATATAGTTCTTTTCGATCTGTTCAGAAAAAATTTTGAACTTTTATTAACTCAGATGTGGTCAAGTCCAAGGTTGTCCTGGAGAGCAGAACAGCAGTAGAGTCGGTGAACGCATCTGCAGTCGTCCGCAGCTATTGGATCCCAAGTCATCAGGGCGTCGAGAGGCAATAATATTGCAGACACCCTTGCAAAGGAGTGGGAGGGCACGATGTCAGCAAAATGAGTAATGGGCCAATATCCCTGAGATCTCTAGTCAGAAAAATTAAAGCATTAAAGCAATTAAAGCTCCACGCTTCAGTTAGACGTGAGCTGGCGCAATACCATCTCGTGCAAAATGCAAGGCTAATGTGTGATTAAAGAAACACTAGTTTTACCAAATGGTCATGCAGGAAATGTAACGAGTCCGGAGTTACGGAAACACTTGAGCATCTTCTATGTAGATATCCACCCAGGATGCTGCTGGCTTTTGTCAAAAATGCATCCATACTGTACGACTTCTGAGACGAAGATAGTACCTTATAAATCAAGTTTTTCAGCGCTACTTTATATAAAAAACGCCTACGGAATTTCGTTCCCAGCGCAAAAAGGGTATCGATAGGCTTAAAATATTTTTAATGAGGCCTCAAAAATTATATGGAGTTTCGCGGAAAAATTTTCCGCATTTAGGAACAGCGCTTTATCTGTGAATAGCGCAAAAACTACCAAATATTTTGAAACGAAGAATAGATTTTGAAATCATCATTTAAAAGACATGGGGTATATCTAAGTTTCGTAATTACTAATCAAAGCAATGTTGTCAAATGAACAATATAAACAAAATTGGATTCATAGCTAAAATTTTCAGCCCTTATCCAAAAGATGAATATCAATCGTACTGCAAGTACTGTATTAATTCAAAAATATATTACCTTCGATTACCTAATGCCAACCTGTCAATGCAAATAAAAAAATTTTTGCATAGACATATACGTTCTCGGTAGCAATGTAGAAGCATTTTTATACCCGCTACCCATAGGGTAGAAGGGTATTATAACTTTGTGCCGACAGGAAATGTATGTAGCAGGCAGAAGGAGCCATCTCCGACCCTATAAAGTATATATATTCTTGATCAGCGGTAACAGCCGAGACGATCCGTCTGTCCGTCCGTTCGTATGAACACCTATGTAGATCTCAGAGACTATAAGAGATAGAGCTATAATTTTTCGACAGCATTTGTTATGTTTGCACGCAGATCATGTTTGTTGCCAATTTTAGCCACGCCGACTTCCGCCCCCGCAAATAAAAAATCGAATAACAATCACATTTTAAAACTAGAGATTCGAGTTCTGGTGTGTACAATAATAACAATAGTATTTATGTATTTATTTATTCCTAAAGATTTGGTTGCGATCAGATAAAATTTGTGGAAGTTATTAAAGAAATGCTTTTGTATGGGAAAAACGCCTACTTACTAGGAGTCTTAGTTGCTTTATCCGACAATCTGGTATATTGTGACGTCTATGGTATATTTTGAATGTGGTACCATATAGATATATAAAATATACCATTTGGTATATTTTAGTATTTTTAAGTATTTTCGGTATATTTTGAAAATAATACCGCAATATTTTGCCCTTATTAAAAATGGGTAGCGGGTATCTCGCAGTCGAGCACACTCGACTGTAACTTTCTTACTTGTTATTTTTAGAAAGTTCCGTTAGATTTCTAGAAAAATCCGGTTTGCAATTAGATAATTTGTTTATCAAGCGTGCGCCGGTAGCCTTTTAGTTGGTCATCGTGTTGCTATCGGAACGTTTTACTTCTTACTGATGAAACAGCTGATTTGTGCTTTGGTCAGAAGTAAACAACGCGAAAAATGCCTTTCGTATATCCAGTTTCCTGCGTGGAAACATAAAGATGATTTTACACTGCATAGACGATATATGCTTCCCACTGAAAGCAATATATTTGCCTTTAGATTTCTTCGCAAATATAGATTTGAAACTTACATTTAAAAATAACAGTTGAACTGTAATCAGTTATTTTCCACAAAAAAAGGGGATGCAAACTTTTTAACCGATTTCATTCCGGTGATTTCAACAACTTTTTATGCAATTTTAGCTTAATTAAATTTAAGCAAATTAATTTTAAAAACATATTTTACCTGTAACCCTTAACAAATTTAATGCCATCCGTCTCATTATACAAGTATTTTTGACTTTTTCATTTCATTAAAAGTATGGCAGCTTAGGCCACAAACTTTTAACGATTGGCCTTGTGATTTGTTGATGGTCATGGCAAATGCAAGACGTACTGATATTTAATTCTTTTTAATTCAAACGGCATATCGGTTGGGATTATCGGGATCCTTGAAATAAGAACTTCCTCACCCTGAAATTTTCCTATCATTATCGTAGCGTAAATCACATTGTTCATCAATTTTCTAACCACCAAGCATGATTACTACGGAGCCAACCTTTATGCGTAAATTATGCGGTGGTAAGCCAGGCACATCCAAAGAGTTTAAAAATTCAATTGGATAGTTGGTGGCTTCATCTTCATTTGTGATGCAGTCAATTGTTCCAATGATCTTATTTTGAATTATGTAATTCATCTTTATTCGTAGCCGCTAAAATTACTCGGTCACTCAACCATTCATTATTTTATTTATTTATTTTTTTTTTTCATTATTTAAGATTTGATCGTCTTGCTCGCGGCATTGCTGACTGTAAAATAAATGTAAATGTATAAATACATAATATCGAACGTAAATGTATTATGTATTATTATAAGTGCAGCCATTTGGGTGGAGTATAATTCGCGCTGTCGAACGGGATAAAAAGTATCCTATGTCCGTCTCCTGGCTCTAAGTTACCTCCTTACCAATTTTCACTCAAATTTGTTGTATGTATTGAAATAATAGAGTGGTTATACAACTATTACAACTATTTGGGGTACTCCGAAGGCAATAACCATTTCCCTTAATGGGATAATTATATCTTTTAGATTTTTGACTTGAGCGCACTTCGAAAATTTCGCTAAGCCAGTTAAAATGTGAGTCTTTTCGGTAATATCAATGCTAATGTCATTCATTTGTCTATTAAGGAATGGGAGATACTCGAATGGCTCATTTGGCTTTTCATACTATTCTGTTCTCTGTCTGAAGCAAAATCTCTACTCTTCCTTGCGCAAATCTGTGGTGGAATCGTAATTCTTCTCTGTTTTGTCAGAGTACGGAATTCTTCTTAGAATAACGACTTTTTTAATTTAATGATACCTGCCTGATACTTTTGTCGATATTCTGCCAGATTTTCCTGTAAGGAGTGTAAGTGCTTATAAATCTTCGTTAGTATCCGTATAAGGCGAACAGTTCTCAAAGTACCTTTAGAGTATAGATATATGTATATAAATTGGTATTTATGCCATAATCAAAGATTGTCCGGATTATTATAGTTTTGACGGATCATGCTGGTAACTATTTTATTCGAACTTGTTTGACGTTAAGTTGTTTTATGGTATCATTTTCTAGGATATCGTGAAAAGTTTTAAAGTCGACAGAAGGTAGGTTTGCTTTACCTGTTCGCCATTATTAATATGGAACTGTCCTTGGATTTTTAGACGTAGTCCGGACATCGGAGATGAGAGTTTATCCATGAACTGATTAGTTCGTGGTTGGTTAATATAATTGACAATTGAATGGATCCTTTGGGATAAGTGCATTCGCTCCGTTCGTGTTCTGACACCCAAAAACATTTATTTTTTGTATTCACTTAGAACTCACCAACTGAACACAGTTTTTTATTCAGAAAAATTAATTATATATCTGCAAGTAAGAAAGTTAAGGTCTAGCTATACCGCCTACCACTTTCAATAAGTGAACACTGTTCGATATTAAGATAAGACACTGCAACCTATAAAATTATTTTTAGAAAGATTATTAGATATTTATCACAACCATATATTCAGAAAGGCTGTTGTTATTATTGAATGTACCAAAAATTGTGCTGGCTATGTGACGATTATGTGGGCGGATTATAAGACTTCCCTAAAAATTGTAGCGTTTTCTATTACAGTCCGAGATCTAGGTTTTCATATACATGGAGAGACTAGCATGGTTATATCGACTCGGCCTATGACGTTTATGTATTTTTACATATAAATTTATCTGTAACACAATGTTATAATACCCTTATACCCAATGGGTAGCGGGTGTACAATGTTTAACTAAATATAATGTAGTGATTAAATTAATTATTTATTTATATATGATTAAGTAATTAACTTAACTTTTTATAATTTATAATAGGCCTGCATATTAATGAACAACATTCAACAGTTAAGAGTTCAATTAGAAAAAATGTTTGAGTCAATGGGCGGTGATAAGTTAGAAGAGGATGCCGCTAACATTCTTAAAGAACTGCAACAGAACTTAAATTTGGCACTTGACGAATTAGCTTCGCAATTTGCAATAAGGTAAGATACATTTCTTATTTTTGTCATTTTATTTTTCACTAGTATATAAAATAAAAATTATAAAGGATCTCAATAATAATAACCCATATTATACAAAATTCTATTTTAATCACAAAATAAAAATTATGTTTAATATTTATTAATTCGATAAAAAAAATGACTTTTGGAAGTTGTTGAGGTCATTCGCATTCAAAAAAATATTAAAAATATTAAGCCGATAATTTTTAATTTAAATTTGAGCTTAGCCGCATAGCAAAACTTTATTTATATTAAATTATATGTGAACATATTTGAAAAACACAAATTTTAAATATTTCCTCATAACGATTATAAGAAGAGTATATATCCCATACTAGCATAAAAAGCATATAAAGCAATATAAATGTTCCAAAACTAAATTGCGTAAAGACGATCTTGAAAAGATAGAAAAAGGGTAAATCTAGGGAAACGCTGCGTTATTTCTAACACCAATATTTATTAAATTATGTATTTAACATTAATTGCTTTATTAATAGAGCACTTCATTTAAAATATACCATGGAGTACTAGACCTACCAAATTATCAGCTAAAGCAGCTGAGACCATATTAAATATTTGTATATTTTTGCCATGCAAACGTATTTACAAAATAAAAACGTCTCCAATCGTCATATGGTTGCATATTTCTGTAATTTTCTGCTATACAAAAGTATTTCTTAAATAAATGTATATTATTGTTATCTGATTGCATACAAATTTGCAGGAATCAAAAATACAATTTGTAGGGTGGAAGTGAAAGAAATTGAAAACAAACTGAAGGTCTCTAATAAGAACGCTAACACTTTTAATGTATATACTTTTAGCTTGGAGCCACGCATAACCCAGTCGGTTCGAGAACTGGGTGACATGTTGCTATCAATTAAGGGGGTGGCGGTAATATCGCTCCCGGAAATCAGGCGGCACAAAGGAATGCTGTTGCCGTCGAGGCAGATGATGTGCTTCGACCACTAATGGATCTTCTTGATGGGTCGTTAACATTGTATGCCCAGTCCTGTGAAAAGACGGTGCTTAAACGTTTACTGAAAGAACTATGGAAGATAGTTATGCGAATTTTGGAAAAGACAATTGTACTACCCCCAATGACTGACAAAACTGTAAGTTTTAATAATTTAAAATATAAAGATCTAAAACGAGGAAATTTATGTGTAAACGATACTTAATAATCCTACAGTTTAATTGACTGGAGAACCCAGATGCCGTTCGGGTAGGGTAATGTCTCCTAAGCGAGGCCTTCGAATGAATTGATTTCTGCTACTGAGAAGCGCGAGATAGTCCAAGGTTTTTCAGATTTACAGCCAGCTGTAAGCATCTCGACCTAAATACCATCTCCACGTAAAAACACATTAATGACGGACAACTGGGTCTTCAACCCATCTCTGTAGATTGATAATATGTTCAATCCGAATGAACACAACCAGTTCTGTCCTATGTGGGTTTGGCCAAAACTGTTACGTTCTCTCCATCATAGAGCTAAAAGTCACTAATTGCCGATCACCAAGTGATAAGGACCACATCGTCTGTCCCCTACAAACATTATTTTCATTATTTAGAATAAGATTTCACTAAGGGGTAGTAACCACTTTTATTCCCATTTTTCGACTTAAGTGAGCGCAAGTGGGCGTGTCGAAAATCTATATAGACATAAGAGGATTTTAATAATACCAAAACATTTAAAAATTTTAAATTTTTTTAGTTGACTACCAGCGACTAAAGTATTCTTATTTATTTCTATTAATATTTAATATTTATAATTATCTAATAGATGATGTTCAAACACTTGACCGACAATGCAAAAATTTGGCATCAAATGCGAAAATTGAAGATATGGGCCGACTATTTAAATCGCATATGGCTGGAAAACCAGACGTAAAGAGTGCCCTCAGTGGTGTTATGGATATTTCAAAAGAAGTTGAAAAGAATTTATCTCCAAAACAGTGTGCTGTTCTTGATGTTGCTTTAGACACCATAAAACAATACTTCCATGCTGGGGGCAATGGACTGAAAAAGACGTTTCTTGAAAAGTCATCAGAGCTGCAAAGCTTACGATATGCACTTAGCTTGTATACTCAAATGACAGATACGTTAATTAAAACATTCATTTCAAGCCAGGTGAATGAAGGTAAGCACAATTAAAAATAATAACTGTGTCAACTGCAATCTTCACAGCTAAGGTATACTTTTTATATCAAAAATATAGTTGATCCTGAAAACGCAGATGAAAGTGTTGGTGAAATTTCAGTACAAATCGACCTATTTTCTCATCCTGGCACCGGCGAACATAAAGTGAACGTTAAAGGTATATTTACAAATTTTCAATATCAACTAAGTTAACCAATAAAGAAACCCTGATAAGAGATGGTCCCTGTCTGCTGGATTTGGTTACGTAGCAAGAGGCCAACTCAAACGCAAAATTAATGAACAAACCCTAGTCCTGAGAGCTTGAAGAAATTTAGAAATACAAACAAATATAATAGATAATTTTTTCAGACTTACAAATTTATTTTTACAAAAGCGATTTGTTTGTTCGGCTAATTCACTACAAAACAGAAAAAGCACCAAACGTTGTGAGAAGCTCGATAATTATTAAGTGTTTATTGCTGCGGACACTTGAGTACCGAAATGTTATTAGAGCTAATAGTCTGAAATAAGTGTAGAAGCTAAATTATACATTAATTAGATGTACCATAATACCTTTATCTTCATAAAACTATCAAATTGCTATATATAAATCAGTTTTAAAAATCTAAATATATAGTATGTAGGTTTTCATACCGATGATAGACAGACGAAGCTTGCCACTAGAATATGAAGGCTCGTAATTTGAGTTTGAATATTGAAACAGACCTGCATTTTTATTTAAATATTTTTATTAATATGTTGAAGTATATGTTGAAATATACCCTATTTAGTATATTTGTGAAGTTATATATTAGAAATATACCATAGATGACAAAATATATGAGATTTTCAGTCAAAGCAGCTAATACCTTATTGCAGCGGTCTGTGCCAAAACTTTAGGTTGAGCTGCAGCACACTCATTAAAGGTTTGCATACTCGCGGGGCGCCCGTCTGCATGGACGGTTCCTCCCCACCTCCTCCGTCAAGTTGAGGTGCAGGGTGGCGTCAGTCAAGCTCTCTAGCCCGAGATCTGCCTCTACCTCCCCTGACCTCAGCGTGTGGGTGTCCTTGTCGTTCGGATGAGGCGAAGGTATCGGAATGGCAAGGTTCTACTTTTTAAGCAGCTGAAGCACCTGCTCTCCATCCTGACAAACAGTGCGTCGACCAGCTTGCTATGGGTCAACCGCCACTCCTCTGCAGACATTTTCCCTCTGTCTATGAGAGTAACGGCGAGATGCCGCCTGTCAGTTTCTGCTCTCTGTCTTTGTCTGCTCGATTCCGTTTGACTGGAGCCAGGTGCTCGCAGCCTCTTGCTCACTGGGGCCCCTTGCTTGGTACTCTCAGCGGACCGTGGCGTTTGCTTGCCGTGGTCTCCACCTTCTTGTTGGCAGGGCCGGTAGAACCGGCCTGCACCTTATTGCCTTTGGGAGGGGCTTATTCGGTTTTCACACATCCACGTGTTCACGCAGGCAAGACTCTCCTTATCCTTGACAGACAAGTTAGCTATGCCACTGAGCCTTGCGTGAATGCGGGTCGTCGCCTTATTGGTGCTATCGATAGGCCGAGGTGACTGAAGAAGACCACGTTCCTCCTCCACCGTAGAGATTTACGCAGCGCTCTCTTAGTCCGAGTAGGTTAAGACAACGGCACCCACGCGCATCAACCTCATGTTGTTCCTTGTGGCAGTATTGTTGCAACTGATTTGGCCTGCACCCACCGTATCCCCATGCGCGCCGGTGGTAGCAGTCACGCGTTCCACCGATGTTTGGTCGGTGACCAAACGACATCCCAGCCCTAGTTGAATTTTTTATATTCTCCATTCCGAGGCTGATTTTATTCATGGGAGCCCCATAGCATTTTCAGTCTGACCGCCAGACACCTCGTCGTATGGATTCTGCTTCTTATCCTCAGACAGCCAAATGCCGGAAAGACAAGGAGCAGAACCCTCAGCTAAAATCGGCAGTACCCTCGAAGAGGGTTCAGTAGAGGATTTTTGCTAGTTATACTCATCACTTTCTTCTAGGTAGTTCTTGATACTCTCCTTTCTATTGTCTATGTTTCCCCGATGAGTGGCAAATCTCTGCTGCGTCACTGAATACCTCAAAAGTTTGCTGATGCTCTTCATGTTACTTCTTAAGATGGTTGCCGTTTTTATTGCTGTAAGCCGTCACTGCTTTTGGCTGCTGGTACTTTTGTATATTCTTCGCCTTAGCTGCTGTTTTTTGTTTACCCGCCTTAGCTATGATGTTGGTACGCCTGTTGTGCTCTTGAATTCGCCAGTCTGCTGATGCAAATTCACTATACTTACCGATGTAGCGCCTCGGAAACGCTACACTACTTCCGATGTAAGGATGATATTTTATAATCTGCTGGTCTTACCACTTGTGGGGATCATGACAGTTATTTATACCCGCTACCCATTGGGTAGAACTTTGTGCCGACAGGAAATGTATGTAACAGGTAGAAGGAAGCATCTCCGACCCTATAAAATATATATATTCTTGATCAGCGTCAACAGCCGAGACGATCTAGCCATGTCCGTCTGTGTGTCTGTCCGTCTGTCCGTATGAACAACTAGATCTCAGAGACTATAAGAGATAGAACTATAATTTTTTTCGACAGCATTTGTTATGTTTGCACGTAGATCAAGTTTGCTTCAAATTTTTGCCACACCCACTTCCGCCCCCGCAAACCAAAAATCGATAAACAAGCGTAATTTTAAAGCTAGAGCTGCGATATATACAATAATAACTATAGTAGTTCTGATTCCTGAAAATTTGGTTGCGAGCAGATAAAAATTGTCGAAGTTACTAAAGAAATACTTTTGTATGGGCAAAAACGCCTACTTACTAGGAGTCTTAGTTGCTTTGGTTGACAATCTGGTATATTGTGCCGTCTATGGTAAATTTTGAATGCGCTACTATATCGATATACCACATATACCATTTGGTATACTTTTAGTATTTTTGTAGTATCTTTGGTATATTTTGGGAATAATACCGCAAAATATATTGCTTTTATGTAAAATGGGTAGCAGGTATCTCACAGTCGAGTACACTCGACTTTGGTTTGTTACTTGTTTTATTTTGGTAGAATATAAGGTGTATAGAAGTGAGTGCTCGAAGAACCAAAATAAATGGACACAACGACTCAGGAGAATTTTATCTGAGACCTCACGTTCCTTCATAGTTTACAGCCCTTTCTATTTTGCTATTCAATGTGTCGCAGCACATGAGCACTTGACTCTTAGGATGTCAAATGCATCTTTGATAATTGAATGTATATATGTGATTACCTTCAATATTTTCCTTATATAATACTTATGGGTTAAGCATTTTGTCATCCTATATTTGAGTGGATTTAATGAAATATTAAAGTCCCCAAATTTTAAGATATATTTTGAGGCTAACACTAACACTGTAGAATCTTCAAGTTTATGCTTGAACACCCGCTATTTTTGTATAGTCCTAAAAAAGAATGAGGAAACGGTATGCCCAGGTACAATCGCGTATAATTTAGTTTTGATAGATTCATATTGATTTATAGATTTTTGTTATGGTGTAATGTTAGACTGAACAGACAGATAAGCAAGCCGCATACAATTATAAATAAATCATAAATTAAAGAAGTCAAAATTCCGGAAGAAAACGAGGACGCAACCGCCCATTTATGTTACCTATATTTACTATTTAATATTGGTGGCTTTAGTAAATAAACAAAAACAAAAATTACATAGCACTACTGTTCTCTATTTAAATTTTTACTCAAATTTATTTTAGTTGTGGCTGCTAATGACTTAAAGTGGCAAATACCGTCCGGAATGTTTAGACCATTTGTGGAAATAAATCTCATTGGACCGCACCTTCAAGATAAAAGAGAAAATTTGCAACCAAATCAAAGTCAAATAACTGGTCTCCTAAGTATAACGAATCATTTAGCTTGTAAGTATATTGTGATCTTATAATATAGATATGGACAATTTATAGAGTAATTTTAATTTAGTGCTATTGGCAATGAAGAGCAGCTTGATTTCTTTGAACTTCACATTTGCGTTAAGGACTATTGTTTTGCGCGTGAAGATCGGCTTGTGGGAGTTGCTGTGATACCTTTAAAGGATATTTCTGAAAAGGTTTTATACTATAGCATAAATTAATTTGCATTTCATAAATATGTATTCTTTTTTATTTAGGGATCAGTGGCTTGTTGGTTGCCCTTACAAAGACGCATTGAAATGGATGAAACTGGTTGGACAATATTAAGAATATTATCACAACGCAATAATGATGAAGTGGCCAAGGAATTTGTTAAACTTAAATCTGAAATTCGACAAGAGCCCACAATGGGCACATAAGCATTCGTATGTCAATGCAATCCAAAAGCGAAACCCTAATGAAATACAAGGGTATTCATATTATCACCAATATTTTAAACATTCACATACAAATAGTTTATTGAACTTGAAATACATAAATAAAAACATACATCTAAATATAATCTGTGCATAGTGATATTATTTATCATTCTTGGTTATATAAATGGCTCAATCCAAATATCAATTGTATGGCAAAAATCTCACACAAGCAAATCTCTCTAACAAAATAAACATGTAAACATTTTGTAAACCTCAATCTTTAAAACATTCATTCATTTGTATACAATTTTTCTGATACTAAAATCATTTGCACATATTTCTAATTTTGTAAATAACTAATTGTATAAATATAATTTATGTCCCAACAATTTGTTAAATATATTTAATAATACTTATGCTCCTGTGAATATTAATTTTAGAAGGGATGAGATGTTATGCTTCATTTGTGATAGAAACCATGTGTTATCTTAACTTTAAACTTGGCAGGATTGGCAGGAATTTCACCCTTGGTTTAAATATAACCGCTTGATGACGATGAAGTGGAGGGCGTCAATGTTTCGACCTGTGGATCCGATTTGAAGATGACCTTCCTGCTCATGAGTGACATAGTGGAGCGTCGGCTGTTGACGCTGATGAAGAATATATATAAATTAACAATATATTATATATAAATTATAAAATACGTCTCTTTATTTACTGAATCCACTTAGAATTCTTAAAAAATTTACACTAAGTTAAGTTGTCGCTGTTGCCGTTGACGTTGTTTTCGTCGACACGTCTAAAAGTTCACTGGCTACGCACAGACCTATGGTTTTTGAAATGTTTGGTCTTACGTTATACTTTATGGCGTCAGATATACTCCTTATGCGTGTTACAAACATTTCCTGTAGACCAAATGTCTACCGAACCGTTTTGAAAATGGGGATTGGATGAGATTAGAGCATAATTAGCACCAACTTTTCAGAACTATAAATACCTATTTTTATTGCGAAAATAATACAATAAATTAAAATGGATATTAATTCTTAATCGAACAAGGCTGAATTTCCAATTTGTTATCAATTTCAATTTTAACTTGAATATGAATTAACAAAACTTTTAGTTTGTTTTAAAAAAAGCGATTTGCTTTTATTCAGCTACAAAATGGAACCAACTTTTAACAATTCTAAGTCTTAAAATGAAAACTTGCTGCCGCTACTGCTGCTGCCGTCGATCCCACGTTGGTGCTGGTTGCGCAAGTGTCCCATGATCGATGTTATGCTGACCCAGGGCATGTGGCGGATGTTCTGCAGACTTTGCAGAGCTTGCAGAATTGGCTGAGTACATTTCGCGTGTCGATGCACTTAGCCACATTCTAATGTGTCAACATTGTTGTTAACTTATGTATATATACAGACTATATACAGACTATACAGAAGACTGAGTCAGTATAAAATCTAAATTGATTCGATTTAGATGTTTCTTTATTAACTTAACGACATAAGATGTTCCACAAGTGAACTCAATAAAAGTTTTAGGGCCAAACATTAAGTTATCTTGCGGATCGTATTATGAAAAATTACTTCTTAGTTATGCAATTAACTTTATTTTATTGTGGAGGAATGAACTTTATGTGTGCTACCCTTTAGGTTGTAGTGTGAAAACCAGTCACCGTCATAAAATGTATCTACCAACAAGTACGGCGGTACAAGTAGTCAAGGAGACTTGGCGACATATTGCCGATATATGTATTCCTAAAACTGCTTTGCAAGCGCATTTCCTACTGAGTGTTTGTAATCGGCGTTTAGCTTTTATGGATGGGAATTTCGCCGTTAGGCACGCCAAACATAGTAATGCAGGTGCAAATATCGAATGTTAGCCCAACCAGAGGCAAAGTATTGTGCACAGTATTATAGAGATTTGAACGTGTGCGCAGAGCACAAATGTACGTAAGAATATAAAAAACATAATGAAATGTACAAAATTAAATAAAGAAAGAAAAGATTTCAGCACATTTTGACCCACTACGAATTTTTGTTTTCGAGTAGTGG
Source organism: Drosophila sulfurigaster albostrigata (assembly GCF_023558435.1). Lineage (NCBI taxonomy): Eukaryota > Metazoa > Arthropoda > Insecta > Diptera > Drosophilidae > Drosophila > Drosophila sulfurigaster. The sequence goes on from NC_084884.1 coordinate 144,361, forward strand.
CTCGAAGTACGAGGGCCAACATAAGGGCAAAAATGCTACTATCCCAAATTTTCAAACACAAATACTGCATAGAACAAACATATTTTAAATCCACACTTATCTTATCTATCATGATACATATTGTTGTAGGTTTCGACTGCAGTTACTTTTGTATTAATATGAATCAACAGACATTAAAACACAAAAATTACTTTAACAAGTAAGAAAGTTACAGTCGAGTGTGCTCGACTGTGAGATACTCGCTACCCATTTTGAATAAAAACAAAATATTGCGGTATTTTTAGTATACTAAAATACTAAAAATACACCATGATTCCTGAAAATTTGGTTGCGATCAGATAAAAATTGTCGAAGTTATTAAAGAAGTACTTTTGTATAAGCAATATCGCCTACTTACTAGGGGTCTTAGTTTGGCTGACAATCTGGTATATTGTGCCGCATATGGTATATTTTGAATGCGGTACTATATCGATATACTAAATATACCACTTAGAATATTTTTAATATTTTGGAATATTTTGAAAATAATACCGCAATATTTTGCTTTCATTCAAAATTCGAGCACACTCGACTGTAGCTTTCTTACTTGTTCTTTAATAACATCGACAATTTTTATCTGATCACTACCAATTCTCAACCAAATCATAAATACTATAGTTATTATTGTATAATTTAACCTAAGTGCGTTGACTCCTGAAAAGCTTGCGCTGGCTTTGGACCGAATTCTCACTGACCAAGGCCACGGGCAAGCTAAAGCGGCTGACGCCACAGCTGATGCAACTTCCATCGTTGCCGAACGTATTGCTGACACATATCTCGTTGCTGCCGGCCGCTCAGAGAGAGCTAGTAAGAGGTGCTGATGCGGCAGGTTGCTGTTGGCATGGGCATGGGTAATATAAGCGAATCTGAACTTCGTCAAGTTTTAGTTTATACCGAACCCATAACCAGAGCAGTCGCTCTCAATAAAGAATAAAAAGTAAACCTTATAAATCTAATATTCGAATCTAGTTAATTTTATACCCGCTACCCATAGGGTAGAAGGGTATTATAACTTTGTGCCGGCAGGAAATGTATGTAACAGGTAGAAGGAGGCATCTCCGACCCTATAAAGTATATATATTCTTGATCAGCGTCAACAGCCGAGACGATATAGCCGTGTCCGTCTGTCCGTCTGTGTGTCTGTCCGTCTGTCCGTCTGTGTGTCTGTCCGTCTCTCCGTATGAACACCTAGATCTCAGAGACTATAAGAGATAGAGCTATAATTTTTTTCGACAGCATTTGTTATGTTTGCACGCAGATCAAGTTTGTTTCAAATTTTTGCCACGCCCACTTCCGCCCCCGCAAATCAAAAAAATCGAATAACAAGCGTAATTTTAAAGCTAGAGTTGCGAATTTTGGTATATACAATAACTACTATAGTAGTTATGATTCCTTGGTTGCGATCAGATAAAAATTGTCGAAGTTATTTTGTTTTTACCATTTCCGTGTCAAATTTAGGGTTATAGGTTGCCAAAAACGGTTACTGTAAAATATGTGGAATTTGCAAATATATTGCTATTCTGGCAACGTGCAAAATGCAAAAATAACAAAAGCGTTCCACTTGTCCATTTGTGAAGTGGTGGTTCATTATCCATTTTTAGAAGTAATCTACATATGTAATTGTCTTCGAATTGGAAGAGACTTCATTATCGCAATTAATAATTTTTGCTTGAGGAAACAAATACAGAAATTTAATAATGGGGACTTTCACATCTATTAATGCGTGAGTTATACTATAGCAAATTTTGAGAACTTATCAACGCAAATAAGGAATTTTTTCTGTTGAAAAAATGTCCATGTAGAGAATTTCTTCAGCATGGGATCAGTGTTACGAAAAGCAAATGTTTCTTTGCATGCCTAACGTGTTTCGATTTGTGCATGCATGGCATTTAATTACCTTTTCGTTGGCTAAATTTGTGAAATTCAGAAAATAATTATCATTATCGTTTTACTGAGCAGCTCTATGAGAGCGATTGTTATTTAACACCAAATCATGTTGCTAAGTAGCTAACGTTGGCAGATCTCATTGAATCACGTTTACTAAGTTGGTATTAATGCCCGGTTTGTAAAAACTTTTAAATCAGAAACAGCAAACGTGAGGGGTTTATGGTCTGTAAAATGTAATTTTTCTTACGATCTATATACATCTATAGATAATTTTGCAATATACACAAAACCCAGACAATGGCTAAGAACTTCCTTTCATTTGTGGCATAGTATGTTGTGCGTTGCTTTAGCGTTCGCGAAATCCTTTCCAATTTGTCCTTCTTTAGAAACTAACTCAGTTGGGTACGGATATAACCTCCTGCCCAAAGTTATACAGCACCTCTGAAAGGGATATCGAAAGAGTGAAACAAAAATTAAGAATAATAGCACAAAAGCAATGCACAAGTAGTGGTATTTTTGGCTCTATTTGCATCTCCCGTTTTAAAGCAACAGCACAAACGCTTCAGTTTTAGCTAGACTCCACGTGTATCAAAACTATACAGTGTCGCCGTCAGCTCGTTACAGAAAAAGGCTGGATTGATTATACAAAAAGGATAGAAAAGGACAAAAACAAGACAAAATATTTTTCCATACATTTTATGTAATATCATTCTTTATTGGTTGCCAACTCGTTTAGAACATCGTCAATGTCATCATTGCAAACTTCTAAACTTTGATTTATTGTAGATTGGTTGCTTCCAATCATTTTTAAATATTTCTCAGGAATTTCATATTCATGGCAACATACGCCGTTCCGGCGTAGCCCAAACCTAAAAAGAAAAACAATTTCAATAAATGTGTGAAACAAAAGAGTATTAAAATATTTACCTGATCGATAAAATCGCATTTAAAGTTTCTATTTGCAGTCGGTTGCGCAATTTGGTTTTTACCAAATTAGCTTGGCTAAAAACACGCTCAACTTCTGCATTTTTGATCACGACACATCCACTGCACCAGATCCGGCTGATTTAGCCATGAATCACGGAACTTTTGTTTATAAACTTCTTTTGGCATCTTTCCCGCACAAATTTCACAATAAAAGTAACAACTGATAGCACTGTATATCGATATATACGATTTACGATTACAACAGGGTTACCTTCATTTAAAAGTGCTGCTATCGATATAAAAATAATGTAAATTTGGATTACTTTTCAGCACATTACAAAAAATAAAAAGCGGATAAAAAGGCCAGGTCAAAATAAAAAGGACAGATAAAAGGCTAGGGGATGTTTTAAATTTTTCCGGCTGACGCAGTTAAAAACCGGACAGATCTGTCCGGAAAAAGGATAAAACGGCAACACTGAAACTATACGACACTGCTTCGATATCTACATATGTATGTATATATATTGCGAATCGTGGCAGTGACCAAATTCTTAAAGGGTAATTCTCTAATTGGTTGTGGTATTTAATAGTGTTATTTTAGTATTATAACCTATAAAAGCGTCAAATGTATTTCGTGTATCATAACACATTTATTTATTTACTAGTCGGCCCGACGAACTTTGTTCCGCCCTTATGAAGTTGTTTTTTTAATTTATTGATTATTTTTGCCGATTTTACATTTTTCAATTTTCAAAATTTTTTCGATTTTTACATTTTTTTAATTTCCAAGATTTTTCCGATTTTTACTATTTTTTAATTTTCAAAATGTTGCCGATTTTTATATTTTTTTTAATTTTAAATTTGCCGATTTTACAATATTTTCAATTTTCAAAATTTTGGCGATTTTACAATTTTTTCAATTTTCAAAACTTTGCCGATCTTACAATTTTTTTCAATTTTCAAAATTTTACCGATCTTACAATTTTCAATTTCCATAATTTTTGCAGATTTTACAATTTTATCAATTTCCAAAATCTTGCCGATTTTTACATTTTTCCAATTTCAAAATTCTGCCGATTTTACAATCTGTTTCATTTTGCCGATATTTACATTTTTTTAATTTGTAAAGTTTTGCCGATTTAACTATTTTTCAATTTCAAAATTTTGGCGATTTTACTTTTTTCAATTTCCGAAATTTTGCCGATTTTTACATTTTTTTCATTTTCCAAAATTTTTTCGATTTTTAAAATTGTACCGATTTTATAATTTTTTCCGCTAAAATTGCTCGCTCATTCAACCATTCATTATTTTATTTTATTTATTTATTTTTATTTTAATTTTATTTTTTTTATTTTTTAAGATTTGTTTGTCTTGCTCGCGGCATTGCTGACTGTAAAATAAATATAAATGTATAAATACGTAATATCGTAATATCGTGTATGATACGTTACGCTCACAGCCTACTTACTGTTATTCATTACTATAAATGCAGCCATGTCGGTGGAGTAAAATTCGCGATGTCGAACGGGATAAAAAGTATCCTATAGCAGTCTCCTGGCTCTAAGATAATATGTTCTGCCGATCTTGATTTATAAGTGGTGAAACTTTATACACTTCCTTTTATATATATAGATTTAAAAAGGTTATCTATAATTAAAATTAATACTATTAACAGCAATGGCTGCAGAGGCCTTTAGCTTGGTATTTAGATATTTACATTTGTTTGCTTATTTTATTATTATTTTTAGAGAAGCTGATATGAGAGATTGCGGTGCAGCTGCAAGCGTGCCGTCGACAGCATTTGTTATGTTTGCACGCAGATCAAGTGCAAATCAAAAAGTCGAATAACAAGCGTTATTTTAAAGCTAGAGCTGCGAATTTCGGTGTATACAATAATAACAATAGTATAATATTTATGATTCCTGAAAATGTGGTTGCGATTAGATAAAAATTATCAAAGTTATTAAAGAAAGACTTTTGTATGGGCAAAATCGCCTTTTTACTAGGGGTCTTAGTTGCTTTGTCTGATAATCTGGAATATTTCGCACCGTATAGTATACTATATCTTTAATGCAGTATATACCTTTTGGTAAATTTTTATTTTGGCATACTTTGAGAATAATACCGCAATATTTTGCTTTTATTCGAAATGGGTAGCAGGTATATACATATGATATTCTTTTCTTCCTGCTTGAGTTTGTTTATTTTTTCACCCCTAACCATTTGGTCTAAATAGAGTATAAAGCATCTCTCATACAAGAGCGAAAAATCGCAGTGGCTACGGCGCGAATAAACGGCGTGATGTATTCCGCGCCAAAATCAAAATTGTGTTCAAGCCGCGGCGAATTTATTCGCGGTTCTTTTATTCACACGTGTGAATGACAACAAACGACAGCCACGAAAAAAGACATTCCGAAAAACAGCTAATCGCATAAACGTGAATAATAATAAAAGTGAATGAATTTAAGAATTTAAAACTGCTTCTCGCATTATATTATTATAATTATATTGTATCAAAAGCCAAAATATAGTAATTTAATATGTAAACAAGGCAAAAACTGAACACATGCATCACATGTGACGTCATCAGCGCAAAACATGAGTAAATTCCTCGCAATCTAATTTAATCGTTCTTGGCGGCAAGCGAAAAAACGCTGCATGCGCGGTTGTGGAAAAACGCTGCAAATTCGCCGTCAAAACGAGTTCGCACCGGTTTGGTGTGCATACATTCATAAGACGCGATTTACTCGCTTTGGTTTGAGAGATGCTTAAGGCGTCAAAAGTGAAATAAACAGCTGATTTCTATCGATATTGCACTTTTCCGCTAAATATTCCAAAATATTAGCAAAATACGGTCATCTTTTCAGAATCACTGCCGCATGATCGATTATGCATAAACTATTAGCCGCCTGTTACAATGTTCTACTTAACGGAAAGTTTTAATACGCATCCGAGTCTAAACAGTTAACATCACTATTAAAATTTATATATATATATATAAATATATATATAACGAAAGTAGAGTTCATTGAAATGTTTTATAATTTTGCACCCAATGTACAATAATAAAAGATAACAAAAATTGTTTTCTAAATTTTTAGATATCGATTACAAAAACCTAACCCAAATCATTGAATGTATTGACTTTGTATTGTCTTTGGTATTTTAATTGTGGCCGCACTGACGCAAAACAGATGTCAGAGTTTAAGCAAACTATGATCACTAATTTATAAAGCCATCAATCGAAAAATTTAAGCAGAAGGACCTCTAAAAATTTCTAGTGCATTTTGTATAGCTTTGCACGCATTACAGTTATCATATTTTCCAATGATCTCTTTTCGATTTAACCTCGATAAAATATCGCGTAACTGAAAAAATGTACCGAAAAATGGTGTCCGATATTTTTTACATTTCTCATGCATGTAAATAAACCGATTTTTTGTGTTTGGGATTTTACATGAGGTAAGTGTAACATATAAAATCTTTGATGATACGATCATGTAATTTCTCCCAAACCAATCATTAAATTATTATGTGTTTTTTTAATGAATATGCCAATATACATGTATGCATGCATGCAAGTTTATTGAGGTAATCATGAAATATATCGATAATTTCTAACATTTTGGTGCATCACAAGAGTAACGCATAAGTAACATTCATCGCAAAGTTAAACTCGAGTTACTGGAATACATACGTCCCTTATATGTAAGTGCCAACGCTGCTAATGGCTACTTACCTTAAAAAGAAAAAAACAATAATAAGTATTTTTCTGCTGCTAAGTTTATGGTAATTGGTGTTGCGAAGTCCGTGTGGTAATTGAAGTTATGCGAATTGCGACTTTATTGTACAATCAAAAATTTAATTATTAGTCTACGCTTAGGCGAGTGCAGCAGCGTGTAGTGTCAACTATGTATATATTTTCGAATGAGCTGCCAACCTATTTTGTAAATTAGAAAACCTTCAAAATGACATAAAAGCAGTAAAGTGCTATATTTGTCCAGGATTACGATACAAAAATTCGTATGTACTTCGTACAGATGCATTTTTGAGAAAATGATTTTTAATTAGTGTCGTTACATCTATGTATAAATTTACAACACATATTTATCAAATGTAATTAATAGTTTTGGGTAACCTGCCCAATCTTGTGTGTACTTTATTTAGTGGTGCCTTTTTATAGGTTATGTATAATTGCTTTTTGCTCACTTTTGGTTTTCCAATTTTTGCGAAACGCTCATATGAATATAAGTAGTGATTTTTTAAATGTACTATTTTGACTTAGTAAACTCAATTTTAAAATCGCAGTGGAAACTGCTATTTGCTGACACTTGAGTAAAACCCAAAACTGTTTATTGTTCTTGATTGCTTTCAGCGTGAAAACATTAAGGAAACATTTTAAAGAGTTGATCAAGATGACAGATTCGATGAAATTTGGACCGGAATGGTTACGCAATATGTCAGCGGAACCATCTGTTGTCGTTGGTAGCGGCAACAGTATGTCTGCTGTGGTAGGTAACAACTCTGGAGGCAACAATGTCGGTGGTATGAACAGCACATCAGGACTATCACTACATAGTTCTGGCAGTGGCGGAGGAAATCAAAGTCATACGACTGCTGCGTCTCGTAATTTGTTTCCTGAATATCGATATGGTCGTGAAGAAATGCTATCACTTTTCGATCGAAATTGTTTGTTACCGCAAATATTGCCATCTTTTAAGAAGTTATTCGTTGAGAAAGTGCAATACCCGTTGGCATTAACTCCCAGCTCCGAAGAGGAAATGATGAATAGCCAAAACTCGCCCGGTAGCAGCGTAAGTGCACTTACTCTTAAATATATTTTAAATTATGCATCTATTGGAACTATGCTACAGACTCGACCTGCCTGGCTTCAGCGCTCAGCCAGTGGTTTCGGCATATCATCGCGTGGATCTTCTATAAGGGTGGGAGCCACAATCGGCGATCGAGGTCGAATGCGTGGTAAATCTAGCTATCATTCGATATATCAGAGGCCAAGCGCACTATACGATGATAATAGCTTGTCGACTACAGCCATAAAGGTATGAACAATTATGAAATTCCGAGATTCGCATTTTAAACATTGGTTAATCTCTAGGCGGATCGCAATTGGAGTGAACGAAACGGTATTGGAGATTCATCCGCTGTTGGTAATCCATCTAGTGGCGTGACTGGCATAGAGTGGAACGGAACACCCTCTTCAAGTCCACGAAAAGAATTTTCAAGCCATAATCGTAATATGGAAAATTGGCGACGAAATCGTAATGAAGATGGCTCAGGAGATGCACCAACTTCTGGCAACTTAGTTGGCATGGAAGTTGTAGGATGGCGTAGTGGTGCCAACCAACAACGTTGGGGTAAGTTTAAGCGAATAATAATAATTTTAAATTACACTTTTATAATTACTCTCGCTGTCATTATGACTGTAAAACCAAATACTATATTTTTGACAAAGAGCAACGAAATGTAAAACGTTTCCAATAAGTTAAAAACGAAAGGACAAAACAAGATTCTTAGACTATGCACAATAGTTTCAGTTCGTCAATTATCTTGAAAAATGACTCAAGTTTCTTTATACTAAAGCACTTGCAATCGAAAGAGGGCTTTCTAAAAAGAATTTAGGGTCTTTGCGCAAAAATATCCAGAATATAAGGAAGTGAAGCTGCCATATAATCGCAAATATTATTTAAACAAATATATTATACGTTTAAGTTGGTTAGCTTTGAATCAAGTTTTTGTTCGTATTTCACTCCGCATACTTTATTTCCACAATTCTTCACATTCGTGCCAATTCGTGGTTTAAAATATCAAATCTTGAGCTTTACCTCGTACTGTGTTAATCAGATCTTGACCAGCTTTGAGGATTAAAAGATCCCAAACAATTATGGAATCAGCTCTGTGTCTGTCGTCTTTGTGTACGAGTATCTATCAAGTCTGAAATTCCTTGCTTTTAGTCATTGTAAATATCGTCCGAAGTCGTTGCCAAACTCTTGTTTTTTTTTTTGCATTGCTCCAAATATTCATCTTTAAAACGTTCTCTGGCTCAGCTCATTCCAAATGAATTTTCGCTTCGGCTTCAAATTCAAATATGAAAGTTATGGAACTTTCCGGGTTATACGGAAAGGTCTATATTTTCAGTCTACCAGGGACCGTTTGAGATACTAGAACGCCAGCAATGGCCTAGCAAGACATTTCGGGGTGTCCGTTGTTCAAATTTCTTCATTTCTTTCGTCCTTGATTATGCTTATTTTTGAACGAAATATATATATGAGCCATCTGAAGAAATTTTTATAAGGGTATTATAACTTTGGGCTTACAGAAAATTATGATTCCTGCGATCAGCTACACATTTTATAAGTTATTCAAGAATACGCTAAAACCGACTGCTACTTAATTGCTTTGCTTGACAATCAGGTATATTTTGTATTCTATTTCGATATACCAAGTATGCATTAATTTCAACAAACCAAAATTGCTTATCCATTATAAATGTATGCGTTAAATAAACATGGTTCCCTACCCTAATTTCACTTTTAATTCAGATGTTTTACAAATCTATAGCATTATTATTTTGAGCGGTAGTTAGAGTATCAGAGAACTTGACGTCACTGATATAGTTTCTACAAAGTTATCAGCTTTTACAACATTTTTATATTATTTTCATTAAAGACACTTATTTTGTTTAATTATCTTGGTAATGGAAAGAGTGTTAGAAGAAGACATAATGAATCACCCATTCTTATATTTAATCCAATGAAAAAATGCATTGTGACTCATCAAAAAGATGTATGGGCATTTCTAAAATCAAGCACAGTACGTACGCATGGAAAAAGGTAGTAATGGGAGCACTGATTGATTTTAGGTAATTTTACATTTTAAAGATAATTGCAAGACTCAAGTGATTCACACGGGACAGGAAACGGAAGTTCCTGAAAAGTCAACCAATTAAAACGCAAATGCACAAGCAATATTTTAGTACAACGAATTTTCAACTTGACGCCTTTTTACAGAACAAAGTTGTTTGCAAGTTTTTATACCCGCTACCCATAGGGTAGAAGGGTATTATAACTTTGTGCCGGCAGGATATGTATGTAACAGGTAGAAGGAGGCATCTCCGACCCTATAAAGTATATATATTCTTGATCAGCGTCAACAGCCGAGACGATCTAGCCATGTCCGTCTGTGTGTCTGTCCGACCGTCCGTATGAAACACTGGATCTCAGAGACTATACGAGATAGAGCTATAATTTCGACAGCATTTGTTATGTTTGCACGCAGACCAAGTTTGTTTCAAATTTTTGCCACGCCCACTTCCGCCCCGCAAATAAAAAATCGAATAACAAGCGTAATTTAAAAGCTAGAGTTGCGAATTTTGGTATATACAATAATTACTATAGTAGTTATGATTCCTGAAAATGGTTGCGATCAGATACAAATTGTGGAAGTTATTGAAGAAATACTTTTGTTTGGGCAAAAACGCCTACTTAGTAGGGGTCTTAGTTGCTTTGGCCGATAATCTTGTCCATTGTGCCGTCTATGGTATATTTTGAATGGTGTACTATATCGATATACCAAACATACCATTTGGTATATATTTAATATTTTTTAGTATTTTCGGTATATTTTGAAAATAATACCGCAATATTTTGCCTTTATTAAAATGGGTAGTGGGTATCTCACAGTCAAGCACACTCGACTGTAATTTTCTTACTTGTTTCAGTTTATTTACTATTATTATTTAATTTTTCAGGACGTTCGACCAGTTGGCGTGAAGAAGACGCAATACAAAGTGGCAATATTGATGGGTCTAGTTTTGTCGGGAGTACAGCCTCTAATATTCAACGATCTATTTCAACAATCGGAACTATAGGCACTGACCGTGCAAGTAACAATACGAAGATGCCAGGATTTACATCTAATGTTGCTGGTGCAATGCTAGTAGCTGTAAATCGTCAAGTCGGCTCATCTAAGGCTTGTCAGTCCCAGTGGTCAGGGAACAATCTAAAAAGTAATGTTGATGGCGATGACAACTTGCCGGAATGGGCAATGGAGAATCCATCTGAAATAGGGGAACTTTCGATGCTAGTGGTGCTTTTCACGGCGAGAGTACAGAATTTTATGAACAAATAAAAAAATGCAGTTCCAAGTAAACAAACCGATTCTGATACAATATCAACGTTGCCAAGGGAGTCTGAGAATTTGCGAGGTGCGAATGATGAAGCAATCAATTCGAAAAACAACTGCCAAATGCTAACGTCAAAAACCAAGCTACAGACAGCGAGTCAAATCCAATTTTACAAGCAGAAAGCATAAGGATAGGATCTCTTACTGGTGATATTACAATCCAACAAAAACCAACAACTTTAACAAAGAAGAAGCAAAACAGGAAATACCACGAGAATCAACATCAACGCATAAAACTGTATCTTCCAATCTTGCCGATATTTCCGAACGCTTTCAGGAAGTGGCCAACGAGGTGGAGAAACTTATCAATGATGATGGTGGTGAGGCTGCTTCAATCGTATTAAAGCCATCGACTACGCCGAGCAGTGGCATCAGTACTAATACCAGATACGAAATGCCAAACCAGATAAATGTTGTAGTTGATGAGGGACATCAACAATTGCAGCACCCGGAAGCTGCAACGAAAGCAATGCTTAACGAATGTTTGTCATCACATAAAACTTTGCCTTTCGTAGAACAGTTGGCGATGCAGCATCATCTTCAACAGCATCATCTATCGTCAGTACTACCACCACATCTAATTAATGTAAATCCAAATGATTTATGGTTTTACCGAGATCCCCAATCAAATGTTCAGGGTCCTTTTAGTGCGATAGAGATGACGGAATGGTATCGCGCCGGTTATTTCAACGAAAATCTTTTTGTACGTCGTTTTGCAGACAGCCGTTTCAGGGCTTTGGGTGACCTCATCAAGCTATGTCAAGGCAACATGCCATTTACGCATAGCCATCTGCTGCCAACTCCAATTGACTTAGATAATCTACAAATTGCATTGACGTCACGTAAGCCGGCAACGGCTTTAAATCTGCCATCTTTTCATTAGGCGAACAGCAACATCACCGTGGTGATGAACTCGAATTAAAGGCTAGTGTAACAGCAGCTGCTAACTCGTTAAGTGCTGCTATAAAGGGTCTTAACATCAACGTAAGCCCCAATGCACATAGTGTGGATACATCGCACATGCTGACTATGCGATTTCAAATGCTACAGGATCAGTATTTGCAACATCAGGAATATCAAATCCTCTCGGAGCTATCGAAAAATGAATGCTTCCAAAACCTTGATGCTGGGCAACGCGAAGCTATTGTACGGAGCAAGGTACAGATGTTGGTGCTACCTGAGTACTTAAGTAGTTTCAGTGGCTTAAGTAATTCGCTGGCTGCTCTTAATCCTATAGCTGGCAATCAATTGTATGACGCAATTGCCCAACAAGCCAAGAAGGATCAACAGCAGCACCAACAAATAATTTTCTCCAATAATGTTGATCAACGTCCGTTTCTGGATGCAAATGATTTTATATTGAATGCTCAATTAATGCATCAGCAACAAACTCAAGAACAACAAAAAGTCACATCCGATCAACAGGAGGCCACAAATAAGGTAAATGAATTACCCAGTGCCGATATCGACTTGTTGAACGAATATAATTTGCGAATGCTATTACGTGGTCCAGCAAACACTACAAATAGTCAGCAGACACTTTCTTCAGTTGCGAAACCAAATACAGGTGTTGATTTCATGTCCAATGAATCACAATTGCTGGCATCGCAAAACATCATAATGCCTATGTGGCCACAGCAGAATCAACAATGGCCTGCTATGCATAAAAATACAAAAGTCACTTTGTGGGATGTTGCCACTTTAGAGGAGGAGCAAAATCAACAATTGCTTCAACAGCAACAACTAAATGCTGCTTCCGATTGCAATGTAAACACTACTGTTAATTTAGAATTTGAAGCACCACCGCATCATGTCAATCATCAGTTAAAATTGGATGCCGAGCTTGAGGTTACTGTCAATCAAAATGAAAAACGAACTCAACAGAAGACAGTGTCTCTCATATCAGAGGAAAACATTCCAAATCGAAAGGATCAAGAAACTACAAGACAACTTCAGCTAAATGAATCAAATTTCAAACAATCCTCCAGTAAACAGGAACAGGCAGTTAGTAAATCACAACTGGAGGGAAAAATTTCAGATGTTAAGATAAACGAAGATGATCGCCGTAGGGAACAGACCGAAGAAAAGAAACGTCTTAAGGAAGAGCGGAAGCGCCAACAACAAGAAGATGACAAACGACGTGCCATCCTAGCGGAAGAAGAAAATTCGACAACAACAGGAGGAAAAGGAACGTCAGCAACAAATTCAAGCTCAACGTCGCAAGGCTTTACTTGGAAATTCTCAAGCTACAGCAGCTATTGTGCCAGGTAAGAACGAAATTGTTTGCTATTAAATGAAATAAAAATTAAATCTTCGATCGTTCTTTGGAAATTTATCTTGAAAATATCAAATTTTTAGTAAAACCTTGTTAATAGACGTTTCGAATACATACCTTGTGAATAGAATTAATGCTTATTTATAAAATTAAGGAAAAATATAGAAAACGAATAATTAGAAACAGACGAACAAATCTAGATACCGCTATGAGATTTTTTCATAACATACCGATGATATAAATTGTATGTGATGAAATTCATATTGAGATATGAATTTGATCTTAAATGTTAAGTGTCAAACACCATGTTCTCAAGAATTGCTCCGTGCCGACTACTATGTACTCGTATAGGTTTGTATTAGGGAACCGGTTCGAGCCTGGAGTGCCAAAATTACTGGCAAAAAAAATCTGTAGGGCTCTTGACATTGCGTGCGGCTATAAAAGGAGTCGGTAAGGCGGTTCCAACGTTACACTATGCGCGGGGTGCGAAGCCAAATCCACCGTAGGTTTAATGTTAAGATCTGCCTCTATTAGTTTAGTTTCAGTGGATTGAATAGCAATAACTAATAAATTACATCTGAAATTGAGATCAGATAGCCTTTGGATGAACAAAGGCTCTAAGATGTAGTCAACAATACCAGCACTACAGTTGTATGCAAATATTTGGAATCACAAATTAACTGGACTTATCCAAAGGTTTCTCCTGGTAGTCGTCAAAACCGTCGCTACATCTAGTGATCAGTCTTCGGTGTTAAAAATATGAGCCATCTTTACAATTTTGGAGGGTTGAATCGGAACAACGAAATATATATACTGGGCAGCCTTTTGACACTTCGACTATAGTCAATCGAAGCTTTGATAACGAACCATTTGTATACCCGCTACCCATAGGGTAGAAGGATATTATAAGTTTGTGCAAATTTGGTATATATAATAATAACAATAGTAGTTGTGATTCCTGAAAATTTGGTTGCGATAAGATAAAAATTGTGGAAGTTATTAAAGAAATACTTTTGAATGGGCACAAACGCCTACTTACTAGGAGTCTTAGTTGCTTTGGCCGACAATCTGGTAATTTGTACCGTCTGTTGCTTTTGATGACATACATATGTACATAAGTTGCAGCTGCGGCAAGAAGTCTTTGAACTCCTCTTAAACAAGTGTTAAGTGTTAATAGTGGAAAAACGAGTTCAGTTTCTTTTTACAATTTATGAAATTCTAAAATAATTTTCCATATTTTTGTGTTTATATATCCTGTGCTCATATGGTAGAAGCTGGCAACATAAAATGTATGTTACAGGCAGAATGAGGCAACTCCGACCTCATAAAGTATATACATATATTCCGTCAGTCTGTTCGTATGATCGTATGGATCTCAGAGACTATAAGATATAAAGTAAAACATTTTTCAGCAGCACTTGCACGCCAATCACATTTGTTATGGATTTTTGACACGTCCACTTCCGGTTGCGCAAATCGAATAGCAAGCGAATATATATATTATTTTTAAGGAATATTAATTTGATATATATTAAGAACTGTTTTGATTTTATTCAAAATGGCTAGCAAGTATCTCACAGTCGAGCCCATGCAAATTACATATTTCATTTGTACTATTTATTTTACTAGAAATCACATCACATCAAAATGTCGAAAAATTCACAATAATGTATCTATTACTTAACTTTCAGCCACATATACAACTGGCTCAGGTCAGAAATCGAGCAGTGGCGCTAGAATAGATCACTCAGCATCACGTCCACAAACTAGTTCAATGGCTCCTTGGTCCTTGCAATCGTCAAGTATAAATACGGTTGCCCCAGGATTGGCCGAGATTCAAAAGGCAGAAAGGCGCGAGCGTCGTGCTGATCTTCAGCGTCAACAAGAACAGCTAGATAAGCAAATTCGAGCTAACGCTGCTGCAGCAGCTGAAGCGAATGATGCACTCCTTAAGTGGCAAGCCTCACCGGCACCCGCACAAGTCATGAACTTAGTTGATATTCAAGCTGAGGAAGCCAAGCGTCTCGCCAATGAATTAGTTGAGCAGCAACGACGCCATCGAGAGCACGAACAACATCACCATGGGGCTGGCCTATCAACAAACAACATAGGTGTGCCTGGAGCTTTGTCTAATATCTGGGGCAGTGCTAATAAAGCATGGAGCGGTGGGTCGGTAATAACTAACCCAAGCTCAACTGCAACTAGCAACGTTGCCTTGTGGGACGATATAACAGTTTCTTCAATCGCATCGAAAAGTGTGACCTTGAGTACATCTGGCACTTCTGCGCTCGGTACTGCTCATCAAACAACTCACAAGCCGCAGCATATCCAATCGCAGTCAAAGAATTCGGCTGTCTTACCTAGCACGCCTCGTAATTTACGCAAAAGTCAAACGCTGCCAGTCATGCAGCCTCATAATATAATATCAAAGAATGTTAAGGCTCAGGTACATCAGATGGAAAAACCAAGATCAAACCAACAAATAAAGCATCGTCATCTGGAAATGAGGACAAAAAGTTGAATTCTAAAAGTCAACAGCATAGTAGCAGTGATAGCGGTTTATCTCTAAACAAATCAATAATCAGTGATTACGAAAACGAGTTCACTATTTGGTGCATGAAGAGTTTGGACAATATGTCCGCCAAAGTGGATGGTAAGTTGTCTTGTGATTCTTGATATGCGATTTATAAAATAAACATAATTGAACTTTCAGTACCTACATTTGTAACATTTTTGCAAGACCTTGAAGCACCATATGAAGTCAAGGATTATGTTCGTATTTATTTAGGTATGTACACCACATTTTATTTTGTCACTTGGCGCTTATTATCAGAGAACTTAAGAGTTCTACTTCGCATTCAGCACCAAACTGGAAAATTTATTTAGCTTGATTTTACGCGTTTTACAGGGGATTATTAAAGTTACAAATTAGAAAAAAATATATATACATATATATATTTTACTGGTCTTGCAACTACTTGAAAAAATGACAATGGAGAGAGACAGAAAAATATGTTTGAGGGGAAAAAACCCCGTGGCAAAAATAAAATAATAAATAATTTTAATAAGTGGGAAAAATTATTGAATGGTATTACAAAATGCGGAATAAATGCAAGGACATATTAAGGTTATATGTTGGGATGCCACACAATTGTTTGTGTTAAATCAACCTCAATGCTATACCACTACCCATGTATCTACAGGAAATTTATGTAACAGAAGGAGGCATCTCTGAACCCATAAAGTGAATATGTATATTCTATATATGTATAATAATACGATACTAAAACAGCAATTTTTTTTTTGGTTGCACGAAGAAAAAATTATATATTTTGGGAAGAATACACACATGTTTGTCATTGCAATAGTGCGCATTATGGCATGTAAGAAGAGACTTGCTAAAAAAATATTCTTATTTTAATATTTACAACTAAAATTATATAATCAAAAATTATATATTATATAAATTCTATTCTTATTTGATTCAGGTGAAGGCAAGGATTCCAGTGATTTTGTGAAACAGTTTTTGGAGCGACGTAGCAAGTATAAGAGCTTGCAGCGTGCACAAAATGCACATAATGATGATATGTGCAAACCGGCACCGGCTATAACTCCAAGCAATGACAATAGCGATAACAAGGTAAAACCTTTTAAATGAATAAATTAAACTCGTTTTAATTTCAATTATATTATTTCTTTATTTCAACAAATAGAACAAACAGAAGAAGATAAAGAAAAGTAAGATGACAAAAATGGATGCACGTATTCTCGGATTCTCTGTAACTGCCGCTGAAGGTCGTATTAATGTGGGAAGTCGCGATTATGTTGATGGACCATAACCCAGAAATACCCTTAAACACAACATTTGGATATTTTAAAAGCAGTTAATTATAATGAATATAAATTGAAATGCAGAATACTATTGAATGTGGCAATAAATCTGTTATAAATAAACGCATACACTGTATGCATACATATGTACTCTGTCTTAATCTTATGGACGAGTAAGTTAAGCATATTTGAATTAAATGAACTGTCTTGTTAAATATGTGGTGGCCCCAATGATAGTATTTTATACAATGTTTTCTTGTCAGTCATCAGCTTAATGACCAAAAACTTATTAAAAACTATTCGTAATGTAAGATCTTTCCTATAATATTCCTACAATATTCGCTTTAGGTTCGTTCAAAACATTCGCTAAAATGAATGTATTCGAATTGAATTGAAAGGAATACCGGCTCAAACCATTCGAAATTTAGTGGATTGAGAGGGTATTAATGAAAAATCTAAAACATTCGATTTGTATGCGAATTCTGTGTATTCATTTTCTGAAATTCGGTAGCAGTGCATGATTTTCTCAATATCAAAGGAAGATAACTACTTATAAAGTATTTTTAAATCAAATTTCGTTGATGTTTCGTTTCAATTTTTATTTTTGCACCCTAATAAGAATAACAACAAGAAAGCTACAGTCGAGTGTCGAATGTAAGATACCTGCTACCCATTTTGAATAAAAACAAAATATTGCGATATTCTCAAAATATACCAAAAATACTAAAGATATACCAACTGGTATATTTGGTATAACGATATAGTAACACATTCAAAATATACCATAGACGGCGCAATATACCAGATTGCCAGCCAAAGTAACTAAGACCCCTAGTAAGTAGCCGTGATGCCCATACAAAAGTGTTCATTTAATAACTTCGACAATTTTTACCTGATCGCAACCAAATTTTCATGAATCACAATTATTATAGTTCATATTGTATAAGTTAATGTGCCGTACAATACTGTCGTCAAAAACAGTCAGGCTTTGGCGAACGTCGACGGCGGCCTAAATGTAATTAATTGCCGATCTAGAGTTTGTATGCTGAAAGTGCAATGCTTCGTGGGGATTAGCTTTTGTTATGCTTAAGTAGATCGTATAAGAAGCTCGAGCTCTCAAGAGCAAGATCACATAAAAAAATATTAAAACATAACTTTAACTCATACAAAAATACGCGATAAAATTACTCTTGTTATTCGAGTTTTGGCAATTTGTGGGTACAGAAGTGGGCTTGGAGTGGATTTAAAATCTACAACGAAAATGTCAGCGAATGCAAGTTTGATCGTGTACTACGCGAATATATTAATAATGTAATTATTCTATGAAAGCACATAGCGGAAAGGATTTTTTCTCACACCCATCCGACCATCGAGGCAATTGTCGTTTACGCCAGATCTTCTGTTTCTTGTGGTGTAAAACAGCTGATGCGGACAGCAAAGATGGAACGACGAGTTTTTGTTGTTGGCCGTTATATACATACTTACTAGTTGACCCAGCGAACTTTGTTCCGCCCTTATGACAATAAATAAGCAGATTTTTATTTTTTTATTATTTCATTCTGTATTTTAGTACATAGGTTGCTCTTCACCAGAGAATGGCACGGGTATACACACTCAACGGGTGCACCCGTTACTCATGTGCCTTTTCGGTAGCCTTACACTCGCGAGTGCGAGTGGCCAAAATATACACACTCGCGAGCCTTATCGGAAGACGTATCGGAAATTTAATTCTTTTAAATTCAATTCATATTCTTGGCAGTTTGCACATTGTACCGGACCATTGCGTTTGTGCGGTTCCTCAACTGTAATTCGGCGGTGCAGCAGGAACTGAAGATTGTATATAGGGTGCACTTCGTATTTCTTCAGGGGCTTATTTTCTGGCTCGAGCTCAACCTTATAGAGTGGCTGCGGCTTTCTATCCCTGTTAAGGATATTGAAGACTGTCTTTGCGCTAAATCCCTTCTCTTGTAGTGCCTTTGTTATCTCTGCAGGCGTTACTTCAGATTCTATACCCTTAAGTACTTGCAAGCCTTTGCTGCTTTTAAGCTGATACGTGTAAAAGTTCTTTTTATTATCGGTAAGATATTTCGATAATACTCTGTAATTGTCTTCAGACTTCATTTGAACTTTTGTTTCGTGAATGTTGCCCTTTACAAGGGGTATTATGTGGAAGTTATCCTTGCCAATAAGCTCAATAATTTTGTTAACGAGAACGTTGAAACTTTTTCTCGTATATAAATAGCCGGAGGCTTTGGCTTCCTTTCTCGACTTCAGTAGATTCGGCCGCCTCAACCTCATAGGCGTCTGCCAAGATTTTGAATCGGTTCGAGTTCATGTCCGTTTCTATTGCAGCTAGGCTAGCATTGCCACGGGTTTATTTTGCGTTGAGAATTTAGAGGACTCATCTTTCTTTTAATTTGAATGTAGCGATCCATACCAGTCTGCACAGCCGGCTTAATGGGTTCATTGTTTTGTTCTTTTTTCGGGCAGCGCAGCGACTTACGTAGTTATGTTTGCGCTGCTAGCTGATGATGTCGTTAAACGCGCTGTCGATACAGTTGCGGTTGTTGTTGTTGTTGCGGTTGACGTTGTCAGCGAAATTGCGGAGCTGGTTACTGCGCTCTTAGGCTGCAGAGACATCGATGGAAGCGAGGGAGAGCATGAGCGCGCTCTATAGCTCTCTACGTTTAGAAATTCGGTCGAGTTGGGGGTAATTGACCGCACTTGATCAGAGCTTGCATTATTTTCGGTCGCTTTAAAAGAGAAGTACGCGTTGTTTCTTTGTTGTGAGAGCCGTCTCTCGTCTTGCTCACGGTTACGTTGTGCACGAATGTCGTTTTGACTCATTGTAATCGAGATTGATTAGTTATAGTTTTAATTGTTATGATTTATATTAATTAATTAATCAATCAATGTAAACATTAGCGATTTCATCACAAAGAGCGTCTTTTCGCGTTATTGTAGATTTTTTTAAACCAGTCACTGCACTTTTGTGATTTTATTGAATATTTTTTCCCGAAGCACAATAAATACACGTCTGCATGCGACGACGGTTCGACAAATCACCCTTAACCTTAAAATATTTGTGTTTCGTGGAGCATATCTAGCAAGATAACAACTTATGTGGTAGTATGAGTTATTATGTGTATATTCAGAAAGTATTTAAATAATTTGCGGGAATTTGTGGGGGTTAAATATTTCAATAGATACAAGCAAGGTTTCTATTCGTCGAGGTGTCTTACTAAAAATTTGGCTGGATACAAATCACAATGTCAACGCCTCTTTTGACTGGGTAATTCCAAATGATTTTCGGGAAAACGATTTAGAGGTGATTAAAACAAAAAATATAAAAAATAAAAACTAAAAAAAAAAAATAAGAAAATGCGAAATTCACAAATAATATAAGCAGCAAATTCTCTAAGTTTCAACTTTCTAGCTTTAAAATTATGGTTGTGGCCAAAATAAAGGCATTTCATCCCAATGTGCAGCATTCGTCGGCGAGCGCAATGCTGCGGAACTGCTCAAGTTCTCGCCATCGACTGGTCTGAGGGGGTGCGGCGGCAGAATTGGGAATCAACCTGCAGCAGCACCTTTCGACGGAAGTCAGATGTCCGCAAGCGGATGATCGCCGAGCAGACCTCCGTACCGTGACGGATAGCCGATATGCCTTTGCCAATGATGCGCTGATACGGCTGGTCGCAGTGTACGACGAAAGTTTTACATCTGGTGTATTATCCTGCAACAAGGATGTCGAGGCCGGTCGATGGGGGGACGGCGAGCGGGAACGTGGCCATGGTGGAGTTAAAGACCGAGTCGGTTCCGGTTGGTCGTCGCGTCGTCGCTGACGATTGGGGCGAGCGCTGCGTGCCTCTTTAAAGCGTGTGGTGGTCCTTCTGACACACCCTGCAGCTTCCCGCGCTGCGGCAGGATTTCCTGGAGTGTTGGTGGCCAGACAGTTAGAGCAGTACTTGCTAATAAGTAAATGGCCAGGAGTTAAGGCTAGTAAGTAGTAGATCGGTCTCGAATTCAGGCAGGCTTCGATCTTAGACAGAAGAGTGGATAACTCTTCAAACGTATATTTTGTGGTGGAGGTCGCCTTTTACGCCGGCCTCCCAAATCCACCCATATGTGGGGCGCCCGTCGCGTTGAAGTGCCAAGAAAGGCTTTTGTGAGTATGCTTTGCGATGATGCACTCACTCGTCGCTTTCAAAAGTCGGTGGAAATCACCTTGTCAGCTCCAACGAAAGTCTTCCCGTTGTCCGAGTGCATTTTCTGTGGGTACCAGCGCCGTGCTATGAAACGGAAAAATGTGGCCAGGAATTTCTCCGTCGTGAGATCCGATGTCGCCTCCAAGTGGATCGCCTTCGTGCTGAAGCACACGAAGACGCAGACATATCCCTTGGTGATGAGGCAGACTCGGCCAGTGTAGTTTTTGAGTTCCAAAGGGCCAGCGAGTAGGACGCCCTTTCCTTGGGCAAGTCCCCCATCATTTGGGTCTGCAATCTCTGTCTGACTCTAGTCTGACTAGATCAGTGTGACTGCACGTGTAACAATCGATCGCGACCACACTGTCAGCTGGTCTGAGTCACACCTCCCATCATCTGGCATCAACACACTTAATTTATTAATTTTGTCCTATTTAATTTTTCACTTTGACACTACAGATGTAACACATAACCTGCCAACATCACGCTTGCATAAACAAAAACAAAACCCTCTTTGCGGAAATCTTTTGACATTTAATCCTACTCAAAAAGGCAATTGCTTGTTCATTTTGGGCTTGACTTAAAGCGATCAGCTGTTCTAGCAATCCAAGCTTTGCAATCTCCAAGTACCATGGTCCACTAATAGATGGTGGTATTTTAAGCTTTCAATACGGATAGCGAAACCTCCACTTATAAAAAGAAAACACGACAAAACATTTAGTACCATTTTTGAGGCACCAAAAAATTTTCTAAAACTAAACAAACTAAATAACATAAATTAAATATGACAATAAATAGATAAATAAATAATATAACAGCACTATCCATACAATACATACATAGATGCGTCATTTCATACAACCAAAACGTATCATTAAAAACAGTATTATTGCGACCCCAGACGAGCCGAGCGCTGCGTTTCCAGTGTTGCCAACATAGCTATTTTCTAGCCAGATTTGGCGATTTTGCTTGACCTAAAACTGGAAACCACTCAATTTTGCAGGAGCCTGTATGATAGCTATTTCATAAAATTAATTTGCTATTTTAAATAATTTGTAATATTCGATTATATTTATTTATTTAAAGTCGACTAAAACAATCGACCTTAAAATGTAATGCTCTACAATAGAGACATTATTTGTGGATATTGATATGTACATACACACCACGTTTTCCGCCCAGCGTGAACGAATTGTGTATTTTAAATACTAAAATATTATTTACCCTTCTGTAGCTTTTGGGTATTGGTATTTTCTCAACATCGTTTCGCACTCGCAATGCTACCATCTCTGCATTCAAATTCACTGATTTTTGTGTTTGTGCGGTCATTTAAGACAAATTCTAAAATGTATTATATAAACAAAAAGTTCGCGATGATTGGTTGGAGGATGCCAAATTTAAGGACGTATAATTAATGCAGTTACATTCTAATTAATTAATTTTCTTTTTTACATCACACTACCAGATGATTTTGAAATCCTGGAAAAAATACATTTGTTTGGAGTAGAAAATGTTTTAAAACCGGTTAAGGCAGATATATTAAGTATTTTGAAATTCTTTAACACGCCTACCGAAAAATCGATCCTGTACTGAATCGGTATGCTAATATTCATTTAATTAAGTTGGTAAATAGTGGAGACAACTCATTATTTTTGACCGAAGTTAATTTGTATAAAGACGCTGGAGGAAACAATCCTTTTACCGATTTGGCTTCATTTTCTATCATGCTCCTAAGCTAACCATGGTCAATTGAAATGCACCGTGTTTGGGCTTATATGGAGCCGCCGCCATAAATCTTTCCGTAGAGATATCGCTATGAAATTTTCCCCAAAAATCGTAAAAATATTTTGTATATACATATGTTATAGTAAAACAAGTAAGAAAGTTACAGTCGAGTGTGCTCGACTGTGAGATACCCGCTACCCATTTTAATAAGGGCAAAATATTGGTATTATTTTCAAAATATACCGAAAATACTCAAAATATACCAAGTGGTATGTGTGTTATATCGATGTAGTACACCATTCAAAATATACCATAGACAGCACAATGTGCCAGATTGTCGGCCAAAGCAACTAAGACCCCTAGTAAGTAGGCGTTTTTGCCCATACAAAAGTATTTCTTTAATAACTTCCTCAATTTTTATCTGATCGCAACCAAATCAGGAATCATAACTACTATAGTAATTATTATCTATACCAAAATTCGCAACTCTAGCTTTAAATTTACGCTTGTTATTCGATTTTTGATTTGCGGGGCGGAAGTAGGCGTGGCAAAAATTTGAAACAAACTTGATCTGCGTGCAAACATAACAAATGCTGTCGAAAAAAATTATAGCTCTATCTCTTATAGTCTCTGAGATCTAAGTGTTCATACGGACAGACGGACAGACAGACATGGCTATATCGTCTCGGCTGTTAACGCTGATCAAGAATATATATACTTTATAGGGTCGGAGATGCCTCCTTCTACCTGTTACATACATTTCCTGCCGGCACAAAGTTATAATACCCTTCTGCCCTATGGGTAGCGGGTATAATGATAACATAAAACAAGCGAAAAAGAATATATAAAATTGTCCACAAACACAAAAAATCACAAAAGCAAGAAAGAGCAGCAGATTGCGTCGCAAATTTAACCTCGAAAACAGTAAAATAGCTTAAGTTTATTAATGATTACCATAGCTCGCAAATAACTGACGAACGTTTTCATCTTGTGCTCTCGTTGTGAGCACAACCCAAAAGTTCATACTCTCTCGCTCTCGCTCTGAGCAAGAGATTCTTGCTGTCTTCATTTATGTTTCTGGTGAGCGATTTTCGGTAAGCTCTTTGTATATCGCTCTTTCAATGAGCAGTGCGTAAAGATCGGAACGAGAACCGCTCGCACAATGAGGGACAGCAAAAGACCGATTACCCGAAAAACTCAACGCAAACGGTCTTCACATTTACTTTCGTTATTGTTGCAATTAATATATAATATTTCGTCTGCAAAACAGACGCTGAACAATTTGCTTGCCTATGCGTGTGAATGGATACCAACCAATACATACGCGAAAAACTTTTGCTTCACTGAACACGACAAAACGGTCTTAGAACAACCAGAAGAACCCATAAATCGGTTGCTCTCTGAAGTCAGGAAAAGACACTTATTTACGGACAACGAGAAAAGGTTTACAGTTATTTGCGAGCTCTGATGATTACACATAAATCTGCAAGTAGTATCTCCAGCTACATTTAACGTATTTATTACCCTTAAACATTGGCAAATACACTGATAAGACTCATAAACAAACATACACAACAAATAATAAATCAATCAGATTAATTTCACAAGAAAAATTTATTAAAGTTAATACCTAAAACTTTAAAGTTATTTTTAATTTATCGAATTTGGACATCTCTTTCGAATGCTGGACAACTTTGAAATGCAATTTTGTTTTGACAAAAGCCAACTTAATGCAGCTGCGCTGTAAAATGAATAGTGTGAACAGCGCACAAATTAACCAGTGTTCATAAACTCTTAGATACCGGTATCGATACTGCATGCACAGTATTGGTATCGCGATATTTACTAAAATACTTAAGTAACGATATTCAACCACAAGTAGTATGAAGCCCGTTACCGGAAATATTATAATTTAAAATGTTGAAATATATCCACTCAATTATCTAAATAAACCTACAAATAGTTATTACTCGAATGCTACGAGCTAGAAATTTGTCATGCTCAGGCACCCGGGCTGAATTAACTCTAAGATTAATAGAGTTTGAGCAATTGGAGGAAGTAGAGATGCCAGTAACGGATGGGCTTTCTACGCAGCAAGAAGAAGCGTTGACGTCACAATCACTTGCAATTTCACAATTCCAAAATGAAATGAAAGCATTGAAGCATATGATGGGTCAGCTAGTCGCAATGCAAAGGCAAAATGCAGTAGCATCAATATCAAACAATCAACAACAGCAAATCATTGAGGTGGAACCCGAAAATATCAACAATGATAACAGACATATTGGATAGGTCACGAGGCAAGCATCGGTGAAAGAAATTGCAAACACATTACCGAAGTTTGATCCAAGTGATGAGAACGCCATTTCCGTAAACCAGTTCATTGATCGAGTCAACAAAGTGGTTGATGCTTATCAATGGGACGAGAAATTTGTATTGCTCGCAATATACACACGACTAATGGTACCAGCCAAGATGTGGCTCGATTTCTCACCTATTCTCCACGCGACATGGAATAGTTTTGCTGAAGCTATATAGGATGAGTTCGGAGCAAACCCAGACGGAGCAGAAGTGCATTTTAATATGGCAAATGCAACCAGACGATCAAAGGAAACGGTCAAGGAGCACTGTTTCAGAATGTCCGCCCTTGGGGTGCGGTACCAGCTAAGCGAAGCCGCTATTATAAGATATGTGAGATCAAGACTACAGCACCGAGAACTGTAAAACAGTATTGCAGCGATTTAGTTCTCGTCAATGAAGCAACTTCGTGATGCAGCTGAATCTTATTTTGTAAGTAGAGGTCGACCCAGCACAAATAACAAAAAAAATTCTTACCAAAAGGCAGCAACTTCGAGCAAAAGCAGGACAGCGATGAAAAGTCATCAACGTCAAAGGAAACCCTGAAGTTACAACTGCGGAGAGTTGCGACACTTTGCTAATTCGTGCACAAAGGAAAAGAAAAGCTGCGCTGTAATAAATGCAACAAATTTCATGAGCCAAATGGAGCTTGTCAATCCGCGAATATAATGCGTTTAGGAGCCAACCAACCATGACAAACTTTTCATCAGAAACATCTTTATAAATTCACACGAGTATAGCGCCTTCATTGATACAGGTAGCCAGGCTAGTATCATGCGCCAATCTGTTGCCAGGAAAATCAACGCTGAACGCCACAAGTGTTCTATGCAAATAAGAGGCATTTGCGGGGTTTCATGTATCCTCACAGAAGCGATCACTGTGGATATGGACATCGAAGGAAAAGTGGTCACAGCCAAAGTATATTGGGTCAAGATGTTATCATTAGCGCTCATCTCACGCTAAGTTTTGAGCCATATGTCACAGAAGTTAAACGAGCAGTTCATCAGCAGTTAATCGACAATGCTATAGACAATCTTTTGATCAATTTTCAGAATGATCAGGAAAGTGGCCAAATACGTTTTCTCTACAGGATTGCAAGACATAGGAAAAACAAATTTAGTCCAAGTCCATATAATTGTTGAGAGCGGTCAGACAGTTTCTCAACCGCCTTATCGAGTTTCCGAGCCAAAGAAGGAAGTTGTTCGCAAAATGGTCAACGAGTTGTTGGAGCGGGATATTATAACGTTATCCACATCAGAGTACGCTCATCAAAAAGCCGAATGGTAGTGATCTAATATGTGTCGATTCCAGACGTCTGAACAAGTTGATCAAGAAGGAAAATTTCCCAGTACCGAACATTCAAGAGCGCCTGCAGGATGCAAAACGATATACATAAATACTTTTCATCTCTGTACCTTAAGAGTGGCTATTACAAGATTGAAGTAGCACCAGAGAGCAGGAAATTCACAGCATTTATCACAACCGATAGATTATATGAATTTAGGCGACTTCCATTTGGATTGAAAAACGCACCTGCTGTTTTTAATCGACTTATGGCAGAATTATAGATGTGAGTGTACAAAGGCGAAATGATACATTGCATGGATGACATCCTTATACTTTTAGCGAAATGTATGAGAAGCTAGAACGAATCCTTAAAGTTTTGCATGAGTGTGGATTGACTTTAAATATGGATAAATGTGAACTATACAAGCAGTCAATCACATTCCTTGGTCACCAAATACACGCAGACGGCATTACTCCTGAGGATATTAAGACGAATGCCATTAGAATGTTTCCAAAGCCCACCAATGCAACCGATGTGAGAAAGTTCCTGGGTATCACTGGTTATATTCGCAAATTCGTAGCTGGATATGCTATCATATTAGAGCCATTACGTTTCCTATTGCGCAAGGAACAGCAATTCATGGGGAAGCCAGCACAACAATATGCATTTGACGAGTTGAAGAGATGCCTGATATATAATATAACCCAGGAATCACTAGTTACCATTTAGATGCTGATGATAAACTTCATACAGATGCCAGTGCCATTGGCTGGGCCGGAATATTGCTACAACATGAAGAGAACCAGTTGAAACCAATTGCCTATTTTAGCCGAGCTACTTCCAAACCAGAGAAGAACTTCCACAGTTACGAGCTTGAAGCTATAGCTGTCGTGGAATCGTTGGAGCGATTCAAGTACTACGTAGTGAAAGTTGTTGCAAATTGTAATGCACTGAAAATGCCAATGGAGAAACGAGAGCTTATACCCCGGATTGCTAGATGGTTGTTACGTATTTCACAATTTGACATAGAGATTGTTCATCGCGCTGGAACACAGATAAGTCATGTGGATGCACAAAGTCGAGCACCATTCGAAGATTCGAAGATCATCATGTGATGGATACAGCATGCTTAAAGATTTCAAAACCATAATTGACGAAACTGATTGGTTATTTTCTGAACAACTGCAGGACGAGAAAATCAAAAAATTGTTGCCGATATGAAATCAGAGAAGAAATCGGAGACCGACGAATATATTATAGAGAATGACCGCCTCTTCCGAAAGTACAAAGACAAGTTGTTGTGGGTTGTGCCAAAGTTGTTAAGATTTCATATTTTACACGAATGTCATGATAAGGCCGGACACATGAGCACAGACAAGGCGATGGCTCAAATAGCTAAAATAGCAGGTGGAAGACAGGAAGGTCAGTACCACTACAATTCCATCAATCCGATTCCCTTTTCCACCATACACATGGATCACCTAGGACCTTTTCTTAAGAGTTCTAAACGAAATGAGCATATTCTTGTAATCGTCGATGCTTTCACAAAATTCACCATAGTACGAGCGGTGAAGAGTACCACAACTAAAAATGTCCTGGATATACTGCAAGACGTAACAAGCTGTTTGGGAATCCCAGAGCGAATCGTAAAAGCTCGTGGAATAGCCTTTACATCGAAAGATTTTGAAAAGTACTGCAAGTCAAACAACGTAAAGCACATACTTAATGCTGTTAGGGCACCACGAGCTAATGGTCATGCAGAGCGAATAAACCGAATTATATTGTCTATGTTATTGCCTTCTAATCCAAATCAGAAGTGATGGGAAGAGAACATGCGATCAATTCAGTGCAGCATTAATACAAAGGTAAATGGTACAACTAAATGTTCCTCATTTCAGCTCCTTTATGGTTATGAGCTTCGAGATATTCTCAAAAATACAATGACGAACGTAATGCAAGGTCATGACCAAACGATGTTATCAGATGCAGAGTAAAACAAACTAAGAAGAGATGCTGCGACTACAGTCAACGATCATCGAGCTGCTGCGAAGAAACGTTACGATGCCAGACATTCCAAACCAACAGTATACAAACTAAATGATATTATATTGGACGAGAATGAGCCGTTTAGCACGTGTTGATGCCAGATGATGGCAGGTGTAGATCGATAGATATCTGTTCACGTAGGGCGCTGAAAAGTTCCAAGTTCCTCCTTTTCCGAAATAAAACACTCGCGGTTTTTTCTTATTATATATATGTATTTATTGCAAACTATTCGGGTTGTTGAAAACGCACAATTGGGTTGTAATTATACCGATGTAAGTAAGACGAGGTTTAGAACTGACAATAGAGAAAATGGCGACGGCATTTCGTCGATCTATTGCGCTGAGCCGCGCTCAGCGGTGGTGAGTTGTGGGAGAGAGAAGCTGAGAGCACTGAAGCTTGAGTGCATTCTTACGCATTGAGCGCATTGCTGGTGAGCGAAAAAGCTTTGAGTGCTTTTCGGTCGGCGGAACGGAGGTGTGCCCCTCACCTACAATGCGCTCGCATCAACATTCTCCCCTTGCAATATTGGGATTGCAAAAATATCAAACTTGGGAGGATACCCGGCAGAACTGTCTTGGAGCGCAACGTCGCCGTGCAGACTCCTTCAGCGCCCACGCGAGTGATGGAGAGGCCCAAGGCCCCTGGCATCGACTCGCTGATGCGGCTTACGGGACAACACGGAACCAACTCACGCTTCGAAAGCCGCTGTCCCCATGTGTAGCCCGACCGCCGCGGTAGGGAGTATGCTCACTCCTTTGCACTGGAAAGTGCCGTCTGGGGAGCTAGGCACGGGCCTGGTGCGTGGGTGAGTGGACCTGTGGATGCCGGCCTGGGAAACGTTGACATGGGACGTCTTTGGTGGTTCTTCTCTGGAGGGTGCCGGGTGGTCGCGTCGGCTCCTGGGCTGGCGCGATGTTGTGCCGGGAGGCACGGAAACCCCACGCGGAGTGACCGGTGCCATCGGTGCAGAGGAAGACTTCGTCTCCGTCCGGGATCGTTCGACGGACAGTCGAGCTGAAAGAGGTTCTAAGGGGGGTCCTGTCACAGGACCAATCGTATAGGTTCGGTCGACGGACAGTCGAGCCGAAGGTGTTGAAACAGATTTTGAATGGGGCCTATTATAGGATCAATCATAGAGGTTCGTTCCACGGAGAGTCGAGCCGAAGGGGACGAAACGGATTTTGAGTGGGGGCCTAATGAAGGCTTGAGCTCAAAACCATTAAAACTTAAAGTATGTACTTTATGAAGTCATACGTTAAGACTTATGAGTAGTATCCAATGTCTGCAATTTTGGTAAATAGGCACCAAATTATGGAAATCTCCGTACTTCCTCTACGAACTCTCCTTAAATTATAAAAACGCGATTGGCGTTCTCATTAAAAAATAGCAGCAGCTTAAATACTATGTCATATGTGTTTAACAGAGAATTGGATTCTTCCGACACACTGGTTTCTACACTCCTGCCCAAAATTATACGACACCTCTAAATTTTTGTTTCGGCGCTTGTGGCAGAATGGGAAAACGAAAAAGAGCAAAACGAAGTATGAGGAATGATAGCACAAAGAGTAATGCACAAAATGAGATATTGTTGACTCTGTTTGGATCTCCCGTTTTCAAGTAACGGTAAAAAAGCTTACACGCTTCAATTTTAGCTAGGCTGCACGTGTATCAAAACTATACGACACATTTCAATATTTCTGTGCACAGTCAATATTTTATTTACTTTTTGATTAATTATTAAAGATTATTAGTTAATAACAACATTTTCATCTTTTTTTAGTTCAAAAATTCTTTTAGACATTAAATTAATTATTTTTTAATTATTTGGCCTGGGAAAGACCATTGCATCAAAATCTTACGTTTGAGACTATCGACGGTCTCAAATTTACTGTTGTCGGCATAAATTCGACTGGCTCAGATACTCCATTTGTTTTATATTGGGTTAAGGCCAAGAAAGTAGGCTGGGCAATTCAAAACATTTATGTAATGCTCCTTAAAACCCCGTTGCGTTGCTTTGCATTTATGAATAAATGCTTTATCCCACATAAAAACAACATTTTTTTCCTCGTTATGTTCCAAAAATGGTTGAAGACGATTCTCTAATATTTTTTATATTCATTCGTGAGCTTGTGAAGCACAGATAATGCGTTTCAGACGCATGGAAGGCTCTCAAGCCATTGCGGATCCACCTCGGAAATTGCGCCTTGAAAACATAAGAGGATCTCAATGCAAATCTCGCCAATAATGTCGAAACCTATCTGGGCCTTACAGATTACATATTTTCTCATCAGAAAAAATTATCTTAGTGAGAAATATTGATAAAATCTTCATAAACAAAATGAAGGTGAATTTCCATACCTAGTAACCAGTTTATCTTCAATTTTTTTGAAGTCGTAATTTTGTTGGTGTTTTAAGTAATAAGTCTTTCTTAAATCTCCTCTTACAATTCTATCTGAGACGCAGGATTACTTAAACAAGCAGCAAGGGAGGAGTATGATGCAAATGAATTGGTCGATTTTTTAATGTGCATCGTTTATCACTATCAAACTGTTTGGGTTTTCTGCCGGAGCTACGTTTAAAACCGTAGGCATCCATATCACATACAAATTTGGTGATCACACATCATTTTAACCCAACATCTTCGATATTTGGCTTATATTGAAGACGACATCGTTATTATCTTTATTTCCTCTATTTTCTTCTTAATTTAATATGCAACCATGCGGCATTTTATTTTAAACTTATTAAATGCTTCATAAAACTATAAAAAATTAAATTCCCAACAAATTTTTCTCTCCAGGATCAAAAATCGAAATGTGTCGTATAGTTTTGATACACGTGCAGCCTAGCTAAAATTGTAGCGTGTGTGCTTTTTACCGTTACTTGATAACGGGAGATCCAAACAGAGTCAACAATATCTCATCTGCTTTGTTTTGCTCTTTTTCGTTTTCCCATTCTGCCACAAGCGCCGAAACAAAAAATTTAGAGGTGTCGTATAATTTTGGGCAGGAGTGTACTATAAATTTGAAGGAACGCTAAAAATAAAACCATTAAAAAGGTTACCTAAAGAAGTTATAGCTGTTTTGGAATCTCCTGATATTGATCTTTCAAGAACAGGGGCATGCGATGATAATAATGGCGCATATAATGAAATTGAAGTTTTGGGGCTTAATACCATAGAGTTGGAGGAAGAGATTTGGGGCGAACAAATTATCCAGGTATGGAGTACAAAACTAAATATTGGGCTAAAAATAATGTTTGATTCCCAAATCAACTTTAAAATGAGAATTTGGTAAAAATACATTAATTAAAATACATTTAGTAAATATTTCTTAAATATATTAAGCAAATAAATCTGAAATTGCATCTTTATTTTGTAAGTCAAAAACGGCGATGAAATGGTGAGAGCCATAGTTTGGGTTCAGGTCAATTTCGCTTCGACTGCTCGAATGGTTGCCTGATTTGGCTGGGCACTTACAGCCTTTGAAGCGGAAGGGTCGCTGAGGCGAGTAACAAGTCGTCTCGGCAATGGAGTTGGGATGGAACGATCCCTTTGTCGCGAGCTTCAGCTGTAGGTGTGGCATTTTTCCCTTTGACGCAAAAGGAGCGGGCGAAGCGGACAACAGACGGCGATCTTGAGAAGTAGGGACCTGGAGGGAAAGCTTTGTTTCATGATCAGCATTTTTTTGGTCTTTTGGACATACTACGCTTCGGCAATCACGACAGAATCTTTTAGCGCCAGGGATTCACAGCAAATAAGTAGCCAATAAGCTAAAGGCAAAGTAGCGGAAAATTTGACCGTTTCACAGGATATTGATATGGTCCCGAAAGAAAGTAACCGTTAGTGTGATAAGTCGTCTTGGATGTAGGAGAAAAATGGCGGCAATTTGTAGAGTACAAAATGCATACTTCTCTGCCGTTTAACCATAACAGGGCGTAGAAATTCATGCATTGATGACTAAAACATTTTGTTTTAGCTTTTACAATATTTTACATTCTGCACAACAAGCAATTTAAGGACGACAATAAAATACCTAAGCCCCTCCGATCTTCATTCGAGAAAAAAGTTCGAATGCTCTCATGGATATTATAATTGTGTTTATTGAAAATGTCAATTTGGTTACAATTATTTTAACAAAGAAAAACAATAGCCAAATGAAAAACAATTAAGAAAGTTACAGTCGAGTGTGCTCGACTGTGAGATACTCACTACCCATTTTGAATAAAAGCAAAATATTGCAGTATTATTCAAAATATACCAAAAATACTAAATACTAAAAATATACCAAATGATATATTTGTTATATCGATATAGTACCACATTCATAATATACCATAGACGACACAATATACCAGATTTTCGGACAAAGCAACTAAGACCCGTTATAAGTAGGCGTTTTTGCCCATACCAAAGTAATTCTTTAATAACTTCCACAATTTTTATTTGATCGCAATCAAATTTTCAGAAATCATAAATACTATAGTTGTTATTGTATACACCCAGATGTAGCTTGAAAATTACGATTGTTATTCGATTTTTTGATTTGCGGGGTGCGAAAAGGGCATGACAAAAATTTGAAATAAACTTGATCTTGAGCAAATATAACAAATGCTGTCGAAATAAAAATGATAGCTCTGTCTCTTATAGTCTCTGAGATCCAGTGTTTCATACGGACGGACATGGCTAGATTGTCTCGGCTATTGATGCTGATCAAGAATATAGATACTTTATAGGGTCGGAGATGCCTTCTTATACCTGTTACATACATTTCCTGCCGGCACAAAATTATAATACCCTTCTACCCTTTGGATAGCGAGTATAAATATGTCAAGGAGACATTAATATTAGCTTCAAAATATGTAAATATTGATTGCATCTTCTAAGGGTTAATGCACATTTCATTGTCGTCTCGCTCACACTACTACGCTGAGACCCTTTCACTCGCACTCATTGTTATGAATATAGAGGGACAGCTTTTGACGACGAGACTACATTCTATAATTGTATCATGAACGGGACTACCTTGTGTTATTATATCATAGCCCAATGTTCGTAGCTTGTGGGGAGCTTCAAGACTCGATCTCAAGAAACACCATTTTTTCTCTAAAACTTCAGCTGAAGTCTTCTGCTCATGAGCTCGTGCGCTTAATACTTGTTTGTGGGGTGACGTCGAAAACGAATATGAACGACTTGTATTTGAAGAGAAACTTCACTTGTTTTTATCACTTTTAGTGCACTTGAGTAAAATAAACATACATATGTATGTATGTACATATATGAGTGGAAAAAAGCACTAAAAGTGGGCAGGGTGACCAGCACGAGGAGAAGCAAGCTCGATCAGTGTAGTGTTGGGTTGCTCATGAGTGAGTGAACAAAAAGAGTTGTTCACTCAACTGAGCAAGCGAACACGTTCCTTCGTTTTGTTCTTTTTGTTCACTTGCTCATTTTTGCTCACTTGCTCATTTGTGTTCACTTGCTCATTTTGCTCACTTGCTCATTTTTGTTCACTTGTTCACTTGCTCCCTTGCTCATTTGTGCTTAGTTACTCTTCTTCGCGCATTTTGTTCCCATTCAATAAGTACAGAAGGATTTCATTTAACTATTTTAAAGGCCCAATGAAGGAAGCAAAAGTAATGCCACAAATTAAAATGCAGAGATATTGGTTAGTTTGAAAATTAAATATGTAACATAATCTATTTTTGAAAAGTCGTTGAGATGCAGTGCTTATTGGCTTGGTAATGCACTGAACAACCAGTGAGCAACTGAACATCTGAGCAATGAGCAACTGAGCAATGAACAGTGAGCAACTGAGCAATGAACAGTGAGCAGTGAGCAATATGAGTGAGTTAACTCTTTTGAAAAAGAACAAGTGAACATGTTCACCTAAAAGAGCAGTATTTACACAACACTAGATCAGTGTCATTGTGCGTGTCACAAGGTCACACCCACAATATACCAACTTAGTCGATATCGATAACAATTCAATATGTGGGATCGCGAACATACTGTCAGCTGGTTAGAGCGGTCACATCTTCCATCAACAATACTGTTTTTACTAGAAACCCGAATGTTTGAAATATCTGGTTTGAAAAGTCTGTCCCTTATACTACTTCAATAACAGAAACCGTGAAACAACTGCGAGAACTGTCGTCGAATGAATGAAATTGTTATCACAATTGTTTATGCTTCTCGCAGAAACACATCTCAAGAACATACAATTTGTGACTACACCGGAATCCTAAATAGAAATCGCATCAAGCACACCTTTAAAACTATCTGCTTTGTTTGCATCACCAAAAATGCGATATGCAACTTGCAATCAAAGAGCCTAGAATTTAGAAATCGAGCAGCTCGTTATGGGATGAGTCAAAATACCGACAAAAATGTCCTACCCGTAAGAGTACTATCCCCGTAAAATTATAAATTTCTGCTTTGAAGATCCCATTCATCATTAGACTCACCAATTGAATATGCAATACCAATAAGGACAACTTCAGGTAAACTGTGCACGCAGTAACACTACCTCCAACAGACAACAAACATTATGCGTACGAAGCCTACAAGCTAAAATTTTGAAGGACTATTTCATAACTTGTAAATCTCCAGGCTGCGAAAAACTACATTAAAAATATATAAAGAACTTTCCTTCTCCTTTGTTCAAGCTGCCATCTAATTAATACGTACTTCCCAGAATGATGGAAAAAGTGAATCATCATAACGATATACTAAAACCTGGTAAAAGCGCACAACTGCCTCATCATATGGAACCATAAATTAGCTAACTATCGTGCTATTCATTATTCCATACCTGATAATCTGTAATACGATTCCCTGACTTTATTGTGGATTTCGTTAAATGTATGGAACTATATGGAACATCAGGAATTGAAAGGGCTTTAAAAAACAAGAATAGTGCTCTGAATGATTCGATAAAGTTTGGCGAAAAGGTTTAATGTACAAAATGAAAACTATGATTTTAAGTAACACTAATATAAACTTATATACATAGTTTTACATACGGTAGGAAATTTGGTATATGACATTTGTCTCGGATATTCGTACACATTATAGTTCACAAAATGTTATCGAGTAATAATTCTAAGTACGTCGTGGCTTACCTTGATATTCGGAGTCATCAAATTGGAATGGGAGTTTAATGGGAGACCGGAAGCTCTTCAACGCGGCAGTTCCTCATAAGTTTTAAAATTTTAATTAAAAATTTTTATTCCTACATAGATTATCTTGCAAAAGACAGACGGATTTAGTTATGTATGATAGTTTCAACACCTCACCCTGATTACATATATATAGAAAGAGAATGAAGAGCGCGTGCTCGCACAAGATAAGAGAGCACAAACATTTTAAAAATCATTCAAGTAAAGCAATTATTTTAAATATAGTTATAGAAAAACCAAATATTAATTTTATATTTATTAAACCGTTGGAAAATATTGATTTTTGGCAAATAAAGGTTGATAAAAATGGTCACAATTTGTGGAGTTTGTGAAATATATATATATATATATATCTGCGCATGATAATTCATTTAGTCTATCAGGAACTGAGAGATATCCGGTTACTATTTTCAATGAAGCCATATCCTTAAAATTGTCAACCAAAACGGACTTACATTTTAGGTTTCATTCTTATTATTTTTAATTTTTGCATTTACCTTTACAATTTTTAAAATTTCATTGAGTTTAACAATTGACAGTTTTTTGTTTCTATTTATTTAATAAATTGTGAAAATAATAAATTAAGGAAGAACAAGTAAGAAAAATACAGTCGAGTGTGCTCGACTGTGAGATACCCACATCCCATTTTGATTATAAGCAAGCGCTGTCTTACTTATTCAGCATTCTTAAAATATACCAAATATACCACAAGAAACTGAAAATATACCAGGTTGTATATGTGGAGAGAGAACGCTTCTTACCGGAGAGGGTCAATGATAGTGAGACTATAGGATATGGTATAACTTTTTGCCTAGAAATGGCGATATTCCAACAAATACATTCAAAATATCACAAAATCACAAAGACTATAATTATTATTACATGTATGTTTTGATCTACGTTTGCTTTAGGTTTTTGTTACTACAGTCTTTATGACTCTTGTAAATTTAATTGCGACCAGATAAAAGTGTCGATATACGAAATATAACCTTCGTAAAGCGGCTCCAAGCTGTAATATACAGAGATTATAATAATTTATTTTTTATTTTCCATGTGATCATAATTTTATATATTTGTTTTTTTCACTTACATATATATTTTTCTCGTCGTTTGAAGCCGTTTTTCTCGTTATTTCACAAACTCTTTAGTAATGCTGATTAGTATGCTGAAGAGCAGCCTAACTAATTTACAATGTTTAACGCCATTCCATTAAACAGTAAATTTTTCGTTTAATGTTAAAAAATATATAGTAATCTGATTATTTTTTTTTTATTTGGCATGACATTATTTTATCACAGTGTGGTTAAATAAACATTGATTACTGATGAATAAATTCGCTTGGTACATCCGCTACTAATTCATAGCTGTTCAGGCTGGCAGGAATTATTGGCAATGAAAATTGACCACCGTCGGTAATGCAGTGCTATTTAATCCGCAGACACAAATATTTGGGTTGGTTTTCATTAATGTGGTTGGCGCATGCGCTAAACCACCATATGTAGCATATACATACAATACACATACATTGTAAATACCTATATTAATTGACTTACATGTATATATTGCCCTATACCCTACATATAAACGATTACTCTTGGTTGTAAAAGAGAAATGTTTTATTGGGAATCACTCTGTTGTAAATCAAAAACTAGTTAACTTTAATTTTGCAATTTAACAAAAATGATAAACCCATATATAATTATATAGCGTTACAGTTTTAAAGCAGAATAATGGCACAATATTATACAATAAATAAGAAAACATTAAATTGCAATTGGAAACTGCTTTTACAGCTGAATGAATTACGTAGTTTCCACCGGGTGGCATAATACATCCTTGTCTTGCCCATGGTTATTGAAAGCGTCAAGGGATGAGGAGCAATGTGGATTAAAATGAACAATGGTCGTCTTTTGTGCTGCTGAATGTTGACGTCTTTGTTGGGATGTAGCTATTATTATTTTTTTGTAATTCTCGAGCACTGTTGAGCAGACGAATTGTATACATTACTCAACCCAATAAACAAATTAACAACTTTTGTCCTTTTCCACTCGACTGTCAAATAAAACAGTCACCGTTAAGCTTAAATAAGTCACCGGTGTGTCTATGAGTGCTTTATCAACACATACAAATATAGAAAACTACTTTTTCAGATAAGAAAACTATGCTCGAGTGTAAAATATCAATTAACCATTGTCAAAACAAACAAAACAATTTTTGGACGAACAGAGTAAACGGTTTTTTGAGAGCGAAAAATGTTTCTTGAATAGCTTTTAAATTTATCCATTGATCGGCGTAGGATCTACTCAAGTGTTTTAGGGGCCCAGTATTTGAAGGGCCTAGCTAAGAACTTAGTATAAACATACAGAAGACGGACAGAACGAAAATGGTATCCTAACCAAACTTTTCTTCAATATGGACGATCTTATCCATATACCGCGGGTATGCATACATATACATATGTTATAAAGACTGTGACTATAACTGAACAACTTTTTATATCGTCTAAATTAGTGTCATATCATCCTAAACGACCTAAACATCAACTATAGGGTAGTCCTGGTTAAACAGGTTAACTTTAATTTAAATTATTATACCCGATACTCGTGAGGTAGATGGGTATTATGACTGCTAGAAATGTGGCAGAAGAAGAACTTGAAAGTCGTCAATAGCCATGTCCGTATGATGCACTTTATCTTAGAGACTATTACAGATCGAACTATAATTGTCACTGTTTCACGCAGTTCTCGTTTGTTTTATATGTTTGTCACGCCCACTTCCGCCCACGCGAATCTAAAAAATAATATCGAGCAAGCGTATGATATATTTTCATTGATATATTTTATAGTAAAAGAATATGGATTGATCAAACTGAAGCTTCGGTATGTTTTATTTTTAATTTAAAATTTTAAAATGTTTATTTATTGAAAAAAGGTAGCGATCTCTGACACTCGACTGTGTTTTTGACATTTTTAACTGTTTTATAACAATGCAATTTCATTTATTATTATTTTTAATATTTTAATTAACTTGTAATTAATTACGAAAAAATTAAACATAATTCCTATTTCAAATTGATTTTCAAAAATCATAACACCTACGGTTCCCGAGTAAAACTGCTTAATTCCAACATGTGTATATGCACTGGCATTGTTCTTGTGTAATTTACTTAGGTAGGGCGTATGTATCAGCAATAGAGCATAAAACGTTTTTATTGTTGACCAATTTAATAGCCTAATTGAGTTATGTATACGTACGAGACGTTGTTTAACTTGATGCAACGTCGACAGATGTTAGAGAATGGTAGTTATAACTAACAGCATCAGATGTAACCAGATACCTGCAAATTATCAGAATGTGATGGTTATTATCACCCCTTGCAAATACAATATAACCCTGCAGCAACGGCCGCTGTACTGTCACTTATAGGTATTTCACCGCTCGTGCCATAAAATTATGGTGCTGCTCAAACGCATTCTTAGTCGACCTAATTTTTACACACTGTGAATATCGTAAAATACTATAATTATACTAAACATTACATTTATTTATGGCAAGTAAATATCAAGATATACATATGTTAGATGTCTTTGAGTTCTATTACACTATTCCTTCAGTGATATAGGGTATAATAGGATATGGATTAGACATATTCGTACTAAGCAATACAATGAGCAGCAAAACAAAAATAAAGATAATAGAAAGTTTGAATTCTCTTCATCATGTTGGAGCGATTCACTTTTCAACCCGTATACATGTAATTATATAGACTATTCGTAATGCGCGTAAATTGGTTGAAAATCACCAGTCCCAAAGGAATTGATTTTCATAACAAGCTTAAATAAGCCAAAAAAAAACGGTCGCAGTGGGCGAGCAAGTAACTAGGGTTGTTTGCTTACAAATTTTCATGCTCATTTTATTTGGTCGAAACGTAAGAAAACGAACGTGATTGTAAGTCACCGTCCCTCGACTCTTAGATACCATTTTTTTTGGGTATATTAAAAACTTAAATATTCGAATTATTATTTTTTTACTACGCCATTAGAATACGCAATTTTTTGTATCTTCATCGTTAACCCTTATTACAAAATACTTATGCTTTTATACCATTAAAAGTATAAAATTTTAGACCATAAAAGTATTGAAATTGAATTAAAAAATCGTCGATTGAAATCTATTTGACAATAAAAAAATATAAAGACACCACAATCTTTCGATTTTTCTAATATATTCGTCCAGTTATGATATGTATGTATATTTAGTACATAAATTTCGAAGCCTTAATAATATTAATAATAGCATATTTTATATTAAAATGTTTTTGTACATATTTCGAGAACAATTTTAGAACGAGATTGTGGATTTCATGCTTGTTAAAGGTTACAACCAGTTGTTTGATTATAATGACCAGCAAATATTATAATAATGATCAAAAATTTAAAATGTGATATTTCCAGTGCAGTCAAAATATATACTTATATTAATAAAATAAAAAGGAAATAAATAAATAAGAAAATACCCATCCACCTTTTGGATAAGAGGTATAAAAAGTGAAAAGCTCGCGACAGAATATTGTTAAACGATATTTAAACATAACATGCTTCTAGCAAGATTTGGGAACAGCTAATCCCATGGCGCACGCACACAACAGGAAGCAACCACAAAATTTGTTATTTCAAGAGCAGCACCAACAAGGATGCGTGCAAGGCAACACCAACAATAAGGCGTATCAAAAAGAATGAGAGGGAGAGCTCTAACATAATAAATAAAACAAGTAGCAAAGCTATAGTCGAGTGTCCTCGACTGTGAGATACCTGTCAGTCAAAGCAATTAAGAACCCCAGTAAGTATGCGTTTTTGCCCATACAAAAGTATTTCTTTAATAACTTCGGCAATTTTTATCAACTCGCATCCAAATTTTTAGGAATCACAAAAACTATATACCAAAATTCTAGCTTTAGAATTGTGGGGGCGTTCTGCGTGCAAACATAACAAGTGCTATAAAAAAATATTATATTTCTCTCTTATAGTCTCTGAGATCTAAGTTTTCATACGGACGGACATACCGACATGGCTATATCGTCTCTTTTGTTGACGCTGATCAAAAATAGAAATGTATACTGTATAGGATCGGAGATGGCTCCTTCTGCCTGCTACATACATTTCCTGCCGGCACAAAGTTGTTATACCCTTCTACCCAATGGGTAACGGGTAAAATGACACTAGTGTGTTTTGACGCCATTGTTGTTCTATGCATTGTATGTACATACATATATTTTATATGATGTGTGTTCGAATATGCGTTTTATGTATGCATGTACACAAATATTACACACA
This sequence comes from Drosophila sulfurigaster albostrigata, assembly GCF_023558435.1. Classification (NCBI taxonomy): domain Eukaryota; kingdom Metazoa; phylum Arthropoda; class Insecta; order Diptera; family Drosophilidae; genus Drosophila; species Drosophila sulfurigaster. The sequence goes on from NC_084884.1 coordinate 185,653, forward strand.
CTAACTCTAACCTGCAACACCTACTATACCAGACAATAGTTGCTGATGTACATATGTATTTATGTTTGAGTTTTCTTTCTTATGCTCATCAGCTTAAGCGAATATTTGTATGGCTTTACATATGTACATCATTCCGTCTAATCTTTTAGGAACATAACGAATGCCAATGGGAATACGAGTATAAGATCTCCTAAGACTGCTACGCGTTGTGGTAATTTAAAGCCTTGGCGTAATGTGCATTTAAGCCATTTAATTTCAATATACAATGCACTTCATTATTTCTGTGATATCTTCACATTTCATACATACCTATTTGAAATCCTTTTTGCGCAACTGAATCTTTCAATTCTTTCAATATTGCAATATTCATTCACTTTTTATTGATATTAGTGTACACATTTTTGGGTTTTTGCATAATAATTGGATATGTACATATTAATTAAATTAAATCAGTTTTGTAATATTAGTTTTGATGGCTATAAATTTCCACTTTACAATGTATCCCAAAATTCACATAGACCAATTCGATAAGACCAAGCGTCCTTGGGTCAAATTATGCTCTTAACTGTTTGGTGCTCAGGTTTCATGTGGCAGATGCGATCGATTTACTCTGCGATAAACGAACTCAATTGATTGTTAACAAAAACGTTAGAAGTCTGATGCACAAAAATAGATTATCGCAAAATGCAATACATGCGTTGAATTCTTGAATTTTAGTGCTCGTTTATCTTCAAACATCTTAAACCTATTTAGAAGTCATAACTTATTCCATGAATTGGAATGTGTGAAAAGACGAGAAGATAATTGTCTTGCACTCACAGAACTGGTGATTAGTTATTTGCTTAGGTATATACTATATGTATATACGAATGTGATATAATTGGCATTTAAAAGTGAGTTGCGAAATTAAGGAATGTATGGTATTATAAACACTCTATAGTAGGCCTTCAGGTCTATTAAATAGATACAGTAAAACTTATGGCCAAAGAAAGACCCTCTATTAATGAACACTTTTTGTGTGATACTTATTTTAAAACCTTCTGCCCTTATGATTGGTCACATCTAATAGACTATAAGAGACAGAGCTATATTTTTATGAGCACACGTATTATTATTGCACGCAGCTCAAATTTGTTATAGATAGTATATAGATGTTAAATATTCTCGAATGCTTCGCAGATTTAGTTTTTGTTTTTCTGATCTTTTCTTGAAAACTTACCATAAAACAACGTAAGTGACGTCAATCGTATATGAGTTTTCTATGGAATATTTTTCAGAATGAAGGTTTTCTCGACAAAAAAATCCCTAAACCACTTAAAGTGTAAAACAAACAATAATAATGATATGCGAAAAGTGGCAAGGCCTTTTGAAAATGAGAAAATTGTTTGCGGATTAAGGCGAACAATAGATATGCAGTAAATCCATAAAAACAAAGGATTCAAATGTTAATCACTTTGCTTGTGACAACAGTCCAATGTGTTAAATTTGTGTTAAAAAGTGGCATATCTATTGTCTTAATTTTTATTTTGTATGTGTAAATAAATAAATATTGTTTTCAATAAAGTCTAGTATTCTCGTTACAGATATTTACAGCGAAATATTCCTTAGTCGAAAACTCTATTAAGTGAACCTTTAGACGATACTTTCTCTTTCTCTCTTTACTCTCTTTACATATAACATCCATTTTCGGAGTCAATTTACCTCATCTTTGTGATAGAGTCTATCAACTTTTTTTTAACAATAGTCAAACAAAACAAAACAAAAAGACAACTTTTTATAATTTTGACGAAAAAATAAATTTATACATATATAAATTTTTTTATTAAAAATTGGTTAATTAGTTTTATGCTTTCCACGTTTTCAGTCGCATTATGCCAATAAAAATAGAATGCAATTTAGCGACGGTATGGCCATTAAATGTCGTCACCTCATCTGAGGGCTGACGTCGTGTAGCCAGTTTAGCAATTTAGTTTATTATCTGCAAAAACTGCGATTATATGAGCTACGGGAGTTCACTGACTTGAAAAGTTAACTGCATTTCACTGCAAGTGTTTGTTTCCTTATTGTTTTTAAATTAAATAAAGATGCCAAAAGGGTATAAACAACATTTTCACGATGCTTGACTAAAGCAAGAGGAATTCAAGATGTGGATTCGAAAGGATTACATGTATAACAATAGAGCGTTTTGTCCGTACTGCAAATGCGGAATAGAAGCAAGAAAATTTTTGCTTTAATTATAAACTTCGCCATGACTACTTACTAAAAATAGCCAAAAATGATACACGGATATTAATGAAGCAGAAGAATTAGACGCTGTTCTAAACATTTTGTAATTAGTGTTAACAATAAAGATACGAAATCCTGTTAATTTTTATTTTTAATTTTAATATTTTATTCTTAAATGAATTAAAAATGTAGACACTTTATGAAAAATACCATTTAAAAGATATATCAATCTTTGTTGCCAATTTTTCCCAAGTTTTTGAAATTGTTATTCTCAAATCTAGCAACCTTTCAAAGACTTGATTGTGACCAGAAAATTAATTTGTTTATGTACAAAAACAGTAAGAATAAAATATCGACTCAATATTATTGTTATGATAATATGCAACTACAAAACAACTAACCAAATACAGAAATATATTAACTTCTTTATGGTTTTCTTTTGCTTCAAGACCCACAGGCATTTCACAACCGAAAATATCTTCTTAAGCGAATATAATAATTTCCGCTGGCTAGTCTGACTCTTAGTACCATAAGTGTTTTTTATCTCAGTCAAGCATACTCTTACGATTTTTTTTTGGCTTTTAATACTTATATATGTAGTATTATACATATATATGTATATATATTATACAATATATAGTATACGTGACAATTTTCATGAACTATTCTGACATTAAGTTCAATAATAGAAAAAAGTTGATATTATGTATAAAAGTTTGTAAACCCAGCTTCTCAGAATTATCGCATTTATAAGAATAAGTACCAAAACCATAACATTCATAGCAGTGATTTTTGTATTTCATTTTGTTTTATAAAATGAAGTGATATATAATAATAAACATGGGACATGTTTCTCAGCTAGTGAATATTTGCTTCAATTGCTAAGGAGGAAATAGAGAAATTGAGAACTTACAAAAGAAGAAAATAAAATAGCATCAATAACAACAAGGGTTAAATTCTTAAGTGTCTTTTATACCTAGAGTAGGCAATAAAGCTATTCATTGGTTGACCGAGCCGTATACTGAATTACCAGAAAACCAGCCCTTATATCTTGTACACCAATCACAACTGAGTACGCGCCCAACTATAGGCGGGGCTTTTACGTTACCGTTACCATTTGTACTGCTTGTATGCTCGAGAGTGAGACGAATGATGTCAGCCGGCAGCTCAGATCAGGTCAAAGCAGTTCAGCCTTATTCATGCAGTTGGACGGCGCACACCAAGCCGAAAGAAATTTTTGCCAACTCACCTAGATGAAGTCCAGTTCAGTTCGATTTTAGTGTTGACCACACGCATGATTCCAAGCTCCAATGAAGGTTTTCCGTTTGTGTTTTTCTGTATCGCAATCGCGAACATATATTTCTTAATAACTTGATTTAAGCATAAATAAAAGAAAAATTAATTTAAAAGAATAATAACAACTCTTCTGTGCTAGTGAAACTAAAAGAATAAAGTGTCGGTACAGTTGAGACATCAAATACTATTGTACAATTTGGAAAATGTAACACAACAAAAGTTAATAATAGCAGCATATATGTATGTACAATGTGTTGTGTTAAACCCTATGCGTAATAAGTAATTCGTTGTAATTTCTAAACTGTAACTGTCACGAATACCCTAGTACCCTTTGAATACAAAAGTCTACGAGATGTGTGCTAATGCTTTTCACCTACCTGATAAAACTACTATAATTAATTTTTGTATTAAAAAATACAAATTATTTAACAATGGATGACATATACGATTTTAAATAAATGAGTGGTACGATAACGTAGTGCTCAAAGAAAATGTATATGAGTGAAACATCCTACAGCAACTCCTTTTCCATCGAACTTGTTATAGGTATTTAAACATCAGTACGGGTGGTTTCGATATACATAGCTATACATATACTCATGTCCGACTGCCTGTCCTCGATAACAGATAGTACTCGTATAAGATCTTGAACTACCTAATTTGCGTTTTGTGAGGTCCACTTTTAAGTTGGAAACGTCAGCAAGCTTATGCGATCGAACATTGTACTGATCTTGGGTATTTACAATATGTTAATGAGAGCACCTCTTGATGTCACTGGCAAAGTGCTTGTCGCGTCTCTCGTTTTATGCCTAATGTAATAAAACAAAGTTCAGCGAATAAAAGACAGCCTCATGTTGACTTGACGCTTATATAGTACTTATTTTACCAACACATGTTCGGAATATCTTTTAATATATCAGCTACCCATAGGGTAGAAGGGTATGGGTAAGGGTGCTGTGAAGGTATATACAGACAGAAGGAAACACTTGATCTTTGGAGATAAAGCTATAATTTTTTATTTGAAAGGGACGAAAGTGGGCGTGGTAAAACATAAAACATAATTAATTTGAGTGCAACAATAATATCAAGTTCCGTCAAAAAAAAATAAAGCTGGATCTATGGGATCCAGTGTTTCGTACGGACAGACGGATGTGGGTACATCGACTATTGACGCAGATAAAAAAATTTTTTAATGCGACGTGAAATGATATCCTTCGTATTCCTGGTAGCTGTCTGACTGACTGCCCGTATCTAATAAATCATAAAAGACAGTGCTTCAATTTTTGTACGTCACAATTTTATAGTATTGAAATTTTCAAGCACACTAGAGTGTAGTTTTCTTTCTTATTATATTTTATTGTTTGCATTTGCCTTTTAATTGTTAATATATATAATATAAAATCAAGAATGTTTTTTTAAGCTGAAGTTTCAGTGTGAGTTTTACAAGTGACAGAAATATTTTATTTCATTTCAATTTAAATAGCTCGCTTAAGATATATGGTTAGCAACATATTTACATTTATTGCTAAGTAATTCAATTGAAACCATTTCTAAAAGTACATAAATATGTGTTGGTCTACAGGTTGTGGGTCTGAATTTTTATAAAATTATGTAAGAATGCTTCAGTGAGGAATCCATTAGGTTTTTAAATAAAAAGAAAATTATTACGGTATAATTCTTAAGCTGTACTATATTTACCGAAGCATATATTTGGTATATCGATATACTTTTGCATTTAAAATATACCTTAAAGTTCAAAATATACTAGATTATCAACCAAAGCACATTGTCATTGACAAAATTTCAAAACTATAAATTTAAAAAGTCTAATAAATAGAAAATTATGCAGAAATCAGTATTTGGTATATCGATGTACTATACCATAGAGTACAAAGTATATAAGAAATTATTCAATCGTACAACAACCCGCACCGCTATATGAGTAGCGGGTAAGCGATGTTTTCCGAATTATTTTCGGTATCGATTTAAGCGATGCATTGATGTATGTATGCACTGGTATGAAAAGTATAAAATTGGTTGTTTGCCTTCGATGAGTATTTATTGTAGTGTAAAACTATAGGGCTCACATAGATAATGTGTAAATCCTTATCGTGTTGAGGTACACAGCTCATCTAAATATATATATGCTTATGTGTTTAATGGATTTGAGCATTTTAAAATGAATGTAATAGGCCGAAGAAGACATCTCTGACCCTATAATCATAAATAAGCCCAGTCGATATCTATACGGTGTATATCTTCCTCTATTGATTACAAAGATCACATTTCTTTTTCCAATTTTAGATATTACAAAATTTTCAAAAATCTTCAACTAACTTGCGATTTACTTAAATCATTTACTTATATATATACCTTGTAATTTCGTTAGTTATCGAACCAGCATAACAAAAATATTTTCTCATGTATTTTTAAAAATTAATAAATAATTTGTGAATCATTAGAAGTGTTGTTGTCGAGCTTTATAGTCTATTCTATTGAAGCTGATCAACCTTGTCCGTGCACCATGTAAGATTCTTCGCAGCATCCTAATTTTGTATAATTGTCCTAGCTAGGTAGGTTAGGCCGGCCCCTAGAGGAAAAACAGACAATGGAGGTCGTAGCTATACCGGTGAAGGTTAGCATCGTTTAAGAAGTCACACACACAATATGGATATATTTTTGGCAAAAGTCATCGCAATCCTAGGGGGACCAAAACGTCCTCCCTAGGGGCGCAGTTATTCTAGGTATTTCACCCGGAGTCGCCGGACATTTACAGAGGAGATGTTACAGTAATTGTTTGACTTCAGTCTGGTTTCATTTTTATACCCGCTACCCATAGGGTATTATAACTTTGTGCCGGCAGGAAATGTATGTAACAGGTAGAAGAAGGCATCTCCGACCCCATAAAGTATATATATTCTTGATCAGCATCAACAGCCGAATGACCTAGCCACGTATGAACACCTAGATCTCAGACTATAAGAGATAGAGACATAATTTTCGACAGCATTTGTTATGTTTGCACGCAGATCAAGTTTGTTTCGAATTTTTGCCACGCCCACTTCCGCCCCCGCAAATCAATAAAATCGAATAACAAGCGTAATTTTCAAGCTACAGCTACAAATTTTGGTGTATACAATAATAACTATAGTATTTATGATTTCTGAATTTCTGAATTGTAGTGCGATCAGATAAAAATTGTGGAAGTTATTAAATAAATACTTTTGTATGGGCAAAAACGCCTACAACTAGGGGTCTACTTTTTAAGGTAGAGTAAAATTGCCATCTTTCAAAAGCGCATATTCCAAAAGAACTTTCTTAAATTTACAATAAACTGCCCAAAACTTAGATCTGCAAGCCTTTTGGTAACTTAACGAGTAATCCTGATCCTCATAAAAACAATACAATAATTGATTTGTTGATTTGTTTTCTTTTTTTTATTTTCAGATATTATTTTAAATTTAAATAACTGCGAGTGAGCTTCATATAGAATCCTATATTGCCGAAAAACCAAACACGAATTGCAGATGGCCAACACAGGCCTAGCTGTATCATCACAGGCATCTTCGCCTGGCCAGCAACATTGCAAGATACATTTGTTATCTGATGTAAATTCTTCAGGTGTTTCTGGATGTGATTCGACCTCAACGTCTTCAGCACTGACTTTAGCGCCAAGACAATTGCACTCACATTCGACTGCACTAGAGCAATACCGCCTACATCTTTACAATTATGCTCTTAACCTTGAGCGTTTGCGTTGCCCTCAATATGGCTCTGGAACAACGACAGGTAGTGGGGCAAGTTTAGGAGTAAATTCGACGACAACAATGCCACCTTGGTTGCATACATATACGCCTGCACTGCACTGTGGGCAAAGATTGGCAACGCTTTCAACAATCTCGCTGTTCCCACAGTCGCAGCGAATATTTCAACCCGAGGAACCGAAACCACAACACAGTTACATTGGGTTAATTGCCATGGCAATTTTAAGCTCTACAGATATTAAGCTTGTCCTTTCGGATATTTATCAATACATTTTGGATAACTATCCATATTTTCGAACTCGCGGACCTGGTTGGCGCAATTCCATACGCCATAACTTATCTCTGAACGATTGCTTCATTAAATCTGGACGCAGTGCGAACGGTAAAGGTCACTACTGGGCCATCCACCCAGCTAACATGGACGACTTTCGCAAAGGTGACTTTCGGCGTCGTAAAGCTCAGCGTAAGGTTCGCAAGCATATGGGGCTATCTGTTGACGATACTAGCACGGATTCTCCAAGTCCACCGCCATTGGATTTAACTGCTCCACCTCCACTAGGTACAGCACAAGCATCTTTGCAGCTGGCAGCCCTCAACTATCCATATAATCAGCACTATATTGGACAGTTCTTTGGACGCAATAGTCAACCACAGTACACCACAACGACTACAGCTCTGCAGCGACAACAAATTCACATTCAGCAACATCCCGATTCAAATATATTCAATACGTTGGATCCCATTTCATATCAACAGCAGAAACAGCAACAACATCAGCATATAGCCTATATAAACTCGACGACGACAACAACAATTGCAAATTTGTATTCCCAAACACAACGCAAGCGTCAGTTTGATGTTGCCTCTTTGCTCGCACCCGATGTGCAAATTGTTGATATTGTTAAGGATGAGCGGGAGAGAGCATCGACGACACAAACGCAGCACACTGTCATAACTAAGTTGCAGGTGCAAAATCAACAAACGATTCATCATCATCATCAAGAATTGGTGGTGGACCAACCATCAAACTCAAGTGACAAGCCCAATCTGTCCTTGGATGCCGATATCGATGCTGATATTGATGTAGATGGTGACGGTGAATGTGATGGTAATCGAGATAAAGATCGAGGCGAAGTACAAAATGCATTAATGCACCCTAATGATCATAATTTAAGCAGTCATGAAGCTATTGAAATGCTTTCGGTTCCAGATGACAATAACTCCGATATTAGTGATGCTAGACGATCATCACCTTTTGATGCAGATGATCTAGAACCAGAGTCTCACAATTTTGCAACCTCTATTTCGCCAACGTTAGGTGGTGGTAGAAGCTCAATAGCTAGCAGTAGCCAAAATGACTCGAATTCACTTGAAGAATGCATTACCGTTTCAACTCCAGGCTCTGCATCCGTCCCTACATCGATTTCACATCACCTATCAACTCCTCTGGGAATGCCATCATGCCATCATGTTGTCGATCCACACATATTGAGCAGATATTATGGTACATATATGGCAGCTGCGGCGCATCGAGCTAGCATCGAAGCCTCCAGAGCACAATCAAAATCATTAGCAACACTCCCGCCGCCAACCGAACTGTTACCTAACAAATTGTAATTCAAATAATATGGAATCTGTGTTGGCATGCCACCAACCATAGTTTATATACTATTAGTACTATTACACTAGTAAATAAAGTTCTGTTATAGACCCTAATTGTATTTCTAATATTTTATGTTTGTTTTAATAATAATAAATGTAAAATAAAACATGTATGAAAGCTAAAGTTGAAAGTGAGATACCCGATACCCATTTTGAATAAAAACAAATTATTGCGGTATTCATATTAAATCTATCTAAGACCATCTAGTAGGTAGGTACAACAGAATTTCTACATATCTGATCGACTATAGTTATTATTGTTCATACCAAAACTCTAACTATAAAATTACGCTTATTATTCGAGCTTTGTCAATTTGCTAGGGCGGTAGTGGGCGTGTAAAAAATTTGAAACACACTTGATCTGCCTACAAACGTAACAAGTGCTGTCGAATTATATCTCTATCTTTAATAGTTTCTGAGATCGAGGTGTTCATACGGAAATGTCCGATTCTCCTTCCGTCTGTATGTTTGTTTCAAATTTTTACAAGCCCACTTCCGCCTCCGCAAATCAACAAAAATCGAATAACAAGTGTAATTTTGTAGCTAGAGTCGCGAATTTTGGTTACATATATTTGCAAAAGTTGAAATACTTTTTAGCTTACATAAGTGAGAATGCCAATTATTGTTGACGTAAAGTTCCAAATGTTCCCTTTTCCCGTACAATGAATTTAAAAAACACTCAAGTTATTATTTTATATAAAAATAACATACATCGGTTTTTTTAGGAAACAGAATTCGCACAGAATGTTTAGTGATCGCTTTTACAAGGTATAAGTCGAAACTAAAAAGCTGACGTCATTTCGCTCATCTAGCGCCGAGCCCTTTGCAAAGCTCGGCTCTGCAGTGGAGAGTTATGGGAGAGATGCTGAGAGCACTGGAACGAGTTGTTACTTGTATGTCAGCGCATTGTGAGTAAGCGAAAAGCATTGAGTCTTTTCAATCGGCGGAGCGGAGATTATGCCATTGCACACTACAATGCTCTCGTCTCAACTTTGTCCCACCCTTGCAATATTGGGATTGCAAGCCAGTCCTTGTCAGCCACCACGAGGTTGTTCCGATGTACGGAACAGTGGATCCGTGACATCTTGGAGGGCAACGTCGCCGTGCAGACTCTTTCAGCGCCCACGCAAGTGATGGAGAAGCCCATGGCCACTGCCATCGACTGCGCTTCGAAGGCGTCTTTCCCTAGTCTTGCCAGACCGACACATTGGGGAGATTGCTAACTCCCTTGCACTGGAGAAGTTCCGCCAACGTCATGGCGGCGCTAGGCTTGGGCCTGGTGCGTTGGTCAAAGGCCCGGCGGATGCCGGCTGCGGAATCGTTGCCATGGGATGTCCTTGGTTGCGTTCCTCGGAAGGTAGCCATCCACCGCTTAGTACGCGGATCCCACGTGTGGTGGTCCTCGTCACAATGCCTGCACCGTCCACCGCAGCGGAAAGTGGCCCCTGAGTGCTGGTGAGCCAGACGGTTGGGACAGTACTTATTAACAAGTACTACCCGGAGCCGCTTCTCTGGTGTCAGTTGGATGAATCGCTGACACTGGCACAGTGCGTGGATACCGCGGCACACCCGATAGCAAAACACGTCTGTGTGTGTCCCGGCGAGGCTAGGAAACCGTTTTCCGTGCGTTACAGAGTGAAACGATCTAATATATGATATAATATTCTAATGTTGCCTTAGCGCCGCTCTGGGTGATGCGCGCTTAATCTTAGAGTTCGGGTTTTATCTGAGACCGCAAACATTGATAAAATTTTTTCGTATAGGTGATGACGTGGGGTATCTAAAGCCCATACAATCGCCAAAAGATCTCTAATTTGTACAATAGTTAACCTCCCTGTCCTTTAGCGCGGTCGAAATCATGGTTCGGTTTTATTTTGCGATAAAACGCACCTATGCCCCTGAGGTCAAATGGTCTTGAAAAATCTCGGCAGTTTAGAAATAGTTTGTTTTTCCCTAGTTTGCAAGTATCATTGAAAAACTCGGCATCGGGTATTTGTCGGTAATAGTCTTCGAATTTAATTTGCTAAAATCAACCACAAGTCTTTTCTAAGGCGAATCCGAAGCATCGGTACACTTGTTTCCCACAACCCATATAGGTTTATTATAGGGGAACTTGATAGTCGGATAATACCGTTTCTGAGCAAGTCTTTGATCTCCTTGTATACGAAATCTGCAGTTCCCATAGGAAATGGATATACGCCCCAACCTTTGTGTTAAAGGACAGCAGTCTATTCGAGTCAGCGAAAGTATTCAAATTGGAAGACATCATTTGTCAAAACTCCGTCTGTACTTCAAGTGGCACAACTATGTCACTGATATCTGTGAAATTATCCTGTGCGCAAATGTAAAACTGCAGATCCTCAACACACCCATTCTTTCCAGGTCAATGTATGCGCCTACCTGTGCTACATAGTAAGTCGAGTCAATTATACGATCAAAAATTGTAAGTCCGGGTAGAAGGAAAAAGGGGCTATGTAACGAATCACCAAGGATGTATTCGTCTGGCTTCTCCGGGCTTTGCTCAGATAGCATGGGGTTCAAGGAAAGGGCCAACTAATAGGACGCACCACTTTTAATAATAATAAGGCAAAGAAGGAGTGTAATTGGGAAGGTTACATTAAACAATAGTGAAAGAGACGAGAAAGGGAAGGAGAGGAAGGTAGGTTAACAAAGAAGACGGAGCCACTATCTAATGCAACACAGCTGTTATTGTTTGCAGACGCCCACCCTACCGTGATCCTGCATTCAAATGCCAAAAACTTAAAGTGGGCAGGATCCCTAAAAGAAAGTGGTTCGGCTAACCTACTCCTGCTTGGTTATGCATGGTTCCAAATAAAATTAAACAATTAAGCGGACATACTTCATTTATTACCATATGACAAAAGTGACTTGAATTCTAACATTACAAACGAAATGACAAGAAAAATAAATAAATAAATAATTTGACGGACTAACATGGTAAGTGTTTATGAGGCAGACATTGAACAGATAAGGCAAAAAGGAAAAAAAATAAATAAATAAAGACTAAAAATAATTAACCTATAAATATAAAATATGATCTAGCATAAATATAATATAAATAATTATTTTTGGTTTTGAAAAATACTAATAATTTAAGAATTTTGCAATTAAAATGACTTCATTGAGAATGATGGAAAGCACAATGAATATAGGCAAACATGATCTATCTTTTAAAGAGAAAAGCTCTGCGCAAGCAATTGTAGGAGGATCAGCTGATGACTGTCCCTCAATGCAGGCTTGTATATGGCCAGCCTTACAAGGTCATTGACCGCTGGGACTTCAGTAGCAGCTGTAGCAGCGCTATGGTGAGAAGCACCAAAAGCTCTAACTCATATGTATATAATCAATTAGTAAGAGTGAAACAGACTTACATACATTCGGCGACTCCCACGCAGAAAGATCTTTCCTTGTGTTAGTGACTGTTTGTGGTGAAGCTGTGGATAAACAGTAACAAGAAAGCTTTTGCGCATGCGTAAAAGCTGGCTGCTATGATCTGCTAGTGCAATTCTTTGCAGGCAATACAGAGACAAGAAATTTTACAACTAAATACAATTTTTAAAAGATATTTTGCCTATATATGGTGCCTTATATGCATTCTTAAACGATTGCAGTTTTTACTTTATACAGTAATACCGTGGTACTTGCATTATGAGTGCCCAAGAAAAGTTGTTGTTTCAATTTTCTCGCCACATCATAATACACTTACAACAATTATAAACATTCACTTAAAAAGGCAAATTTTAACTAAACAATTTAAACTAACAATAATCCAACAAAAATAATCAAAAACAAAGGCTGACAATCAGCTATTCGCCTTCTGCCGCGATGACACAATAAGGAGCAGCAAAATCCGTAGCCAGCGAATGAGGCGAGACTGCCAACGGTAAGTTGTTCTTCGACAGCAGACGAAGCCAACCTGCTTGGAAGCAGTTCTCTGTTTCGTAGTGCGAGTCTGCAAGTATCTCTGGCTACCGTCATTTATGTAGACCATCTGTTTGTGGTGTACCGACAGCTGATGTGGCCAGCACAGCTGCGTCGTGAAGCTTTTGTTGTTGGCCATTAATCACTCATTACAGTGTGGTGAATTTTTAGGCATAATCAAGTTCAAATTTTGGGTTTATATGACTTATTACGGCGTTTCACTACTGGGTCATTAGAATTTACACACTGGATTTTATATAAATTATGACTGTTTGCCGAATCTAAAAATAAATAGACAAAACTAAACTTAGAACAACAAAAACTAAATATACGTATAACAAATATTTACCCTAATCTGGAAAACGGCACTTGGTTTATTTACCCCAGTTGGCAAATTCCTGTAGTGGACAAACAGCTAGAAGTGGACGGCAAGGTGCACTTTTGTAAAAAAAAAGATGACAAGATTAACGACTCAGTATAACAATTATACAATTAAGTATCTTTGTAAACTCACAAGTACGTTTTATGCATCTAACTACACCAACCACTTCACGGATGTACTTATTTTTATTAAGCACTTGCACTTTTCCACTATTTTTTTAATCAGGTTCTGCACATAACCTGCTAACAATTTTCTTCCAACCAAAACCAACAACAAAACCTTTTTCGGAGTTTTGACAAATAAACCTACTCAAAAAGGTAATCGCTTGTCTATTTTGGTCTGGACTTAACACGATCAGCTGATCTAGCAATTCATGCTTGCATGTATCGTAGTCCACCAATAGATGGAGCTTTCAGACTCATGGATAATATATGTATGAAGAGAAAAAATTGCATACTTTTAGAATCAGTTAAATTCTGCTACGACAAGCGGCCTATTACAGCTACTTACACCAAAGATATCCAAGTAGCACTTATTTTTTCTTATTACAGCCATGAATCGATTAAACATTGAAACAAGACTGCATAGGGACTGGAGTTAACATTTATATACTATCTTTGATGTAGCTTTCTGATGTCCCTATATCTATCTATCACCTAACAGGAACGCTGTGCTAAAAAATTAACATTGTCAGTTTCCTGGATTGGCAAATCTCTTATAAGTTTCCTGACGACTGCTTCCGGACTTAGCGAGGCGCTCGCTCTCTCACAAAAATGAACTTTCCCACTATGCCTAACTTGTTGGTCAGTTCTGACCATTACGCCCTTGTTGTTGTGTGTGTCTATAACCTCTATCCTCAATGGACTTAGCGCATTGCGACGCAAACTCATACCGTTCATGATTGGATTCAAGCTCTTGCGTCAGTGCAAGTGCCGATGGCAAATCTTTAGGTTGAGTCGCAAATAATATGTCTGTGAAGTTCTTCTTCAGGCTAATGATCGCTAAAGTCGCAACCCCTTTAATTCGATTACTAAAACGGCTTGGTGATGCCTTAAACTGCATCCATAGGGCCTGAATGTTTCATACGCAGCTGCTTGACGCCACGATACATATTCTTCCTCTGACCTGAGAAGATCTGGCAGTGAATTTGACCCTAATTACACTCCACTCACAATTTTCACTGGTTCGTACACTACCTCGGAAACTGAAAAAGTTACTGCCCTGAACTGCGTGTTTCATCTTTCTTTCTATCATCTTTCGTAAACCTCATCCTGAGTATTGTTAACTTATACAATATATACAATTTGGTTGCGATCGCATGAAAATTTTCCAAGTTATTAAGAAATAGTGTTATATAGGCAAAAACGCATACTTACAAGGGCCCTTATATGTATGCTTTGGCTGACAATGGTATATTTTCACTCTTTAGTATATCTTGAATGTCATATATATATATATATATTTTTATTACTTTTGTATATTTTGAGAATATTACCGCAATATCTTGGTATTATTTAAAATGGATAGCGGGTATCTCACAGACGAGCACTCTCGACTGTAGCTTTCTTACTTGTTTAATTTCAAGTCGATTAGAAATGTGAAAACAAATTCGAAAAATCGAATCCAGACATGAAGTTATGACAGCTCACCAAATCTAAATTTTGATATTTTTTGGGTGCTGCGCGACAAAGTAAATATGTGTCATGTTACATTTACGGAAAATAGTATATGAATATTAATTGGTAATATTTGACTATTTATACTTTCAGTCTCAGAAAGGATTAATTACCTTTAAAATTAAAAAAAAATTAGAAAGAAATGTTTTTAAAACGATAAAAATCTAATAAAAAGAAAGCTAGAGAAACATAAATATCCAGGCCTTACAATTTGTTAATTTAATTTGTTAGCGGTTTCTTTGATACCCCTGATTATCATTTGTTATATAAGACAGGTTAAATATTACCGAACAAAAACGACTCTATGGAATGCAATAGAGTTTTGAAACACATCTTCATCTCGGCTCCGTGGCTCCAAAAATCTCTCATACTTGGTTTTCGATTGGAGTTTGGTTAGTTTTGGGTTCTGTTGCACATCTGTAAATGTCATTTTATACGAAAGTAATAAGAAATATTCAAATAGTGTCTACAGCGTTACTGCGCATGCGAGTGAATGAGCTCAAGCACAGACATCAACCAAACGACGACTTACAACACTTAGCCAACACCTCTAATACTAACCAAAGATATGACCACTAACCATACAATACATAGATGCGTCAAGTCACACATCCAAAAGGTATCATTAAAAACAGTATTATTGCAACCCCAGTCGGGCCGAGCGCTGCGATTCGAACACCAGAGCCTCTTCGGCTCATAACGAAATTTGATGTTCTAACGCAGCGCCAGTGTTGCCAGGTCTTGAACAAAAATAATGCCAGATTTACGAAAAAACTAGCTGAAAATAGCAAATTTGTTTGTAAAATGGCTGAAAAATGGCTAACATTTTGTTACCCCAAAAAATAACCAAATTACCCCAAAATAACCAAAAATTGAATTTTAATTTAAATGTCCAATAATGATTTTATTAAATCTACATCTTCACTGTCTTCATTGTTATATTTTTCATTTTCGGCCATCATTTTAAAAATTTTGTTGGCACTTCATAATCGTGGCAGCATTTTCCATTTCTGCGCAGGCCGTATCTATAAAGAGGAATATTAATAATACGAAATTTTGTTGGTTTGACTGAAGCAACTCGATGCCGAAATGTGCTTCTTCGTCTCAGCATGAGCCCTTAAATCGAATATTTTCGCTTTAATACTGCATTTGCAGTAGCTACAGTAAGCTTTTGACAAATCCGTCTCATCCTTCCGGATCCAGGACTTGAACTCACTAGCCTGCATCCAAGCATCGCGAAACTTTTGCGTATAAAGCACTTTAGGCATTTTGCATCACTTTTTGCGTCACTTAATGTACACCACAAACTAGAGATGAAACACACAAAGCAGTGATGGTCAAAGTAGAAATCACTGTTCGATAAGTATTTTCACTCAAGTCACTTAGAGTATTTTCGCTGTAACTGGTAATTTTCACAGACCTAAATCACGGGTTCGAGAAAATTGCCGAAAATAGCTGAAGTATATTTTAAAGTAGCTAGATTTATAGCTAGTAGCAATTTCTTAATTTTTCTAGCATTCGGCCTTTCAAAATGGCTAGAACTAGCCATAAAATTGCTAAACTGGCAACACTGCGCAGCGCGCAGAGCATGATACAATAACACAAGATAGTCTCGTCGTCCGCCTATTTGTTCGTTTTTAGTCCGTTAACGTATAGTGCGCTCGCGCTTATTGTGCTATTGTATCCAGTGTTGTCAACTCTTCTGGTCATAAAATAGCTAAAGTAACATATGAAAAAAGCTAGAAACCGCCAAAATTAGGATGATAGCCACAATATAAAGCTAGTACATTAGTAGAACAATAATTTTATTTGATTTATTTATTAAGTATTTTTGAGTAGTGAATTTCGTCAATCATGCCCTCTTTTGGTGCACTTTGTTCTGTATAGCATCGCCATCCTGAAAATTGTTCCCGCACAACAATCTCAAATGGTCAATGGGGCTGACCAATGAATGCGTCGCAATATATAAAAACAATGCCGCCTCTTGCTGGTAGGTTTTTGCAGAAACAGACGGAACAAACGTTATTTCGTTCGTCTGTGAAAACGCAGATGACGAAGACATATGAATGTTTGTCTTGGCATGTGCGTCCAAATCACAAAGTTTCGCATTAATGCTGGAGTTAACCCTTCTTGCAACCAACGCGGTTTTTGTTTATAAATCTTGGGCATATTAACTCTCACACACAATCGTTTTGGAAATTGTGGAATACCCAGATGGTCATGATATAAAATTAGTAAAAATCGATAAAAATGTTGAGATATTTTGGCATATCGATGTTTTACCATTGCAATGCACAAATACTGCAAGTTATTAAAGTTTGGCTCCGTAAAACATAAAAATACAAGAAAGGCACCAGATGTTTTTAAAAATATAAAGTTCCGATCAGTTTTGTTTTAAAAATATCTATAATTTCCGCTTGCCACTAGTTCTCAATTTATCCCGCATTTTGCTTTTGAAACCCGACAGATCTAGCGGGGATCTAGCTAAATTGGCAACGCTGATTGTATCATGGCGCAGCGTACGTCACACACTGAGTTCAGTCACAGATTAAATGCGAAACGAGGAGCGCAAGTGTATTTCGTTGCGCTGTGCTTTGGCTTGTATTTATGCGTCTATGTATCTACATGCTCGCATATATTGGTATGTGTATGCATGTGAAGCAGTGTTGCCAGTTTAGCTTATTATAAGCTGGTTCTACCATATTTGAAACTGGAAAAACTTCTAAAATTTGCATATAGCTTATAGCTTGAAATATAGCTAATTTTAAAATGCATCTAGCTTTAAATGTATTTGCGACATCAACGGTTTGTTTTTAAGAAATATATGCTGCTTTATGGCATGAAAATATCGTAGCTTGTTCTTTTTTGCCGATTGTTATGTGCATTTCATATGATCGTGAATTCATTTCTAATCGATAGTGTCATCGATGATCGATAAGTTGGTTGAAGTGTTACCACTAATCATTTGGAGTTGTGAAATTAAATAAAGCGTTTGCTAAAATGCCGAAATTTATATACATATGTATGAACATATAAACAAATTTTTCGCAACATCGAAGAAGCATATGTTAGCAATTGGCAATAATAAGATTATTGATCCATCACCTTTGTATTGATTATAGAAGTTACGCTTGCGTGTGTATATATACATAGAAAGAAAAAGATCGCCGAGCACGTCTGCTATGTACGAAATTTTATTTGCGACTGACTTCGTTAAGGTATCGTGATAATCGGTTAGTGTTACAATAATCGATAAGTTGCAAGTTACGCGCGCAATGAATCGAACACGTAGAGTTTCAATACCCTTCCTTATTGCGAGCACGTTTACAAATATTAACTTCAAATTCATTTTATTAGTAAATTCTGTATGTTTGGGTTTCTGCAGATTCTTGGTTAAAATGTCAGCAATCATCAAATCTGTAGAAACGACGTGCCCTTCCTTAACGATGTCTCTTACGAAGTGGTGGCGAATATCAATATGCTTAGTCCTAGCATGATGGACTGGATTCTTCGCCAATTGCTGTGGACTCAAGTTGTCTCCATACAAAAGGTTGAAGTGCTTTCATCACCGCAGCCAATCTCTACAAATAGTCGCCTCAATGCCACTGCTTCCTTGCAAGCGGCTGACAAAGCCATGTATTCAGCCTCCGTACTGCTGAGTGCCAAGCTGTGCTGCTTCTCGGATTTTATGAAATCGCTCCTTCAGCCAGATAGAACACGTATCCGGTATACGACCGTCTATTCGTGTGATCACCACCAGTCGGCGTCGACGTATCCAACAAGCGCCTGCTCGCACTTGTTATAGTGAAGCTTTAGCTCACTTGTTGATGCCAGGTATCTTAAAACGTGATTAACACCTGACATGTGTTCGCTATGTGGATGCTGATTGCGTTGAGCCAACTTTGCTACAGAATGCAAAATATCTGGCATTGTAGTCAATGCTACCCACATCAGCTCACCGATGATTGATTGATACTCCTTGGCATCCACAGTCCTTACTATCGCAAGCTACCTGGTGCCCAGCCTGTAAAGGCGTTGCTGTCGACTTGCAGCTCTCTATTCCATCTCGCTTCAGCAACTCCTGAATATACTGCGTCTGACTTAGGGTGATTTCGCCTAATTCACCTTTTCTGCCGATCTCCAAGTAGATTAAACTGCTTACGAGGTCGCACACGCATGCCGTGCGAACTATCCCTGGCCGTCCAGAACCTACACGCACGTCTTCCTCTGCGCTGAGGAACTCGTCGCTGTCATCACTATTTTTATACCGACGTTAGCCTCGTCGTCTGAGCCGTTGCCGTTTTTATGCCGACGTTAGCTTCGTCGTCTACACCATGATACAATTATACAAGGTAGTCTCGTCGGAAAAAGCTGGTACCCTGTCTATGTTAGCAATGAGTGCGAGTGAAAGAGGCACAGCGTGGTAGTATGAACGAGACGACAATGAAATGCGCATTAACCCTTAGACGATGATATTAATATTTACATATTTTGAAGTTAATATTAATGTCTCCTTGACTTATTTTTAAAATGTAAATTGTTTATGAACAATATTAATAATATATATGAGAATTCTTTAAATGTTTTAATTCTATCCGTGTCTACGGCAGACATTACAAAATGTCATTTTGCATATGGGTTAATTGCGCTAAAAATTCGTCCGCAGACATCCTCTTGCGTTGAAATACGAATGCGCACTGACGAAAGCTTTTTTCCGACGAGACTACCTTGTATAATTGTATCATGGTCTACACTATCGCCATCAGCGATCTGATTCTCGGATCCATGAATGCCCATTGGCATATCAAATATAATCGAAGCCTCTCGATTTTGCCAAGTATCGAAGCCTCTCGATTCTGCCAGTATCGCCAAGTTCGCTAAACAGCACGTCCCTCTTTTCGACCACTTGCCCTGTGCTTGGGTCGTAAAGCCTGTATGCTTTGGCAGTCCTGAAATAACCCACCATGCGGTATTCCTTGCCCTTAGCGTCGAACTTATTTTTCCTGTGGCCTTTCTCCAAAGCTACCGTAAAAGAACCAAAAACTTTCAAATGTGAAATTGAAGGTTTTTTACCATTCCACGCTTCCATTGGCGTCATGCTCTTCAGTGCGCTAGTTGGTGAACGATTTCGCAAATAATCCGCTGTGTATACTGACTCTCCCCACCGTGAAATCTTCATTCCAGATTGTACCAGCAAGCATCGTGACATCTCAACTAATGTCAGATTTGCCCTCTCCGCAACTCCGTTCTGCTGCGGTGTGTACGGCACCGTCAGTTGCCGTGCTATGCCATTCGCCTTCAAGTACTCGTCAAAAACTTTGTTTACATACTTGCGGCCGTTGTCACTGCGAATGCATTTTATATTCTTGCCAGTTTGCCGTTCAACAAGTTGTTTGAATTCAACGAACTTTGTGAACACTTCGTCTTTGCCTTTTATAAAATACACAAATATGCGCCGTGACTTGTCATCGATGAACGTCCAGAAGTATCGATGGCCGCCTATCGATTGTGTATCGAATGGCCCGCAAACATCTGTTTGAACTAGTTCCAATACTTCGCTCGCCCTCTGTTCAGATGACTTAGGGAACTTCTGAGTATGTATTTTACTCAACATGTATGTTTCACATGACCCATTGGATGTGAAACTTGTGCCTTCTAGTCCACGCACCATGTTGTTTTCTCTAGATTTTCCGAGCTACGATAGTTGAGATGACCGTACCGCTTGTGCCATAAAGATCCAACAATATTACCAGCTCAAAAACACTTGCTTGTTTTGCCTACAAAAACGTATAAGCTGCCAACTTTCTTATCGAGCAAGATGCACTCTCCATTCTGTATGATCTTCGCCTGATGTTCACCGAAATATACTACATAGCCATTAGCCACAGTTTGACTAACCGACATGAAATTTCCCTTCATCTCTGGCACATACAATACGTTGTTCATAACAATCGTATATCGATCTGTCTTCAGCTTTACTTGACCTATTCCTTTCGCAACTAGGAAACCGTCACCAGCTAGACCTATCCTCTCGGAGTGCTCTTCCAACTACAGCAAACTACAGTTTTATTGTCTTCTTTGTTCGTGCTTTCCTTCGTTTCCTTTTGCACACATTCGCTGCGACACTCACATTTATGCATAGAATTTCATAACTCGATCGCCACCACGAAATTCTCATAATTTCTTGGAAGACTGGAAAGCAGAATGATTGCTCGTAGCTCGTCACCAATCTGAATACCAACTCCTGCAAGTTGACCAAGAACTTCTCCAAATGTCTGCAAGTATCCACTGACATCTCCACATTCTGACATCTTAAGTCCCAACAATTTCTTGTACAGTGCGACCTTCCGTACTGGTCTACTAGGCAGATGCGCTTATTTAAGTTTTGTCCAAGCAGCAAACGACGTTGTACAGTTGTTTATATAGCTCAACTGTGATGTTTTCACACTTAGTGTGATCAAGGCCATGCCAATCAAATCCTTTCCTAGCATCCTCGAGATTCAGAGCACCCGATGCCAGCTGCCACAATTCCGCATGTACCAAAACACACCGCATGTGAATGCACCAAGAATCGTAATTCTTTTCTTCAAGTTTTTCAATTTGGTATAGGGAATTCATTTTTAATCGTATTAAAAATTCGCTTTCGGTCGCGTCCCTTGTTCGTTAACAAGTCAAACTTTTCGTATGTATATATACACAAAAGCACCGCGCGAGTTACCAGTCCAGTGGCCGAGGGAGTCTCATTTGCGAGAGAATTCTGTAATATGTTAGAAATACTCACAAATAAAAGCACTGTGCTGTTTGGAGAACAGAATAAGACGACTATTTCGTCAGTGGCAATTTATTACAAAAGGCATGAATATGTGTCTATGTCAGAATCTATTCTATCTGTATTATCGTCAGAGTTGCATAGAGTAGGCTTGGAGTTTCCGGATCGGCATTATTCCATGTGGCCGGAGAAAAGGGCATGTTAACTCCTCCCCAGTCCGAAGAGAAGGCCATACAGTCAACCATAGGCGTGAATGGCCGGAACGGAGAAGGATGGCTCGGTGACGTGTTGTTGGTGTATGCCACGAACTCCGACGATATTTTGAATTTTACAATTTTTGTGTGTTCTTAATGTATTAGTTTGTCGGTGTTATGGCTTCTAGAAAAGTTTAGTTCAAGCTGTCCGTACTCGTACGCTTTCTCGATCGTCTCTGCCCTTTGGTTTTAATGGCTGACCTAAGTGGGTCCTTTAATCCAACTAGGAATGTATTTAGGCAGAATCTGTCATATTGGTCACGTTTGGACGCGAGGGAGTGTCCACTAGGGTCTGCTTCTCTGGCCAGTGACATCAATTCACTTCTTATTCTCGTGGCTGTGAAATATAATCTTCCCATACTGAGTCCGGAAGAGTATGTAGCTCTCTAACAAGCATTTCTTCCGTCTTCTTGCTAGAATATAGTCGCTTAAGATTTGATTTAATTGATTTGACACTCAGTGCTTCGTCTGCTCTCCCTTTAATCTTGTCACGGATAGTTCCAAGCAAGTACTGTCCGCATGTTGCTTCGTCCACTGATCCGGCTAACAATAGTAGCTGTTCTACTCTACTTACAAATCTTTCAAGATTGTCAGGTGGGCCTTCATAGGTGGGTAATTGATGTACAAGGTCTAGTAGTTGATGTAGATTCAGGCTTGTGCTTATAGGAATAGATAAAGCCATAGCGTTAAATTATTATTTGTTTCTTACTCTTTCCTGTGTAATAGATATTAATTATTATCAAGAATTTCACAAGTACATGTACATATGTACATGGCATTTGCCGAAGTGAACAGTATCACTGTGTGTGATTTTTTGTAATATTTGTGCAGTTTTAGTTTATTTATTCGTTTATGATTGTTTTGTGTATTTCACAAATTAATAGTAAATTTGCGTTAATGTAAGTTGATAAATGAAAACGATCCCGGTGCCTTTTCAGCGATTGATGGTCACAATATACAATCGTTAATCATACAACTTATTCTGTAAACCACTACTGTGTTTTGATGATCCCGGTTCCTTCTCAGCGATTGATGGTTACAATCGCTTGTGTGGCAATTGGAATTTGATATTTTGTTTATTTTATTTGCACATGTTATTTTTGTGCAGTTTTCTCTCTTTTGAATATGTATTATTTTTTTTCACCATTCACTACAAAAATTTCCACAAAATTTCAAGGAAATTAAATTTAGAGACAAAAAAATTAAAATGGTAAGCGTAGTGGGCATGGAAAATCCCTTGCTCCAAGTCCGGCTGCGCCAGTTACCAGTCCAGTGGCCGAGGGAGTCTCATTTGCGAGAGAATTCTGTAATATGTTAGAAATACTCACAAATAAAAGCACTGTGCTGTTTGGAGAACAGAATAAGACTGACTATTTCGTCAGTGGCAATTTATTACAAAAGGCATGAACATGTGTGTATGTCAGAATCTATGTATGAGTGTATTATCGTCAGAGTTGCATAGAGTAGGCTTGGAGTTGCATAGAGTAGGCTTGGAGTTTCCAGATCGGCATTATTCCATGTGGCCGGAGAGAAGGGCATGTTAACTCGCGCGCCTGGGTCCATAACTTGTAGAAGTTACGCTTGGCTGTGTGCGTGTGTATATATAGAAAGAAACAAGTAAGAAAGTTACAGTCGAGTGTGCTCGACTGTGAGATACCCGCTACCCATTTTTAGTAAGGGCAAAATATTGCGGTATTATTTTCAAAATATACCAAAAATACTAAAAATATACCAAATGGTATGTTTGCTATATCAATATAGTACCGCATTCAAAATATACCATAGACGGCTCAATATACCAGATTGTCAGCCAAAGCAACTAAGACCCTTAGTAAATAGGCGTTTTTGCTCATACAAAAGTATTTCTTTAATAACTTCCACAATTTTTATCTGATCGCAACCAAATTTTCAGGAATCATAACTACTATAATTATTATTGTATGTACCAAAATTCGTAACTTTAGCTTTAAAATTACGCTTGTTATTCGATTTTTTTGATTTGCGGGGGCGGAAGTGGGCGTGACAAAAATTTGAAACAAACTTGATCTGCGTGCAAACATAACAAATGCTGTCGAAAAAACTATAACTCTATCTCTTACAGTCTCTGAGATCTAGGTGTTCATACGGACAGACGGACAGACACACAGACGGACAGACACACAGACGGACAGACGGACAGACGGACATGGCTAGATCGTCTCGGCTGTTGACGCTGATCAAGAATATATATACTTTATAGGGTCGGAGATGCCTCCTTCTACCTGTTACATACATTTCCTGTCGGCACAAAGTTATAATACCCTTCTACCCTATGGGTAGCGGGTATAAAAAGATCGCCGAGCACGTCTGCTATGTACGAAATATTATTTGCGACTGAGGAATCGTGACAATCGGTTAGTGGTACAATAATCGATAAGTTGCAAGTTACGCGCGCAATGAATCGAACACATAGAGTTTCAATATTGATATTTTTCCTTTGAAAACTGTCGCACTGGAAAATGAAATACCTAATCATAAATATAGCTCCCAATGGTTTTGCCACCCACATAAAACCAAAATTAAATTTTATGTTTCTCTTATTTGGGTGTAGCTTATTTTTCAGCATTATTTTTTAAATTTTGATTTATTTTAGCTTATTTTTGTCAAAAATCTTGCTTATTCGGGAGTTCAAAACCTGGCAACACTGATGTGAAGTTTTGCAAAGTGCAGTTGCCTCGCAAAACAAGCAGCTAGCGCACGTCAATTTTGTATTGCCGCGACAAGTCTCGAAGATAAAGACAACAACAATTCCTCGTGTTCTAGATGTTTGCAGTTAAATGACGCCCGCACAAGGACTACATTAGCTCTGCTGATAGTTTGCAGGCCCAACATGTTGTGGTGTCCGGGTTCAAATCCCGATCGAGAGTATATGCATATTTCGTTTTTTTTTTTTAAGGTGATTTACATTTTGCATTCCCTTTCAAGTTTACTGACAGAAGTAAGATCTAATCGCGCACTGATTTTTGATGACTTACAATTTTTACATTTAAATATTCAAATGAAGCCATTTGCTAGAAAAATTTTAAAAAGCGGGCAGCAGTTTTTTCTATGGAACAATATTTACTGAAGGGGTTTTGGCGATGCTGGCCAAAACTTTTAGTGACAAATCGATTGTACAGTGTTGTAAAGCAACCTCAAAGAACATCGATAAGCCAATTCTTATCGTAGTGTCACTAAACGACAGACAGACGGCTGTTGATGATGATACATTTCCTGCCGGCACAAAGTTATAATACCCTTCTACCACTAACCATACAATACATAGTTGCGTCACGTATGCTGCGCGGTGCAGCGTACGTCACACACTCAGTTCAGTCGCAGATCATATGCGGAACGATGAGCACGGGCGTATTTCGTTGCGCTGTGCTTTCGTTTCTATGTATGCGTGTATGTATCTACAAGCTCGCCTATATTGGTATGTGTATGCATGTGAAGTTTTGCAACGTGCAGTTGCCTTGCAAACAAGCAGCTAGTGCACGTCAATTTTGTTTTTCCGCGACGAAAGTCTCTAAGAAGAAGAGAACAACAATTGCTCGTTTCTTAGATGTTCACAGTTAAATGGCACCTGCATAAGGACTGCGTTGGCTCTGCTGATGGTTCGCAAGCTCAACATCACTAACCATACAATTCATAGATGCTCCAGCCAGAACAATTTTTGTATCATCAAAAACAGTATTATTGCAACCCCAGTCGGGCCGTGCGCTGCGATTCGAACACCGAGCCTCTTCGGCTCATTCGAAAATTCGAAATTCTAACGCAGCGCGCAGCGTTGAGTTCAGTCGCAGATCAAATGCGGAGCGATGAGCACGGGCGTATTTCGTTGCGCTCTGCTTTCGTTACTATGTATGCGTGTATGTATCTACATGCTCGCCTATATTAGTATGTGTATGCATATGAAGTTTTGCAACGTGCAGTTGCCTCGCTGACGAGCAGCTAGCACACGTCAATTTTGATTTGCCGCGACGAAAGTCTCGCAGAAGAGGACAACAACAATTGCTCGCGTTCTATATGTTTGCAGTTAAATGGCACTTGCACAAGGACTGCGTTGGCTCTGCTGGTGGTTTGCAAGCTCAACATGTTGTGGGTCCGGGTTCAACTCCCGATCGAGAACATATGCATGTTTTGTTTTTTTTTTTAATGCGATTTAACTTTTTCATTCCCTTTCAAGTTTACTGATAGAAGTAAAATTTAATAACGCATTGATTTTTGATGATTTACAAATTCCTTTTTGCACACACTTCTTAAAACTCTATTTAAAAAGTTTTAACTTTAAAATTTTGTTTTTACATTTTAAGATAACAATAACATTTCAAAAATTAGAGAAAATATAAATAATACAATTATTATTATTATTATAAAGTTCAATCTTTTTAAAAGATAAATTCATTTTGGAATTTAGTTTTAATTTTAATTTTCGCTAAAAAATTGTCTCATAAATTAAAATTAAAACTGGTAAAAATTTAAATATAAATATTAAAACATATATAATTAATATTTTATTGTAATTATGTTTTTAATATTTTTCTGTAATTGTATTATGTTGTATAAATTGTATTATTATTGAAATGTTATTGTTATCTTAAAATGTAAAAACAAAATTTTAAAGTTAAAACTTTTTAAATAGAGTTTTAAAAGTGTTTGCAAAAGGAATTTGTAAATCATCAAAAATCAATGCGCTATTAGATTTTACTTCTGTGAGTAAACTTGAAAGTGAATGAAAAAGTTAAATCGAATTAAAAAACAAAACATGCATATGTCCTCGATCGGGAGTTGGACCCAGAACCACAACATGTTGAGCTTGCAAACCACCAGCAGAGCCAACGCGGTCCTTGTGCAAGTGCCATTTAACTGCAAACATATAGAACGCGAGCAATTGTTGTTGTCCTCTTCTGCGAGACTTTCGTCGCGGCAAATCAAAATTGACGTGCGCTAGCTGCTCGTCAGCGAGGCAACTGCACGTTGCAAAACTTCATATGCATACACATACTAATATAGGCGAGCATGTAGATACATACACGCATACATAGTAACGAAAGCAGAGCGCAACGAAATACGCCCGTGCTCATCGCTCCGCATTTGATCTGCGACTGAACTCAACGCTGCGCGCTGCGCGCTGCGCGCTGCGTTAGAATTTCGAATTTTCGAATGAGCCGAAGAGGCTCGGTGTTCGAATCGCAGCGCACGGCCCGACTGGGGTTGCAATAATACTGTTTTTGATGATACAAAAAATTGTACTGGGCGAAGCATCTATGTATTGTATGGTTAGTGATTGTATGGTTAGTGGTCAACATGTTGTGGGTCGGGTTCAACTCCAGGTCGAGAATGCATGCATATCTAGCACGCTGCGCTAGAACTTCGAATTTCGAAAGGAGCCGAAAAGGCTCTGGTGCAATGCTGCCAGATTTGTCAAAAAAATTTATAAAAAATTGCAAAAAAAAAATTGCTAAATCTTTCAAAAGTTCATTTTCAAATAGTATGTACATTTTTAATTAATTTGAGAATAAAATATTGAAATAAAAAAAAATTAAAATATACAGGATTTTATATCTTCTTTTGTTAACAGTACAAAATACTTAGAATTTCATCCAATTCTTCTGCTTCCTTACTATCCGTATACTTTTCGTTTCCTAAAATTTTAACTAAGTACTCGTAGGGAAGTACATAATTATGGCAACATTTAACATGCCTATGTAGTCCAATACATATATAAAATTTATATTAAATTTATTTTAAAATTAATTAAATTGAAAACTAACCTTATATGCAATATCGCATTTAATGTTTTAAGGCTCATACAGTTGCGTAATTTATTTGTTTAAGTGTAAATGAAAAATTGCCAAAATTGCTTAAAAAAGAAAATAAAAATTTGCCTAATTTGTAGCTAATAGCATTTAAAAAAAAAGCTGCAAATTATTTGAAAAATTGCTAGATCTAGCAACTAAATTGCTAAACTGGCAGCACTGCTCTGGTGTTCGAATCGCAGCGCTCGGCCCGACTGGGGTCGCCATAATTCTGTTTTGTTATGTTTGTATGGTTAGTGGTTCCACCTTATGGGTAGCGGGTACAATAAAAATGAGAAGAATGAGGACAGTATTGATTAAATTCTCCAAATATTGTGAATATGAGAGCAGCTGCTGTTCAAATTCTATACATATGTTTAGATACAACTGAATTGGAAACCCAGCTTTTTTATAGCTTCTTTGTTCTAGTTTTTCAGCTTTTTTGCATCTTTATTTCCGTCAAAACCAGTTTTTTTCTCAACAAACGTTGGCAACACTGCAACTGAACAGAATTCAACGCCGTTCGCAACACAAGTCGTCCGATGTTCGAAATTCGAAATCAACCTACCACTGAGGTTGTTGTCATGGCTTAGGGTGAAAATAATTTTGTTTTAAGTGAAACCACTATTTAGGCTGCTTGCCATATCTATGTATTTTATTTTTAGTGGTAGTGCCATAATGATGTTTTCAAAGACACCACTTACACTGGATTTTAGAGACTTTAAGAGATAGAAATGTATTTTTTCGACAAAATTTGTTATCTTTGCAAGCAGATAATGTTTGCAACTAGCAAGCGTAATTTTGAAGCTAGAGCTATACGGATAACGGGTAGCGGGTATCTCTCAGTCAAGCACACACGACTCTAGCTGTAGCTGTAGTTGAATTCAGCCCTTTTATAGTGTTAATACAGTTTTGTTTTATGACATTTTGTTCTTTGCTCGCATTTGGTATTTTTAAGATAATGCGTACTTACTTGCTTTAGTTTGAAATATCACAAAAGCGCTAAAATTAAATAAATTTCAAACATTATTTTTTCGATTTGTAAAGAAATCTTAATCAATTTAATCTTGCCCAGTTTAAATGTTTTGTCTTAATGTATTAATAATGTATTCATGGATTAATAAAGGACTACTCACAAGAATTGAGTATTTGTTAGGTTTACAGAAGCCCATAATGTTAAACATGAATCCATTGTGGTTCGCTATTTAACAAATTAATTTCGACTGCAATTCACTCACAATAGACATCCTGCTATAACATATATTCTGTAAACATTTTTAAAAAAGGAGCCAGATGTATTGATTGATATATTATATACTTGAATTGCTAAAATATATTAAGATTTCTAAATTATGAGTTTTGAAAATACATGTAGTTTACGAAAAGTTAACTTTATTCCTTTCTATTTGTAAACTTGGTTGCTCGTATTATCAGAGCAGAATGACAAAAAGAGTGATTATAGGTAAAGCTCTCTATAGGCAAAGCTTTTGCAACTATTCAATCAATGATTGGTCATCTAACTTATGTGCTGTGCTGTCATTGGCAGTCGGTTCATAAACGTTTTATAGGGCACGCTCTTTCTCTCGCTTCGCCTTTCTCTTTGTGTGCCACTCTCTTTAGCAGAAGAGTAAAACTTGTAAAGAGTTGCATTGGTAGGAACGTATAGGTCTGAAAATCCGAAACCGAAAAAGCTTCCTCAGTATCTCTTAGATTAGTTTTGGAGTCGAAGAGCTTTCCTTATGCATTCGCTCGCATAATACTGCAGTCCATGTGGACCTGTTCAAGACAATGAAGGTGGAAGTGGAATTGGAATCAATTGAATTCAGTGACAATTGAGCATTGCCACGCTGTGGTGGTAGTGATGGGGCTAAGTCGTCGGTCACCCATACAGTTGTTATAGATATCGTTGTCATCACGTCGTCGTTCTCAATTCGTTCGTTACGAATTCCTTAGCGCGGTCAAAACTAAAATCTTTATAGTCGTTAATATTTCATGTTATTTAGAGTATTAAAAATAACGCAAGTATTGTTTAAATGAAATTGCAACAAAAAATTTATTTCAAATTAACTTTGTCTGTGGAGGCCAGCTTACATACACATATGTAATGAAATAATTTTCTAAAATAAGTATGTAAAAAGACAATTGTTCTAGTGGCGAAGGGGACATTGTGAGTGATAAGAAGAGAGGAAGCATCTATGACCGTGGCAAAGATAAGACCACCAAGCGATTCGAAGCGAGATGAAGAAGCATCCTTCATTGTATTCTGTTTTTATACATATTCTTCCAGTCCTCAAAACTAATTCCGAACAAACAATGAGAGGTTAAACACTTATTATCACAGCAAACTGAAATGCTTTCTGGCAGTGCTGGAAGTGGTATCGGCAGAGGCGGAGATAATCAAAATATTCGAAGATCGCAAGATAGAAAAATGATTATATTTAAGTACATTATATTATGTTCATACTTGCGTAAAGGTGAGATGTAAACGTAAACAAATTAATCTTTCATAAAGTGCCATATTCAAGTTAAGAAAAAAAGTATAAAAGTAAATAACTACGTAGAAATAAAAGAAAATGACGGAATCTAGTCAAAAAGAAATGCACATATATGTACATATGTACATACATTCATATGTAATGCTCTCACCCGTTAAAAAGGTAAGTCAATCTTTAATCTAAAATCTACCTTTTGGTTGGGCAATCTCCCAATTATTGTTGAATTAAGTATAGATAATAACTAAGCAGAAAATTGTTAAATCGTAGGACCGTTCACAAAAATATGAAATATTTTTACAGTTGCCAAGGTTCTTTTCGCTCGCATTAGCATCGAGTTCTCAAAGAACGTGCTGCGCACAGGTATTCAATGCGACAGGTGCACATGCCATGCCACGCACACAGATCTTTTCCTGCCTCAAGCTCACAGGTTCAGGTCCAGCTTCTAACGACGGCATGAGCATTGGTTGCGACTTTATTTAGTGGTGTGATGCAGACTGCTCTCTTGCGAAGGCGAGAGGGTGAAGAGACTGGTTTTTCTGCAATCCCGATCGTGGTTCGTCGGGTTTATGTTTTCCGACAACTTTCCTTATGTATATGTATATGTATATGTATATGTATATGTATATGTATATGTATATGTATATGTATATGTATATGTATATGTATATGTATATGTATATGTATATGTATATGTATATGTATATGTATATGTATATGTATATGTATATGTATATGTATATGTATATGTATATGTATATGTATATGTATATGTATATGTATATGTATATGTATATGTATATGTATATGTATATGTATATGTATATGTATATGTATATGTATATGTATATGTATATGTATATGTATATGTATATGTATATGTATATGTATATGTATATGTATATGTATATGTATATGTATATGTATATGTATATGTATATGTATATGTATATGTATATGTATATGTATATGTATATGTATATGTATATGTATATGTATATGTATATGTATATGTATATGTATATGTATATGTATATGTATATGTATATGTATATGTATATGTATATGTATATGTATATGTATATGTATATGTATATGTATATGTATATGTATATGTATATGTATATGTATATGTATATGTATATGTATATGTATATGTATATGTATATGTATATGTATATGTATATGTATATGTATATGTATATGTATATGTATATGTATATGTATATGTATATGTATATGTATATGTATATGTATATGTATATGTATATGTATATGTATATGTATATGTATATGTATATGTATATGTATATGTATATGTATATGTATATGTATATGTATATGTATATGTATTAAGTTCTAGATATCAGCGACTATAATATTATATATTTTGTGGACTTTATGTATTTGTTTTGTAGATCATAAGCCTCGCCGAGACAAAAAAATTCACTCAAAATTCTCAAAATGCAAGATAAAAGTTTATAAATTAGCAGCCAAATTGTGCCTTTTAACATTTCGAAAAATTTATTGGAAGTTAATATATAATATAATCACAAGCCAAAACTATCATACATTTCAAAACTGGGTCCAAAAGCATGTCTAAAAGTTTAGCAAAGTGATTTTATGAATGTGTTGTGGACAAAATATATAGTAGAACAATTTAGTTCAAGAATATAAAAATCATAAAATTATTATTCTTTGTCGTAGTCATGTTTTAGAAAAGTAGATCATATAAATAATTAAAATTTACGAAAAACTGGATAATGTCTAAATAATATTAAATACTACATAAATATATATTATATTATTCCCATAGATTATGGGCGACTCGAAATACGATCGTGATTGACTACTTGTCTCTTATGTACTTACGTAATCAAGAAAGTCAAAACATCCAGTATGTGTTTACTTGAAAGCGTTTGAAAAATTATCGGGCTGGTCCTAGGTGTCGGGTCTTTGGGCTGTGCAAGTGGCTTAGACTGGGTCTTAATTTGGTAAGCGTAACGCATAATGTATAAGCAATGTGTATACATAACATATGTGTGTGTGAATACTTTAACTTGAATATTGCGTGCAGTCGAGTTCGCAGTCTATTGAGAAAATGCTTCCAAAACGTGTTTTAGAGTAGATAGATAAAGCCGAATCTGAAACGTGGCGCCGACACTTCAGTTTCTGGTCCAGAGACAAGGACTGAAACTGCGACTACAACTGCGACAGCGGCAGTGAATGGAGATAGGTTTGGAAGCGGGAGACGAATGACGCCGGAATGCGAATGCGAAACACGGAAAACTAGTTGTGTCGATGTTGATTTTGCTATCGCTGACTTTTGTTGTATTCCTTGTGGTGGTTGTTGCTATCCTCACAAAAATAAACATACTCAAAAATAACAACAGGTGAATGCGAATACGAATACAAGAAATCGAAGCTATCCAATACAACATTGTTGTTTCCTGTTTATTTGCAGAAGCTGAGACTCAATAACTTTTGCTGCCATCAGTTGAAGTTGAGAACTAAAGGGGCAGAGGGTACTTATCGCTTTATGCTAGCAAGACATAGGCAATAAGACGATCGGTTCAATCTTAGTCTGTGTGTCTGTAAATTTTCTTTGCCTCTATTTGAATCTACTACGCAGCACTGCTCTCGCTAAGTATTCTAGTTTGCAGCCATGCCCGTCTATAAAGATGCAGACAATGTTTATTTAAGATTTTAGATATCTACTTTAGCAAGATATTATTTATTGTATTCGATTTGGTTTTTATACCCGTTACCAAAAGGGAAGGGTATTATAACTTTGTACCTCCAAGAAATGTACGTAACAGGCAAAACGAGTCATCTCCGACCCCATAAAATATATATATTTTTAATCAGCGCCAACAACTGAGACGATATAGCAATGTCGGTCTGTCTTTCTGTCCGTCCATCCATATGAAACACTGGATCTTAGAGTCAATAAGAGACATGTTTGCACGCAGATCAAGTTTATTTCAAATTTTTGGCACGCCCACCTCCGCTACCACGAATTGAAAAAAATCGAATAGCAAGTATAATTATGAAGCTAAAGCCAATTATTGGTACATATATTAATAACTACATTTTTTAAGATTGCTAAAAATTTGGTTGCGATCCGATAAAAATTGTAAAGTATTTTATAGAAATACTTTTTTATGGCAAAAGAGTCTACTCCAATCGGTTTATAGTTGCTTTGACCAAAAATCTGGTAAGTTTTGGCATATTTAAGATGTGGTACAATATCGATATACCAATCATAGCGGCATATTCTAGTATTTTTGTGATATATTTTTGACACAAATCTATTTATATATTTATGGGAAATTCTGTGAATCTGCAGTTATACTTTTCATATTTTTTTTTCAGTTTTAGTTTTAATAACTATGAAAAGATTCGATTTTCATCAATGTTGATTTATTATGATACCAGGTATAAAAACTTAGTGGCGGCAGGAAAAGAATGTAACAGGTAACAGAAATCATTTCCGACCTCATAAAGTATATATTCTTAATCAGCGTCTGTCTGATCGTTTGAATACCTAGATCTTCAAGAGACTTTAAGAGATAGAGCAATAATTTTTTCGATGATTGCACGCGGATCAAGTTCGAGTAATTAACTAATAATTTTAAAGCTAGAGCCACGATTGGTACATATTTTCAATAATGACAATAGTATTTAAGATTACTGAGAATTTGAATGCGATAAGATAACAACTATAGAAGTTATTCAAGAAATTCTTTTGTATGGACAAAACGTATACTTACTATGGGGCGTTTAAGACCCATTTGAGCAATTATACTTAATGGGATAAATAAGACCCAGTTCGAAAATTCCGTGTATGCCTATTTAAAACCACTGTCTAATATTATGATAATAACGCTCTAGAACTGTTTTCGTCGTTTAGGTAAGAAAGAAAACACCCCACCATAGAATGCAATCCAGATTTCGATCCATCTCTCTGTCATGGCATAAGAGATTATTAAGTGTTAACATGAAAATCAAAAGAACAATAGATCCGTTGTTTAATTTGGCTTTGCAACTTGATATTATGATTGTTATAGGATTGACCAAATGACTGCTACGTTAACAAACAAAGTGTTTGTTTACTTAATTACATACACACTTGCATGCGTATTACATTTTTTGACAGTCGAAAAATAGGAAGGGTAGTGACACACATTATTTTTCTTCTATTATAAAACCACTGTAATTTACAAGATACTTATGATATTGAGTCAAAATCTAATTTTTGGGGTTTCAATTCGTATGACTTATATTTTACTTAAATTATGTCTTGACATATTGATATATTGACACACTGACGGTTAAATTTGTTTTCAAACATGACCGAGAAACAAGTACATGCACTTGGATATACATATATGTATTATACATTGTTGAAGTGTTTGCAGAACTTGAACCTTCTCAATTGTTTAAAGTTCGAAGTCTTTGACGAACCTATCAAACAAACAAATACAATAGAAACATGTAGCAATTGACAAACATGTAAAACAAAATTGCAATTTTATAATTAAATTATTTATACAAATCACAGAACATTTGGTATATTTGTAATCCTAAATTAAGATAATGTCTTATTATTTAAAACAGATCCCGTTTATGTCACACTGTAGCTTTCTTAACCATTTTGATGCACAAATTTAACACTTTCCTACACAATATAAATTAAATTTAATGTCATATTTATACAAATGCAATATAAACAAAGAATCCGAAACAGCTTGGTTTGATCTGTTCTCGTTGGGAGCTTCGTGGTGTGGTGAACAGATGTGATTCAGATGTTTTCATTGTCAATATGCTGAAATGTGTACTCTTTTGTCTTTTGATACTTCGATATTGTAGCCCTTGCGAAATATTTTTCTGCGAATAAAGGTACACAAATTTATATACATTATATGATTTATATTATATTAATATTATATTAATATGTATGTTTTTCATGCATACATTTATTTGTATGTTGTTCATGTAAATGTATACTTGTTTCAAGTATGGTATATTTATTATTTAATTAAATATTCTACAATGACCGTGTTAATATAACTTTCGCATTCCATAATTCATGTTGTTGTCTGCAGCTGTAACTGTAGGACGTTTAATTATAATGTAAATTTCTGTTTTATGCTCTGGGGAGTTGACTCTTAAGTTGAAACCAAAAGAATTGTACGGAACTTCTGAATAGTCAAGTTTAAGCGCAATGTTAAATAAAAATAAAATTGACCGGCAATATAAGAAAGTGTCATCCGATTTTTTGCGCATCAATGCGACGCACTGGGAACATAATTTAATGTGGTGGAGTAGTGGTCGAGGTCGTGTTTTGACTTAGGGTTAGAATGAGTGTTGCAGTCTACTGGCTTTCAACACATAATTTCAGAAGAATATAATATTCATTTATTACTCAAGTGACCACATTTCAAGTAATTCAAGACAACAACTTGCAGATGTGCCCGTTTAACGTTCCTTGCAGCTGTTTGTTTTTTAAATCGATTTTAAGTTTTGTTAAAATATGTAAATAAAATTAAAGTTAAAATACAAATTAATAATTAATAATTATAATGTGGCTATACTTTTTCGACAGCCTTGAAGTTATTTAGGAAATAATTTTAATATACCCTTCCACCCTTTGGGTAGCGGGTATAATAATTTTATCCTGAAACAAGTAAGAAAGCTACAGTCGAGTGTACTCGACTGTGAGATACCCACTACCCATTTTGCGGTATTATTCTCAAAATATACCAAATTTACTGCAAAAATACTGAAAATATACCAAATGGTATATGTGGTATATCGATATAGTACCGCATTCAAAATATACCATAGATGGCAAAATATACCAGATTGTCAGCCAAAGCAACTAAGACCCCTAGTAAGTAGGCGTTTTTGCCCATACAAAAGTATTCCTTTAATAGCTTCCACAATTTTTTCTGATCGCAACCAAATTTTCAGGGATCATAACTTTCATAATTATAGCTCTATCTCTTATAGTCTCTGAGATCTAGGTGTTCATACGGACAGACGGACATGGCTATATCATCTCGGCTGTTGACGCTGATCAAGAATATATATACTTTATAGGGTCGGAGATGCCTCCTTCTACCTGTTACATATATTTCCTGCCGGCACAAAGTTATAATACCCTTCTACCCTATGGGTAGCGGGTATAAAAACGGTGACTGCAGTTAGATCTTAGTTGATTTGATTGACAATTTGGCATATATGTACGCTATGTTTTAAATGTAATAGCATATATTCATATGATTTAATATTTTTTTAATTCAAACGATTGGGGCGTGTCCAAATTCTAAAACAAAATCTTTAATTACAAACAAAACGAAAAGATTATAAAGCTTTATGGAAATAGTTTCAATGCTTTTAGCTTTCCAACAGCAGGTGATAATCTACATTTATCATTATACCTTGGCTCTAGTTCATTTCTGTTATTGTGTGATAAGTTCGGGAATACAATGTTGTAAACACATTGGCAGCCATTGTGTTGACCTAAAGCAGATTAGGATTAGCTGAACCATTCGCAGATATTATTAAACATACATATAGTATGACAAAAAATCAATATCCGACTATCAGTCACACCATCTTCATGATATTAATATTAACATTCGTAGAAAGGTCTTTTATCTAACAATAAGCCGACATAAGCCTCAAACTACCAGTCTAGAAGATTTTCCAATGGTCTGCAAATTCAATGGGGTGCGACAAGTGTAATAATCGCCTCAACAAATGATGCTTCCGATTTCACATTACCAGTCTGTTGGTTATTTGTGAACCAAAACAAGCAAGAAAGCTATAGTCGAGTGTGCTCGACTGTGAGATACCCGCTACCCGTTTTGAACAAATACAAGTCAGTGCGGTAATAATTTTAAAATGTAAATAATTAGTATACCACAAAACAGGTAACAAAGCTACAGTCGAGTGTGCTCGAATAAAAGCATATATCGGTATATATTAAAGATTGCAAAATAAGCCAGATTATCAGCCAAAGCAACTAAGCCCCTAGTAAGAAGTCTTTTTGCATTACAAAAGCATTTCTTTAATAGTTTCCACAATTTTTATCTGATCGCTTGTTATTCCATTTTTGTCAATTTGCGGAAACATAAATAAAATATGCACTCTGAACTATTTATTAATGTGGAATATAGAGTGATTCTGCTTGCAATCTGTGTTGCCAATTTAGCTATTTTATTATTTTAGAGTTGAAGACTCTAAATATGTTGACTTAGCTGTTGTTTGTTATTTTATAATACCTTAAGGTCTATAATTTATTTATAAAAATTATAACATAGCGCTTAATGAATAAAGGATCGTAACTTGTAATTTATAAAATTGACAAATGTAGCCATAGTATTTTAAATTTAATTTAATTTGACATCCATATAAACATTAAAGACAAAAATGGAAATTTTGAGTACGTGTTAATAAAAGAAGCAATCATTATATCTAAAAAAAACAGCTGATCTCCTTATTAAATGCATTGCTGTGTTATCATTAAAACAAATTTACAGTGCATTTAACGATAAGAAACCAGAAACTAAGGCTTTGTTTATTTTCGCTTTTAGTTATGCTGTTAAAATTCTTATTTTTTTTTAAAGAAAGCTTTCAAAATATTTAAGCTTAGCCTGATATTAAAGAGGATTTGTATTAAGAGATTTACTTCGTTTTACATTTTGTTGTCAATACCTTTAATGATTATTGTTGTGAATTTGAAAATTAAACATGCAATTCCCTTCCCTTTAAGTAGCCTATTGGGTACATAGTTTTAAACTAATCTCTTTAAAGGAAAGTTCACTTTTAGATATTGTCAATGTCTTTTTAGCTCCAGCTGATGGTTCTAAATTGCCAACGCATGAATGGGGACTGCCCTGGCTAGGTTGTAAGTCCATGCTCAGGTCGTTCTTTTGTTGTTAGTGCCCTTTTGACTAAACAAGTTCGCTGAAAATAAAGCCACACAGAAAGCCGAGCAATATCAAGAGACCATAAATACAAAGGGCTCCTTTGAACTACGATTTGCAAATACCATGCATAGCAAAAGTGACAGCAAAGTGCTATTGGATATTGCCTTATTCTCTGACACATGTAAACCATACATTTGATATGATTGGACTAAATATGTATATTTCACAACGTACTACAACTAACTGTACAACTGTATCTAAATTTATTTACCCAAAAATAAATAATAAAACATATGTATATACAAATAGTTATAAACGTTAGAAGTAGAACTCTAAATAAAGTCAAACTCTTCCCGACTGTGAAAAACCCAATGCATGGGTTAAATTAATGTGTTTTTGTATTTTATTTAATTACGAGAAAACATATGTATAACTATTTTACTAGATACTTATGACATATTTCTTGAACTTGTCAATTAATATGAGTGGTGCGATATATCAACATGGTAAATTGCGAGTGGTCGGTCTTTTCAAATAAATAGTAGAGCCCATTAAATTTATTCCGTTTCCTCCATCCGCTGAGTTTTTCATCCATCCAAATTCATTTTAATGCCAACACGTGCCAGCAAGGGCTTCTGCCGAGAGCTCGTAAACAATGCTGAGAGTCTATGGCAGTCAAAGGCGATCCGACTATGCATGTGTAGATTTCGGCTTGTGTCCTGTAGCATTTTATAAGTCGCGACGAAATGGGTGAGGAGTTCAATTGAAAATTCAGTATTGGTGTTTCTTGTTGTTTTCTTTTTTATTTAACATGTAGGTTGTTTTGCCATTGACCGATGTTGGTTTTATGATGCTAAAAGGAGAACAATATTTATTTCATTTACCTTAATACCACTATATACTTACATCTTATGCCTATACCATCCACATTTGTACATATTCTTACATACACAGATACTTGTATGTAGTATTACTCTTAGATTTTCAGTTGGAGGGCAGTCATAAGTAGCAAGGGTTGACAAGGGTGATACTGAGGCGAGCTAGCAATTGTAAAGCAATGCTCAAATACTACAAAGGCTAAAGGGGAGTGAATATTCAGAAAGGTTTGAGGTTTGAAAGTGGTTCAATCGCCTCCTGCCATACTACTCGATTTTTGTTTGTTTCAGTTTTGGCCTCGCTACTGGCGCGTGTCGTTTAGAAGGCTAACCCCACACTACGCCATGGGTTTCTGTAAGTATTAAAGACAAATTGTATGCACTTGCTTCGACAGCAGATGATAAATGACACAAGAAGCTGCGCATAATGAAAATCAACTCGAAATGAACACCAAAGTGCAAAGTGTGG
This sequence comes from Drosophila sulfurigaster albostrigata, assembly GCF_023558435.1. Taxonomy (NCBI): domain Eukaryota; kingdom Metazoa; phylum Arthropoda; class Insecta; order Diptera; family Drosophilidae; genus Drosophila; species Drosophila sulfurigaster. Next base: position 225,219 of record NC_084884.1, read on the forward strand.
CCTGCTCCTTGTCGCCCGCCATGTGTTATTCTGAGACTTCCACGCAGAATGATATATATATATATATATATATATATCTTCATTATATAATATATATATATATATATTGATATATATATAATATAATATGATTATATATATTATATTATATATTAGAACAGGATTGGAAACAACCATTATTAAATATAATCAAGAGTATTCGATAGTAGGTTCATTTGGTAGATTTAATAAAAGATACATATGTACATACTTCACATCGAATCCGCCTCATGCTGTTCACTTCTTATTTAGGATCGCTTTATTATATAATGAAGATAAACACCATAAATAGCACGATTCAAATGAAGGTAATTAAGAAGATCAACATTCACTGCCTCATGTAGTAGCCAACATATGAAAAGCACAGTCAAGAGTTCTCAACTTTGAGATAACCGTATGACTGAATTTTACAATGAATGAATCGATGTTGAAGAACAACCCATTCATTTTCAGGAAGCATTTTGTAAGTGTACGCGCCTATATTCGAATTGTGTTCTGTTATTGTTTGTGTGTTAGCTTGTATCCCGTTTTTATTTTTATATGTGTTGCGAAGCAGCGGAAGTCATCATTATAAATAAATTTTTCAGTTCGGAGCGAAAACAAGTAAAAATTATCTTCAGACAAGTGCTGACAGTAAGAGACTTTTTTAAACTTGTCCTCCTATACGTTTATGTATATATTCATATGTGAAGCTAGCTGATTGTGCCGAATGGCAGATTTATGATGGACTGTTTTATTCACCGCCTTAAACATAGTTTACAAATTTATTGCGCAATAAGGCTGGAACTTTTAAATTTCATACGTAAGCCATTACTTATGATGGTATGTATGGAAAGCTAGGCGGCTGTAAGATCTTACGAAATTTGATCGAGCTCAAAATTTAAGATCCCTATTTTCGATTTAATTGCCAACAAGAATTACGAAATTGTTTAATTCAAGACCAAGAACTTTTATTACCAAAATGTATTGTTGAGTTTTAGTAGTTATTTGCAGCAGCACAGCTACATTCGGTTGCAAATTATAAAAACTCACAGCCATAAAAAGTAAGAAAACTAAGCTCGAGTGTGCTCAACGGTGATATTGCCCACTTCCCCTTTTTAATAAGAGCAATTATTCTTCAAATATTCTTTAAATATACCAAATTAATATACTCAAAAATGTTAAAATATACCTAGGGCTATATTTGGTTTATCAATATACTATTAGTATTAGTATAGTATATATATAGTATATACTATTATTATTATTATCTAATCCCAACGAAATGTTCAGGAGGAGCTGTCTAAATCTATCTCTGAAAATCAGTGTTTCATGCGGACAGACAGATAGACGAAAATGGTTATGTTACGACAATTTAAAGAGGAAACAAAGCTACCCCATGGATAGCGGGTATTAATATTATTGACGTTAGAAATCACGAAGACTGAATTATAGTTAGAATTTTACCACCTTGTCTTTATATACAATATTTTCTATTATAATATTATCTATAAATAACTTTTGTGTTTTCTATTCTCCACTCAATAAACTTGATGAAGATTCAAGTAATTTCCAGGAACTAAAACAACCTCTGCAGGTAATCTACAATGCTATCCCAATGAAAGTACACTCTCATCTGCTAAGAACTACAAACTTTTTAAACAACAATTAATAATGATAATGATATAGAGCCATTTTGTTTTACTGTGAGCTCCAACATCAATTGTAACTGCCCTCTCAAAATGGATGAAGTCGAGATTGCAGAACAAGGGAATAAACATAATATTATTGAACTAGACCAGAATTTTGGCAAGGAACTTGCCATTCCAACCTGTAAATTAGATAGTGAACCAGATGACATAAAAATTGGAGCCAATAATGTTAGTCCAATTTCTCTCACATATGAGCCGGATTTTGATGACGATAATCATGTAAGTACTCAACGTCAGCATCACTTTTTTAATAATTATGTTAGTTATAATTTTGATGACCTTCTTTCTTGCAGATAACCTGTTGTAATCGACTGTTGACAACAACATCAGCAAATAGAAAGAAAAAACAAATCACTTAATGGCAATTTAAAAATAATAAACTTTTATCCAATGGAGCAATCTAATATTTTCTTAAATACTGATCCATTATTAACGCCGGGTACAATACAACAAAATGGAATTACTCAACAGTCACCAAACAACGATAATATCAACCATTGCACTACATTAATGTTGGACTCAGATTTAGATTCTAAGCAGCAAGACGTTCAATTACCGAAATGGAACTCCATTTACAAAGGGAATCAACCGACTGATGAGTTGGTACATGATGTGGAGAGGCAAATTATGCCGTGCAAAAATGCAACTGCTTTAACGAATTTTGATAAGTTTGTCGATGAAGACATCATTTTAGAAAACTGTAAAGAAGCATTACCATCACCAGTAATCGCATCAACCCATATATCAGAAGCTTTTAGAAATTCACAGAATAGTCCATTGCTGAAGTTGACACGGTGAGTTAAATCTTAAAGCTTGCCAATATATTCAATACACAAAACTCATAGCAATAAAAAACGCAGAACAACGGCGGGTATATATTGAATCGAAAGAATATCCATCGTTGTATTTAAAATTATTTATGACGTTAGTGACTTTATTCTTCCGTTGAGAAATAATTTCCACTTAAAGCTGAAAATAACCTAGTTAATGTGTCTGTTGGTTTTATATAATAATTCGAACTGGCGGTAGTTGGTCAATTAGATTTGCATTACGTGGTCGTAATTTGTTACCTCTCAAATTTATTCACCACTTCCGTTCGTACTATTCAATTATTTATCATCAATCTAAAAGCATATTCCGAAAATTGAGCAAAGGACACTAGTGTTTTGAGAGTAGCTTGCTAAACGTTGAACGGAAGGCCAGCGGACGTGCCGTTTGATAATTTGATCCTTTTAAAAAATACATTATTTTAAAGGTTAAATCGATAATATTGATCAAGTACCACAATACACACCTTCGATTAAATTTTAAACATAAATTCATATTGCACGTAAAATCACTGTGCAAGAATTGTATTTGAACGTACGTTTTCCAAGTTATTTTGGGATGTGTGTGTTTTTAATGAAATTAGGTTTGATAAATTTAAAAAATAAACTGTTACTTATGTAAGCGCATTAATACATCCAAATACCGAATAGTAAAACCAAAACATAACAAATAAATTAGCTACAATTACCAAATCTCATAGGAAAAGTTGTATTTGCTTGAATCAATTTTTTTTTTATAGAGAGCAATTTTCATTAACAACTGGAGTACATGTTCATAAAACATATGAGAAGGAGAGTACCGTTACTGAAATAATTCGAAACCTTCAACTAATTCGAAGTCACTTGATAAGCCAGGTAATTAAATAATAATAAATGTAGTACACCACACATGGACTTTTACTAAAAGAAAGTTCCTCAAATCAGAACCTATTATTTTTCTATTACTCTTCTTAACTTGGTCAGGCTCTTCTTTAATGGACCATATATATTAATGTTACTTTTTACACTTCAAGCACATTGGAATCGTAATATAAATAATGAAGTAATTATTAGGAAATCAAAAATACATATTTTTGATTTGTAGCTAGACTTGCTATGTTAGTATTTTAACTGTAGAAGATATTCGGGTTGCCCTCTGCCAATAGGGAGGAAGAGTATTCAACTTTGTGTCGTCAGGAAATATTTCCAGTAGGCAGAAGGTTCCTTCTCCTTATTTTAAAATTATATGAATTCTTAATCAGCGTCGAAATCTGAAATCCATATCCGTTTGTCTCTCTGTCATCCAGATATAACTTTATATGAAACAAGTAAGAAAGCTATAGTCGATTGTGCTACCGCACATTAAAAATTAAATGCAAAACAGCGGCATTATTCTTAAAATTTACCAAAAATATACTACAAAATACTAAAAATATAATGAATGGTATATTTGCATATTGATATAGTGTCGCATCCAAAATATGCCATGAAATGAAAAATAAGCCAGACAGTCACCCAAAGGAACTGACCGCTCTAATATACAAAAGTATTGCTTTTATATTTTTGACATTTGCCTAATCGCAACCAAATTTCCGGGAATCACAAATAGTGTAGTTATTATTGAATGTACCAAATGAATGTACCATGACTCTTTTGCCTGGTACATACATTTCCTGCAGGCACTATGTTGTAATTCCCTTCTACACTATGGGTATAAAAAGAAAGGCATTACCTAATAATGAAAATTTGTATGTTCGTGTGTATTAAATTTGTTGTTGAATAATTGACTCATTCTAATTGTTTTAAGGTTATCGTTCTAAATTGGTCAATTCAATCAACTGACCAATTGAATATTATCTTAACAAATAGTTTGCAAAAGGTTAGGCTTTTAGAAAAATAAGACTTTTCTCTAACAGAAATTGAAGTCCCTTTTTCAATAAATAAATAATATATTCGATACATATAGTTTTGTTGTTGACTAAAATGATAGTATTACAGAATTTCGGCACCCAAGGATCTGCTGGGATTAACGGCTGGAAGATAAAAAAGTTGAATGCGTCTTGGATGAAGACTGACAAGTCAGTTGGAAATTTTAAATTAGTTTCTTGAACAGCTTTAATTGATTTTTTGAGTTAACGATTATTTAGACTGAAATCTGAAAAATTGTGATATATATTGTAATACTGAAATACAATACTTCATTGTATTGTGAGTTACACTTCATTGTATCAGTAGTATTGGTATAATGTGCAAAGTAGATTAAAAATTGTGGAATAAAGTGCAAACACGTCAAAATCTTACTTATATTCAGTTATTTCTAATAATGACACTTAATATTATGTACCTATTAAGTATCAGTGGTAGGTAGTACATAGATTGTTACTTGTCTTGTATTGCTAAAGTTTTGGACGGCATAAATAAAATCCCACAAAGTTTACATTTATTTTTATGAATGGCTTTTCAAGTTTTTATTCTATGCGAATACTATACATTCATACATTCTTTTTTTTTCCTATTCATTACATTTGTTTTGCATTTCTTTTGCTTTGTGTCAACACAAAGTTGTATTATTCCACCTTTCTTTTATTTCGCAGCTTTCAGCTTTTCTTCTATTCTGAATTGGTGCAAGTGTATGTGTGGACTTTTAGTAAGCATTCTATTCTACTCTGTTCTATTCTTCTAAATAAATTCCCTTTCAGAATTCGTTTTTGTCCCATACTTAAATTTCTTTTGAATCGCTTTTGTACTATGTTCGGTATGGACGCTCTAAACAATAAGCTTTGTATTCTTGTTTCATACAACCTTTCGTCTCATTCTCTCCTTATATATCACAACTCCTCGTTTCCATAACATTAAAGCTGTAGACTGTGGCACAATGTAGTATAAAGACCTGCGAAATTAAAAATAGTACTTAACATAACATTCCATCTAAACTTTTTTACATTAAGAAATAATTAAATAAAAAAATTAAACGCAAAACAGTTCAGTATTTATTAAAATATACCAAATTTATAAACCAAAGACTATATTTGGTATATTGGAATAGTACTAAATTCAAAATATACCAATTAACCAATAAATTGAAAAATAAACCAGATTGTCAGTAGGTGTTTTCCCTTACAAAAGTATTTCTTAAATAACTTCTCAATATTTATCTAATTGCAATTATTCAGTGTATTGTGTGTATGTATGTAAAATCGTGACTCTAGCTTCAAAATGACGGCATAGCAAGTACTATCGAAAAAAATTATAGCTCTATCCTTTATAGTCTCTGAGATCTAGGTTTTCATACAGATGGACGATCAGATGCCTAATGCTATGTCGTCTCGGCAGTTGACGCTCATCAAGAATATATTTACTTTGTTAGGTCGGTTATGCCTTCTTCTGTATGTTACATACATTTCCTGGGGCACAAAGTTTTAATATCTTTCTACCCTATGAGTAACGGGTGTAAAAATTAGTTTTTGGAATATTTATTACAAGGTAGAAATAAATATGTATTAGATTTCTGAGGAGTAACTTTTTAAATACATATTAAAATTTTAAACAATCATATTTTAAATGAATAAGATAAAAATTTGATGTCGATGTAATTTATGTGTAATATTACATCTCTCTTGTTGTCATTAAAATTCTGGACTTCAATGAAAAAATATTTAAATATTGGCGGTTTTTCAAAGGCGACAAATTCTATCTACACAAGTATTATCACATGTCTCTAAAGTCACTTAAATCTAGCATCGACAAAATGGCAATTAGACTATCGTCTCAGCTTTTGGATTTGGAGAAAAATATATACATATACGTAATATAGGTTTCGCTTTATAATACTCATGAAATTTGGACAAAATAAATTAACAATACCGCACTTTAAAATAGTTGTTGATATATTCTTCAATAGCTTAATATCTGAAAGACTACGGGAACTGCGAGAGATATAATATTATTTTATTCACTGGCGCTATATTTTTAAGTGAATCATTGCTAGCTGAACTTCAAAAAGACATTTTTTTCTAAACTTAAATTATCATTTTCTCGTTTAAGGTAAGCATTAATATATTTATGGTACAATAGAACCCTACAAAAATGCAGCCTATTGAAAGAATAACAAAGGACTTGAAACATGGGTGAATTGTTGAATGGTTGGATAATGACAACGCAAAATGCATACGGTTGCTTAAGGTAATCGGCTTGAAATCTGTCTAATGTGATGCTTATCTAATAGATTTACTTAAAAGAAATGGCTGGCCGAAGCTGATTAATGAAGGGCCAAAAATTGTCTAATGAAAGTTCTAAATCTGCATCACACCCCAGTTACCAGTTACATATTTCCTACCCTAGGGGGTTGTTCCAATAAGTGTACAAAGTGCGAGTTACCGCGATTACGCCGTGTTTGATAAGTTTGGTTTTGATGTAATCAGAAGTTCATAGTTCAAAGGCCATTGATTAATAATACATTAAAATAAAATATGCTTGTATAAAGGTTTCATCAACTTTCAAAATAAATCGAGACATCGCAATATTTCAAATTTAATTACATAAGTTTTTAATTTGCACTTCAAAAGTAGTTATGAAACTTATAAATTCATCACTCTTGGTTCCATTGAGGCTACCATAGGAATTAGAATTGCAAATACATTTAAATTTTTAGTTAACTTAACTTAAACTAGAAACATATAAATTATATGTTTGGAGTAATTTCAATTATTATTTTTTTAATAAATACTATTTTCCCATTCCATAGTAAAGCAGTAAGAGACCTTAATGTTCTTCAAATAAATCAAATTGAAAAAAATGAATTAAAAATTTGATAAAAAAATCGAAAATGTGTAAAATTATTTTTGTTTTTCTATTGCAAGATATTTGATTGTTTACTATTTTGAATAGAATTGCCAAATATAATGTGCCAGGAATAAACTAACAAAAACGAATATGCAAAAATCCGATATTTAGTTTTTCTTGAGTCGCACTGCTATTTCAAAGTTCACAGCTGTACATACATATGTAGTAGTTAATAATGAATGGTGAAATGTTTGACAGGAGTTCCTCAATATGTATCTCTTTTTAAATAAAACAAGTTAGAAAGCTAAAGTCGAAAAAATAATAATAAATAAAATAAAATAATAATAATAAATATAGCAAACATTGTAAAACTACACCTAAGACTATTTTAGGTATATTTAAACGCCTACTTACTAGGGGTTTTAGTTGCTTTGGCCGACAATCTGGTATATTGTGCTGTCTATGGTATTTTTTAATATGGCACTATTTCGATATATAAAATATACCATTTGGTATAATTTTAGTATTTTTGTAGTATTTTCGGTATATTTTGAAAATAATACCGCAATAATTTGCTTTTATTCAAAATGGGTAGCGGGTATCTCGCAGTCGAGCACACTCGACTGTAGCTTTCTGACTTGTTTTTGATAACTTCTATATTATTTATCTGATCGCAAATCGCGAAATCATAAAGACTATAGTTATTATTGTATTTGGCAAAATAGCTTCAAAATTATGTTTGTTCTTCAATTTTTGTGTTTACGGAAGCGAAAGTGGGCATGGCAAAAATTTGAAACAACCTTTATCTGCGTGTTTCCTGCCGGCACAAATTTAATATATAATACCCTATGGGTAGCGGGAATAAAAACACGTTTTCATTACGAATAAAGGGGCAACACTTAAAAATATGTTTAAATTGATGATTCATTATGACGGTCAAGGAAAGGAAAAGAATTCTGCGAGTATGTTCAATTACACCGGAAATGCAAAGTATGCACGCAAAAATTCTAATATTAATCAAAATGAGCTAACCTTGCGTTTCCATGACGACACTCAGACACAGTCCTAGCAAATAACAACGTCGGGAACGTTGGCCTGACATGGGGAAAAGAATCGGAACCACAACATAGAGAGTTCGGGATCACGTGACACTGATGCAGTTCTTGTCGCGGCAACAGTTCTCTACATGAATAACTGTTCTATTTTTAAAATTCTAATTTATGAATGAATATGAAAACGAAAGCAAAAGCGGATGGCAGCAATGCCGCAATCATATTGTATACGTTGGATACTCCAACAGAGGCAAACTTTGGTACATATGTTTGTTTAACTCCCACTATGTCATGTCACATACACACAAAATACTAAATTCGAATTCGACGCAGCTTACCATATCAGTTTTGGAAGTACAACATTATCTTATTAAAGAGTCAGCTAGTGTTTTTTTGCAGAATATTCGAATAACAGTTATCCATTTAAATGGCATTAAAATATGATTTTTATTATTTTTATTATATTAAATCTAGTAGTAAATACTACATTTAATTTACAGAAAATATAATGCTGGCGCTGGGATATTAAAATTTTTAAAAACGTATAAATGGTATGAAGATATTGAATAATATTGAAATATAGAGTGTAAAAGACAGGATCAACGTCAACAGCCGAGAGGATATAGTCCTGTCCACCTATGCACCATTTAGAGAGCTAAAATCATTTTTTTCGCTACGTTTTAAATTTTTGCTAAAAATCCCAAAAAAATTAGTTTAATGGCTTTATTTATTTAAAATTTTATTAATGCATCTATGCTTCTAATTAATTTACCACATTTTGCTATAGATTTGCAGGTTTTAACCCTTATCTTAATTCAATAATATTCGTAAGGTGCATTTGTCGAAAATAATTAAAGTAAATTTCGATTCACACAACAAAATGGTTAAAAAATTTTGTCTCAAATTGTAGATAGATAGAACTTTTATTTGAGAGAACTATAAAATTAATACAGCACACAGAACCACCCTTAATTAAACATTTGATAGTTAATAGTGACTCCAAATTTATGTACCACGATAATGATGCTGTCGATAATTCCAACAATGTATTACAACAATTATCACTACAGTTTCAAATTATTCTTCTTCAAACTTCTTCAATAAGTATCATCTAACTATGGTGAGGTTATGAGCAACTACTATGAAGCATATCTAATTCTATAACTATTCTCATTACTGTCTGACTTAGTCAAAGTTGTAATAACACTAGACAGCTGGAAACTAAATAAACACGTTCGACACTCATTATTCAAAGACTTTAAGGCACTTAAGCTGTTCGAGAAGTGTGAATTGCAATGTCTATAAAACATCCCTTTGCTCACATTTCCCAAAATCCACTACTGCTCAAAATTATTGAAGTGAACTGCCTATGACCTGAGGAATTATACAATCTAAGTAATATGTATGTATATACATATATGTACTTCGTTACATGGAGAGCTAAAATGCTGTTTATTCTTACCAAAGCTATAATATGTACCTTTTTTCGATTGGTAACGGGTATATTGACAAACCTAGTCAGTCATAATTGAAAACACATTTATTGTTAAATAGATTAAAAAAAAATCAAAAATATATCATGGTGATGCTTTTATTAATGATGAATGGTAGTTCCTCCATGTGTTGCTGTTTATATGGTACGGTATTTGGGTTGAGTAGAGGGAGACAGAAGTGCGCATATCTTATGTTTGCTGCGCCTTTGTTCTAGAATTTTTTTATATTTTGTCAAAAATTTCGAACTTTTTATAAATTATTCGTTCGGGTATATCATAAATGTTATATTTAGATATGAAAAATATTTATAGTGATATAATTCTGACAGTCTCATACGCATGAAAATTAAATGTTAAGTCTACATCAGCATCGACCTTGTCGATTGTATTTTAAGTTATTATGGGCAAAAGAAATGTAACAGAATTTTCCCAGATAAATTCAGAACTGGAATCTCTGCCGAGAATACCTCGTCTCTCTCTTCTTACGCTTTCTTCTTCCATTTTGTGGCATCTGACGCATGTCGTGACAGTTTGTACTTTAGATAAAACTCGATTTACAACATCAATAATTCTTTGTGCCTCGATGTTTACTTAAAGCAATCGCAATTTACCGAACGTAAAGAATAAAATGATGAGATTTGATTTTGCTATGTTAACAATTGGAAAATGTAAATTTATCGTACATATTTTAGATTTGCAGCTATAGTTTGCATTTAAGGCAATTGTTTGTATCCCCGCGTCCCATTGGGTCCCATTGGGCCTTTTTCTATCTATTAATTTTCGTAGCATAAGCTGGGTTTTCGCACATCTATTCAAATACACTTAGACCCTTAAAAATCGTCTGGACAATGGAGAATATCGGAACAAACAATTGGTGGTTTTGTAACACAATATACGCATGTTATTATATTTATTTACGCTTTTATGATAAAACTTTAACTCGAGGTCAGCATCTGGTAAGTAGTTTATGGTATTTTAGAGAACATTTACGATTGTGAATTTTATTGGATTAGACTTACATATTTCAATAGAGTTCAACTGTCATTTGACATTATTTCTTAGTTTGAGGTAATGGATGAAGATTGATGATCATAATCATATTCTTACTCGTATTGTATTATTGACAGCTAAAGAGCAATCACGTCCCGTGTATGTATGAGCACAATCCAGAATATTTTATAGACTTTATGATCCACTGATAACAGTACAAAGTACAGTGGACTGTAAGAATCATTTGTTGGTCATTGTTTGAGAGAACAAAGCTTCTAGCTTTCAGGACCTTCATTGCCATCGTCGCTACTCTGGTAACAAAGTACGACAATGAGCATCTAATTTGAATGCTATATTGCCCTTTGTAGTCGCAGATTAAATCATCTGTCCATAGACTGGGTGCTTTCCCCATCATTAGAGTTGCCATTGTTTTGGAATAATATGAATACAAGCTCTTGTTGCCAACCTATTCTGCTACATCAAATGAAAATTGTGTGTGGGCGGCAGGGCAAACAGGGTGACTAATATTTGATCGAATACAACCGATGCGCCTTGCTCACAAACAAAGAAAGGGGTTAACACATGTGCTTTTGTTTTCATTGTCACCTTGTGAAGCATAATGAAGCAATAGGAACAAGAACATACTCGTCGTATACCTTATAATAACACATTACACACTAGCAGCATAATAATTTATAAAAAATCATGTTTTCAATTCAAATTTCAATTTCCTCCAATTTGTATATGAATTTCCTGTATGATTTTATTCTCTCCCGGTTGTGAATACATCCAATACATAGTACTAAGCTACATATGTATGTTCGTCAAAAGTGAAGCTACCGCCAACATCATGCGTGTCCCGTCAACGGCAGCGTAAGTGTGAACGTGAAATAACACGTAATTGAATTGACGCGGACACAGGATGCAGAATGCAGAACATTCGAAGTCTGAGCAAGAACGAAGACGATTAAGACAAGGGTAGCGTTCAGAGAAAAACCCCTGACAAATAAAGAAAAACAATTACCCTCAACGCACTAGGTGGTCCGAAACACAGGGACGAAACCGAAGTTGCGAAGTCTGTTTTGTTGTTCTCATTGTTGACTATTGCCCATTCCTACTTTCACATTTCTCATCGATAAGAGCATCTCATAAGCTTTGCCGCGACTTTTGCTTGAGAGACCTTTGCGCTTGACATTGGCAGTAGGTGCAGTGAGCGCAGGGTGGCTGCTTTCAAAGCTTATTTTTGAGTGGGTATTGTAATTAGAATAAAGGCAACGTCAAGTGGATCAACGTCGTGAACAACGCGCGGTGTAACCACATTTTTAATTCATTTTTATTAATTTTACCCCTTGCTACTAAAGGATTTACTTGCTATTCTACAATACTCTTTTTCAATGACCGTCACGTGCCCTGCAACCGTATAAGATAGGCATTACAGCAATGCTATTGGACTTATGTACTCTCTCAACTCCCATCTCCTCTTTTAATTAATGTTAATTACATTAATGTTGAGAGTAGTTTGAAGTTTAACCTAAAATACACAACTGTAGTTAAGAAAGATCTAGATGAACCAGAGTTTTAGGTAGTTACATTTTTATTGATCTAGTCCTACTTACCAAAATTACAAGGTAAGAGTATACTATTAAATAAGTAAGAGGGCCAGTCTGTGAGATACCTATTACCTCTTCTCAACAAATAAAAGCAAAACCATATATTACATTAACATATAGAAAATAGTAAAATATATCGAAGACAGACATTATTTATGCATCTTGTAAATTTGGATGCGATCAGAAAAATACAAATTTTAGAAGTTATTTAAGAAATACTTTGGTGAGGCAAAAAACCTACTGTAATCGGGTCTTAGATGCTTTGACTAACAATCTGGTATGTTTAGAAAATTTAACTGTAGTAATATATCAATATACTAAATATAGCTGTATACTTTTATTTTTTCCAATATATTAATTTGTTTAATTTTAGAAATAATATCCCGCTTTTAACTTATATCCAAAAAGGGTAGGTCGAGCACTACTATAACTTTCTTATTTATTTTTCACAATTGGTGTTACGCTCCGATCGAAAAGTGTTTAGATAAACATAAACATAATCCTTATTCATTTACCATCAAATCATTTTTTCAATTAATAATAATACTAAGTTTTATATCGAATATATACCCTCAATAAAATGAATAAAATAAGGAAATCAATTTTAAGAATTATTTTAGTCTCAAATCTAGTGAAAAGCTTTATCGTTGTTTCCACCACTGAAAACATTTGTTTCATTTTTTCGAATTACAATGTCCAAATAAATTAATTTTTTCTGGAGATTCACATATGTAATTACATTGAAAAAATTCTTAAGTTATAGAAATTGAAAAATTAATAGCCGAAATGGTCTTGGGTCATCAATTGTTATGTATAATAATAATATATTATATTGTTATAATACAAATGTACAAAATGTATGGGCTCAAGTGATGTGTAAGGGTCATTGGTGTATTTAGAATCACACCATTTAAACTTACTTCGAATTTTTGTTCAACTTAGCATTGATATCTTTAAACTGTAATATTAGCATTTCCAAGAAATTTAAAGCCATTTTGATAAATATAGATACAATCAAAAAATAACTACAATCGAGTATACTCCACTGTGATATACCCGCTACCCAGCGTTAAATATTCTCGATCTTTTCTAAGAGTACTCCAAATCTAAATTTCTTTTGACAGCCTTTTGGGACATAGAATAATAAGCTGATCCTGAAAACATGATGATGATGACTGATAGCTATCAGTTACAAATCACAGAATTTTTCAAGAAATAATTTTATATGCAAAAAACGGGGTTGCTTCACTTGACAATCTGGAATATTTTGCATTCTATGGTATGTTTTGGATATACATTGTGGTATATCGATAAATCTTTGATATATAATATTTCGGGTGTCTCACAATCGAACACCTCGACCGTAGCTTTGCTACTTGTTTATTCTAGCATTGTATACAAAAAATTTAATTTGCGTCTAGAATGTTACTAATTTTAAACATGTATTAAATTAATTTTAAGGTGTATACCGGTCAAATGAAAGACCAAATTATTGAAGTTTGTGACTAACTTACAGGGCAATAATAATAGGTATTATAGTTGTCGTTGATAGTGGCATAATTTTGCCGCGTTGTTTGACTGAATTGCAATGAGAAGTTTTCCAAGAATAAATTAATAAATAAAATAATTATACCCGCTACCCATATTATAACTTTGTGCCGGCAGGAAATGTATGTAACAGCCATAAGGAGGTATCTCCGAACCTATCAAATATATATTATATGTATATAGTTAATCAGCGTCAACAGTCAAAACGATTTAGCCATGTCCGTCTGCCTGTTTGTATGAAGACCTACATATATGTAAATCTCAGAGACTATAAAACAGAGAATTCTTGGTTGTGATCAAATAAAATTGTCGAAGTTATTAAAGAAATACTTTTGTGTGGCCCCCACTTACTAGGGGTCTTCGTTGCTTTGGCTAACAATCTGGTATATTTTGTATGTAGTACCATATTAATAAACCAAATATACGTTGGTATATTTTTTAAAATATTTTTATGGATTATTATTTTTGTATATTTTGAGAGCAATATTCTGATTTTATTCAAAATGGGTTGCGGATATCTCACAGTCGAGCACACTAGACTATAGCTTTCTTACTTGTATTTAATTGTACAAGACCTAATCTCTGACCTAACCTAAATTAATTTATACAATAGTAAATTCTTTTCACAGCAAGCAGAATGAGTGCTCAGAATGCAGCAAAAAGTCACAGGGAGCTCTAGTGCAACGTCAGCGTACATATTTTTCAATATCAATAATTTAATTTAATTAATTATTTATTAATTAAATTATTTAATAATATTATCACCGTCCATGATTATTACCTATGCTCGGTTAACTGGTAACAACGATTCAATATTTCAATACGACTCAATGTAATATCGCCGATTCAATAACTAAAGAATGGACCGACATTGTTTGTAAGATCAAAATTGAAAACAAGGTTGATCAAAAGAAACATCGCTATTAAAAATGTAAGCCTAGCTTTTATACGCAAACTAACAGGCAGGCGGGCATGGCTATATCGTCTCAATGCTGTATAATTTAAGACGACAGGGATGCCTTCTTCCTCATACATATGTTATGTACATGTATGTACATTCACAGTTATAGTACTCTTCTTGGTAGCTAATTGCCAGAGAGCTGAAGTTGATTTTTTATTAATTGCCATGTTTAAATGAAAATGAAAACACCGGGAATATCCATGGGGTACAGTCGTCAGAAACACAGGCAATACTGTAATGTAGTTAAAACAAATTGATCAATATCTTTCTCGAAATATTCAGAAAAAAACAACAAAAATCTTTAACAATATTCACAGCAACATTACGCTTACAACCTAAACTCATTCCAATGCCGCACGTCACCTCAACTCGCCACGCGGCACGACTATGTCAATGAAGCAATGACGCAGCGTGTCATCGGTGTAATTTGCTGCCACGAAAAGCCACAGGGTGATTGTGGAGAGGATTTTCACTTCCTTGGGGATTGTTGTATTTATTGATGGTTTTCCTTACTGCTTTAGGGAATGTCTACAGTGTCAGACATTGACGGTGACAGTGACATTAGAAGCGGTCAACTGGGAATCGTATCGTTCAATAACAACCTAAGTCTCCGCGGCTCAGTGTTGCCAATTTTGCACTGTCTTTAAATCTAGCTAATATATATATAATATATAAATATGTATATAGATATATATAGATGTTGTTAGACACTTCTCCGAATGAGAGCTGGCATGTCAATAAGTTTCAATAACATTCCAGACATGTCTTAACGTAAACCGACATTGACCGGTTTACAAGGTCGTTATCAATATCTTTTGTACAATACTCTAAACCCTAATAAAGGAAAAGATGAAAATATTGTAAAGATAAAAATGGGAATATTGGTATATTGGCTTACTGTAAGTTAGAATATTTACAATATATTATATATTCATAAAAACTAAGAAAGTAACCGTCACTCATTTTAATATAGGCAACGTAGATATTGCGGTATTTTTTTAAATATACCGAAAAATATTGAAACATGCCAAAAGCTATATTTGGTATTCAACTCCAACCTCATAAAGAATTTATTCTTGATCAGCGTCAACAGGCGATATACAAATTTTTATTTATTTTTTTATGTCTTAATGCATGAGCAAAATATTTCATTGATATTCAGCAATTCCTCCCAATGGTTTTAAAACGCCATGCACGAGGAGTAAGGAGACCTGCAACGCAGAATTACAACCCTTTTGAGAGTTCTATATGGTCCATAGCCTTAGAATACACAATAGCAAATACATATCATGTGCTTTGTATGTGTTTTATACCCGCTACCCATAGGGTAGAAGGGTATTATAACTTTGTGCCGGCAGGAAATGTATGTAACAGGTAGAAGGAGGCATCTCCGACCCTATAAAGTATATATATTCTTGATCAGCGTCAACAGCCGAGACGATATAGCCATGTCCGTCTGTCCGTCTGTGTGTCTGTCCGTCTGTCCGTATGAAACACTGGATCTCAGAGACTATAAGAGATAGAGCTATAATTTTTTCGACAGCATTTGTTATGTTTGCACGCAGATCAAGTTTGTTTCAAATTTTTGCCACGCCCACTTCCGCCCCCGCAAATCAAAAAATCGAATAACAAGCGTAAATTTAAAGCTAGAGTTGCGTATTTTGGTATGTACAATAATAACTATGGTAATTGTGATTTCTGATTGGTTGCGATCAGATAAAAATTGTGGAAGTTATTAAATAAATACTTTTGGATGGGCAAAAACACCTACTTACTAGGGGTTTTAGTTGCTTTGGCCGACAATCTGTTATATTATGCCGTCTATGGTATATTTTGAATGGGGTGCTGTATCGATATACCAAACATACCATTTGGTATATTTTTAGTATTTTTTAGTATTTTCAGTATATTTTAAAAATAATACCGCAATATTTTGGCCTTATTAAAAATGGGTAGCGGGTATCTCACAGTCGAGCACACTCGACTGTAACTTTCTTACTTGTTTTCTAAGTATATTCAACTACTTGATACAGAGTAATTCATTTTCATACACATTTTTATGTATTTTTCAAATAAGTTTCGTCTGCTATTTACATATATAGTATAGTAGTATGAAACTTTTCTTAACAACTTATTAAAAGTTTACATGGTAGTTGAACCAATGAATTACTCTATCCAATCCTAATGCGAATATCAAAAGAGAACTGTTTCCCTATATATTTACCGATTTAAATTTCTGAAAATGAAATTAGTATTTAAAAACAGATAGTATATTTTGATTGTTGCCTGCAGTGATCAACGCGATGTAAACTTTACTGTGTTGTCATATAACTGCTACGTTCTGGCATGCTTATGCCCTATTCTTAAATTGTAAGGTTGAAATCAAAAAATGTTTGGTATCAAGTATTCGTTTTTAGGACATTCTTAGCTTAGGGAGTTTTTCTTTTCTTGTCGAAAACAAAAATCTATATATATGTATATGTACATACTTATGTGGACACACCTTCAATGTGCGTTGTTCATCTCTTGCATTGTGCAAATTTTCAAGAGTGTGATGAAAACGACACGAAGGTGGAAACATTTGGGAGCAATTTGTAACACAGTTGTCGACCCCCTAACGCCACTGTTGTTCGTCAATGAATATAAAATGAGTTCCGCATCCTGTACCATCGACATCTGCATATTTACTGTGGTTCGCGGTCGCAAACAAGGCGCGATTCACAACAAAGGCTTTATGATGTTTCTCCTCTCATTTGGATTACACACTTAAGTCCTACCAACCTAAAGTCCACTTCAAATCTTGCTATTGTGTTCCATTTCGTGGCGTTAATGATGTGCTCATGTTTATTTGTTATAAAATTATGATGATGCATAAAAGGTAATGCCCTAAGATTTCTTTTATAAAACTAATATACATATATCCTCGATTTCTTGCTCTTTCAACTTTTCATCATTTTTATTAAAACACCAGAGAAGATAAAATTAAAAGGATTAAGGTGCCTTAAGCGCAAGCATTGGTTTGCAAATTTAATAGAAGTAAAACAATTAAGAAAGCTACAGTCGAATATGCTCGAGTATGTGAAACCCGCTAATAGCCTAATAGCATATACATATGTACATATATAACTTAACACATTAATAAAAGGTTAAAATCGACCAATATTTTTAATACTCAAGAAAAAAGCGAATACATGCAACTCGCCTAGGTTTGGTGAATACAATATATAAGAAAGAAAGGGCACGGAGCTTTCGATAGAAATAACGATGGGCAAAAGTAAGCAGAGATAAATAAATAAGCAAAGACAACACACGCCCATAGCAAGCATTAAGCAAACAAAATAAAATAACAAAATAAAACAATCAGGAAATTGTCCTTTGATCTTTTGTTGTGAAACCTACCTATTCTCCTTCATCATCATATATTTATATCAGCTCAAACAACAGCACACCGGTGTAATTCTCAACGTTGTCCTTATTTGCCGCTTTTGATGCCATAACCAAAATTAACAAGTTAAACAAATAAAACGAATGAAATAAAACGATAACGAAGCAAAATCAAAGTGATATACATTCTTATAGTATGTGTATAATTTGTAATTACATTTTGGCTCTTTGGTAAGATAAACACGAGTTTAATCAATATACTTAACAAAAACCATTCAATCCTGCCAATTTACATTATTGAAAATATTTAAATTGTATTTACAAACATATGTTGCTATGTAATTCTTGTGTACATGCACTAATTTATCAAATAAACAATATCACATGCTTAGAAGAGTTTACAATTATATAGTTTTTAATTATATATAATCCAAAGACAGTTTATCACATATTAAAAAACAAGAAAGATACAGTCGAGTGCGCTGGACTGTGAGATGCTCGCAACCCATTTTGACTAAACCTAAAATGTTGCCGTATTAATTCTAAAATATAGCGAATTAATATAACACATATTATTTTATAAACATAAATTTCAACCTATAAAATTGAGCTTGTTATTCGAGTTTTGTCAATTTGTGGGGAGAATATGGGAGCGGCAAAAATTTGAAAGAAATACGTGTTATTGGAAAAGTTATATCTCTATCTCTTATAGACTCTGAGATCTAGGTGCTCATATGGATGGCTACCTTATGGGTAATGCATATATAAACAATACATTGCAGATGTTACTTATTTCGACAAATGTGAGTCCATTTTTACCAACCATGGTATGCCGAAGTCCAAACTGGTACAAATAGTTTAAGTTCAAATGGAAACTCACTAAATTATATTGTTATTATGACACGAAAATAATAATAAATTCCTTTAGAAGGAACAACGACCATAACCTTTTGACGCACTAAGAAGTGATTACTCGTATTTATAGCTCGAACTGCAAGTACATTTAGTTAACGTTTTGCGATTTCAATAAATCAAAATCAAGCTGAAGTACTATTTATCCTGTGTATTTAGGTATTTCCTCAACATCCCTGCTATAAATGACCACTTAGAGTTGGCAACACTGTGATCTTGACTTTGCTCTCTTTGTTGGTTTTGCTTTACGTACTTGCAGATGTGCTCTCTTTCAAAGATCAATGTCAACAATGGAATAGGCGTGCTTGCCATAAGAAATTAGTTTTCTGTTAGCAACGCAAATGTATGTGCATTCATACATACATTCTTAAAGAAGACGCACTAAGAGATTATGCATAAAACGATCGCGATCTTATACACTAAAATACCCCTAGTAGGTAGGCGTTTTTGCCCATACAAAAGTATTTCTTTAATAGCTTCGACAATTTTTATCTGATCGCAACCAAATTGTCAGGAATCATAACTACTATAGAAATTATTGTATATACCAAACAACAACTCGCAACTCTAGCTTTAAAATTACGCTTGTTATTCGATTTTTTAATTTGCGGGGCGGAAGTGGGCGTGGCAAAAATTTGAAACAAACTTGATCTGCGTGCAAACGTAACAAATGCTGTCGAAAATTATAGCTCTATCTCTTGTAGTCTCTGAGATCCAATGTTTCATACGGACAGACGGACATGGCTAGATCGTCTCAACTAATGATGCTGATCAAGAATATATATACTTTATAGGATCGGGGATGCCTCGTTCTACCTGTTACATACATTTCCTGCCGGCATAAAGTTATAATACCCTTCAGGTATAAAAACAAGTAAGAAAGTTACAGTCGAGTGTGCTCGACTGTGAGATACTACTACCCATTTTGAATAAAAGCAAATTATTGCGGTATTTTTTCCAAAATATACCAAAATTTTAAAAATATCAAATTGTATATATGGTATATCGATATAGTACCACATTCAAAATATACCATAGTCGGCACAATATACCAGATTGTCGGCCAAAGCAACTCAGACCCCCGACTATTGTTGTTATTGTATGTATATATGTATATTCTTGATCAGTATCAACAGCCGAGACGATCTAGCCATGTCCGTCTGTCCGTATGTGTTTCTGTCCATATGAAACACTGGGTCTCAGAGACTATAAGAGATAGAGCTATAGTTTTTTGTGGAAGTTATGAAAGAAATACTTTTGTATGAGCAAAAACGCCTACTTACTGGGGTCTTAGTTGCTTGGCTGACAATCTGGTATATTGTGCCGTCTATGGTATATTTATGTATATACTGGTACTATATCGATATACCAAATATATCATTTGGTGTGTTTTTAGTATTTTCGGTATATTTTAAAAATAATACCGGAATATTTTGCTTAAATTCAAAATAGGTATCGGGTATCTCACAGTCGAGCACACTCGACTGTAGCTTTCTTACTTGTTTTGCTGTGGAACCATTAAAACGGGACTCGAACAAATGTGGGAAAACTGAGTGGTGACTCTAATTATAGCAATATACATATGCTATAATTTTAGAGCTAGTACATACAATCATAAAGTTTTTATGATTCTTTAAAAAATTGTTACGACAATCTGATATATATTTTTTTATTTATATTATTATGAATGTAATATGCTAAACTTGATCTTTGGTATGTACTAATATTTTTGATTTATAAAGTAAAATACTAGTGCAATTACTTTAATTTAAATTTAACTCATCTTTCAGAATTGATTACTGCTTAAATTTGTTTTCTACAAATATAATAAAACAAACTTCATTTTATGGTATATTTTTCTAATGTTTAGAGAATTCACTGGGTACATATATTATGGAGAAAGTTTTTTCATAGAGATTTCTTTGATTGGACGGACACCCATGGTTGCGGAAGTTTTGTCCGGCAGAAATTTTTCTTCGCTTACTTGGGCTCTCAGAAAATTCTTGACTACACTGTATTTTATAAATGTATTTTTGTTTGAAACATGGTTTATCTGTATACTGCTACTACTAGAAAACACACATCACACCTTGAATGCCATAACAAATTAGCATTTTTGGATTGACGGGATATTTTATTTTGTGTTCTTGTAAGAGGGTTACTAACTGAGAGGACTACGTTGTGACTAAGTATTAAAGAAAAAATTTAAAAGAATATTTCCGAAGGATTATAGTTGCATTTGAACATTTTTTAACTAAAAATATTTACTCCCTCTTATGTTTTTACCTTTTGCGTCTGGCGTTACGAAAAATCCGAGCGAAAAGTGGTTAGAAGTGGTTATAAGGAATATATATATATCCACAATAAATAGAATATAAAAGCTAAAGGCGCATAAAGATTGGATTTTTTTTAAAAAGTCTCTAAAATGTTTTTATATATGTATGTATTACATTCGTGTTTGAATTACATATAAATTTTTTTAATGCTTACTATAAATGCTTATATTCAATATTCGTTTCTACATTCCTTTAGAAACACGCATATAAATTAAATAAAATGCTTTGTGAAATAAAATATTAGGCTCTAATTGATTAAAATATACCTCAGGCAGGTTCAGGTAGCCACATTTGGTCCCTTGTTATTTACTTTGTTTATTAACGATCTTCCATTAGTCTTAAAATTGTATAATGTATGCTGATTATGTAAAGCTATGTCTTTCGTCTGTCGATTCTCATTATGAGCACAGATTGCAAACTGAGCTCGACAGCTTCCAATCATGGTGCCAAATTAATTTATAAAATCTTAATTGCAGTATATGTAAAAGTAAATAGTTTATTAAGCGTTGGTCTACAAAATGTAATGATCCTTACATTACAAAACTTCTCTTGTTCGTCCAATTATTGTATTTGGAGACCCAAATATAAAGATCAAGATAAAGATAGATTAGAATTCGACTAAAAACAATGTTTACTTTTCGCCTTTCGTGCCCTGAACTGGGATTCTAGCACTCACCGTATTATATCTTTAACTCTTTTTATAAATCTCCTCTCTCTCTCGCTCTCTCTGATCGTAGAACCAGGCTTGGAATAATGTTTTTGTACAAATCAATTTATGGTGAAATCGATCCCTCTGAATTGACTAGCCAAATCAGTCTCATTAGAATCACTAGTTATTTTTTGCCTATTTCTTCTGCCCTTCTGCATTCTAGAGATAATTATGCTTTACCCTACCCTTTCCGTATTTTTTATTTACAATATAATAATTTCTATCCAATTATAAGTAACGTCTTGTCATTTCGTACTACTATCTTATCTCATTTGCCAGCTTATAATCTAGGAAATTTATGGTTATGTGGTGCGCCTCTTCGTCGCTTGGGTGGAAGGCGGAATGTATTTGTTGCATTAAATACTTGTTCACAAAGGTTGTACTATATTTCTAGATTCGAAATCACCGGTCTCAAATTTTAGGGAATTATTAAAACTATAGTTATTATTGTGCGCCAAAATTATGAAGTTTAGATCATTGCTTTTTTTCAGGGACGGACAAAATCAACCACACGAACACGAATGTATGCCGACATGATAGTTTACAAAATAAGGTAGCTTTATCTTTTGTGGATAAATATATATATTTCCTGTAACTTTTACAAACTATACAAAACGGTAAACTTTCAATTTAAAGCTTGTCTTGAAAAATTGTGACTTCGATATTCTTTGTGCTCAGTTCGGTAAGAGCCCATTGAACAGTAGCATGGACTTATTGAAACGGTTAGCCTATTCACGTGCACATATGCACATACATGTACATATGTATCGACATATGCAAGGTAAACTACGTACACTTGATTGTGCACAAATCTAAATGTACATATACTTTTACGTATTTATGAATGTAATTTGAATGTTCTTGATGCGTTTACATATTCACATATTATTTTTATACATAAATGTACATGTATGTGTACAACCCATTAAAGGCTGTCAGTATTAGTATGTACATATGTGTGTAGACTCCAGTTGAAAGTCCGTCGACCAACCGAAACGAAATATCCAGTCACAATAGCAAATTATTGAAGAGACAATTGGCTCAGAGAAACGAAACATTAACCACCGCAGTGGCCTGGGCTCTACAGACTGATTTAGGGTTGTCTTCTTTCTGATAGAGGGAGGAGCTTCAAGCTTTAGAGTACTGAGTGCATTGCATTGCTCGATTCTGAATTGTGCTACACAATGATTTTTGTTCGCATCGTTTCTCTTACGCCGACATACATAAGCGTCCGTGACGGCGTTGCCTTTACATTATATTGATTTTCAAACTGGAAGCATCAGAGATGTTCCTTTTATGTTGAACGTTGTACGATGTACAATAATTTACAAACTTACATATACATATGTATGTACACATTGCAAATGAAAGGACGTGACTTGCTTATATACTTTATATATGTACGTTTATAGCAAATACATAGAACACACACCCAAATACATGTGTACAAACTTATGACAAGACCCATGAAGCATCGACTATTGAGCAACCACCAACCAAACCATGCCAGCAGAAACGTAAGAACGACAGAATACTTGAAACAATATACATATACATATATGTACATAGGTATGCAACGAAGTCCACATACATAACAATTGAATACGAATGCACGCCCCTCAAGTTTGAGAAAAACGTCCAGATTGCTAATTTCTTGGGCCGCGCAACATTGTCCTCTCCCTCTCTCTGCGCATAAATGCTCATTCACACATACGCCTAGTGCCATTAGCTCACTGCGCTCAACTTGTGAGCGTACTCTTCCGATGTTGTGACGTCACTACTGTATCCGTCGTACCAAATGTGTTACATACACTCTTTGGCGATTGGAACGCCTAACACCAGAACACAAAACAGCCCTGCGCAGTGCGCGTCACACAATTACATCTACAGCAAAGTTGGTGAATGGCTAGCTGTGTAGCAAAATGTGTTAATGACATCTGGGCATCAGTTTCTAACGATGCGTCGTCGATACCATAAGTAAATTCGAGAAAGAATTGCCAGTGTCGCTCTAGAAATCTGGTACGTGGAAGAATCGTACATTAAAAGCAAAAATAAGAGAAGCGTGTCTCGGTACAACATCGTTACCTGCCTTCTTAGGGTGGCTTGCCTACCATTGTGTCGGTCAACACAAAAGCGGCACCCGAGTCCAAAATGAAACGAAACAAAGCGATAACGTTAGTGGCCCGATCCGGATTCAGCCAATCACGTGAGGAACTGTGCGGTGCTCTCTGACTCGCAAAGTATATTGCGTCGCTATCAATGACACAAGTGACATGTTGGTTTCGATAGCAGCCTCAAAATAATATATCTTTCTTTTGTCAACTCTCATCGTCGTCGGCGGTATATAACAACTTGGGCGTGTTTCAAGTTATAATTACGCGTTATAAATCCTAAAAATTGATGAGGAACAACTCAGTAATAAATAAATAATAATAAATAAAAATATAATAAAAATAAGTAATACAATAAAATCAATTTTTAAAATCCAACTGAAGCCTTAAATTTTTCCTATAAATTAATATACAATTAAATTGAGTTTAAAATTGATTCGGTTAGTTTAAATTATAATACAAACAAGTAAAAGTGTAACTTTTCAAAAGTTGTGGATATGTGTTGTTAGCATCTTATGAATTTTGTAATCTTGTAACTGTTAATCGATGCATTCATATTGCCGCTTCTAAACAAAAATTTGTTTTCCGATAATAATCAAATTTGATAAATTGGAAGGATCCGACCTCATAAAATATTAATAAATGTATATTCTTCCCACCTTTGCGTGGCGTGTATGTACATAGATGTTAGCTTTGGATCATATTAAGGTCCATTTTCAATTTATTGATAGGAGAGAACTTCGACGAACTATTTCACAGACACTATTGCACTGGAAAAGCTTTGTGTATTATATAAGGGGAAATGATTAAAAATTGCTAGGATAGGACATTTGATCTTCGCTGTTTTACACGATTAAGTGCATAGGGTAATTCCAAAACGGAATTTGTCCCGTGAGAGACTCTTTACATTGAAAATAACATAAAC
The DNA here is from genome assembly GCF_023558435.1 of Drosophila sulfurigaster albostrigata. Classification (NCBI taxonomy): domain Eukaryota; kingdom Metazoa; phylum Arthropoda; class Insecta; order Diptera; family Drosophilidae; genus Drosophila; species Drosophila sulfurigaster. The sequence goes on from NC_084884.1 coordinate 250,568, forward strand.
TGAAACAAGTTTGAAAATATATAGCTCTAGATAAGTACTTTAATTAGAGCTAAGAATGGTTTTGGAATTTTCGTTCTGTTTTGATTTCTGTTGTGATATTTGCAAAAATTAACCAATTCGTACGCAAAACCAAATAATGAACGAAATTATATAATTTATCGGAAAACAGATCAAGTTCCTAAAATCAGTCTTAGCTCTAAATATAGTGCTTATCTAGAGCTTTAAGAATAACATTCACTTATTTTTAAATTTGTTTCAGTTTATGTTATTTTCACTGCAGCGCACTGTAAAAAGTCTCGCACGGGACAAATTTTGCCATGGAATTACCCATATAATGTTGTGTCAGTATGCAAATATTTTGAAATAAATTTGGCATATGGGTAATTCTCTGATGGATGTCGCGTGCCGCCATCTTTACAGTGACAAAAAAACATAAACTAAAACAATTTTAACAAGTAAGAAAGTTACAGTCGAGTGTGCTCGACTGTGAGATACTCGCTACCCATTTTGAATAAAAACAAAATATTGCGGCATTTTTCTAAATATACCAAAAATACTGAAAATATACCAATTGGTATATTTGTTATATCGATATAGTACCCCATTCAAAATATACCATAAACGGCACAATGTGCCAGATTGTCGGCCAAAGCAACTAAGAGCCCTAGTAAGTAGGCGTTTTTGCCCATACAAAAGTATTTATTTAATAACTTCCACAATTTTTATCTGATCGCAACCAATCAGAAATCACAATTACCATAGTTATTATTGTACATACCAAAATACGCAACTCTAGCTTTAAAATTACGCTTGTTATTCGACTTTTTTGATTTGCGGGGGCGGAAGTGGGCGTGGCAAAAATTTGAAACAAACTTGATCTGCGTGCAAGCATAACAAATGCTTTCGAAAATTATAGCTCTATCTCTTGTAGTCTCTGAGATCCAGTGTTTCATACGGACAGACGGACATAGCTAGATCGTCTCGGCTGTTGACGCTGATCAAGAATATATGTAACATATATACTTTATAGGGTCGGAGATGCCTCCTTCTACCTGTTACATACATTTCCTGCCGGCACAAAATTATAATACGCTTCTACCCTATGGGTAGCGGTTATAAAAATAAGTGAAGGTTATTTTTAAAGCTTTGGATTAACACTATTTTTAGAGCTAAGATTGATTTTTCTGTTTTACCATAAAATATATAAATTTGCTCATTTTTTGGTTTAGCGTACGAATTTGTTAATTTCTGCAATTATCAGAACAGAAAGCAAAACAGAAAAATCCAAAACCATTCTTAGCTCTAATTAAAGTACTAATCTAACGTTATAAAAATAACCTTTTCTTATTCTTTAAATTCCTTCAGGTTATGTTTTTTTTACTGTAAAGATGGTCGCACGCGACATAGCACCTTTTATTTTTACACGCAGATAAAGTCGAATACAATAATAACTACAGTATTATTGATTCCTGAAAATTTGGTTGCAATCAGATAAAATTAATTGTTTATGCTATTTAATTTAATTACTTATTTATTATATTTAGTTCCCTATTTATATTATGAATATATCGTTATACCAAATATAGCCTTCGGATTATTTTTATATTTTTGTGGTTTATTAATTTGGTATACTTTTAGAATATTTTTTGAAAATGGGTGTCGGGTATCTCACAGTCGAACACACTCGGCTGTTGCCTGCTTATTTATATGTATTAAAACCCTCAAGGACTATTCGGACTGCTTAAACATGTATTAATACTGTCCGATATGTTTTCCATTTCAGACTCAAATCGACACCATGACCGATATTGAGGCATTAGGTATTCAGCAGCAGCAACAACAACAGTTGCAGAAAGTACAGCGTCTGCACCAAGAAAATTATATACAAGAGCTGCACGATCAACTGAGCGCACAGTTTGGAACCGGACGATTTGATGGGATTAGTGGGGTCCTTTGTCAACAGCAGTTGCAGATGCAGTCCCCACAGCAATCTCCGCGTTTGCAATTGCAATTGCAGCAACATCTTCACAATGATGGTGTATCCGACACAATGAGCAATAATTTAGTGCCGTTTCTTCCATTCCTGCGTGCATCTGCAATACCTCCAACATGTATGGTTCCCGCTGGTCAAGGTCATGTGAGTCAGCAACAACAGCATATTCATAGTCATAATAATCATAATTATATTCATGCTCACAACATCTCAATGCAGCCTATGTGGCCCACAGCAGCAGTTGCAGCGGCTCACATTCAAGCTGCTTTAGCCGTAGCAGCAGTGGCAGTTACAAACAAGAATAGTAGTAGCAACAATAATGACATTAATACTGATGACGATAACAACATTAAAAGAAACAATAAAGCCATATCCCGAAATGCAATTGATACGACTGATTGTTCTATTGAAGAACCTGAAATTATAACCGCAAGTCATGAAATTGAGGTGAGATCTTCAAGAGCAGAATCACCAACCATATTGTCGTACAATGACCACACTCCACCGGACTCACCGCAAGCAAGTGGACGCCTTTTGGTTAGATGCCAAAATATTCGATCGGAAGACAGCTCAATCGCAATACATTTTCCAACATCGTCGGCCGAAGATGTAAGCAAGTCGAAACGGCTTCAAGGACATGCATCTGAAATGGATGCACCTCTGAATTTATCGAAACCTAAAGGTTCTCGTGGTTCTTCTCCGATTACATCATCTTGCCCAAAGGATGTACGAGATCGCTTGACACCAATTGTTCCCAGCCCACCATTAAACTGGCAACAAATGGCAACCACGGCATCTTCAATCCCAGTTAACGCTCACGTTCCAATCACGTCCCTACAGCACCAGCCGTCCCCATTATTTGCTGATGTCGAAGCAAGTTTCTTGCAGTCTCGAGTGAGTAAAGCGAAATTATTTAATTTATTAACGCAAAATATGAAATCAAAATTTTTCTACGCACCCAATATTTGTTGTATTATATAACCAAATCTTTGTTTTAACTCATTGGCTGCTTTACAATGTCAAACTAAGCCAAGAGATCATTAATTTTGTTGAATCATTTTTAACTATTTAATCAATAGAATATAGATCTACCATCTATAGTTCACAAATAATGAAAAGTGAAAATGTTTAAAATATGTAAGGCTGCTTCATGCTCATATGCAAGACCCTGCATTTAATGATGGGATGTCCTTAGATACAGCCGATGATGGCTAATTCATTTGCAATCTTGCATTAATGTAGAATTTAGCGATTTCTATTTTTGTAAAAGCAAAATACGTTAGTTGTCTCTGGCACTATGAAAACCTACCAATAAGATACGCGGTTGTGTTTATATATGACCATATATTTCAAAGGTGAGCTTAGATTTTTTTATTTCGTCAACAAATTGGCAGAGCTGCTTTTAACTCAAACATTTCGATCAATAAAAAACCCTATTTTGAAATTGCTAATCCATGACAGCAAACTAATTATTGCACTTGTAAATGAAATCGCTGAAATCCTTAAGAAACAGAAACCCACCAAAACATGTTTATTTCACAGGTGCATTGAGCAGCTGAAATCGTTACTAATCAGGCCAGAGTCGAGTCAAAGGGATGCAAGCTCGTGTTAAATAACATACATAATTATTCATTACATTCGTCCAACTTGTCAGCCAAGTTTTTGTTTTATTCAAAGCTATATGTATAACCTTTTCTTGATGGTAGTGCTTACACTAAAGTTGCATCACGCTAACAGCTGATGAGGGATGCAAAAGTAAGCAGACCAGGCAGGAAGAAGAAGCATATCAATAGAATGTGCGACACTGAGGACATCGAAAAATTGTGTGGCTTATATAAATTTTAGTTTTTAATAATTAATTGACTTTACATATGTCCATTTTGCATAATAAACAACTCACTCTTTGGTTAATTTTTTTTAAGAATTGCAAACCTATTTTAAATAAATCTAAGAAATAATTTGAATTGAATTTAAGACAAGCACTGATGCAGCCAGTTCCTCTCTTACGCACAACCGTTTATAGAAAATTTCAATGACGCATTCAGTTTAAGCAGTAGAGAAATTGCAATTTTAAGCGAAATTTTGAACGTGCGGAAATGCAATATATTTCGCAGGTTTTACAAATTTTAGAGTGACCGTTTTTGGCAACCCCTAATTTTGCACGGAAAGTGTAAAAAACAAAAATTTATGGCCACACTGTTCAAACATTTGTCTATTAAATAAATGCAATTTAAAAAAAACAGTTGAAATCACTTTCATTTCCTTTTTTTTGGCGTCAATATCCCAAGCACATACTTTTGCAATTTGTTTGCAATATTTTTTTGATTTCAAATTCCATATGGGTAATTCCATGACGGAATTTCTCCCGTGCGAGACTCTTTACATTGAAAATAACATAAACTGAAACAATTTTAAAAATAAGAAAAGGTTATTTTTATAGCTCTAGATAAGTACTTTAATTAGAGCTAAGAATGGTTTTGGAAATTTCGTTCTGTTTTAATTTCTGTTGTGATAATTGCAAAATTTAACCAATTCGTACGCACAACCAAAAAATGAACGTATGAAACACTGGATCTCAGAGACTACAAGAGATAGAGCTATAATTTTCGAAAGCATTTGTTATGCTTGCACGCAGATCAAGTTTGTTTCAAATTTTTGCCACGCCCACTTCCGCCCCCGCAAATCAAAAAAGTCGAATAACAAGCGTAATTTTAAAGCTAGAGTTGCGTATTTTGGTATGTACAATAATAACTATGGTAATTGTGATTTCTGATTGGTTGCGATCAAATAAAAATTGTGGAAGTTATTAAATAAATACTTTTGTATGGGCAAAAACGCCTACTTACTAGGACTCTTAGTTGCTTTGGCCGACAATCTGGCACATTGTGCCGTTTATGGTATATTTTGAATGGGGTACTATATCGATATAACAAATATACCAATTGGTATATTTTCAGTATTTTTGGTATATTTAGAAAAAATGCCGCAATATTTTGTTTTTATTCAAAATGGGTAGCGGGTATCTCACAGTCGAGCACATTCGACTGTAACTTTCTTACTTGTTATATTTGGAAACAGGTATTCCCCGCAGCGTTTTTCAGACGAAACACTTTAACCCCAGTAACATTCAGCATCAATGTTATTTTGAACTTCAAGCCCATGTTGACAAAAATCCAGCATTGCGTGAGCTCGCCATTCCTCGTCTAATTTTTGTGCTGTCACAAATTTATAAAGGACAGGAAATCAAAAATTCAAAATATACCGATAATACTAAAAAAATACTAAAATTATACCAAATGGTGTTTGGTATATCGATATAGTACACCATTCAAAATATACCATAAACGGCACAATGTGCCAGATTGTCGGCCAAAGCAACTAAGACCCTTAGTAAGTAGGCGTTTTTGCCCATACAAAAGTATTTCTTTAATAACTTCCACAATTTTTGATCTGATCGCAACCAAATTTTCAGGAATCATAACTACTACAGAAATTATTGTATATTCCATAATTCGCAACTCTAGCTTTTAAATTAGGCTTGTTATTCGATTTTTGATTTGCGGGGCGGAAGTGGGCGTGGTAAAATTTGAAACAAACTTGATCTGCGTGCAAACATAACAAATGCTGTCGAAAAAATTATATCTCTATCTCTTATAGTCTCTGAGATCCAGTGTTTCATACGGACGGACGGACAGACGGACAGACAGACATGGCTATATCGTCTCGGCTGTTGACGCTGATCAAGAATATATATACTTTATAGGGTCGGAGATGCCTCCTTCTACCTGTTACATACATTTCCTGCCGGCACAAAGTTATAATACCCTTCTACCCTATGGGTAGCGGGTATAAAGAAAGGGTATCGGTTCCCCGATACTGGAATGTACATATGTACATGGAAAAATATTATAAATTTAATTAATTTGAGATATTGTCGCCAACATTCTCCACCCCGTAATTTACAGTCATTCGCGATGTGTATTACAAATTTTCAAATTGTCAGTTTACAGCAGGGCGAGTTACAATGTCTTCCGATATGCGCACTGCGGCACTCTGGATCTCCCGATCGGTGAAGATCTGCCACAACTCTTTTGGGCCAAAATGTCATTTACGACAATCGTTGGCCACAGTTTGAGTTGACAGGACCCATCTTCAATTGCTCACGTCCGATCCTTCTAAGATTTCGCCAATTTGGAGTGCTACAAAATGGTGAAATACACTAACATCCAAATGTATCCAGCATATAAGGTCCCTTGAGTCTGTCTAAAATACTGGCATTTCTGACTCGATACATCTGGCCAACTCCAGCCCCAAAACAGCAGCCATGAGTTCCATGCGAGGTATCGAAATTGATTTTAATAGCAACTCTTGTATTTGACGCCACTAGACTGAAATAAACTTGATCATCTACTTTAGTTTAAACGAATGGATTGGTAGCATATGCATAAACACTTCCGTTAACAAGCATATGCATTTCCTGACATCTACCTACACTAGCCGCAACATCGGGCTGTTCGTAGATTGTTTTACGTTGGCAACAATGACACCAGTCTGCATCGTATTCTTTAAAGATTTTGGCGGGTATGTTGAAAAGTCCTACAAGTCCAACAGGGTCGAAAATAGTCATAACCATGATTTGGTTGGCCGACCAACCAGAGCCTTTGCGATCGCTTTACCATAAACGTTAGATAATCTGCTCTAGGTTGCCATCAAATGCCATGAACCTTTTGCGAGCAATCGTCAGGTTAACAAATTGGCTTGTCCAATATCTCATATATATTTTGAAGAGTGTAGATCACTATTTATCAATTTGATGTCCAGTGTCGCATGTCAAATCCACCATTAGCATGAATTAATGTCACTGCCTGTGCCAGATTTCTCATCCAAAATATTGAGTACATAGACTGAGACCAGTGATCAACGAAAGTATGCCCGCAAATTGCATTTACGGCCTTAGGATATTCAGGTTGATGTCGTTGAGCATTACGTCTCAAAACATAACTCGGAAGGAAGGAGAACACAATGCTCTAAATCTCATAACCTGGAACATTTCGAGTATGTTATCTGTATAAGCAATTGGACGTTGTCTGAAGCGAAAGAGCATGCCCATTCTTTTCATTTAACATGATTGAAGACTCCTCGTTGGTGGCAGACCGAGGCACTGTTTGCCCAGTCAACATGTTTTCTTACCTTTGAAGTTTTGTACGAGATTCTGCCAAAAACAACAGAAACATAGCCGTTTCGATTTTATAAATTCTCAGCGTTGCTCAAAATTCGTTGCTCGAAATCCTCAGATTCCGGTCTAAGCGTGCCTGCACATTTTGGGCATGTAGCCTTCTCTAGATTTCCATGATGCTGTTGAGTTTTCTCATTGTTATCGGTGACATTGTGTACAAACAACGTCTCTATTGAAGCCTTAGTCGACCATATAGCATTCTTAATGTACTAATTACTTACGGCACTGTATCACTATGAGTTTTCCACGTACTGCATCGAGCGCCAGACTCTGCCAGCAAAAAAGATTATCTTCGTTTCTGAATCCACATCTTTTCGTCGACTGCTTATAATTAATAACTATTCGTCAGGCTTTCCAATGAAAGTAGTCATATCTCGGCTGATGACATGTCGTGTACTGATTTGAGCGGTCATTAAAGACCCACTCCTAGTCAGTGAATTGGAGAAAATTTCAGAATAGTGAGAAAATTAGCACCGGATCCGTGCTATGATTTGCCTTTGCCGGTTCTTCAAGAAGTCCTCTACTCGAAAAAAACAAATTTTAGTGGATCAGCTGAAATCTTTATTTACTTTCGTATAATTTGACGAATTTCATAATGTTTCATATTTATACCCACTACACATAGGGTATAAAGGTACATATTATAACTTTGTGCCTTCAGGAAAGGTATGTAATAGGGAGAAGGAGACACATCCGACCTTATAAAGTTTATACAAGTATATTCTTGATCAGCGAGACGATATAGCCTTGTCCGTCTGTCTGTCTATCTGTTCGTCCGTATGAACACCTTGATCTCAGAGACTATTACAGACAGAGATATCACTTTTTTCTAATTTTTATCGAAAAGGATAAAAATCAAAAAACAATATTAATTTTAAAACTAGAGTTGAGATTTTTGTAAATACAATAATAAATATTGTTTTCATGATTTCTGAATATTTGATTGCGATTAGACACAAGTTTCAGACGTTACTTCCTACGTGTCTTAGTTGCATTGGCTGCATAGCTGGTGTATTCTGCAATCTATGGTATATTTTGGACGCAGTACTATATTAATATACCAAATGCACTGTTTTGCTTTAACTCGAGATGGGTAGCGGATATTTCTCGGTCGAGCATCCTCGAACATCCCTTTAAACCAATTGCCTCTACTTAGGCTAACATACAAATCAAAAGCAAACCACGTGCCAAAATTTCCAGCATTACTACGATGATTTGCTTGCCATAATAGTGAAATTCCCTTGCATACAAGGGAATCGCCGATTACAAACCACCAGTGAGAAATGCGCTCCTAAAAATTGTCACTTTAAAATTTGTGTAACTTGCGAAATATATAGCTTTTTCGTAAGTCATTTATTTATATCATTTGGGAACAGCGCTGAACTCAGGTCAAATGAACTGAAAAATTATCTAAATAAGAATATAACATTGAATACATATATATGAATATTATATATATATAGTACATCAAATATGTGTAAAACGAACGAACGCCAAAATCCAGAGTTTTTATTTAACACTAGAGTGCTGCGCGTTAGGTCAGCACTGGCCTGACTGGTTCCCGTGAACCTGCGAAATTAAGTTGTTTTAGTATGTTGACAAAAGGTCAATTGTCTTAAGAATTTCGACCAAAATTGCTACATGTCTTGCTTATATGTATATGTATGAATCATCGAACGCATCATAAGCGTCATAGCCATTAATCGACAACATTATTTTTGGGCTTAGTATATCCGCCACCAATAGTAATGTAATGTAATGTATGTAACAGGCGGAAGGAGTCATCGCCGCCTGTCTGTCTGTCCGTATGAACCACTGGCTCTCAGAGACAATAAAATATAGGCTGTAATTCTTTGTCGACAGCTCTTGTTATATTTGTACGCAGATCCAGTTTGTTTCACGCGAAATGAGCCGAAGAGGGTCTGGGGTTCAGTGTTGCCAACGCTTGGTGGTCACACCAGAGAAGTCAAAAAAAAGAAGGCAATTGTATAGTATTTCTTTATAACGCAAATTGCTTAAAATTTGACCAACCTCCTCGGAAGTTAAGTACTTTCCCATTGTACCAATCTGTGGAAGATACCTTGGACGTCATACTAAAACAGCATTTTTCAGCTCAATGCAAGTTGGTCTAGCTGCTTTAATCCAGTGCTTAAACTTAGGATCTTTCAACCAAGCATCGCAAATTTGTTGTTTATACAATTGAGTCATTTTTGGCATTCGAGCACCGTACAAACAAACGCACCACAAAAATCAGTTAATTTGAATGTTGAGAAAATACCAAAACACTGCACAGGGTAAATAGTATTTTAGTATTTAAAATACGCAATTCGGTCACGCTGACCGGTATACGTGGTGTATTTGAATCGATAGATACATTAGAGCATTAAATTTTAAAGTCTACTGTTTTTCAATTGGCTTTTAATAAGTAAATAGTAAAAATGATTTAAAGTAACTAAAAATAGGAAAGTTTTTTTTGAAATAGCCAAAATAACAGACTCCCACTAAATGGAGTAGTTTCCAGATTTAGGTCATGCAAAATAGCCAAAGCTGGCTAGAAAATAGCTTAATTGGCAATACCAGTGGGGTTCTAATCGCAGCGCACGGCTCGGCTGGTGTCGCAATAATACTGTTGCGAATGATACGTTTTTGCTTAAGACTTATTTTAAGCATATAAATTTAAGCATATAAATTATATGGTTATTATTTTATTAAATTTCATATTATTTTCAATTACTTAAAACAGTCTAGCATTGATGTTGATTAAGGTTTTGCTATTATTGTTGCACTAAAATGTTGGAAGGTAAAATTTTAAATATACTATTATAATATAACGCACTGCTGAAATCAGTGGTGATGCTAATTTTAACGCCAAGTTCTTAGTTAAGCGTTGTTCTCAGATAAGCGAAATCACGTTTTTCGTGCAACTCCATATAAAACAAGCAAGAAAGCTATAATCGAGAGTGCTAGACTGTCAGATACCCGCTACCCATTTCGAATAAAAGCAAAACAGTACAGTATTATTCTTAAAATATACCAAATTAATATACCTCAAATTATACCGAAATATATATTTGGTATATTAATATAGTACTACATTGAGAATATACCATAGAATAAAAAATATACAAAATATAAAATTATCGGCGGGGCTCCGGTTTTCACATTCACATTTCGTTTTGAATACGAAAATGAAAAAATTGGTTCTCCCTTTTCAGTTTCGAAAGATTCTTTCGATTTACAAAACGAGTAAGTTCGCAAAATTATTATTATTATTTGCATTTACTTTTGTAAATGCCTTTTTCTACATCAAATCGTATCTTATTGTAAAAAAGTTGACTTATTGGTTTAATGCCGCTCTTTAAGACAGTCATTTGCCGTCGGCAACAACAATTTTCGTTTTGGTGAGCGACAGATAAATCCGACACCATGAGCAAGTTAAAAATACTTGTATAATGAAACGGATGGCATTAAATTTGTTGAAGTTGGATAAAATATGTTTTTAAAAATGTACTTATATAATATAATTACTTAAGTGTTAAAATTGCATAAAAAAGTTGTTGAAATCACCGGAATGAAATCGATTAAAAATGTGGCACCCGCTTTTTGTGGGAAACAGCTGATTGCCGTTCCACTGTTTTTTTATGTAAGTTTTAAATCTTTATTTGCAAATAAGACAAAAGCTTATATATTTATTTCGGGGAAATGCATAAATCCCCTATGCAGGATAAAAATATATTTATTTGAGTTCTATCCACGCAGGAAATTGGACATACGGAATGAATTTTTCGTGTTGTTTCTGACCAAAACACAAGTCAGCTATTTCAGCAGAAGGAAATGAAATATTCCGTGCAAACGGTGCACCTAAAAACGAAAATCTCGGTTTTGATCCCAAAACGAAAAGTGATTACCAGAGCACGCCAGTATATCTCTATCTCTCATTGTCTCTGAGATCTATGTGTTCATACAGACGGATGGACTGACAGACCTACAGATAGACAGACAGGCGGACAAACGGGCATGGCTAGATCGTCTCGTTGACACTGATCAAGAATATATATACTTCATTGGGTTGGAAATGCCTCTATCTGCTTGTTACATACATTTCCTGTGGGCACTAAATTAAAATACTCTATATAATAATCTTATTTTGTTAAGGGGTCGAAGTAAATAGGAGCACCGCTAAATTGAGTGTTTCGTGGTATGCCATGTTCGCATTCTATGCTCTCACATACTTTTATAATGGCACAATGTTGAAATACCGTTGCGAGGAACCAATCCTATTGGCGTTAAAAAAAATTAACATCCTTACATCTTTTTAGGTAAGAATAACCTTTTGATTATTTATTGCAGGGACGGTTGTGGAATCCGAATAATGCTGGCATTGGCGATTTATGTAATCCAAAATTGTCTAGTAGCAGCACTCGAGTTGGAAGCTCGCGATCGGGCAGAGCCAGTCGCGATTCAATCAACAGCTGCGGGACAAGTTCAGAGCGATCAACTATATTAGATCCAGATTGTCTGGGTCATAGCCATCAGACGTCAGCAGCTTCGCAGCCTCAGTCTCAACGGCAGCACGTTCACCATAAGCCACATATCAAGCGTCCAATGAACGCATTCATGGTTTGGGCAAAAGACGAGCGCAGAAAGATACTAAAAGCCTGTCCCGACATGCACAACTCAAATATATCAAAGATTTTGGGTGCTCGATGGAAAGCAATGTCAAACGCTGATAAGCAACCCTACTATGAGGAGCAATCGCGTCTATCGAAACTGCATATGGAACAGCATCCCGACTATCGTTATAGACCGCGTCCAAAACGCACCTGCATTGTCGATGGTAAAAAGATGCGCATATCCGAGTACAAAGTTTTAATGCGAAATCGCCGTGCTGAGATGCGTCAACTCTGGTGCCGTGGTGGCGGACCGAGCTCGTCATCGAATGAGTTGTCTGCATCGGAAGGTGTAGTACAAGCAGCAGCGGCTGCTGCAGCAGCGGCTGCTGCCTATCATTTGAAGGAAATGGACCAGACCGATGGTGCTACACCAACGACGAGTCTTCCAATAAACGGGCCAAATGCTAGCTATCATTACCCAGCCGAAAGTTTGTCGCCGTCTGGCTTTTCATCCGAGGATATGGAAATTTCATCGATGCGTGACGTTGACGACTAAGTAATTAGTTCAGAAATTTAAAATATAGCAAAGAGTTCCATTGTCGGATATAACATATTTTGTATAACATATTCAAGGCTAATGTATATAAAAGGTTAAGAGCTATCGATAGTTGTCAAAATCAACAAGTTTGCCGTATAGAAATATTAGAAATTACGACTTCCACTACATGTGAATTATCTATTTGTTATTTGCCATATTTCATTAGACACAGCTCAGTATACCTTTTGGAAATCCACAAATATAAAATTATAATTTTAAATTCAAGTTAATTACTTTACAAACAAAACAAACCCGGCAATTACTGATTACCCTTCAAAATCGCCATCGATAGTTCCTACCGTTAGTATACATATTTATAGCACTTGCTTTTGCATAGTGTAAATATTTAAATTAAAATAAAATATAATATGGGTTAGCTTCAATGTATAGTTACTTAAGTTTCAGTTCAAGTGCCATTACATTCAAATGTTTAATTTTTAATAGTGATTGAGTAGTATGATTAGACGAAGTGTTTACCCAACTTTTGTGCCATTCACGCACCAATGCCATAGCAAATTATGCAATTAACTAGTAGTTAGTAATCTTGGATGCATATAGGGAACACAGAGAAACCAACAGCTTGCCAGCTAGATACCCGCTACCCATTTTTGAGTGACCAACAATGCGAACGTAGATTAGTAATACAATGTATTATTGATTAAATACACACATACATATGTACATATACAATGTTACATATGTATGTATATGTACTATAAGTTATACATCATACCTTGTCACCCAATGCCAGTGCAATAAAATCATCCGAACATAATTGGATTTTCAGGGATAAGTTAGATTATAGCTATTTTTCTATGTACCAAAAATTTAATCTTGAATTTAAAATTGATGCTCTTTCGTTTTTTCTATCTAAGAGACCAATGTTATTCCTTTTCTATTTACATACGTTTTCTGTAGACACTATCTTTTATCATATGAGTAGCGGGTATAAAATGTATATGTACGTCGAAATTGCCGACAGTATCTATAACCATATACACAAATACATACTTATTAATGACTTATTTAAAATAAATCCAAAAATTAAAAAATCACTTCAATATATGGTAATACATAGTAAATACATATCTGTAAATATATGCATATTGAAATACGCCATCTGCAGTTTAATTCTGAAAGCTACTTCCCATTTTAGATGAAAACTCCCATACACCTGTTCTTAGCTTGCTCTCTTTTGTATAAGACCGTCAAAAATGTTCGCAGCGGCATTTCATTTACACAGTCCAAGCACGAACAAAATAAAGGGCTACGCTACGAAAATTTATGTGGATCTCAACTTATCTGTTCCACAGACGGAAAAATAGACAACCTATTTTTGGCACTGATATAATAGAAATAGACGAAGAATCTAAGTTCATTTGTTACTTTAAATAATTAAAGGGCGAAATTTTTGACGTGCGGAAAAGTTATATTTTTCGAAATAAATATTTCACGTATTGAAGTTTATCAGCACTATTACAACCCAAAAAATAAAACCGAACGCTGCGATTGGAACCCCATAGCATCACCATTTCGAAATTCTAAGTTTTATATGGATAGTGATTTAAATAAAAATGTGAACGGGATATATGACCTGCGAAAAGCTATATATTTCGCAAGTATCACATTGAGCCATTCTTAGCAATATTTGTGTGCCTACACTTGACATGAAAATGGTAAAAATTAAAAAATTCATGGCGGCACCACTGAAACATTTGCCTATCACAAAATTCTATTATTTTAAAAAAATGATATTACATTCATTGCCTAATTATATGGCCCAAACACTAATTAGTGCAATTTATACCTGCTAGAGATGGGAAACAATCGATATTTGGGGCCATCGATATTTTCTTTGTTCTTAAAAGTTTTCAGTTACCAATACATACGCATGTATACATTTTCACTTTTCATGCAGAACGTCAGTTAGAAACAACACTTTTCACATAGTTGTCCATTTTCAACCATCATTCGCTTCCAAGGAATCAACAATTTAATAAAATTAAATTAATGTGACATAAAACCAAATTTACTTACACGTTTCTCTCCTCAATGCACAGATATAATAAAACAATCGATAGTAATCAAAGAACCTTCGAAGTTTAGAAAATTTGAGAAACATCGATAGTGCCATCGATTGTTTTCCAACTCTAATACCCGCTACCCATAGGAAAGAAGGGTATTATAACTTTGTGGAAATGTATGTAACAGGCATAAGGAGGCATCTCCGACCCTATAAAGTATATAAATTCTTGATCAGCGTCAACAGCCGAGCTGATCACGCCATATCCGTCTTTCTCTCTGTCCGTCTGCCCACATTTGTTATGTTTGCACGCAGATAAAGTGTGTTTCAAAATTCAACGGCTACTTCCGCCCATACAAACCGACAAAAATCGAATAACAAGCGTAATTTTCTATCTAGAATAGAATTTTGGTATATACAATAGTAACTATAGTCTTTGTGATTCATGAAAATTTGGTTGCAATCAGATAAAAATTGTCAAAGTTATTAGTAGTTGGCTGACAATCTGGTATATTTTGCACTCCATAGTATACCTTGGTATTTGAAATAAAAATATGTACATATCAAATATTCCAGTTGGATTTTTTAGTATTTTGCTTTTATTCAAAATGGATAGCGGGTAGCGAGCACACTCGACTGTAGCTTTCGTATTTGTTTTTTTAGTTTAAATTTCAAATGCAGTCGTGCGACTGCTTTGTTTGAATTAATTACTATTTCTCTTTACAAGAAAATGCCTACTCGCCTTCTTTTAATTTTTTTAAATTATCCATGTTTAAGTTTGTTCTTTTTACGGATATGAGTGCGGAATAATAGGTTGTCTATATTTTATCGTCTGTTGAACAACTGACGTCCACATGTACCATATTCCAGTGTCGGTGTATCGATACGCTTTATTTATTTTCCGATTTTCTGATGGGAACAGTGGAACGAAATGCCCCGCGAAAATTTTTCACAGGCATTTTCGCGCGCGAAATCGGTCATTTGGGAATAGCGCTTCATAAGCAAATGATACAATGGTGTGGCCAAGAATTTTACTTGTTACTATTTCCATGCCAAGACATGGGGAACTTTCGAAATATATAGCAATACGAAACATAATTTATTTAGTTTATCGGGGAACAGCAATTTAGCAACAAAGAAGGTATCGATATTTGCAATAGTGGAATGTACATAAGTCAATCTCAATTTGGATATTCTTAGAGCTGATTGTACCATGTTCCCATAACGTGATCTATAGCTATTATTTGTGAATGTAAGAAAACGCAGAAAGTGTGGCAATATTTTTACAAAACAGCCGATTGTTGGTGACTGGTAACAATATCTAAACATTTGTATATACATATTTTTGCAAAACTAAAAGCCAAAATTACAAAATTTTGATTTTACTTACATACATATACATACATATGTATATATATTTGAAACCACTCAGAAACTATGTTAAATCATCCGTTTTTATGCTTGTGGAAATATATATAAAATATAATTTATATGTATATACATACATATATAATAACGAAATTGAGTCTTATAAATGATCTGACTTAAGGTTAACAGTGAAAATCCGAATACTAAATAAACAGAAACACGAATTATAGAGAACCGTCATTTTATTTTGATATTCAGCTGAAGACTATTTTACAAAAATTTTTCCGAGTTAATATATAGTTTATTTGAGTGAATAAGTTTTATATTAACTGATGTTTCAGCGATCATGCACGCGCAAGCTTGTTTATGATTACTGTAGCATAATTTCGCAATATGCTACTAAAGCTTATTTGAGTAAATGCATTTTATTTAACATGCATATGTTTCGTATTATTGCATGCGCAAGCTTGTTAATTGATGTAGCATAGTTTCGCAATATGCTACTGTATATATTATAATGCAGTGGCGAGCACATGTGAATATACTATATACTTACATATGTATATGTTGGTCACTTCTGACTTCAAGGTGATGTAAAATTCGTAAAAATATATATTTATATATAAATTGCCTTAATTTATTTTTTCCAATAATCTTTATTATTTTTTCTATAACAAGTTGCTTATATTTTAAATTATTGATTATTTAAAAAGTCAAAGTATCCACTTTTGCACTTTTTCAACATTTTTTAATTTTAACTTTTGATAAATAATGGATTTTCAAAAATTATGATATTGTTGTGTCTTTAAACACTATTGAGCTATCGAACGTGGATAAACTTAGTGCATATTTTTCATATTTTGTGCCAACAACGCGATATTTCTCTAATTTCGATAAAATGAGAAAAATTCCTTGGCAAATATGTATACGATATATGTATATAAATATAAATAATAATAATATAATGCAATAATTATAAATGCAGTAAGCGTTACCATACAGCTGGGAAGTTGTTGCCATCAGAATAAATGTGACCCATAATTCTTATATGTCAAAACAAGTCGCCTATAGCGCATATAGCTCACATACATAGCGTTATTGCGATATTGACGTAACGAAATTGTCCCTATAAGTCAGTGAGACTTATATAGACAGTACAAGATCTGCCCTAGTAAATACTGCAATAAAAATAACAAAACAATAATTATTTCTACATTTTTATTAATTTAATTTTAATTTTTCTAATAAAATTTAAGTTGCTTGTAAATAAATACCAAAAATTATTTTATGAAAATAAAAATATATATTATTTTGTTATTTTTATTATAATATATATTAGAATATATGTATATAATTTACAGCTATGGACCTCTACTGGTCTATGCTTCGCCTCTAGCAGGGGCGGCCGGTCTAACCTATATTTATATAATTACGGTTCCCGAATTTATTGGTTGCGAATAGATATATGATTCTTTTAAAGCGCTGTTCGCGTTTGGTATATTGATAGAATACCCAATTCTAAATATATCATAGAGGGCAAAATACACCGGATTGTCAGCCAATGCAACTAAGACCACTAGTAAGTAGGCGTTTTTGCCCATTCAAAAGTATTTCTGTAATCTATATATATAAAAGAAACTCGTGTTATGTTTGAGCACGTATAAATCAAGAACGGCAGAACAGATTTGAGTGAAAATTGGTAGGGAGGTAGCTTATAGCCAGGAGACGGACATAGGATACTTTTATCCCGTTCTACAGCGCGAATTATACTCCACTGAAATGTCTGCACTTATAGTGCAGTAGTAGGCTGTGATATTATGTATTTATACATAAATTATTATTATTATTATGGCCATGACAACCCTTTTATCGGGTCTCGGCCTGAAGCGCAATGTGCCTCCACGCGTCTCTGTCCTGAGCGCGCCTTCGCCAGTTGGTAATAATAAATTAATAATTAATAAATAAATAAAATACAGAAATAATAAAAAAAACACAATCTGCTTATTTATTGTCATAAGGGCGGAACAAAGTTCGCCGGGTCAACTAGTAATTTCTATAAATTTATCTGATCGCAATCAAATTTTCAGAAAACACAAAGATTAGTTAGTTATTATATATCGAAAGTTGCCGCCATTCTTATTCGACGACAGATAATTTTGAGCAATTTGTCGCCGATAATATCGCTCGATATACAAGTTTTAACGTATTGCCGTTTGTCGTGCAGTAGTCAGTACTTCAAAGTCTTTACTGGTGCAATGTAGTCCAGCTTATCTATTCTTGACGCACTAAGAGTGACAGTTATTCAACGTGTATCTTAAACTCGAGTAGATCTACTAAAGCTTCAGGTTCTTCTTCTTATCCACCTGCTTTATAATCCTATCATCTTTAAGCACTTCATTGATTAATGAATCTAAGAGATTAATGCATGGTTAAGAGATTTTAGGCGCCAAGCTTAAGAAATCACCAAACGTCAATATACTGAAAAATATAAAAGATATTTATTCTTTTCTGTTTTGTTTAGAATATAATAAATATTTTCTCAATTTTGTTTAATTCTTTTTTCATTTTCAGTTATTTTTTTTAGCATGTCGGCGAGTCTTGCACGCTGGTCCTGGTACTGGACTTGCGATAATTTTTGCCTGACCCGAATAGTACCACAACACATTTTCAACTTATCAACGACTACTGTACGTGATGCTCGGTTAACTATTCTCTTTCGATCAGATAACTGCTCGGGCTCCAATTAAGAAAACAACTTCTTTTTAGCTAATAAAAAATAGTTACTGACCGAAATATGGCTGTCGCTGCGCACGCGTCGTTGGTTATGTGCTGCATTGTTTTGTAACTTGCAGTTACGCTTATTGCACCTGACGGATCGCTTCGTTACTGAAGGCGATGAAAGCTTGGTATAAGACAAAATACAATCTCATTTCAATTATTTAATTTCCAGTAGGCATGTTTTCCGGTTCTCAAAAGACAACTTATTGCGGAATGGCAAAAAAGCGAACCATTTCAAACTCGTTTTGACAGGATGGGAAAATAGGCACGCACCTAAATGGTTTGGAAAAATATAGTAGGATGGTAACATTTACAATTTTGTGCCTGCAGGAAATATATGTCTGATAAAAGGCAGAAGCAGTCCTTTCCGACCCCATAAACTACATATATACAGCTTACTTCAAACACCACCAACCGACAACTTTAAATCAGTATACTAGCGCAAATTGATTTTGGTTTTCAGCGACAAAAATTTTGAGACAGATATGATTGCATTTGTTCCAGTTATACAAAGGTTTTTATACCAACCACCCATTGGGTAGAAGGGTAATGTATGTATCCTTGATCAGCCTAAATAGCTGAGATGAACGCCTATCAAATTTGCTTAAGTTTCCACTTCTTCCTGAAAATCGGGAAAAATTGAGTAGCAGGCGTAATATTAAAACAAACCCGCGATAAAAAACCTACAGTACTTAAGATTCCTAAAAGCGTTTGTGATCTTATAAAAATTGTGGAAGTTATTTAATACTTTTGTACGGCAAATAACGTTTACTGCAAACGGGACTAAGTTGTTTTAGCTGATATTCGTATATGTTGTACTTTATTTTATATTTTGAATGTAGTACAATATCGATATACCAAATAAGGCCTTCGAAATATATTTACTCTCACTTTCGACTTTGTTATTATTATTTTGACAATCTTTCGAAATGTGACCAAAGTTTCTGCAATTAAAGCATCTCTTGACTTTACTCTTATGATCGCAATTCTTGGAAACATGTCTTTTGCCACCACAATTATAGCATTTTATAGCGTTATTATTATTATCTTTGTCGTCATATTTTTCCTTTGTACGTAAGTAAGTACTCTAGGACACTTTCGCTTCGTTTCATTTTTCTTTCACTCATCTGTTTGTGAAGTTCTGCACTATTCGTTGTCATTTTGAATTCACTAAGAAGTGCTTGCTTTAATGCTTGTCACGTTGATATGCCATGCTCATTTGATGCAAACATACGAGCCAATCCTCTAAGAGATCGTTTTGTAAATATAAGCTTGTGTAAGCTGTCCCACTGCATTATAGAAGCCATATCTTCAAAATTATTAATCCACACTTCGTTAGATAATGTATCATCGCCACTAAACAAACGGGTTGAATCCTCGATATCTCGAAAATTAAAATTAATAAATTTGACTTTTCTTTTAGGTTGAGCCCCAATATATGTGGGATTAGTTTTATGATAATGTTTATTTATTATTTCATAAGTTTAATCCTTAATTATTATTGTATTTAGTTTATTGATTAATTAAATTATTTGATTATATTCGTCGCAGTCGTCGCTAGCACGTCTTACTTTTTTTCGTCGTCATCACAAAATCCATTCTATCGACTTCTCTCCCAATCGATACTCCTTTCTTCCCTTAATCGATAGGTGGTTAGATTGGCGTTGCCAGACCCATTCCCACACTTATGCGTTTAGGACGCATATCAAAAGAAAGTTGTTGTACGAATTAGCAAGAACTACCGTAAAAAAAATTGCTGACTGCGTGGAAGCGTAATGTTTTGGGGCTCAGTTTCATATAATAGTTTGAAAGACTTGGTTTCCATAGACGGATCCATTTACCAGAAGCGATATTTAGAATCCTTAAAGTATTTTGCGTTTCTTTCCGGCGACAGATTTTTAGGAAAAGATTTTAGTTTCCAACAGGAGAACGCTACAAGGGCAAAATTCGAATTTTACGGATTTTACGATAACTCATATAGCACGTATGGCGCTGTTCTGTATTCCACACCCAGACAAATTTGTACAGATTGCACAATCGTATTGGCGTGGCTGGATAAGCTTAATAATAAGTTAGCCTTTGTGGCTAACCGAATCACTAGATCCAATTGGTCATTCGCACATGGTAACATGTTCGCTCCGGTCCGACTAAGCTGCCCGTGCCACTTCGCATAAAGCGCTACTGGCTAGCCACCTATAGTGGCAGGGATTCGAATGGCTTACGCACTCACCACCGGTCACCACTCGCCTTCGCCAGCCTTCGGACTCGATATAGAGTTGCAGCTTCCAGCGGCGAAGAGTCATGCATTGTCCGAACTTCCTCAACCGTTTCTCCAGGGTTGTTTGAGCATTTAGGGTGCTTCCGTATGTGGCTCGCCGACATGTTAAGATTTTCACAGCGTTGCCGCCATCCAGAAAAGGTTAGTGCTCAAAAGCTTTCATAGGCTCAGGAGAAGCTAATCCCACGATCTCAGCAACAGGCGTTTACTAAAAGGTGTACTTCACTTCGCGATTGTAACCGCATACTTGATTTAAGTGTTATTCTTAACTTGAATTCTTGTCAAAAACAAGGCATCCTCCTTTTTTGGACGCGTGAAGGTAAGTCTATGTAGAACCGGCTGCCCTTGGAGGGCGGAGCATAGGTTCGTAACTGTACCGGTACAAGTTGGCTTCGTCTCAGAATGAATGCAGCCATCGACTTCCTAGGTGGCAACGTCACTGAAATTGTTCAGATGCGATTCAAGGTATTTCTCTAGAGCAAGGAGAAGTTTTTGTCGAAGCCGTTTTCGACTTATGGAGGTTGAGTTACAGCACACTCATTAAAGGATTGAATGCTCACGGGATTGTCAGTCTGCATGGAAAGCTCATCCCAATCCTCCTCAGTCTTGTCTTTCAGGTTTAGGTGCAAGGTGGCAAAGGTCATGCTCCTCGGACCGAGACACAGTGGGCGATTTGGTCTCACTAGCGGGATTTAATTCAAATTTTTAAATTTGAAAAGCGTTGATATTTTTCACAAGTCGACAACAGATGCTTTGATTAGATTTATCAAAGCGTTTTAAAAGCTCTACGATCAACTGATCATCAGCTGTGAACGGTCAAGCACACCATATGATTTTGCAAAGAGCTCTAGAAAATTCTTTCTTTTTCGCGCATTGATTTCGAGTTCCTCGGAAATTTACAATTTTATTGAATTTGTTAAAAGTTTGGCTTTTTATTATCTTCAAGGTATGTATTACAAAAAATCAATGTTTGTGACCGGTCTATAAATGTGTAGCTCATAAAACGTAGTGGTAATTCAGTGTATTAACAACGAGTCCGGATTAGCGTACACCTTTCTTTCGTGGAGTCGAACTTACTGGATTCAAGTGAATTCAGTCTAACTCTTTATTAGCCGAATAAGTGAATCAGTGGCGTCCAAAATGTGTAATATGAACTGCTATTACCTGCTAGCCTTAGGACGTGTGCCTACACACACATACACACATATATATTAACTTGACGCTCTCTCGGCTATCTGAACTCTCTCTCGATATTGGCCGATCAGTGTTGCCAGTTTAGCTTATTATAAGCTAGTTCTAGCATATTTGAAAATGGAAAAGCTTGTAAAATATGCATCTAGCTTATAGCTTGAAATATAGCTTATTTTAAAATTCATCTAACATATTCTAGTTTTAAATGTATTTGCGACATAAACGGTTTGTTCTGTAAGAAAAATATGCATGCTTGTTCTTTTTTTGCCGATGGTTATGTTCATTTCGTATGATCGTGAATTTATTTCTAATTAATAGTGACATCGAATAACGATCTTCTGAAGTGTTACCACTAATCGTTTGGAGTTGTGAAATTAAATAAAGCGTTTGTTAAAATGCCAAAAGAGATATATGTACATATGTATGTATAAACAAACAGCATCGAAGAAGCATATGTTAGCAATAGGCAGTAATAAGACATTTAATAAGATTTTTGTTCAATCATACAAAAACTATTATAAATTCATCACCTTTGAATTGGTGTTTTTTTCTTTTGGAAACTGTGGCAATGGAAATTTAAAGACCTAATCATAAATATAGCCCCCAAAGATTTTTTCCACCCACATAAAAATATAATAAGGTTTAATGTTTTCTCTCATTTGGGTGTAACTTATTTTTCTGCATTATTTTTTCAAATTTGGCTTATTCTAGCTTGTTTTTCAAAAATCTAGCTTATACGGGTGCTCAAAACCTGACAACACTGTACATAATTGAGCTACGCGGTCTATCTTGATCGAGAAGCAGAATAAAACGGACGCTAAGCTGCAATTCGTATTGTTTTATTAAGTGTGTGTGTAACTACCACAAACGCAGAAGTGGGATCGACTAAAAAAATATGAACACCTCTACATTTGATAAATACACAACGGCACAATTAAACAAGAACAGGGAACCAGAAAACCCGCAGGGGACAGAGAAACCAGAAATCGAAACATTGCTGCATTACAATTTGGAAAATCAAATACAAAAGAGTGAAAATCGTTTGCCATTACACGCGATGAGCCAACCGACAATCAGACTGCCAGACAGAAAACAAGTAAGAAAGCTACAGTCGAGTGTACTCGACTGTGAGATACCCACTACCCAATTTGATTAAAAGCAATATATTTTGCGGCATTGTTCTCAAAATATACCGAATATACTGCAAATATGCTAAAAATACTAAGAATATACCAAATGGTATGTTTGGTATATCGATATATTACACCATTCAAAATATACCATAGACGGCACAATGTGCTAGATTGACGGCCAAAGCAACTCAGACCCCTAGTAAGTGGGCGTTTTTGCCCAAACAATAGTATTTCTTTAATAACTTCCACAATTTGTATCTGATCGCAACCAAATTCGGGAATCATAACTACTATAGTAATTATTATATATACCAAAATTCGCAACTCTAGCTTTAAAATTACGCTTGTTACTCAATTTTTTGGTTTGCGGGGGCGGAAGTGGGCGTGGCAAAAATTTGAAACAAACTTGATCTGCGTGCAAACATAACAAATGCTGTCGAAAAAATTATAGTTCTATCTCTTATAGTCACTGAGATCTAGGTGTTCATACGGACGGACGGACAGACACACAGACGGACAGACGGACAGACACACAGACGGACAGACGGACATGGCTAGATCATTTCTACAGCGTCTACGCCCCTCCGAGCGATAGTTATGACCAATTCGAAGAGATGCTGGAGCATCTGGTACAACATGCGAGAGTAAGAGGGCCAGCGGTTATAGCGGGCGACTTCAACGCCTGGGCAGTAGAATGGGGAGCCGAACATCGAATCAACGAGGTAGGGCAGTCATTAATGCAATGAGTCAGCTCGACCTGATATTGCTGAACGACGGACTCAAACCAACATTTGACAACGACAGAGGCTCATCATACATTGACGTCACCTTCGCCAGTAGGGCTGTATCAGGGAATGCGAAGTGGGAGGTACTTGACGACGTAACAATGAGTGACCATGCATTGATTGTTTTAATGTTACACTGACGTGCGTGATAAGCAAACAACGAATAAGTGAGTTAGGACGGGCGTGGGACGTCAACAAAATTGACAATGACATGCTAAATTACGTTATTGACGATCTGGAAAACCCAATTGGACCTGCAGAGACAATGGTATCAAACCTTACGCAATCACTAAGAAGGATATGCGATGCAACAATGCCGCGTAGAACGCGAAAGAAGACTAAACCACCAGTATATTGGTGGAGTGACTCCTTTAGGGAATTGAGGACGGAGTGCTTCACAGCGAGGAGACGGGCACAGCGGGCACGGGGGCGCGAAAACCACTCGCACATGGTTGACCGCCATAGAATAGCTCGTGCCACGTTGAAAAAGCCATTGCAAAAGCCAAAGCCGAGGCGTTCAAGGACCTGCTCGCAAGTGTTGACGAGAACCCATGGGGCCCGGCATATAAAATCGTCTACAAGAGGATTAAATCAGCAGGGAAGAAAATATATATGGAGCCCGATGTCATGGCGAACATCGTAGAGGAGCTGTTTCCCAAGCAAACATCCCTATGGCAGCCGGCGCAGGTATCTCCTGGAGCACTTTTTCCTTGCATCACTCCTGAGGAAATTCTACAAGCCGCTAGCAGGATAAAGCCCGGTAAGGCCCCTGGACTTGACGGTATCCCAGGATAGTTGTAAAAGCCGTTGCAGTAGCCAAACCGGACATATTCAGCAGCACCTTCCAACAATGTCTCATGGAAGGGATATTCCCGAGCACATGGAAAGAGCAGAAACTTGTTCTTATTCCGAAAGGGAAGGGCGACACATCCAACGCCAGTGGTTACCGCCCACTCTGCCTGCTGGATATTGTGGGAAAGCTATTCGAGCGAATAATCTACAGTAGGATAGAAGCTTTTACGGAGGGACCCAATGGACTGGCCCATCAACAGTATGGCTTCCGAAAGGAAGGAGCACTCTTGACGCATTGGCCAACGTCCGGGATATTGCACAAAATGCACTAGCGGGAGAAAGATGGCTAGGAGGAGCAAAGAAATACTGTGCTATCGTCACTTTAGACGTGAAGAACGCCTTTAACACAGCAAGATGGACCAGTATTCTTAGTGCCATGAGCTCCATGGGAATCCCAGATTACCTAAAGGGTATAATTGGCAGCTATTTTAGGGACCGAGTACTTTGGTACGAAACGACCGATTCCCCAAAAAGTACCAAGTCACCTCGGGAGTTCCGCAGGGTCGGTCCTTGGACCAATTCTGTGGAACATTATGTATAATGGTATCCTGACCATCAGTACACCTCGTGATACGCAGCTACACTGCTTTGCGGACGACGTGGCCATCACTGCCGTAGCCAAGACACTGGTAGAACTGCAATCTCTTTGCAATAATACCATTGTAGCAGCTACTGGCTGGTTACAGAATGTAGGGCTCGAAATTGCAGCACATAAGACCGAAGTGGTTCTACTAAGCAGCAGGAAAGGGGTTGAGAAGTTGCAAATATCTGTAAATGGTGTACAATTGGAGTCAGCGGAGGCATTGAAGTACTTGGGGGTCTTGGTCGACCATAGGCTGAGCTTCAAGGAACATGCAAAATATGCCAGCAGGAAGGCGGCTATGACAGCTACTGTGCTAGCTAGGTTAATGCCGAATGTCGGCGGCCCCAGAATGCCTGCTAGGAGGCTTATGGCCTCAGTGACGAGGGCGACACTGCTCTACGCCGCTCCAATATGGAGCTGCGTAACGGGAAAACCGTCCTATCTGAAGGAGATGCGGGCGGTCTATCGCACAGTAGCCCTACGCCTGATAATGGGCTTTTGTACCATCTCGGAGGATGCGGCACTGGTGCTGGCAGGGACGCCACCAGTTGACCTGGAGATCAGGGCACTTGCAGACATGCGGGCGGGAGCCAACCCGACCATAGTGTACGAGCATCTGTTAGTTGAGTGGCAGGGCAGATGGCGATCATCAACAAAAGGTCGATGGACAAACGTACTTATTCCTGACCTAATAGCATGGACCAACTGCAAACACAAGGAGCTGGATTATCACCTAACTCAGTTCCTTACTGACCATGGCTGCTTTCGGAGGTACCTAGCAAGGTTTCATCACGTAGATAGCCCACAGTGCATTTACTGCGTGAATGAGGTGGAGTCAGCAGAGCACGTGCTTCTACACTGCTCACGCTTTACTGACGAGAGAGAACAATTGACGAGAATGATAGGATCTCCACTATCACCATCGGGATTATTAGCTGCGATGATGGCAGACGCTGTGACATGGCAGGCGTGCCACGATATCATCATCAATATAATGACACGAGTGCGAGCTGACGAGACGACCAACAGACCAGGCAGCGATAGCTGATCCTCGACGCCCGTGGGGTGGCGGGTTAAGAATACCATCTCAGCCGTCTCGGCTTGTCGTACAAGGCGACTAAACGAGTTCCCAGCGGGCGCGTATTCGCGCAATATGACGAAGGAATGCATAGAAGCATTACATTCCTGCTCACCGACGTAGTATCTTTATTGACAGTCCCGGTGAGCACGTACTGGACAGACGAGACCATACGGAGGTTTTAGTGCGTAAGAATCGCACATATCCATCTACAGGAGGTAGATGGAATCTTTTGAAGATTTTCCTGCCGGGGTGTAAACCAAAAAAAAAAAAACATGGCTAGATCGTCTCGGCTGTTGACGCTGATCAAGAATATATATACTTTGTAGGGTCGGAGATGCCTCCTTCTACTTGTTACATACATTTCCTCTCGGCACAAAGTTATAATACCCTTCTACCCTATGGGTAGCGGGTATAAAAGTGGCTAACAGCGCTATGTTTGCCCACGACGGGCAAGAAGGCGGAATTAATAAAACGATTGCTCAATGTTTCACCAGAGATGTTTGAAGAAGTACCATCAGGAAGCAACGATTTATTAAGTTTCGCCAATATTTTGTCTGGCCAAGAAAACGAATTGCCCAACAACAACGAGCGTCATGATCAGACTCAAAATGTTCGCGAAAATTCTGACCTAGAAGAGAGTATTCACCAGGATTTGCTAAACACCGTTCAAAAGCTGCAAGAAGAATTACGTTTAAGCAAAGAGGAATTGCGAAATTCTCAGAACAACGCTGCACATCAGAAGTCTACAACAGAAATATACAACAACAACGGTGCCACACAGTGTTTGCGCGCAGCTGTACAGCGTTCGGCGCCAGAAGTCGTGAATTTCGGCGACAACAACAACGACAGCAATGGGATCGACACAAATAACAACAGCGCCACACACTTACTCGATTTGTGCACAGCTGCATAACGTTCGGCATCAGAAGTCGCAAATTTGGGCGGCAGCAACGTCAACAACAACATCAGCAGTTCTGTATGTCAAGCTATGGGCAGCACTGGAAATGTAACGGACAGTACTGGAGAAGAAAAGAATGAGCTAAACGAAGTAAAAGGTGGATCAGCGGTCTCGCTCGCACTCGCAAAGGAAGCTACGCTGGAGTTCGACGAAAAATCATGTGCACGCATTTGGGTAAGCCAACTCAAAAGCGTCGCAGCCATGTGTAAACTTGATGAGGAGTCGCTTCGCATGCTATTGGCCATGAAGTTAAAGGGAACGCTCAGCACTGGCTGCATGCAAATTCAACTCGCTTGCGTGAGCCTTTTCAAACGCTTTGCGATCAATTGATATTAGCATTCGGTACTGGAGCTTCGAAGGCAGAACTACGATGAAAGTTTGAAGTGGCAACAAAATGAGCGTTTTGCAATGTACTTCGAGGAGAAGATTGTTTTAGAACAATCAATTAAATTGGGCAACGATGAGCTTTTGGACAAATCATCGAAGGTATATCGTCGCTGAACTTACGCAACCAGGCGCGCATTCAAAGATTTGGGGATCCAGAGCAGATGTTACAAGTCTTTGCACACATACGCCTTCCGAAGTACGGTGCAATGGGAGGTACTAAGACGACGGCGGAAAGCAACGATAAGCGATGCCACAACTGCAACTCCAAAGGTCATTTTGCCAGGAATGCCGCAAGCCAAAAAGGAGCCTGGATCATGTTATGCTTGCGGAGAGATGGGCCATGTCATAGCAGAACCCAAGAAGAAGAAGAGTATTGGTGTACTCAACAAAAGCACCGGGTTCGACAACAGTTATGTAAGACACTTTAATATTTATTTTTCAAGCCAACCTAATTTGTTAACCACTGCAGAATGCCTCAAGAAGCCCTATTTGATTTCTGAAGAAATCATAATTTCCATTAAATATACCACTAGATAAACCATTCAATAGTCTCTGTTGGAATTAACAAAAGTAAATTGAATACGTTTGGAAAAGTATCTTGTTTTGTATTGAAGAGAAAAATAAAATTTAATTTTGAATTACTAATAGTCGATGATGAGTCTATGAGTTATGAAGCAGTGTTTGGTAGGGATTTCATGCATACATGCGGCATAAACTTCAATTTAGAGGTCTTGAAATATTTTGATGTTATAAGAAAAGAAGATGGCGCAAAGAGTTCTGAACAATCACGTATGGTCAGTCAACGGAAAACAGAAACCCATATCAACACTATAAAAATGAATCTAGTTTGCAACCACTGTTAAGAACAGAAACTGTTAACTGTCCGATGTTAAGCAATGAAACTTTTAAGGGACCGACTGCGACTGTTAAGCAACAACTGTTAGAGACACATCCTGTTAACGATAACAGAATGAACAATGAATCACAACTGTAAGGCTGATGTCAGAGTGCGCGCGAGAAGCGAAGCGAAGCGATGCGAGAAGCGATGAGCAAAGCGAGAAGATGTCAGAGTGAGAGCTTTGCGAGAAGCGAGTTACATTGTTATTTTGTAAGGTTTGAAAATAAACGGTAATTAAATCAAAGAATGCAAGAAAACAATCGTACGCTCTGAGAGAGTTGAAGCGATAAAGCAGGTTACAAACTGCTCTCTCGCTTTGCTCTCGCTTTCTCGCTTGAACTCGCAACTCGCTTCGCTCTCACTCTGACATCTTTCGAGCGATTGCATATGAAAAAGGTTGCAATGGTTTATCGCTCGTTCTCGCCCAATATTATCGCATCGCTTCTCGCGCGCACTCTGACATCAGCCTTAGGAGATTATTATGCTAAATCACAATTATTAAGAGACGATGATAATGAATCACAACTGTTAGGAAATGTTTATGCTAAATCACAACTGTTAGATGATAATGATGCTGAATCACAACTGTTAGACGATCAATTTATTAAGGGCGATAAATTAAATGAAAAACTGTTATGGAATTATTGGCTGAAGCGGAAATTGTAAAAAGGAATCCAGGAGTTTCTACGGATAAGAAAATAGTAAAGAGCAAAAAAGATTTGTCAACGGAAAACAGGCAAAATATAATTAAGCATATTAGACAACAAGATTACGATAGACTGCATATAAAACGATATGATGGGCTAGAATTGGTAGATAGTTTTGACAAAGACATGTTCAATATTCAGATTGTAGAAGATCAAGAACAAGTTTATAATTATGGAGAAGATATAGATTTTCACGTTGTCAATTTGTAAAGATGACATACATATGTAAAGACTCAAAGGCCAGATGCTCCAATGAAAAGTGCGAAATGAAAATATCATTAAGCGATGATAAGCCTTTCAGTTGTTCACCTAGACAATTGTCATACACTGAAAAAGAAAAACTTCTCAAGATGTTAGATGAGTATATGGAAAACGGAATAATAAGACTCACAGTTTGCCTCGCCAATCGTATTAGTTAAAAGGAAGACAGGAGATTTACGTTTATGT
Source organism: Drosophila sulfurigaster albostrigata (assembly GCF_023558435.1). Taxonomy (NCBI): domain Eukaryota; kingdom Metazoa; phylum Arthropoda; class Insecta; order Diptera; family Drosophilidae; genus Drosophila; species Drosophila sulfurigaster. Next base: position 280,477 of record NC_084884.1, read on the forward strand.
ATAGATTTTCGGAAACTAAACAAAGTATTAATAAAGGACAACTATCCACTACCTTTAATTGATAACTTACTAGACAAATTAGTAAACAAATATTCACAAAATTAGACTTAAAGATTGCACTATGAGCCGAAAGCCCAAATTTGCGGCATAAACTCTAAAAATGGACCTAAGATTCTGAAAATTTGCACAAATATCTGGGAGAGATAGATAGAATTTCGGAAAAATTTTGTGTCAAATTGACCACGCCTTCCCCGCCCCCATATAACCGTCCGTATGAAACACTGGATCTCAGAGACTATAAGAGATAGAGCTATAATTTTTTCGACAGCATTTGTTATGTTTGCACGCAGATCAAGTTTGTTTCAAATTTTGCCACGCCCACTTCCGCCCCCGCAAATCAAAAAATCGAATAACACGCGTAATTTTAAAGCTAGAGTTGTTTTGGTTTGTACAAAAATTACTATAGTAGTTATGATTCCTGAAAATTTGGTTGCGATCAGATAAAATTGTCGAAGTTATAAAGAAATACTTTGAGCAGCGCTGCGTGAGAGAACTCATAAACACCTGCAACATGTATTGTTATTTCAAAAACGGGCAAAAACGGGCAAAACCATTACTAAAAATGGATTCTATAGAAATTTGTTAAAAATATTACATTTTAACCTTTAAGGCACTTGGAGGCACTTAAAAGAAAAGCTTCACAGAACACATGTACTTTTGTTAGAATAAGCTAGAACAACACATTTGCAACACATTAGTCAAAACAACACAAACATTTAGAAATATAGAAAAACGTTTAGTAACTATTAATTAACATACCTTGATTTTTATTTTCCATTTACACACTTTTAACTTTTAATGTTTGGTTAAATTGATTTACGAGGTGCAAGTCGTCAAAATTTTCGCGGGTTTTTGTCTAAAACAAAACAACACTGAACAGCTGACTTTAAAAGCGCGCAAAAATTAGGGTATTCCCAAAAATTTTATCAACATTTTTTATATCATATAAGTATTCAAGATACCAAAAAATAATTAAACAACACTATTTCAAAAAAAAAAATCATTTATGCCGCAAATTTGGGCTTTCGGACCATAGTGCACTGGTGTTGCTCGCCGTTGCTCTGGTTGTTGCTTTGGTTGCTCTCTGCTGGAGTTGACGTAGTTGTTGTTGCCGCCGCCGCTGTTAAATCCTCTTGATTGGCAATCTTCTTGCTTGCAACGTTATTGTTGTTATTCTTAATGTTGTTGGCAATGAGCGCAGCTGCAATCGAGCTACGCGATGCTGCAAGTCGTTGCTGCAGCTGCTGCTTCTGTAGTTGTTGTTGCTGCTGCTTCTTTTGATGTTGTTTTTGTAGTGGTTGTTGCCGCTGCTGCAAGTCTTTGTGCAGTTGCTTGTGTTGTTGATATGTCTGCTGTTATCGCCTTCTTCGCGCACACACTCGCAGTCACACGTGCACACCATTTTTCGCACAGACACCAATTTTTCCGACCTCTTTTTTCTTCTCGGTGGACCGTCTCCAACCTCGATCGCAAACCAACTCTTGACTTCCAAAAATCCACATGCTCATCTCTTGAAAAAGTTGACGTTCCTTTTTCATCTCCTATTTAACAGGAGGAGCAATTTTCAAATTTTCCCCTTGGAGTTGCCCTTTCCTATCTCCGATACATCGCCTCGCGATATATCGATAACTCCCCAACATTGCTGGCACAAACGATATCCAAAACGTAAAAATTTTTCTTAATTTGGATCAGATTAGAATAGTAGTTTAAAAATATTAACAACTTGCCTCTGATTGTTTTATAAAAACGCGCAGAAAAAATTAAAAGGTAATTTACAACAACTTGCAAAACAAATGACGCATTATACTCAAAATTGCACATGCTCGAGAAAAATGTCCTACAGACAGACACGAGTAAACAAAATCTGTAATAATCCCGAGTTTAGAACCAGACTTGTCGCAGGAATTGGTCATGTTTACGTCAATTTGCAGAGTTTTTCAGAAAAGTAGGCGGTACGCGTTGCGCTAAGAGGGCGCGTGCACCAGTCTCGTTGGCGATCACTGTCTGGCATGACGAGTCATCCAGCGATCTTCTTGATTTTCTGCTGGTCACGAGTATGGCATGACACGAAAACAATAGGGACACTATTAGCTCTCTTATACATAGCCGCTTATGGAATGATGCGGCGGAAGATTCTAGCACTAACCATATAATACATACATACATGCTTTAACTCTTGAAGCAAAACGTAGCATTCGCAGAAGAGCCGATCGATGTTATTAGAACTCCAGAGCCTCTTTGGCTCGAACTTTTTAATTCGAATTTTAAATAGTTTTTGCAAAAAGAATTAAGGCTTCATTTTAATATTTCAATTTAAAATATTTTAAATCATCAAAGATCAATGCGCAATTGGTTCTTACTTCTATCAGCAAGCTAAAAAGGAATGAAAAATGTAAATCGCATTTAAAAAAAACAAAATATGCATGAATTCTCGATCGGGAATCGATCTCGCACACCACAATATGTTGGGCTTGCATACTAAAAGCAGAGTCATTGCACATCTAAGACATAAGCATTTGTTGTCGTCTTCATATTCAAGACTTTCAGCGCGGAAAAACAAAATTTACGTGCTCTAGCTGTTTGTCTGCGAGACAACTGCACGTTGCAAAATTCATATGCATACACATACCAATATAGGCGAGGATGTAGATACATAGATCATTCCGCATTCGATCTGCAACTGAACTTTAGTCACTGAATTGAGTGTCTGACATACGCGGCACGTTGCATTAGAACTTCGAATTTCAAAATGAGCCGAAGAGGCTCTGTCTGGGGTTCCAATCGCAGCGCTCGGCTCTTCTGGGGTCATAATAATGCTGTTCCGAATGATACGTTTTGCTTCAAGAGTTAAAGCATCTACATACATATGTATTATATGGTTAGTGTTTCTAGTTAACGAAAATTTTCAATGATGCAGCCCATTCTAAACTGTAATAATAATAACAATATTGCCAAAGGCCAAAGCAGTCAGCGTTAGTAAATTTACGCCAGGTTATAAATTAATTTATAATCGATACATTATAATAAATAAATAAATAATAATAAAAGGTAAAAATCAATGTAAATATATAGAGGCTTAAGAAAATATTTAAAGATATATAGTTAATAATTACCAAGACGACCAAATTGACAACTTTGTACAGGAATATGAGTTTTACAGAAAGTCCTTAAATAATTAAATTAAATATTTTTAGTTGATATGTATCTATTACCTTTGATATTTTTCTTCTTCCTAAGTTTGTTTATTCTTGAACCCCTAACAGCTGTTTGAATGGTGAGTCGTTGGTGTCAACACTTGAATCGCATCAAGCAATAGATACGTGGAAACACAAGAAAACTTCGCATGGTAGCTATTTATTCAGTATTAGCATTTTTATCGTTATCGATGTGCAACTCTGCAATGCATCCGTGCTCGATGTATCGTTATTTCTTCCATCACTATCGCATTTATCAGAAAATGTCGAGTGTGTTGAATTGCCTTAATATAATATAGATTATCGTTACGGTTTTTCTGAAAAAATATTATTTTTAAAGTGCTAGCAACTATTCCTACTCCCTGGAGGTAGTTGTAAGTAAAATCTGTGATCCGTGGCTACAAAAATATTTTTATTATGTTCATGTGTGTGTGTGCCTTTAAAGGTATGCATTCATGTGTACATGATATGTATTTCAAATTTTAAAAGATTATGAATATATAAATTTAATACAGTGATGGAGTACATATTATGTAGTCATTTAATAACAGGATAAAAAGTATATTTAATGTGAGAATATTTCTTGAAAGCATTAAAATGTGGTCATACATATATGCTGTGTATATATTGTATGTGGTATAGACGACCAGTGTGTACATAAGTATGCAAACAAAAAATTGTAAATTTAATGACCAGCATTTAAGATATGTACATGTGCACATTAATTCTATATACTATTTATTTACTCAAGTTATTTATTTATTCAAGTTAAAAATGTTTTTACTTAGTTACTTACGGCAACATCACTGCATGCATAATTGACTGAGATATCATACGTGAACTTGCCGTTCCTTGGATCTTGGATCGGGCCGGCTTGGTTATTTGTCTATATAAATGAACCAAAACCAAATTCAACAACTGACCTTACACCTATCACAGGCACTTGATCAAAACTATGATGTAAGTGATAATTTATACCACATCATACCTAAAGAGAACTCTATTTATTTATATCGTTTTCAATATTTACAGGTCGTTAATATGGAAGCTGTTCTATCCGTTATCTGTGCACTGGAAGGAACTACAATTACAAAGGATCAACTGGAGGCCACCAGATTGGCCAAATACATAAATCAACTGCGCCGCAGGACTAAAATGACCAACTGGCACGTCGAGCCAAATCGCTTTTAAAAATGGCGGGAAATGGTTGGCATTCAACATACTGTCGGTGATACGCAACCGACGAAACCTATTGCTGTCATTAATATAACGGAATCAACCATAAGTGATAACAACAATATAAGTGCGGGTCAACCGTACTGTTCAAATCAGCCTGACTCCACACTACCTAACACCGATTTATCTAATCCTCCTCAATTTGAAAACGACTCATTGCAACAGCAAACAAGTTTTTCAAACTTGATACAGCATATAAGTATTGCCGATAGTGAAGAATCCTGCAAGTTAACGAATAATCAGCTAAATTCAAATCAACTAAAATCAACAACATTAATCAATGAACTTTCGACTAATTCAACTTCAGCAGCTGGGTCTGGTGCTGATAAACTTAACGAGAGCTCGATTGTCATCGATATTGAGTCCGATTCCGATGAAAATGATTGCGGTAGACAATTGCCTACTCAACCAAAGTTTACGACTTCATCTTTTTCGACATTTCTTACCCAAGACTACTCAAAGCCAAAAAAACTAAAAAAAGATAAAAAGCGTAAGGAAAAAGTTCAAAACTATTCATTATTACATGAGACGTATTCAGAAAAACTAAAAATTCTTTTAAAAATCAAGCGATTTTAATGACCTTTCTTTTAAAGACGAAAAGGCGACAAAACTGTTTCCCAATGATTCAGGTATGTCTACAAAATTTCATTTAAGAATGTCTTAATCTCTTCTATTTTCTGATTCATGTCATCTAGAAATTTTATCACTGTCAAATAGCTCGATGAGCTCGATTTTATCTGGAGATGCCATTTCCATGTCTGCAAATTCGCAAAATAAGTGCCGCGCTACATGCGATTTAACATTTGCAGGCCGATTCAAGACAGTGAAACAGGATGTTACTTTAAATCACGACAATGACAATGGCCCAAAAACTAATTGTCAAATTAATGAAGTGGAGCAACCTATTTTAAAGACAATATATGAAGAGTATATAAATAATGACTCGAGCACTTCGTGTAGTCGGCTGTCATCATTTGAAGAACGGAGCCAACAGATTCACTTAAAATCATTTGTTGAACCAAACAAACCACAGCAATTGCTGTCACACGATAGTCATAAGGCGGATTTGCGCAATGAAAATCTTCCGACTGAAGTTCCAAAAAGGCGTGGACGAAAGAAAGGTTCAAAAGGCGTTGATTCACTGATTGCCAAAGAATCTAGTCTGTCTCAACAAATTTTTCTTGGAAGTGGTGTCAAGAAAGTGAAGACTACAAAAGAGCTTTTTAATGAAATACAGAGCCGTAAGCTAAGTATTTCTTATAATCGAAATGTGGTATATTCGCCAGTAACTGCTAACAAAATTTCAAATGATCCTATCCAACGAAATCGAGAGTCCTCCCGATCTTTAATACCTAGACCAACATCATCTTGTTCAGGTTCGTTATCGTCTTATTATATATATTTAAGTGTATTATTCTGACATTAATTTACGGCTTTTAGAAACATCAATGCATTCACCTCATATATTGGAAACTAATTCAGCAAATGTTTCTTTAAGTGGCATCGAATCTAAATTTTCAAATGTTATTGAAGGTAAGCTTTATATTATCAAAGATATCTATATGTTATTTTAAATTGCATATTTTTAATACGAGACACTATTTGAAGACTCAATGGTTATCCTTAAAGCAATTGATTTCGTTCAATATCGATAAAGGTCGCTTATTCATATTGACATACAAAATACTTTAATCTATCGACTATATAAATACTAAATATACAGGGGTGCCACAGAAAATGCTTCCAATGTAGGTGTCACAGACCCTTTATACGGTGTTTTCAAAAACACTTAAATATTTCCACAGCAAAAAAAACACAAATGGGCATCGGTAAATTTTTTAGTGCGACTGCTCGGATGAAAAACAACTGACTGAAAATATATATAACAGTCTGTCCGATAATTTTACGTTTGTGTTCGCAATTTGAAATAAATTAAAAAAGAAAACCCGTTTTTGTACTGGGGAAGCGGAGCATTTCTTGGTTTCAGTTAATTTAACATAAAATTTTTATACCCCGCTACACATAGGGTAGAAGGGTATTATAACTTTGTGCCGACAGGAAATGTATGTAATAGGTAGAAGGAGGCATCTCCGACCCTATAAAGTGTATATATTCTTGATCAGCGTCAACAGCCGAGTCGATCTAGCCATGTTCGTCTGTGTCTGTCCGTATGAACACCTAGATCTCAGAGATTATAAGAGATAGAGTATAATTTTTTCGACAGCATTTGTTATGTTTGTTTCAAATTTTTGCCACGCCTACTTCCGCCCCCGCAAATCAAAAAATCGAATCAAGCGTACAATAATAACTATAGTAGTTATGATTCCTGAAGATTTGGTTGCGATCAGATAAAATTCTTTTGTATGGGCAAAAACGCCTACTTACTAGGGGTCTTAGTTGCTTTGGCTGACAATCTGGTATATTGCGCCGTCTATGGTATATTTTGAATGCGGTACTATATCGATATACCACATATACCATTTCGTTTATTTTTAGCATTTTTACAGTATATTTGGTATATTGTGAGAATAATACCGAAAAATATATTGCTTTTATTCAAAATGGGTAGCGGGTATCTCACAGTCGAGTATACTCGACTGTATTTTTCAAAAACTAATAATTTTTCCCGCTAACAAATGTGAAGTTAATGAAATCAGTGCCCCATAATCCATAATCCCAAAAATTGTCAGGTTCTTGGCAATTCTACACACTTTATTGACAATTTCTGCTCTGGGCTGACACTTTGTTAAAATTTATTAGCATCTTTATGAAGATGAAGAAGAAGAAGATCCCAAGATGTTAAATTTTGCCTTATAGTTTGTTAAAATTTAGATTATTTATTAAATGAACAGGTAACTTTTAGATTTCAAACATTTCAAATCTTGGCGCAAAATTTACTAAACATCAGAGATATTTACCAATCGTCAGGCAACTTTTAGAACTTTCTTCAGCGAGTCTATTAGCCATGTAAGATTAACATTAGTGTACTTTGTAGCTTGATGTTTCTGAGCCACCGTACTCACCTTTTAATATGTACTGTACCCACTGTGTTTTGGTCGATTATGTATGTTTGGTTATGGCGGCTGACGAGCTGGCTAAATAAGAACAATTAGCCAATTTACTCTAAGCCAACCTGTTTCGAATAAATAAAACTAAAACCATTTACTATTCAGTGAATAGAGTATCAAAAATATTACATCGTGAAGAGTGTATTTGGCACTCTCCTGACTCGGGACTCAACTCACACCCATAAGTTTTTGTATACTGGTGCCACTCACCACTCAAAATCATGGCGGTATTGCATGTTTTTGTTCGTGTCGAACTCTTGCCTTTGATTCTTCGTCAACTTTATCGTTTTAGGTACTCATCAATTAGACACTCTTGGCTTTCGGATGGTTGTGCTTCTTGATCATCATTTTTGTACTCATGATGAAATGGCTTGTGCCTTATGAGTGTCTGCTCAAATTTAGAAAATCACACGGGTGAATGCCGAGACACCGAGGTGCTTTCCCTCACCTTGTCTATCGATGACTTTTCAGAGGTACTCTGGTTTTCACATTTCGTTTTTAAAAATGAAAAATATATGGTCCCGTATTCACTTTCACAAGTTTCTTTCGACTTACATAAGAAGTAAAAGTAAATATATTTTTTATAAATTAATCTGTTTAGTTTAACTACTTAAATGCCAAAAGTTGAAATCACCGGAATAAAATCTTTTAAAAGGTAGCATCCCTTTTTATGGGAAACAGTTGATTGCTATGCAACTGTTTTATACCCGCTACCCAGAGGGTAGAAGGGTATTATAACTTTGGGTCGGCAGGAAATGTATGTAACAGGTAGAAGTAGGCATCTCCGACCCTATAAAGTATATTATTATTATTGATCAGCGTAAACAGCCGAGAGGATCTAGCCATGTCCGTCTGTCCGTATAAAACACTGGATCTCAGAGACTATAAGTGTCAAACTCTCTCGCAAAATATCGTGCCATTTTAGCCACTTGTTCTCATCATCATGCATAAAAACTACATGATTGACGGTGCCCTAGTGTTTTCATCTGTGCCGTTGTACTATTTATTACAAAGGTTAATTTCATTTAAAGGGGTAACACCTCTGTAAGATTAAAAAACATTTTTTTCGCTAAACTATCCTAGAATTCAGAAAAAATTGTTTGACCCTCAATTCAGAGTTTTTTGGGGACCGCCACATCTAATGTAATTGTAAATTAAAACTTTAAACGCAATTTACTCGAACCACAGGTTTCAAAATTAGCACGCAGCATAACTGGAACAATTTCTTAAATTTTTGATTGAAATTTGGACCATATGTTTAGGTTGCGAATACGCAGAGAATGTCGTATAGATATTTTTTGTATTGATTGGGCAATTTTTATTTGACTAAGGACTGTCGACATTTTTAGTGAAATTTAAACTTCTTGGTTTATACACCAAAACCACAAAAATCAAAATTTTAAAAACACATTGCAGAGCGGTGACCATATCGCCGCCATTTTGTTTTTTATATAAAACAAATTCAGTTGTACTTTTAAATATATGTTTCACAACATATCCAAATTTCATACTTTTACCCCCATTCCTTCTAGGCGAAATAAAATCGCAAAAAACTCTCAAGAAACAAGGATTACAGTGTTACGTAAATGTTTGTTGCTAGCTCTAAGAAGTTTTTTATTTATTTATTTGGACGTTGACGTACTAACGCCAGTACCATCAAGTGGCCCAGTTATAACAAGCTCTGGATTGTTGATGCGCGGACAAAGTAGAACTTTTAATAAGAATTTAGACAAGTAACAAAATATAACTACTAAAAGGAAAATAAAAATGTATACAAATGTATATATTTATATAAAAATAATTACATACTAGATGGAAATTTGTAGAATTAACAGTTTAAGTTGAAGAATTGATAGAGCAAATTACGTTATGGAGATTTTTGTATTTGTATTTGGAAAGTATAGTTAGTTGTTTTACGTGTAATAAAAAGAGAGAGAAAATTCCTAGTGATCCTGACTGGCACAGTAAATCAATTTGTCTTAATAGCTTCAAAGAATCTGTTTCACCATTAATTAGTCTCTATATAAAAACAACAAGGTTTATTAATAAAAGTTTACTTCGGTAATTTAATATTAAGGTTCCAATTTAAACAACGAAGAGCAATGATCAAAAGTTGTTTCTACACTGTCTTAATATACTAGGGATTCTAGACAAGGGATCCATACTCAAGTACAGGACGAACCAAGGATATATACAAAGTTTTTGTGATGTGGTTTACATTTATGGCAATTAAAATTTAACAAATTTACTGTGCATCAAGCTTCAAGATGATTAAGGTCCCTGTGCAACCGTGAGCCCGCTAGAAAATCATTGAATGTCAGGAAAAGCTTAACGTCATCAGCATACGCGGGAATACACTATAACAGAAGGAAGATCATTTATAAGCAAAGTCAACAATAGAGGAACCAAGTGACTACTCTGGAGTAACTTGGACAGTTTTAGATACAAATACATTAGACTAAACATATTGATTTCTATTCGAAAGATATGATGAGATAAACCCTAAAAGATTAGGTTTTACAGCAGAAATAATAATAATTTTGAAAATTGGATTTATCATAGAAGAGCCAGGAGAGGATATTGCAGATGTTCCCAAAGAAGTACAGGGTCCAAAACAAAACCCAGTAAGAGAGCTACAGTCGAGTGTGCTTGACTGTGGGATACCACTACCCATTTTGAATAAAAGCAAAATATTGCTGTACCACATTTCCGAAAAATATACTAAAATATATATTTGGTATATTGGTATGGTACTACACTCAGTATATAATACTACAGAGTGCAAAACATACCAGATTGTCAGCCAAAGCAACTACGATCCTTAGTAAGTAGGCGTTTTTGCCTATACAAAAGTATTTCATCAATAACTTTGACAATTTTTATCTGATCTCAACCAAATTTTCAGAAATCACAAAGACTCTAGTCATTATTGTATAGCTTTAAAATTATGCTTTTTCGATTTTTGTCAATTTGCGGGGCCGGAAGTGGGCGTGGCAAAAATTTGAAACAAACTTGATCAGCGTGCAAACATTACAAATGCTTTCGAAAATTATATCTCCATATCTTACTAGTCTCTGAGATATATGTAGGCGGGTTTTATACCAGCTACCCATGAGGTAGAAGGGTATTATAACTTACTTTGTGTCGGCATGAAATGTAATTAGAATATATATTATTGATCAGCGTAAACAGCCGAGACGATCTAGCCATGTCCGCCTGTCCATCTTTCCGTATGAACACCTAGATCTCACAGACTATAAGAGATGGAGCTATAATTTTTCGACAGCATTTCTTATGTTTGTACGCAGATCATATTTGTTTCCAATTTTGCCACGCCTACTGAGGCCCCGGAAATAAAAAGAATCGAATAACAAGCGTAATTTTAAAGCTAGAGCGAATTTTGGTATACACAAAACAACCATAGTAATTGTGATTCTTGTAAATTTGGATGCGATCAGATAAAAATTATGGAGGTTATTAAAAAATACTTTTGTATGGGCAAAACGCCTACTTACTAGGGGTTTTAGTTGCTTTGGCTGACAATCTTGTATATTATGCCATCTATGGTATATTTTGAATGCGATACTATATTGATATACCATTAGGTATATTATTAGTATGTTGTAGTATTTTTGGTAAATTTGGAGAATAATATCGCAATGTTTTGCTTTTATTCAAAATGGGTAGCGGGTAGCTTTTTATTTGTTTATAAATATTTTTTTCAATAGGTAGTTGGTATTGAAATTCGATAATCATGATTTTTATTAGGTTATAAAATGTTTAATACATAGAAAATTTAATTGAAAAAATTCTTCAGCGAAAAAAAATTGCAAAATTGAAGAAGCGCAAAATATTAAGGAATAATTACTTAAGATTTTTATTTTAATATGGTATAGAATCTCCGTTTTCTTCACCAAGTTTTGGATCGTGTTTGTGTCGATGGCATCCCATTCTTTAACAATGGCTTCCTTCAAGCCCTCCAGTGACTCAAACTGTCTTCCACCCTTGTAGACTTTTGCTGACAAGATGCGCCAAAGGTTCTCAATTGGGTTCAAGTCCGGACTTATTGCTGGCCACTGCAATAGGGGTATATTTTATACCCGCTACCCATAGGATAGAAGGGTATTATAACTTTGTGCCGGCATGAAATTGTATGTAACAGGTAGAAGGAGGCATCTCCGACCCTATAAAGTATATATATTCTTGATCAGCATCAACAGACAAGACGATCTAGCCATGTCCGTCTGTCTGCCCGTATGAACACCTAGATCTCAGGGACTATGAGAGATAGAGCTATAATCTTTTTCGACAGAATTTGTTATGTTTGCACGTAACTTTTTACTTGTTTGATTCCAGGAATGACATCGTTACATCGCAACGATGGAGCATTATCCTGTTGAAATACCCATTCCTTGTCATGGAACTCTTCTGCAAATGGTATAAGTTGACTTTCTAGGAGATCCGTATACATTTGCGCATTTATCCGTCCTGGTACAAAGCATATAGGGGACTTTCCTTTAGCACTAAAAGCGTCCCAAACTATAAGTGAGCCACAACCGTGGTTTCGTTTATGGCAAGTCTCTCTTGGATGCCTAGGATCCCTCCAATACTTTTGGTTACCATCTGGACCGTCAATGCTAAACTTTTTCGCTAAAAATCACTTTTTCAAATTCATTTATACTTTTCATAAAATGCAAGCCTGGTCTTCTTATGTCTTGGTAAGAGATTTGGTTTGTGTACCTTTGCATCATACTGCAGGTTCAAATCTTTCGCACTCGTTGTCTGTTTATTGGCAACTGTAATTCCGCTTTTATTTGTGCACAACTCATTCAGGCATGCTCCGGTATACACTTTTCGTTTTCACTTTTTGTTTTATAGGTGCTTCGGTTTTCACAACTTTTTGGTCAAGTTTTGCTATCGGAACGTTTCATTTCTTACTGCTGAAACAGTTGGCTTGTGCTTTGGTCAGAAGTAAACAACGCGAAAAATGCCTTTCGTATTTTCAATTGCCTTTCCAGATAGATCTCACACTAGTTAATGTACACTCCTGCCCAAAATTATACAACCCCTCTACATTTTTTTTCGGCGCTTGTGGCAGAATGGGAAAACGAAAAGATCAAAACAAAGTATGAGGAATGATAGCACAAAGAGTAATGCACAAAATGAGATATTGTTGACTCTGTTTGAATCTCCCGTTTTAAAGTAACGGTAAAAAAAAGCACACACGTTTCAATTTTAGCTAGGCTGCACGTGTATCAAAACTATACGACACATTTCAATTTTTGCTGCTGGAGAGAAAAATTTGGTGGGAATTTAATTTTTTTTTATAGTTTTATGAAACATTTAATAAGTTTCAAATAAAATGCCGCATGGTTGCATATTAAAAATGAAGAAAATTGAAGAAATAAAGCTAATAACGATGTCGGCTTCAATATAAGTCAAATATCGAAGATGTTGGGTCAAAAATGATGTGTGATCACCAAATTTGTATGTGATATGGATGCATACGGTTTTAAACGCAGCTCCGGCAGAAAACCCAAACAGTTTAATAGTGATAAACGACACACAATAAAAAATCAACCAATTCATTTGCATCATACTCCTCCCTTGCTGCTTGTTTAAGTAATCCTATGTCTCAGTTGACTTTCAGGCGAACTTCCAAACCTCGGATAATATTGTAAGAGGAGTTTTAAGAAAGACTTGGTACTTAAAACACCAAAAAAAGTTACGTCTTCAAAAAAATTGAAGATAAACTGGAAATTCACCTTCATTTTGTTTATGGATATTTTATCAATATTTCTCACTAAGATAATTTTTCTGATGAAAATATGTAATCTATATGGCCTAGATGGGTTTCGACATTATTGGCGAGATTTGCGTAGAGATCCTTATGTTTTCATTGTGACATTTTTACCATTTTTGAAGATAGAAACATGAAACTTTGTACTTAAAAATAAAGATATAATTTCGGATTTTTTTTTTTCAATTGTATCACGCTTTCCTTCCCGCCCACCTTATCATAAGGTTACAACTTTAGATTTTTTCTAAAATGTTAAAATATTTTAATGTAATATATATTCAATAAATGTGCACTACATTTATTAAATTAATATATTTTCAGCAAACTCGCATTTTAAATTTGATTTGGATCCCTGCAAAATTAAATCAAAAATTAATTTGAGCCCCATATTAAGTTTTGTGACTCTATACCTTGATGCCCAGTTAATAATTTATTCTTCGCAAAGCTCTTCCTCCAGGAATCCAGCCCGAAAATTTCGAATTCATTATCTCCGACTTATTCTACCTGATTATCATTATTGTCTACAAATGCCCCTGTTGTTGGAAGCTCAATATCAAGAGATTACAGAAGAGCTGTAACATCTCTTGGTAGCTTTTTTCTATATTTAAACCTTTAGTGTTCATTTAGATTTACAGTTGAAAGCATTAAGTCAGAGAAATCCAATGCTATTAAACACATCTGATATAGTATTCAGGCTGCCGTTTTTCTTGCATGAGAAAGCAAATCGCGTTTGTACAATTTTTGCGCGCTTCTAACTGATTTTCATGGAGAGCTTCTAGACGAAGTACGGAGGTTTCTATAATTTGGTGCCAATGTACCAGTACTTTATGCAAAATTGGAGACATTGGATACCACTCATAAGTATTAATGTACTATATAACTACATCAAGACCCTGCTTCAAGTTTTGATGACCATACCTCAAACTCACATTATGTATCAATTCAAATGATATAAACACTTTTCAAAATGGCATGCAACAACAGTGAATTTTCTGTTTCATTGAGTTTTTCAAATGCTAATTTTCACTTTAAACTTGATCCTCCCTCGGTATACGTTATGCGATTACGACCAGGCTTTTCACGTGGAACATCATCTTAGGAAACTCTATTTTGAATGAGGATGCAAGCCATTGCACATTTTCTGTTGCATTTTTGGCAAATTAATATTAATCAATCCGAAAAACTGCTTAAGCTTAACTTTCATTAAGATTTTCTGAGCATTACTTTATTAATTTTCAGCGATATTTTGCAAAACAAACTGCTTCACAGCAGATTGTTGGCGGTTTGGTGCTCCCAAATTAATACAACGTTGAATGACAACTCGTATTGCCGTAAATCGGTCAAAAATGTTAACCACTATTTGATTGCTAACAGTTTAGTTAATAACATTCAGCTTTAAAGTTGCTTCGTTTGTCCTAGACTCACAAGTTACACTCCACATAAAAACAGATACATTTGTTAGCACGGACATAAAAACATACCAACAACACATTGTACGATTGGACATATCACATGTACTAAAATGTACTACTAATAATATTATATACTTTGACGATTAAATTCCATATTTAAGCTTTTTGTTTGATTTAATATTTGAATATAACACAAAAAAATAAAAAAAAATTGTACACCCGTTAGAAAGGTATTATAACTTAATGCCGGTAGAAGGAGCCATCTTCGACCCTATAAAGACGAGACGATCTAGCCATGTCCGTCTGTCTGCCTGTCCGTTTGAACACCTACATAGATCTCAGAGACTATAAGAGATAGAGCTATAATTTTATTTAAGCATTTATGTTGGCACGCAGATCAAGTTTATTTCAAATTTTTGCCGCGCCTACCTCCGCCCTTGCTAATCAACAAAAGTCGAATAACAAGCGTAAATTTAGAGCTAGAGCTGCGAATTTCGGTATATACAATAACAAATATAGTAATTTTGATTACTAAAAATTTGGTTGCGATCAGAACCAATTGTCGAAGTTATTAAAGAAATATTTTGGTATGTCCAAGATCGCTGCTATGTATTTGTTGTATGTATGCGTATACGTGTCTACATGCTATTCTATATTGGTATATGTATGCAGATGTAGTTTTGCAACGAGGATGAAAACGACAGCAATTTCTAGTCTCTTAGATGCTTAGAGTCAAATAGCGGCTTCACAAGCATAATATATATATATATATTTTTAATGCGATTTATTTTTTCCATTCCCTTTCAAGCTTACAGATGTAAGAACTAATTGCGCATTGATTTTGATGATTGTCTTAGATGCTTAGAGTTAAATAGCACCTATATACATATGGACTGCGTTGGCTCTAGTGATAGGTTGCAAGCCCGACATGTTGTGGTGCTTGAGTTCAAATCCCGATCGAGAATATATGCATATTTTTTTTTAATATTTTGAGAATATTACCGCAACATTTTACTTTTATTCAAAATGGTTAGCGGATATCTCACAGTCGTTACTTGTATATTTTTGTTAGAGTTGTCAGATCATAGTCTTTAAATATGGACGATTAACAAAATACCAACAAAGTCTACATTTTTAAAAGTATGTTTCAGTATTCTTGAAATATTATAGTTCAGAAAATCAAGTCAATTTAATAATAACGAACACAAAAAAATGTAAGTAAGATCCGATTTGATGTAGGAAACAGGTATTACCGTTTCATTTCGACAAGAACAACTTGCTCGTTTTGCAAATCGAACGAATCTAGAGAAAGCGAAAACATGAGTACTAGTTTTTCGTTTTTAATAACCAAAACGAAATGTGAACAAAAAGTAAGAAAGCTACAGTCGATTTTTATTGATTGTCGGGGGCAGAAATGGCAAAAATTTTAAATAAATAAACTTGATCTGCGTGCAAATATAACAAACGCTCTATATCTCTATCTCTTACAGTCTTTGAGATCTAGATGTTTATATGGACAGACGGACATTGCTATATCGTCTCGAATGTTGACGCTGATCAAAATATATATACTTTATGGGGTCGAAGGAGGCATTTTTCTTCTGTACGTTACACACAATTTCTGCTGTCATAAAATTGTAATACGTTATGGGTATAAAAATGCGTCAATTTCTTGATGATTTTGATCGCTCATTTATTCAAAAATTGGTGGTTAAAGTTTGTTTACATTCTGCGCTGCTGTTTTGCACCAGACCGTCCACACTCAACATTTTCCATTGCCCATTATTTTTGAAGCTTACGAACATTTTTGGAGCGAAAGCTTTTAGTAGTTTAAATTTGAACCCTTGCCTTTATTTTGCCGTAGTAAACTGTTTTTACTAAATCTTTCTAACAGTAGAACTATAGACATTGTTCTTTTTATCATGTGAGGTGAGCTCGATTCCTTGGAGCTGTGTGCCTGTCTGTCTGTATAGCGTAAATTACATTGTTCATCAATTTTCTAACCACCAAACGCGTAGCGTTGCACAGTTTTGGTTGGTTAATGTTTGGAAGCATGATTACTACGGAGCCAACCCTAAGGCGTAAATTGTGCCGTGGTAAGCCAGGCACATCAAAGAGTTTAAAAATTCAATTGGATAGTTGGTGGCTTCATCTTCATTTGTGACGCATTCATTCAAATCTATTAATGAATGCATTGTTCCAATGATCTTATTTTAATTATGTAATTCAGGTCATCTACATCTTTATTCTTAGCCGCTAAAATTGCTCGCTCACTCAACCATTCATTATTTTTGTAATTGGAAATAATGTTTGGAAATACATACATTGTTGATGTGAGAAAAAAAAAGATTCGATCGTCTTGCTCGCGGCATTGCTGACTGTAGATAAATGTATAAATACGCTCACAGCCTACTTACTGTTATTCATTACTATAAGTGCAGCCATTTCGGTGGAGTATAACTCGCGCTGTCAAACGGGATAAAAAGTATCCTATGTCCGTCTCCTGGCACTAAATTACCCCTACCAATTTTCACTTAAATCAGTTTTGACGTTCTTGAATTAAAAGTGATCTAACATAACACGACTTTCTTTTATATATATACTATAGATACAATAATTTTTATCCTACATAAATTTCTACCAAAAATAATAAGATTTTGTATTTTTTCTAGATGTTGGAAACACAGATAGTGATACTATAACATCGGACCCATCACACGATAGCATCAAGTCTGTCGAAATTAAGAGAAGCACTTCGCTGGAAAGTATCAGTAGCTTTATTCAAGCTCCATCATCATTTAATAAAACAATAGTAACCGGCAAAATCAATCATACAAATGACGTCGCAATTGAATTAATGCAGTTGGTTAACGGATTAAGCACGCCACAAAGTGTTGACGATACTGAAAAATTATACCAGGCTCAAATAGTTCCTTGCACATGTGTAATTCACGAAGAAACAAAGTTTGTGAACGAAAGTCAGTCAATAAGTCAGTTAAATTCTGAAGAAGAAAAGCTCGAAGCTATTGATGATCATTTCAAAACATGTCCAAAAAATGCTTTTGATAGTCTAACGGTTAAACCCAATGACAGAATCGAAGAAGCTCCAAACTTGATACCGCCGAAACCCATCAAATCAATATTTGATTTAGATTTCGACGAGGAGTACGATCCTTTACACTCAATGATGAAAAACGTCTTAAAAGTCGAACCGACCAAAAACGTACAACGACAAAGTGATACGGCCTATAATGATAGTAATAACGTTCAACATGTTAGATTACTATGCGCAACTAGTCTCGCACAAAATGCTGGTAATAATTTTGATAATGATCACGATAATAATAAAAATGGTGAAAAGGTCGTAGAAACACTTTCGATCTTCACTGTTATTGAGAACCCAAACTGTGTTGCAAAACAGCGGTTCATGATACAAACAAACCAAGTTACGAACTTCCACATTAACGCTTTACACAATTTTTACGTTCCAAATATTAATGGTAATTGGAATATTATTGAGAATAACTTGTCGTCGTCAATCTTAAGGTCGAATGTATCAGAAGTGTTTCAACAACAATGCAACTCGTATTCAGTAAAAGACGGTACAGATGTTGTTCCCAAGTATGGATCATTAACATATGATGAGCGCATCCCAAAAGAATTAAGTTCTTTGCAATTCAATAAGAATTTTACAAGAAAATTTCGAAATTTTCGCATAATACCACCATTTTGGGTATTGCAAAGTGCTTACCATCTTGTCGACTGGCCGCAAAACGGGCAAAGCATGGTGCAATTAAATCATCGTTAACCCTAAGCATGGAAAATTTGGAGATGATTAAAGATAGTTCTATTCCCTTGAAAGTAGATATTGATGCCCTTGTCGACCAAAACAAAAATCAGTGCTCTGCCGGAGGAAATGTCATTAAATCTAGTAATAATAACAGCACAGTTCTCAGTTGCGATCTACTTAAGTTCGCCAATAACCAAGAATCCGCTTGGATAGCTGATGGAATAAGTTTATGCAATCAACAGACAACTTCATATAAAATTGAACGTGATCTTGTCGAAAGAAATCGAAAAAACGTAGAAAAACATTCAAACTATTGTCAGCAACTAATACAAATAAAAATGAAAATGAAGATAATATTAATGAGCCCCTCGTAAAACGAATTAAAATTGCAGTGAATGGGAATGTTACCGCTCAGCGAGAAATATCATTGCCAAGCAGAAGTAGAAACAACAATAGCAGCGAAGAACCAAGTGAATACATTTCCACTGGCTCTAGAAACACTCATCAAAAAGTTCAGATCCCAGCTATAACGATTTGGATGAACATGAAGCTTACACTACTCGAAGTCATTCATCAGTTGATAGCATTCCTGCGTATGAGGATGATGGCAATTTGGGAAGCGAAAACGATGATAAGAATAGCAATGAAGAGTATGCAATCGTTCAAAAGCCTATGATGAGTGGTAGTAATAATCACAATCACATCGTATTGACAATAAAAAACTCCCAACAAAATTAATTCCCTGCAAGTTCAACGTCAACCACTTCGCCTATTAATGTCAATTTTAACGTAGGAGTCGCTGCTTCTGACGTTGAAATGGACAATTTGAACATCATTAACAATAAAAATCATGTGGTATCTGAAAATGCTCAACATGATTTTCATAAGTTCTTTGTACAACCGCCTTCATGCCGCACCAATGAAACAAGTGAATATAACACTAGGACAGTTTCAAGTATACCACACGCATGCCTTCAAAAGTTTTGTCGCAATCGATGTCAATGTCGACGTTATCATTATCGTCGTTCTCGAAAGCACCAAATAACCCGAAAGGAGGATACCATAGACTTAGAGCTTAAACATTTATTCAATAATAATAATAGAACACGATCAATCCAAGCAAAGGTTAAAACGCACCGAAAATTGTTCTTCTCTAATGAATTATATAGAGAAGATAATGTTGGAAAAAAAGAGCGTATATTGAATTATAGTAGCAGCAGTTCAAATTGTGACGAGGAAAGCGAGCCTGAGCAAGCGGAAACGAAAAAATTAATACTGTTTTAAAAAAATTTGAGATAAAGGTTGAGACTGATTCCACTTATGCGGCATCTAAAAGTAATTTAATATCTGAAAAATCTGGGCATGAAGATGAAGTAGAGTCTTGCTCATCTTCTAGTGATGAATCAGTTAAGGATGAGCTTTTGTACTTCAATCAACATGATGATGATAGTACAAAACTCAATATAATTAAAAGTAAATCACCCTTAAAAAACAATGGAATGCTGCTATCATTCAATTCAATTTATGGTAATGATATTGAAGATGTCACACGACTGGAAATTAAGAATTGTGATGATGTTAATAATATATGCTATAATAGCAATAACATAAGTTTAATTGAACCAAGTAACTTAGATTCTCTTACTATGCCCATTAGTAGTGATGCACTAAAAGGATCATCAAATAATGATTCACCAAAATTGCAAACAAGTTATAATAATTCAAATCATAAGGTTCAACCACATATTGAATATAAAAATGGTATTCGAGCTATTATGAAAGATGATTCGAATATCTTCCAAATTCAGCAGTTTAAGGAATGGCATGAAGTTCTACAGTTGCAGTCTTATAATAATGAACCATTAATAGTTTTGCCATATGTTGTGCTTGAATAAGCAGTTTCCATTTTATTTATAAATCAATTTGATATATGAAAAATTTATGTATTTTTACTATTAACATTAGAAATTACTTAAACACAATGGGCGACAGATATTCTACTACTATAATTTTATTTTGTTTAGATTGGTTAAAATTCATAAATTAATCAAATTAAAATTTGTTTTGTTTATTAATATGCAAATGAAAATAATCTTATAAATATTTTTCAAAATAAAATTTGTTTTTGAAAATGAACACCAAATTATATTTTGTTAAATTCTCTCGTTAAAATATTTGTCATATCTTTATTTTATGTAAATCACTATAGTTTACTTAAAAATACAAAATTTAAAATGTAAATGAAATGTAAATAAATAAGATATATGTTAATTCTGTTGCATAATTGGATATTGGCAATACTTTCTGTAATACTTTTTATTTAATTTTTGATATAAGAAATATTATTGAAATATGAAATACTCTGCGAAAAACTCATCCATCAATAGCAAGATTAAGCTTGATCAAATGCTCATCTGACGCTTGCTCCAATTGAGTTTTCACTTTAAAAAACCCGCCCACACCCTTTTTAAGCTTTGACAAGTTCAGGGAAACGACGTGCTTTTATTTGAATAAGAATTTATAAAATTAGGGTTTACCCTAAGCTAACTTAGCTAGGTCTTGTTCTGATCTTGGTGGCATAGGCTGGTGCGCTTTACTTTTGCTGAATTGACAAATTGTCAGTTGGTTCCCATATTCGCTTGACATTATAAACCTTGACTGGTAGATGTTTATGTCACTCGTTTGTGTTTTGTAAATTGATTAGTTAATTTGTCCACACGTAAATTAACAATTTCCTAATTATTTATTTATATGGAATCTTTCCAGAAATATGTAAGAAATGTTAAGTGCCTTTAAGTTTACTGGTTGAGTTGTTTAGTAATATTGAGCTGTTGTCTATTTTCTCGAATGCCTGGATGTGGTTTTAGCATGCTTGAGACTGATGTTAAATTGTTGATTCTGATTATTTGAATTATTATTGGAAATTTAGTATATTAGGCTGTTTTGTATAAAATCGAAATCTTTTTGATCTGGATTCCCTGCGAACAATTTCCATGCTGATCCTATCCAATTCACTGTTCTATTTTTAAAATAAAGGTTTATTAAAGGAAAGGTTAATGTATTGAAGAGAACTTCTTAAATTGCTTGTGATGTGTCAAGAGTTCTTTTTCTTGTAGGCGTATTAGGAATATAATCTAATTAATAATTTCCATATTCCATTATAGAGAATTTCGTCAAAGAATGGACGGATTCGTCACAAATGGACACATTCTCATGATTGGACAATTTCCGATGTACATAGGTTAATTCATTATTATTGAAAATATTTTTACAAATACGGAGAAATGGGACAAGAAGTTTCCTTTTCATGAATTTTGGAATTTTATATTCGAATTTCTAATCATTTTTATTTTCTTCCTCTTTTGATAGCTGCTGTGTGTCTTTTATCATTTACTTTCATTTTAAATCAATCTGTTTTGATTGTCTAGAATCTTTTACAATACATTTGGTTTGCAAAATATCTGTTTTTATACCCTCTACCCATAGAGTAGAAGGGTATTTTAACTTTGTCCGTCTACAATAGATAGAGCTATAATCATTTTTCGACAGAATTTATTGTTTGTACGCATTCAAGTGTTTCAAATTTTTACCATGCCCACTTCCACCCCTGCAAATCAAGCTTAATTATAGCCGCTAGCCATAGGGTAGAAGGGTATTATAACTTTGTGCCGGCAGGAAATGTATGTAACAGGTAGAAGGAGGCATCTCCGACCCTGTAAAGTATGTAAAGTATATATTCAAAATGGGTAGCGTGTACCTCACAGTCGAGCACACTCGACTGTAACTTTCTTACTTGTTTTATTCCACCAAGAGTAGTGCAGCTTTGGCCATAACTCATGAAGACGGAATTATTGGTCGCTTACCAAAACGAAAATTGTTGTTACCGACAGTAAAATTTTATTTCCGAATTCGGGGTGGGATTATAAATAAGTTGTGTTACAAATAATTACATAATTAATTGATCTTCTGGCGTCTGAAATTAGCGTCAATAAACCAATGAGTCAACTATTTTTTTTTTCTTTTGCAAATAAGATTCGATTTGATGTAGAAAAGGGCATTTACTTTTTGACAAGACACACTTGCTTGTTTTGTAAATCGAAAGAAACTTTTGAAAGTGAAAATGTTTCAAGAAAATCGCAAAGACGATCAATTTCACCACTTTATAAAGAAATATAATCGTTGGCAGATCGAGTTGCTTATTATGATGTAAAACGGATATAAGTAGAGTCATTTGATGAATAGTAAATAAAATGTATGTGTATATACTTATATTTTTGAATGCCCTCAAAGCCACATAATTTATTATATTGCTCTTTTTCAGTTGATTCTTTTCTATTGCCTTTGGTACGCTTCTTCTTCCTGTCCGAATTCGTTCACTTCTGCACCACTAAACAGCTGTTCGCGGGTTGCAGTTTTTGGTATAAATTCTTGCGTCAAAGATTATCAGTGTTACTAATAGGAAGAATTTAACTTTGGATTACTAAACGGATAACAATGTTATGAGTTATTGGTGCACTGCTTTATTGGCGAGTTATTGGTGACGGGTTTAAATGTATGTATGTGAACGGACTTGAGGCATATTTGAGTTGAATATAATTTCTATTAGATCCGGTGTTAAGTGATATTTTAAGTAAGTGGCAATGTTATTCTAAAACATTGAGATAAGTATGTCCTGATGCGTTTCCCACTATTGTCGATGAGTTCCACATATTCGTGGACCCATCCACAACTCCGTTGGTCTTGCAGCCAATTTTATTTGCTACGCCGGTAGCAATACTGCTCCAGAGGTTACAGTTAAGGCCAAAGTTATTTCAGATTTGTGCCCACTGTTTTCACTAGAAGTAAAGACAACCCAAATCTCATAAAAATGACTTCCCCTCTTCTTAAATGGGGTTTGATGATTATAAAAGTGCTATTATTCCTTTGGTACCCAAACCAATTCTGGTCGTTCCAACAATGATACAAATGTTTTTCAAGGCCTGCTCAGGTGATGTTTGATTTGGCAATAGTTAAAGACGGCAATCTAATGGTGGATAAGTCTGAGAGACACAATGCATCTTTCAAAATTAGTGATGTCTGGACCTTATGCTCATCTACCTGAGAAAAATTAACAATCTGTCACCGATTAGGCTTTCCCTTTATGACCTTGCAGAACCTTCTTCAAAAACTATCTTCCTTATTTTAATAACTTATCATAACATGGATTTCGTAGATAAGTTAGTTCGTAATATATGTTAAGTTTGTACTATAAGTTGACAGTTTCGTTTTTCTTCTTATTTCTAATTGTGTATATAAGATTGGAAAATTTTTATCACCAATGTATACAATTTACAAGCCTGCGGTAGATTCTGACATTTCATCGGTACACTTACCTTTAAGGAAACCCAATAACATTCAGTTTATTAGCGTTTAATGAATTAATCTCACTTGTTTGTATATTCCGATCTATCATTCCATCAGGAAAACCTGGATTATTATCCGATAGGGCAACATTATTGATCTTGGTGATTTTAACTTGCCTGGAACTGCTTTGCTCCAAGTAATCACTTTTCGTTTCTCATCCCTTCGAATGGTCATGACTTTGCTGACGGTTGACTTGAAATATGCTTGGGTAAAGATAACCATATAAAAAACTCTCTGTGTCGTCATTTAGATTTGTGAACCCGGCAACGTTGTCCAGCCGAGATCAGATTCACTTACATATCCTGAAAACTCTTGTCATCCAACTCTGGATGTGAGGATTTAGCTGAATGGATTTTAGTAGTAATACTAACCTTAACTCTTTTGATCGAGTGTGTTGCTGTCGAAAAGCAGATTTTCCCAACTTAACTCATGTACTAGAATAGAATGAATTAACTTATATTCTTCTATTAATATAAATACCTCTACAAATCAGGTAAATGTCTGTTTTGATGCCTGTATGTATTCCCTATCAGTTTCCGCAAAAGGTCAAGTAGATCGCCATGGCTCTGTAAACAACTTTCTAATCTTAAGATTTTGAAGTCTAGTCAAATGCAAACTCTGATCAGGCAAATACTGATTTTTTCCCTCGTTACTCTTGTAGTTACTCGTTTGTGCCCTATCCAGTCCCTCACTGAGTGAGGAGTCCATACCTTCATATGATTTAGCCGGATTTTTTACCAAGTGCGGATAAAGTTCCTGGCTGTGAGCTTCGCTATGCAGACGAAGCTTTTGATAGACCGCTTTAGAAACTATTTGAGTTATTTATTGAGTCATCGAATTTTCCCTCTTGTTGGTAGGAATATTTTAATTTTCCGCTCCATAAAAAGAAACTAAGTCTGACGAATGTATATGTGTGTGTACTTATATTTTATGGGAGTGGCATCGCAAGAAGTGTAAAACACTTTTTGTAGAATAATTTCACTTTGAAATTTACTTTATTTTTCCACTTTGAAAAACACTTGATCGCAGCCAAATTTTCAGGAATCATAATTACTATGGTTGTTATTGTGTATATCAAAATTTAAAATTACGCTTGTTATTCGATTTTTGTTGGTTTGTGGGGGCGGAAGTGGGCATGGTAAAAATTTGAAAAAACTTTATCTGCGTACAAAAATAATGAATGCTGTCGAAAAAATTATAGCTCTATCTTTTTTTTGTCTCTGAGATCCAGTGTTTCTTACTGACAGATAGACTGTTAGGCTGATAGGCTGTTGACGCTGATCAAGAATATATATGTATACTTTATAGGGTCGGAGATGCCTCATTTTACCTGTTACATACATTTCCTGCCGTGCCGGCAGGAGGGGAATAAAATGTGCTAAAATAGGTAGGGTGACCAGTACGAGGAAAAGCTAGTTCAGTGTGACGCGCGTGTCACAAGGTCACACGCACAGTAAACCAACTTTGTCGCTATCGATAACAATTCGATATGTGGATCGCGACCACACTGTCCGCTGTTTTTAAACATCCTTGCAATGAGTTGCAAACGGATTTATTGTTTACATGGACCGGACAGAATCCTACCCAATGTGGAATTCTGGGCCATTGGCAAACCGTTGGTGCTTTGCAGGATGCCATGTTGAATGATGTGAGGATACACATCAGTGCCGAGCATCAGGGTCGCCATCGATGGCTGAAACCAGTCTTCGTCGGTTAGTGTAATACTGCGGAATTGTTCCAAGTTCTCGTCATCGACCGGACGGAGGGGATGCGGAGGGGAAAGTTTGGCATCCACTTGCAGCAGCACCTTTCGACGGAAATCGGATGTCCGAGAGCGGTCACTCCAAAACGGGTGACGGATAGCCGATAGGCTGTTGCCAAAGTTTTGCATCCAGTGTCGATAAGCTCACAGCTTTATCCTGACGTTGGAAACGCCCCTCGGACAGAGGTGAGGCCTGTCGATGGTGGGAAGGCGAGCGAGAGTGGAAACGTGATCGTGCCTGAGTAGGGGTCCGAGCCGGGTCCGCCTGTTCGTTGCGTCTTCGTTGACGACTGGGCGAGCGCTGCGTGCCTCCTTGAAGTGCAGGAGCGTGTGGTAGTCCTTGTGACACACCTTGCAACTTCCCACGCTGCGGCAGGATTTCCCAGAGTGCTGGTGGGCCAAACAATTGGAGCAGTACTTTTGATAAGTATTGCTCTCAGACGCTTCTTAGCCGTCAGCTTAAGAAGGCGCTGGCACTTCCACAGCGGGTGGATCCCTTGGCTCACGCGACACGCGAAAGGAAATGGCATGCTACATAGAGGAAAATTAATGGAAACAAAACACTGATTATTATAGTAGCTTCTTTGTAATTACCAAGGCACTATGCGCAAAAAGTCCCAAATTGTGGCATTACATTTTTTGTGTTTCTTATTATACCCGCTACCCATAGGGTAGAAGGGTATTATAACTTTGTGCCGCCAGGAAATGTATGTAACAGGTAGAACGAAGCATTTCCGACCCTATAAAGTGTATATATTCTTGATCAGCGTCAACAGTCGAGACGATCTAGACATGTCCGTCTGTCCGTCCGTCCGTATGAAACACTGGATCTCGGAGACTATATAGTGCTATAATTTTTTCGACAGCATTTGTTATGTTTGCACGCAGATCAATTTTGTTTCTAATTTTGTCACGCCCACTTCCGCCCCCGCAAATCAAAAATCAAATAACAAACGTAATTTTAAAGCTAGAGTTTTGAATGGTATATATAATAACTACTATAGTAGTTATGATTTCTGAAGATTTGGTTGCGATCAGATAAAAATTGTCGAAGTTATTAAAGAAATACTTTTGTACGGGCAAAAACGCCTACTTACTTGGGGTCTTAGTTGCCTTGGTTGACAATCTGGTATATTGCGCCGTCTATGGTATATTTTGAATGTGGTATTATATCGATATACCAAATATACCATTCGGTATATTTTAGTATTTTTGGAACATATCCGGTATATTTTGAAAAAATATCGCAAAATATATTTATTTTATTCAAAATGGGTAGCGGGTATCTAGCAGTCGAGTACACTCGACTGTAGCTTTCTTAGTTGTTATTAAATTTATTTTCTGAATTCGAATACTTCAAGACTGAAACATATTTTTAAAAATTTTAGACTTCGTTGGTACTTTGTTATTCGTCCATATTTAAGGAATATATTCTGGCAACTCTAGATAAAGAAGTTGACCCCAAAGTTTGCGATTTTTCTGTGAGTTTTATATTCAAATATTAAATCAAACAAAAAAGCTTAAATATGGAATTTAATCGTCAAAGTATTAATTATTAGTAGTACATGTGATATATTGTCCAATCGTACAATGTGTTGTTGGTATGTTTTTAGGTCCGTGCTAACAAATGTATCTGTTTTATGTGGAGTGTAACTTGTGAGTCTAGGCCAGTCGAGACAATTTTAAAGCTGAATGTTAATAACTAAACTGTTAACAAACAAATAGTGGTTAACATTTTTGCCCGATGTACGCTAATACTCAATTTGCAAAATATCGATAAACATTAATAAAGTGATGTTCAGAAAATCTTAATAAAAGTTAAGCTTAAGCAGTTTTTCGGATTGATTAAAACTAATTTACCAAAATGCAATAGAAAATATGCAATGGCTTGCATCCTCATTCAAAATATAGTTTCTTAAGATGATGTTCCACGTGAAAAGCCTGGTCGTAATCGCATAACGTATACTGAGGGAGGATCAAGTTTAAAGTGAAAATTAGCATTTGAAAAACTCAATGAAACAGAAAATTCAACGTCACTGTTGTTGCATGCCGTTTTCAAAAGTGTTAAGATAATTTTAATTGCTACATAATGTGGGTTTGAGGTATGCCCATCAAAACTTAAAGTAGGTGCTTGATGTACTTATACGTTAATACTTATGAGTGGCATCCAATTTCTCCAGCTTTGCATAAAGTATTGGTACATTGGCATCGAATAATGGAAACCTCCATACTTCGTGTAGAAGCTCTCGATGAAAATCAGTCAGAAGGGCGAAAAAAATTGTACAAACGCGATATGCTTTCTCATGCAAGAAAACAGCAGCCTGAATACTATATCAGATGTGTTTAATAGAGCATTGGAACTCAGTTTTTGCAGGGATCCAAATTAAATTAAAAATGCGAATTCGCTGAAAATATATTAATTTAATAAATTTAGGGCACATTTATTAAATATATTACCTTAAAATATTTTAAAACACATTTTTAGAAAAAAGTCTAAAATTGTAACCTTATGGTAAGGTGGGCGGGAAGGTGCGGTCCAATTGAAAAAATATCTGAAATTCTATCTTTTTTTTTAGTTATATGTAAAATTTGCATGTCTCTATCTTCAAAAATGGTAAAAATGCCGCAATTTGGGATTTTTTGCCCATAGTGCAATGATACATGGACGTTCGTATGACAGCACAGGAAGACGAATATTGAGACCAAATAGTAAGTTATTCGTTCGTCAGTCCTGACGGAGAGGTGTCAGTTTTGCGGTCCTCCATTGGGAGTAGGATCAGCTTGGCGACGGGTCTGCCGATAGCACCCCGCGCAGTGAGCACATCTACGACTCGGACTTTTGTGTCGGTGCCTGGGCACGTCGTTAACACTCGTCCAAGGCGCCACTCATTGGAGGAAGGAAGGTTGTCTTCCTTCACGCCGAATATGTCACCGATCTGCAGGTTCCGAATAGAGGACTGCCAATTGTAAAAGAGTGCCTTAAAACTCTTTACGCCGGCTTCCCATAACCCTACCATATATAGGGCGCCCGGTAGGTAGGGGTAAGTGCCAGGATAGGCTTTGGTGGCCATGCTTCGCAATGATGCACTCTCTGGTCACTTCCATGAAGTCAGTGGAGATCACCTTGTCGGCTCCAACGAAGGTCTTGCCGTTGTCCGAGTTCATCTGGTGTGGGCCCGCGCCGTGCTACATAACGGGAAAATGCGGCAAAAGAATTTCTCCGTCGCCTTTAAGTGGGGGCTTTTGCACACGCAGACATACCTCTTGGTGATGAGGCAGGCTCGGCCGGTGTATTTCTTGACTTTGAATAGTCCAGCAAACTCAAATCCCGTGTGTGTAAAGGGTCTTAAGAAGGATGCCCTTTCCGTGGCAGGTCTCCCATCATTTGGGTCTGCATCCTCTTCTTGTAGATTACACAAACCTTGCAGGAACTATTGTTGGATTTAAGTAGTCGTCAACTTGAATGGCAACTTTCGTCGAAAATGCAGAGACAGTTTTCGGAACATTCAGTGAAACAGGGCCGGTGAGAACCAGCCAAACACGGTTTCCGGCTCGAAGATCGAAAATGTCGTGATGGCGCAGATGTTCCCAAGTTGTGTTTCCGTAAAGAATTAAAACACTTGAGTTTTCTTTGTTTAAATATATATTTTGCACTTTCGGGTTTTAGGTAAAAAACGCACAGAGTGGGGGTTGTTAGAGGACTGCTAGCGAAAAGTGTAATTCTACACTGCCACTAGAAAATGCCGACGGCATTTCGCTGATCTAGCGCCAAGCCCTTCCAAAGCTCGTCTCTGCGATGGAGTATTGTGGGAGAAAGAGAAGTTGAGAGCACTGGAACTTGAGTGCTTGCTTGTGTGTGAGCGCATTGTGAGTGAGCGAAAAGCATTGAGTGTTTTCGATCAGCTGAGCGTAGAGTGTGCCGCTCACCTTCCAAGCGCTTTAATATTCGGATTGCAAAGAATATTAGGCGCAAGTGCCCGACAGAATCCCCTCAGGGTGGAATTCTGTACCATGGGGAGTCCTCCTTGACTCGGGAGGATACCCGGCAGGACTATCTCTGGATAGACGTCAGCCTCCAAGACCACAGAGACCAACGCCGAGAGGAACCAGACCTTGTCAGCCATGACTAGGTTGCTGAAGAAACTGGACCCAGCTGAGTTTGTGCCTGGGGGTTGTCACGGCGAGGCACGGAAACCCCGCGCTGAGTGACCGGTGCCATCACCGATGGCAAAGGGGAGAATTTCTCTCCGTCCGGATTCGTTTGACCGACAGTCGAGCCGAAAGAGGTTCCAAGTGGGGTCCTGCCACAGGACAAATCGTATAGCTTAGTTCGACGAACAGTGGAGCCGAAGGTGTCGATATAGATTTTAAGTGGGGTCCTATTACAGGATCTTAGAGGATCGTTCGACGGACAGTCGAACCGAAAAGGTTCAGAGTGGGGTCCCATCACAGGACCATTCGTAGGGGTTCGTTCGACGAACAGTCTAGCCGAAAAGCTGAAATATATGTAGTGGGAATCGTATCAGGACCGATCGTAGGAGTTCGATCGACGGATAGTCGAGTCGAAAAGGACGAGATAGACTTAGAAATGGATCCCGAGACAGGGCCAACCGAAAATGGTCTCTTGACCAAGGAGGGTCCCACGTTAGGATGAGAGCCGCCAAGCAGAATGGATGGGAGGATATCAGCGCCTAAGAGCACATCAATCAGCGAACTCTCATAAAACTTGGGGTCTGCCAGCTGGATGCTCGGCAGATTGTCGAGGATAAAGCATTAGGGCAGATTTCTTGCTAATTGGAGAAGGACGTACGCCGACGCCTCAATCTGCAAATCTGGTCTGACTGGGGAGGCAATAATGAATTAGCAATACTTGCGAGGCTGGGCTGCCACAGCCAGAGACGTGGGCTCGTACGGAAGTATATGGATCCTCAACCGCTTGAACAATCGCTCAGAAAGAAAGATGGCTTCTGATCCGGAATCGATGAGAGCCCGAGCTGTATAGCGACCGCCGTGATGGCAGACGTGAATAATAGCTGAACACATTGTGTGTTAACTGCCAGGAATGATTCAACGTTAGCTGTCTGGGAAGAAGTGGAATGTATGGTATAGGGTTGTTGGATTTTGAAAAATATCGTATTGATGATATTTGCTGTGCAAAAATATCACTCGATGATATTAAGAAATATAAAAACAAGTAAGAAAGTTACAGTCGAGTGTGCTCGACTGTGAGATACCCGCTACCCATTTTAATAAAGGCAAAATATTGCGGTATCATTTTCAAAATATACCGAAAATACTAAAAAATACTAAAAATATACCAAATGGTATGTTTGGTATATCGATACAGCACACCATTCAAAATATACCATAGACGACACAATGTACCAGATTGTCACCCAAAGCAACTCAGACCCCTAGTAAGTAGGCGTTTTTGCCCATACAAAAGTATTTCTTTAATAACTTCCACAATTTTTATCTGATCGCAACCAAATTTTCAGGAATCATAACTACTACAGTAATTATTGTATATACCAAAATTCGTTACACTTGTTATTCGATTTTTTTGATTTGCGGGGCGGAAGTGGGCGTGGCAAAAATTTGAAACAAACTTGATCTGCGTGCAAACATAACAAATGCTGTCGAAAAAAATTATAGCTCTATCTCTTATAGTCTCTGAGATCTAGGTGTTCATACGGACGGACGGACAGACACACAGACGGACAGACGGACATGGCTATATCGTCTCGGCTGTTGACGCTGATCAAGAATATATATACTTTATAGGGTCGGAGATGCCTCCTTCTACCTGTTACATACATTTCCTGCCGGCACAAAGTTATAATACCCTTCTACCCTATGGGTAGCGGGTATAAAAAATCGATATGCCGAGTATTTTTGATATTTTTTAATGTTGAGCTAAAATTTAATAAAGGTTTCTTGTTGCTGTAAATTTGTATAATCATAGAAACGTTTTAATACTTGATTTCATCCGCTATGAACTGCAAATAAGAAACAATATACTATTTTTATTTAAAAAGTGAATTGGAAAAACAACAAATATTTATACCCACTCTTAAGCAACTCTCATTTACGTTCTTTGAAATAAAAGCCCATTGTGTTCAATTTTATTCATGTTTTAATTATTAATTAGAAAACAAATCAATTAATTAACAAATCAATTAATTAATTAAAACAAATCCTTATTTAATGATTTTAGAAAAACTCGTTCTGTTATATGCTGGTCTGTCATATGACTACGGGAGTCACAGACAACACATTTTATGGCAGAAGCCATTCGTTCAGATGGAACCAAACTACCTGGTGTTATTAAGCAACTTCGATAGCATAGGGATAGTTGACATTTGTTAGATCCAGAATTCCAATGGATTTGTCTCTCAACTGCAAAATGACATATTAAAGAAAAGCTGCATCGATGTATCGATGTTGGCTCTGATGATTTTGCAGCTCTACGCCACAGCCACAGAATCCTGAAAACGTGCTACGGGTGTTGGAAGCACAAAATGCTAAGTTTTTGGAATTGCTGAAGACCATTCAGACGCCGGTTAACACTACAACAACAACAGTGCACAAAACTTCTGTGACGCTGCTTACGTTTAACCCCGAAGCTGCTGGTGCTGACACGGCAGCGTGGTGCAAAACTACGAATATGATCCTGACTGAACGTCCATTAAAGGGCAGTGCATTGGTGATGACTCTAAGTAAATTTCTAATTGGAAGTGCAAACGAGTGCTTATCTGTCTACTGTAGCCGCTTTGTGACGTCTTTGATGACGAAATGGAGCTCGATGACAGCTGAAGAAGTCGCAGTGTCGCTCGTGATGGCACACGCATCGAAAATTGACACAAGAATACAGAGTCTCCTGTACACAAAAACCATTAAAACGCGCAGCGAATTGCAGCAGCAATTACGAATGCACGAAGAGAATTGATCAGTGTGACCAAAGGCTACGTTTTCATTAACGCCTTTAAAAGTATATATATATATATATTTCAAATTTCAGTCACTTAATGCTTATACAAAACAAAACAAAAGTAATTCAATGAGATTAATAAAATTCAAATAAAAAAACTTTAGCATCGGCAAACAGTGGATCAGTCATCTTGTAGTAGTCCCAATTCACGTCATATTTCCAAAAACTTTGAGGTGAGCAATGGCTTTGTGAATATATCAGCAAGTTCTCTGTGGAAATATACTCAAAACAAATGGTGTTACTTTCAATTTGTTCACTGGCAAAATTATGTTTGATATCAATATGTTTGGCTAGTTTAAAACATGAAGAATTATTTGCTGTACTAATACAGCCTTGGTTTTCTTCGTTTAATTGGTTTATCGAGATTCATATTAAGACTATTAAAAAAACAAAATTAAGTCACTGTTGTTTTAGTTCATGAGCACTTAACTCTGTTTTTATGGCTCCCTCCCAAAACAATTTATCATTTCTATATTGAATTTCATCATATGTATTTCGACCATCATTTAAGATAGTGTGAGCATTTAATACATATTTATAAAAACTATTATCATCATAATCTACTCGATCATCAGTTCCAATTGGATTTTTAACAGATCCAGTTTCATCTAAGTATTCAGTTGTTTCATTCTCCCTACTCTAATTCGGGCTGCCTGATCCCTTACTTTCATTCAGGATATTATCTCGATTTCTTTTCTTACTTTCATTCAGAAAATGTTCATTCGCTTTCTTACTATCATTCAGAATTTGTATGTTGTCGTATTCCTTACTTTCATTCGGGAATTTCGTTTCTGTAATTTCCTTACTTTCATTCGGGAAATTTATTTGTACTTGCCTTACTATCTTTCAGGAATTTGTATGTTGTCGTATTCCTTACTTTCATTCGGGAATTTCGCTTCTGTTATTTTTTATTTTCATTCGTGAAATTTTATTTGTACTTTCCTTACTATCCTTCAGGAATGCTGTTTCAAATTTAACAGCTCTAGAATTATCAATTGGTTTCATCGACAACCACATCTCTTAAAATTATTTTTATGTTTCGCATCTATATTATATGCTTGAAACTGAACAATAGATATATTGTTAGACATACCTGGATTTTGACCACCGTCAATCCATTCTTGGAAATGGTTATTCCATTCTTGTCAAATTTGATTGACATTCCAGCCTCCTGTAGGCGCTTCACCGACATCAGGTTTCCGGCAGCCTGCTCGGAAAACAGCACATCCTCCAGCGTTATTTCGTGGTCATTACGCAAGCGCACAATGCCACGCTTAGAAGCGTAAATATATTCGCCTTGCTTGGCGACAGCGATCTTAAGCGGCGGAACCAATTCCACGCTATCGATGTACAGCGACTCATCATTTATCAGATGGTCGCTTGCACCGGAATCAAGTATAAATCCACATTTATCTACCGGAAGGTTTTCTTGCGCTTTTACCATAAATGCAATGCCTTGTGATGTTGCGGTTTTAGCTTGTTTATCATCATTTTTATTTTCTTTACTTCTTTCATTTTGAATTCTTTTATAGTGGTAGCAATCCTTTTTAATGTGTCCCTCTTTGTCACAGTGGTGACATCTAACCCTATTCTTGAAATTCCCTTTAAATGTCTTCTTATGTTTAGTTACACGATTTTTAGATGAATTGTCTTTATTGCTGTAGTCATTATTTTGTGCAATCGTACTTAAAACTTTCATGCTAGTGTCATTATGTTCATTGTTAATTTTAATTTCCTGATCTAGCAATCTATTCTTAACAAACGCTAATGTTAAATTATCCTCCGATAATGTCTCAATGGCTGTAATAACACCATCGTAAGCAGAAGGCAAAGTCATCAACAAATGAGACACTTTATCCATCTCTTCTATTTTTGCACCTGCGGCCAACAACTCACTTATTAAATCATCAAAAATAGTAAAATGGGATAATAGGGACATTTTACTAGATAGCTTAAGAGAAAGCAAACGTTTTCGAACTGCCAACTGCGACGCTAGACTTTTTCGCTCATATACAGCGTCCAAATTCTCAAGAATTTTGCGCGCAGTTATATCGCTTGCAGCAAAGTTCCAAAAGGAATCACTAAGGTACTCTATTAACGTACTTTTGCACAACGCTCTGCTTCCTTCCATTGATCATCCACTTGGGCAGGTATGTCTTCGTCAATAACCCTAAGTATGAATGGCTGTATATTACGTTTTGCCCTATCCATTTTACTGTGTATATATATGCAGTTGTACAAGTATGGGTATACACACGCGAAACTCAACTTATTTTAATTTCACAAGAAATCTCAATTTCATAAGAAATGGCAATTTCACAAGAATTCGCAATTTCACAAGAAGTCGCAATTTCACAAGAATTATAAATTTTCAAGAAACTAAAATAGGACTTTTTTTTATATATAAATTGTTTATAAAACTTAATTGTTTATAAGGCATGAACTGGGCCCATAACCTGTTGTAATATTTGATTTATAATTCCAATAATTACACAAAAGAATTTATGTTTTAAGTTTCTCTTTATTATACCGCAACACCAGCACCACACAAGTTGTCTCCTTGACGATCTCACAATAAAAGGTAGGGTTGTTGATAATATATCAAAATATCAATATATCGATATTTTTTTTATAAAAATAAATAATTATATCATGATATTTTTTCCCCTGATATATCGAATATCGCGATTTTTTTTTGATATATTTTTGATATTTCCTAATTGGTCACTTTGATTTGACCTAACTTCCTGTAAAGATGAGCGCGGCAAAAGTTTTTTCGAAAGTTAAAAATCATTCTGCAACCTGCAACATTTGCAGTAAAATTGTCAAAACGAGCGGCAACTCGTCGAACTCACCTTAAAACAGGCATCGGCATGTGTGTATTTCGCCGAAATTGTGCCAAGGGTTCACAATTTCGGGGAAATACACATATGCGTGTGTCTGATGTTTTTCTGGGGAATTCGTGTATTCCGTGTAAGAGATTTAATAGGCGAAATAAAATCAGGATTATATATGTTTTTATGCAGATGCATATGTTGATATACACAAAAAATATAATTATGTATTTATTATACATATATATAATTTTGGAGTTAAATTTTGGTTAATGAAAAAAAAATATATAAAATTAAATATCAAAAATACTTAATATATCGATATTTTTGGGTGATAAATATTTTTATCAATTTGATATATTTTTGAAAAACGATATATCACTGATACGATATTTTTAAATATCATGCGACCCTAATAAAAGGGAAGAGAATTGATCAGTGTGACCAAAGGCTACGTTTTCATTAACGCCTTTAAAAGTATATATACTAGATGGTATTTCTGTATGGGAATATGGGTATTCCAAAATCATTGTGACAAGCCTGGGCACAAGATGCGATAATGTCGTAAGAGGATCGCAG
This sequence comes from Drosophila sulfurigaster albostrigata, assembly GCF_023558435.1. NCBI lineage: Eukaryota > Metazoa > Arthropoda > Insecta > Diptera > Drosophilidae > Drosophila > Drosophila sulfurigaster. The sequence continues at coordinate 316,606 of NC_084884.1, forward strand.
AAGAGAAAACCGAAACTAAAGCAAAGCAACCATATGGCAAACCGGTGACTGGACGCGACAGATCAGGCGTTACCTGGTACAAATGTGGCAATGTAGCACACATTGCATCTACATGTACCAATTAAGCAGCTACAGCAAATGGCAGTAGCGTTAAGAGAGTCGACGTATGGGCTGTGTCAAACCTGCAGGGATTGATGTTTCAAAATGGTGAGCCGTTCCAATTTTTCTTCGATTCAGGAGCAGAATGCTCATTGATTAAGGATAAATTAAGTAACAGGATTGCTGGCAAAAGAATTAATAATATGGTAATCTTAAGCGGCGTATGAGAAAATATGGTTAAAAGTAACTTGCAAATGTTGTTGTCATGTTGTAAACAATGACTACTTTAAATATGACATGATTGGTCAGGAAATATTACAAAATGATTTTGGCATTACAATACTCGTAGACTCACATAAGTTAACCTTATTTAAAACTAAAACTGTTAGTGTAGTTCACAAATCCACAGCAGAAGCTATGGTAAGTCTATTAATAACAACATTGATTTAAATGAGTAGGAAAAACAAACTTTAATAAATATACTGGAACAATATTCTGATCATTTTATAGATGAAATACCGCAAAGACGTGTCACAACTAGCGCGTTAAAAATCCGTTTATTAGATAACAATAAGACAGTTCAGAGACGCCCGTACAGACTCCGTGACGATGAAAAGAAGCTTGTCAGAGTAAAGATAAGGCAGATGTTAGATGCTAAAGTGATTCGCCCAAGAAGCTCGCCTTTTGTTAGTCCAATGCTTCTATTAAAAGAAAGATGGCAGTGATAAACTTTGTATAGACTACAGGGAGCTAAATGCTAACACAGTGACAGACAAATATCTATTGCCACTAATTTCAGACCAAATTAACAGACTGCGTAATGGCAAATTCTTTTCAAGCCTAGATATGGCCAGTGGCTTTCATCAAATACCTATACCTTTCAATTGAAAGAACTGCGTTTGTGACACCAGATGGACAATTTGAGTTCCTTGCCATGCCATTTGGGCTGAAGAATGCTTCCTTAGTTTTTCAGCGATCAATTATACAAGCATTAGGTGAACTTGCATATTCATATGCGGTAGATTACATAGATGACGTTTTGATTGTTGGAAGATGAAAGATTGAACATCGTGTTAAAAGCTATATCAAGTGCAGTGTTTTCCTTCAATATTAAAAGTGTGAATTTCTCTAAACCGGAATTGAAAATCTTGGGTATTATATCAAAAATGGTAAAATTAAACCCAACGCTAGAAAAATAGAAGCCTTATTTAGCATTATCTAAGCCAAGTTCAGTTACCCAACTCAGACAATTTATAGGTCTAGCATCTTAGTTCCGGCAGTTCGTATCACTTTTCTCTGAGCAAATGAAACCGTTATATAAGTTAAATGCATACAGATTGTAACTCACTAAAGACAAGTCCCACCAAAATCGAATTAACGCCCAGAGTACACCGTTGGTGGGCTTACTTACAATCATTTGATTTCGATGGTGAGTACCGCAAGGGAAGCCAGATGGCACATGTAGATTTCCTGTCCCGTAATCCAATTCCTTGTAAATCTATTGACGTAAATAAAGTAACTGAGGTGCGAGTAGACTTAGCCGAAATTACACACAAATTCAGGGAAATGTCAGATGATTTAGCAAGAACTTACGAGTTGAGAAGCGGACTATTATACCGCAATATTGTAACGTGTGACTGGTGTATGTTTTAAAAGAACAGAATTCGTGCACTTCTAGCTTTGGCTCCAGCTAAGCTCGACGGATTGGGGCGGGGATCTTTCTGCCTTTAAAACATTCACACTTAACAATAAATAAGTGCACTGGGTGTGTCGGACAAAAAATAAATAATTGAAAACCAAATATTAGGAAAATATTAAACGGACAAGACTTTGGCTCTTAGGAGAGAGGAACCTGATGGCGATGGATCCTCTTCTTCACCCTCCCTACCATGGCAACATAAATCTTAAATATTGCCCCTTTTTAAAGGTAATTACCAAAAACTAGCTTTGGACAGGCATGACCTTTGGAGTACTGGCGACGGACTCCATTAATAACACTTTAGTTATTCATTTTCAAATAAAAATTAATTTTTAATAATAAAAGAAATTAGAAACATAAGGTTTTGAAAATTGAACTCTAAGTCTTCTCATAGATGAATTAAATATGTTTTTATCGAGAAAACGATTACGCAAAATAAAGGTATGTCTTGGGAAAATCAAATTTAAGATGTAAATGGTACTTTCGACTCACCCATCACTGCGTGGTAGAGATCAATTGACGAGACTGGTGTAAAAATAAGTATACAATTTAAACCTTAAATTTACCCTGACATACTCGGCAATGTTAAATAACTAAATGGAGAAAATCTTTTAAAGTTCAATTTAGTTAAAGTTACAAATTCATAATTAAGGTTATAGAAGTTAGTTTTTCAAATTAATTCAATGTATATAAATTTCAATTCAATGTTAATTAATGAAGCAAAAATAATATAATAATATATATATATATATATAAAAGCAAATTAGTTAGATTTCAGTATATAATGAGCATAATCATACAAATAAATTCATTTTAGTTTATACACAATTTTGAAGGCACCACATTCGACATGGCCAAGTTGGAAGTCAACTTCTTGAGAGAGGGGAAAAAAAAATAACAATAAGTCTTAGTTAACTTCCAAAAACTGGATTCTATATAAACACAATATTCAGCCTAGCACATATTAGGGAAAGATCAGCCTAGCACAGATTAGGGAAAGATCAGCCTAGCACAGATTTGGGAAAGGTCAGCCTGGGACCGTCTCTTGAGCGGCAGCGATAGTAGACCGCTATTGAACAAACGTAGATCGATACTGGCGAGGCAAAATGCCGACGGCATTTTGCAGATCTAGCGTCGAGCCCTTGCAAACTCGGCTCTGCGGTGGAGAGTTGTGGGAGAGAGAGAAGTTGAGAGCACTGGATCTTTAGTGCTTTTTTACGCGTGAGCGCATTGCGGGTGAGCCAAAAACATCGAGTGCTTTTTGGTCGGCGGAACGGATAGTGTGCCACTCACCTACAATGCGCTCGCATCAACATTCTCCCCCCCCCCTTGCAATATTGGGATTGCAAAGAACATCAGACTTGGGAGGATACCCGGCAGGACAATATCAGGATAGATAGAGTGGGTATGTCTTGGAGCGCAACGACGCCGTGCAGACTCCTTCAGCGCCCATGCGAGTGATGGAGAGGCCCAAGGCCCCTGGCAACGACTCGCTGATGCGGCTTACTGGACAACACGGATCTAAAAGCTGTAACGAATCACCAAGGATGTATTCGTCTGGTGCTGGTGTTGGGTTTATTAGCGTGGCGTACGTGCTGGCTTCTCCGCGCTTTGCTCAGTAAGCATGGGGTTAAATAAAAGGCCAACTAATAGGACGCACCACTTATAACAATAATACATTTAAAATTCGGGTACATAAGGGAAGACAGAGAAGAAGGAGTGTAATGGGAAGGTTACAATAAACTATAGTGAAAGAGACGAGAAAGGGAAGGAGAGGAAGGTAGGTTAACAAAGAAGACGGAGCCACTCTCTAACGCAACACAGCTGTTATTGTGTGCAGACGCCCACCCTACCATGATCCTGCATTCATTGCAAAAACTAAAAGTTGGCAGGATCCCTAAAAAGTGGTTCGGCTAACCTACTCCTGCTTGGTTAGGCATGGTTCCAAATAAAAGTAAACAATTAAGCGGACATACTTAATTTATTAACATATGACAACAATAATTGGAATATTAATAACATTATGAAATGACAAAAAAAAAAATGACGAGAAAGATAAATAAATAAATAATTTAACGGACAAACATAGTAAGTGTTTATGAGGCAGAAATTAATTAAATAAGGCCAAAAAGAAAAAGAATAAATAAAGAAAAACTAAAATAATTAACTTATAAATATAAAATATGATCTAGCATAAATATAATATAACTAATTATTTTTGGGTTTGAAAATTACTAACACTTTAAGAATTTTGAAATTAAAATGACTTCATTGAGAATGATGAAAAGCACAATAAATATAGGCAAACATGATTTATCTTTTAAACAGGAAAGCTCTGCGCAAGCAATTTGATGAGGATCAGCTGATGGCTGTCACTCAATGCAGGCATGTATATGGCCAGCCCTTCAAGGTCATTGACCGCTGGGACTGCAGTAGCAGCTGTAGCAGCGCTATGGTGAGATGCACCAAAAGCTCTAACTCATGGATATATTATCATTTAGTAAGAGTGAAACAGACTTACATACATTCGGCGACTCCCACGCAGAAAGATCTTTCCTTGTGTTAGTGACTGTCTGTGGTGAAGCTGTGGATAAATAGTAACAAGAAAGCTTTTGCGCATGCGTAAAAGCTGGCTGCTATGATCTGCTAGTGCAATTCCACACAAACATACATATGTACATACAAATGTATGTAGGTATGAGTGTACCTACTTGCAGGCATTCTTAAATGATTGCAGTTGTTATTTCATACAACAATACCGTGGTACTTGTATTATGAGTGCCCAAGAAAAGTTGTTGTTTCAACTTTCTCGCCACATCATACTACACTTACAACATTGATGATTGACTCTCACTTATAAATGCATATTGGGACAGCACAACGTAAACTAAACAATTTTAGCTAACAATAATCCAACAAAAACAATTAAAACATAGGCTGACAAAATCCGTAGCCAGCGAATGAGGCGAGACTGCCAACGGTAAGTTGTTCTTCGACAACAGACGAAGCCAACCTGCTTGGAAGCAGTTCTCCGTTTAGCAGTGCGAGTCGGCAACTATCTCTGGCTAATGTCGTTTAGGTAGACCATCTGTTTTGGTGTACCGACAGCTGATGAGGCCAGCACAGCTGCGACGAAGCTTTTGTTGTTGGCCGTTAATCAAGCAGTTGTGTGTGTTGAAGTTTCATTTTAAATGATTTCTAATTTACACACGGGTTTTATATACAATATGACTAAGTTATTATAAGTTATGACTGAGTTTTATATAACTTATAACTGGGTGCCGAATCTAAAATAAATAGACAAAACTAAACTTAGAACAACAAAAAACTAAATATACGTATAACAAATATTTACCTAATCTGGAAAACGGCACTTGGTATGAGACGACAAACTCCTGAAGTGGACAACCATCTATTGCATGTGTTGGGTTGACGGCAAAGGTGCACTTTTGCGAGAACAAACACCATTAATGTATCAGTAAAACAATTATACATTGCAGTATCATTGTATACTTACAAGTAAGATGTTTGCAACAGGCTTCGCCAACCACTTCACTGAGATGAATTTTTTCAGACACATTCACTTTAACACATTTTTTCTCAGGTTTTTTTCTAACCTTTTAACAATTGTGTTACAAAAAAAAAACCAACAACAAAAACCTCTTTTCGGAATTTGACAACTAATCCTACTCAAAAAGGTAATCGTTGTCTCTTTTGGTGTGGACTTAACACGATCAGCTGATCTTGTAACTCACGCTTGTAAGTGTCGTGGTCCACCAATAGATGGCGCTATTTTTGGAGCTTTCAGACTCATTGCTAAATAAAGCTCCGCTTCTCAGAACAAAACATGAAAAGACATTTAGTACCATTTTCTCAGGCTACAAATAATTTTATACAACTAAACAAATTAAATAATACAAATTAACTAGGACAATACACATATAAATAAATAATATAATAAATAATAGGTATAATTATGTATGTGTGCAGAAAAAGAAAAAAAATGTTGCATACTTTTAGGCTTAGAGTATTTCAGCTACGACAAGCGGCCTATTACAAAGCACTCGCGCGTCGAAAGCCGCCGTCCCCGTGTCTAGCCTGATCGCCGCGGTGGGGAGTATACTCACTCCTTTGCACTGGAAAGTGCCGTCAGTGTTTTGGCGGGGCTAGGCACGGGCCTGGTAAGTGGGTGATTGGGCCTGTAGATGCCGGCCTGGGAAACGTTGACATGGGACGTCCTTGGTGGTTTTCCTCTGGAGGGTGCCGGGTAGTCGCGTCGGCACCTGGGCTGGCGCGAGGTTGTGCCGGGACGCACGGAAACCCCGCGCGGAGTGACCGGTGCTATCGGTGCCGGGGAAGAATTCGTCTCAGTCCGGGATCGTTCGGCGGACAGTCGAGCTGAAAGTGTCGAAATAGACTTCAAGTTGGGTCCTATTATAGGATCGATCATAGAGGTTCGTTCGACGGAGAGTCGAGCCAAAGGGACGAAACGGATTTTGAGTGGGGGCCTAACGAAGGCTTGAGCTTAGAGGTGCGTTCGACGGACAGTCGAGCCGAAGAGGTCGAAATAGACTTTAATTGGGGCCTAACAAAGGATCGAGCTTAGAGGCACACTCGACGGACAGTCGAGCCGAAGAGGGTTTCGAGTGGGGTCCCGTCACAGGACCATTCTTAGGGGTTCGTTCGACGGACAGTCGAGCCGAAAAACTGAAATAGATTTGGAGGGTCCTGTCACAGGACCAATCGTAGGAGTTCGATCGACTGACAGTCGAGTCGAAAAGGACGAGATGGTGTTAAAAGTGGATCCCGACATTGGGCCGGTCAGGATCCAACCGAAAATGGTCTCTTGACCAGTGAGGGTCCCACAAACGTTCGGACGAGAGCCGCCGAGAAGAACGGATGGGAGGATATCTGCGCCTAAAAGCACGTCTATCTGCGAACTCTCATAGAACTTGGGATCGGTCAGCGGGATGCTTGGCAGATTGTCGAGGATGGTTTGTGGGACAGCGCATGAGGGCAGTTTTCCTGCTAATTGCGGAAGGACGAATGCCGATGCGTCAATCTGCAGATCTGGTCGCCACGGGGAGCCAATTAGGAATTGGCAATGCTTTCGGACTTGAGTCAGCCCAGAGAGGTGGGCTTGAACGAATGTGTATGGCATCCTCAAGCGCTTGAACAATCGTTCAGAAATGAAGGTGGCCTCTGATCCAGAATCGATCAGAGCCCGAGCTGTGTGCCGAACGCCGTGATGGCAGATGTGTACAACAGCTGTACTCAGCAGAACACCTTGTGTGTTAACTGCCAGGAAAGATTGCACATTAGCTGACTGGGAAGGAGTGGACTGTATACTAGGAGTGGGAGTGCAAGAGTGTATGATGACGACCCTTGCAGCGAGGGCACAATCGAATCGGATGGTTCTCCCGGGAACAGAAATTGCAGGTCTGGGTCTTAATGATCACCCTACTCTCAAAGAGTTGACCTGCCTGGAGACGGGGGCCTTCTTGGGTGAGGCTCTTGGAACCGTCGGAGCGTTCGTGCTGGATGACACCTCCGCTATCGCTTCTAGGGTGCGATGGCGCTCTAGAAGAAAAGCGTTCATGTCACCCCATGTTGGAATATCGCTCTTGTTTTGGATTGACTGTTCCCAAAGAGAAAGGGTCAACTTGGGGAGCCTCGAAGAACACAAGAAAACCAGGATGCAATCCCAATTCTCTACGTTGATCTTCGAGTGCTCTAAGGCTGTCAGACACCCTTGAATAGTGCTCTGCAGCTCCTGAATAGAGGAACCCGATTCTTGCCCAATGGCGGGCAAGTTGAACCAAATGTTTACGAGCAACCGTTTGTTTTCGAAACGCTCAGTCAAGCTGGACCAAGCCGTCTGAAACCCTTCATTGGTCAAAGGAGACTTTGACACAATGGCATGGGCTTCACCGCTGGTCTTGGAGTTGAGATAGAAAAGTTTCTCAACTTCCGACAGTCTCGGGTTCTGGATGTAGAGAGCCGTGAATAAATCCCGGAAGGTGGGCAAGCGAGTGTAATCGCCTCCGAAAACTTTGGTGTCGCACGGAGGTAATCGACACCCTGTGGGCACGAATTGCACAGCTTGTTGTACGGGTGTACGGGGGTGAGCGCCTGGGATGCATTGGCTATTTGCTCACCTAGCTGAGCTGCACACTGCTCGTAGACAGCATAGCAGTACTCGTATTTGGCCTGAACAGTAGGGAGCTCTTCTGTGGTCATCTCCTCAGACATGACGCAAGAGCAAGCCTCATACTCCTTCTCGACCTTTTCCCATAAGGAACGCATCTGGTCCCTTCGGACTTGGCACGTATATAGGGATGGGCTATCAGCCGAAGGATTGTTGACTCTCGCCGCAAAGTGACTGATACGATCAGTCGCGGCGATGAATTTCGTCAACGCTGTGTCTACTTTGTTTTGTGCCATCGGTTTTGTTTTGTGGATCGGGACGGAAGGAACCTTGATCTTAGGATCGGACGAAGGCTGTGTGACCAAGATCAGCGGCTTAGATTTGACTGCAAGCCTGGTGCCAGAAGCGGGCGAAACGCTAGCTGACCGTGCGGGGACCTCCCTTTTCGATTGCGAATGAATCGGCGATGTGCTGGATGCACGAAGAACCGACTCCTTCCTGGATTTAGGTAAAGGGGGCTTATAGAAGTTCTAGCGGCGCTAGTAGAGGGCACGGACAGTCGAGCTTTACTTTGCCCGATGACATGCTACGCAAAGAGGATGAAAACTAACTGGGCGCTCTTACAGTCCGACAAGGATACGGACTGTATACTAATTTTCTCAGAAGCGAAAAATCAAGAAAATATACCAAAAAATACCAAATAGAAATTGGTTTTTTCTGAAATCGACCCAGCTAGTGAAAAGGATACGGAAAGAGCGTAGCAAACAGACAATAAAAATACTGAAAAATACCAAAGGCAGTGCTGCGGTATTTTACACCTAGATGGGTACGGAAATAGCGGACACAGACAAAGAACGCAAAAGGACGGGGGCGGGGGAAATTTCCTGCAACAACAAAAGATGTTCGTCGAAAAAAGAAACAACAACAAAAAAAAACAATCGTACGAAAAATACCAGAGAGCAAGAAGCTGGAAAAAAAGTATATATAGGTTAGTATTTTGAAACAAAAATTGTTTCTTAATTGCTGTTGATTGGAAAAACAAAAATAAAAATAAATTATATTATTTGTGTAGTGAAGTATGTTATGTATGTGTGTATATGTGTGTGTGTATTTGTGTGTACATTTGAGCACTGGCTGGAGTTAGGCCCATACACAGACAATAGTGCTGAGAGTTGCTCTTATAGTACACACAGAATATATCACTTGGAAAAAATGAAAAGGGTAGGGTATGTCGAGTGCGACTACCGCTGCCCTGCCAATCTCTTCAATCTTCACTCGCAGAAGTACTTGCAGTATGTACGCACATATGTATGTATGTATGTCTGCACTACGCAGCCAAACGTTTGAGCAGGCGAAGTGCACGTATGTTTGTATTCGGAGAGAGATAGAGCAAGCGCTGCTGCAAGGCGGTGCACTTGCCAACAAGAGCGAGTGCACAAAAGTATGTGTGTATGTGACGAGAGCGAGAGCAAGCGCGGCTGAAAGCCGGTGCGCTTGCGGACAAGAGAGAGTGCACAAAGTATGTGTGTATGTATGTATGTATGTCGGCGATTATCGCGATCTACAAAACATAAAACGGACAAGAATTAAAAGCAATACGAAATGCTGGTACACACAGCTTGGATTTTAGTTATTATGTATGTTTATATATGTATGGAATATACAATATATATACAATATATATTTGCACTTTAGTAGCTCTCTTAATAATTTACACTTTTCACTAATATGCACTTGCACTTACAAAAATAAACACACATGCATACATACGTACGCGATTGGCGGAACAAAATATAATAATATTTTATTATCAATATAGTAAATATCTTGGAGTAAAGATATTGTAACGAACACGTTTAGGACGTCATCTTATTATGAGACGACCCGTTAAGTGGGCAGCAAACTGGAAGCATACTTTGCCTACATTGTCGACTAAAGCTCAGGGAAAGTGGGGTGGGTCTTTTGCCACCTAGTAAGCTACCGTGCCACACAGATAAAAGAAGGTAGACAGAGTTAAGACGGGAACAGACAGGATAGGCTATCAACCGATAGACCGGTTAAGAAGTATATGCATTCAATATATAAATATGAAGAACGAAGATGGTTATGTTCTTCTTCTTTACCTTCCCAATCTGTAAAAGCTTCTGGCTCTATGCCTTTACCCAAGTTAAGCAACAACAAGTAATATCAGGTGCCCATTACTTCATGATTATTCAACGAGGTTAAGACCAAAAGACTTCAAAAATACTCTAATGCATGTACATAACTTCATTTTATGCATTATTTGCCTACTAAACTACTTTTATCTAGTATTTCCTAATAGGATGGGTATGAATATACTACTAATAAGAATAATAACCATAATAATAGCTGTCATATACGATTTACAAATGATTTTTGTGCGGCTATGCCGTACTTACACATACTCTTTATACGCTGTTTTTATACTGCATCGATATCGACAGGCCTGTGATGATTGATGAGTTGACGAGCTGGGTGGAACTTCAAAAGGGATTAGAATATATAACAGCTTGGATATAATATTATATACATACCATACCCATATGAGGACTTACTATTCGATTATATCTAACTTCAAATATAATACTAAATATAAAATTCTAATATAAATTTAAATATGAATTACATTTCAATACGATTTTTAATTGAATTTACGTTAAATTGTTGAACATTTTATATGACAAAGAAAAATTATATACGAGAAAAGAAACAACAACAAAGGCGGCAGCGAGTGCAATAGCACTATCGGCGGCGTCAGAAGCAGCAACGAAAAACGGCAGTGGCCTCCAGTGGCAATCGCACTGTCAACACAACATCCAATAAGAGATGCGACGACGAGTGGTGGCAAAGATCTCAATGCCGACGAGCGATGCAGGCTCGGCAACACATAGCAGGAAGACGTAGCAACGAGTCTGCGTCAGAAACGCGCAGCCTCAGCAGCGCATGGCGCACTTCCACCGTGATAACGAGAAGTGGCAACGATCAGCTCTATGCTAATCCGTTCTCTCTCAAAAGGTTTATGCGAAGCTGGTGTTCCTTCTGGAACCGCTTTAGCAACGCATGTCGTCGCTTCTACAGCCTCCTGCTGTCTTGGGCGTCACTAAACTAGTGACTCAAGAGCAAATATCTAGGCGTTTGGTGGCAACTCCTTTGCAAAGTTGTTGCCATGTTTTTGGCGCGGGGCCTCTGCAGTTGCAGGTCAGTTGGTGTGTGCTGTACGGTAGATTACATAGATGACGTTTTGATTGTTGGAAGATGAAAGATTGAACATCGTGTTAAAAGCTATATCAAGTGCAGGGTTTTCCTTCAATATTAAAAAGTGTGAATTTCTCTAAACCGGAATTGAAAATCTTGGGTATTTTATCAAAAATGGTAAAATTAAACCCAACGCTAGAAAAATAGAAGCCTTATTTAGCATTATCTAAGCCAAGTTCAGTTACCCAACTCAGACAATTTATAGGTCTAGCATCTTAGTTCCGGCAGTTCGTATCACTTTTCTCTGAGCAAATGAAACCGTTATATAAGTTAAATGCATACAGATTGTAACTCACTAAAGACAAGTCCCACCAAAATCGAATTAACGCCCAGAGTACACCGTTGGTGGGCTTACTTACAATCATTTGATTTCGATGGTGAGTACCGCAAGGGAAGCCAGATGGCACATGTAGATTTCCTGTCCCGTAATCCAATTCCTTGTAAATCTATTGATGTAAATAAAGTAACTGAGGTGCGAGTAGACTTAGCCGAAATTACAGATGATTTAGCAAGAACTTACGAGTTGAGAAGCGGACTATTATACCGCAATATTGTAACGTGTGACTGGTGTATGTTTTAAAAGAACAGAATTCGTGCACTTCTAGCTTTGGCTCCAGCTAAGCTCGACGGATTGGGGCGGGGATCTTTCTGCCTTTAAAACATTCACACTTAACAATAAATAAGTGCACTGGGTGTGTCGGACAAAAAAATAAATAATTGAAAACCAAATATTAGGAAAATATTAAACGGACAAGACTTTGGCTCTTAGGAGAGAGGAACCTGATGGCGATGGATCCTCTTCTTCACCCTCCCTACCATGGCAACATAAATCTTAAATATTGCCCCTTTTTAAAGGTAATTACCAAAAACTAGCTTTGGACAGGCATGACCTCTGAGTACTGGCGACGGACTCCATTAATAACACTTTAGTTATTCATTTTCAAATAACAAATTAATTTTTAATAATAAAAGAAATTAGAAACATAAGGTTTTGAAAATTGAACTCTAAGTCTTCTCATAGATGAATTAAATATGTTTTTATCGAGAAAACGATTACGCAAAATAAAAGGTATGTCTTGGGAAAATCAAATTTAAGATGTAAATGGTACTTTGGACTCACCCATCACTGCGTGGTAGAGATCAATTGACGAGACTGGTGTAAAAATAAGTATACAATTTAAACCTTAAATTTACCCTGACATACTCGGCAATGTTAAATAACTAAATGGAGAAAATCTTTTAAAGTTCAATTTTGTTAAAGTTACAAATTCATAATTAAGGTTATAGAAGTTAGTTTTTCAAATTAATTCAATGTATATAAATTTCAATTCAATGTTAATTAATGAAGCAAAAATAATATAATAATATATATATATATATAAAAGCAAATTAGTTAGATTTCAGTATATAATGAGCATAATCATACAAATAAATTCATTTTAGTTTATACACAATTTTGAAGGCACCAAGTTGGAAGTCAACTTCTTGAGAGAGGGAAAAAAATAACAATAAGTCTTAGTTAACTTCCAAAAACTGGATTCTATATAAACACAATATTCAGCCTAGCACATATTAGGGAAAGATCAGCCTAGCACAGATTAGGGAAAGATCAGCCTACCACAGATTTGGGAAAGGTCAGCCTGGGACCGTCTCTTGAGCGGCAGCGATAGTAATCCCTCGAATCAAAATAAACTTGTAAATGCACTTTAAGCTGATGATGATGTTGTGGTGGCGCAGATAGGTTCCAGAGTTTCCCTTTCCCGTAATTAAATGAAAACACTCGCGTTTTATATTTACTAATATGTATATTTAATCTTTCGGGTTATTAGTTACAAGACGCACAGAGAGGGGTTATTGGGGTGACCGCTATTGAACAAACGTAGATCGATACTGGCGAGGCAAAATGCCGACGGCATTTTGCAGATCTAGCGTCGAGCCCTTGCAAACTCGGCTCTGCGGTGGAGAGTTGTGGGAGAGAGAGAAGTTGAGAGCACTGGATCTTTAGTGCTTTTTTACGCGTGAGCGCATTGCGGGTGAGCCAAAAACATCGAGTGCTTTTGGTCGGCGGAACGGATAGTGTGCCACTCACCTACAATGCGCTCGCATCAACATTCTCCCCCCCTTGCAATATTGGGATTGCAAAGAACATCAGACTTGGGAGGATACCCGGCAGGACAATATCAGGATAGATAGAGTGGGTATGTCTTGGAGCGCAACGACGCCGTGCAGACTCCTTCAGCGCCCATGCGAGTGATGGAGAGGCCCAAGGCCCCTGGCAACGACTCGCTGATGCGGCTTACTGGACAACACGGATCTAAAAGCTGTAACGAATCACCAAGGATGTATTCGTCTGGTGCTGGTGTTGGGTTTATTAGCGTGGCGTACGTGCTGGCTTCTCCGCGCTTTGCTCAGTTAGCATGGGGTTAAATAAAAGGCCAACTAATAGGACGCACCACTTATAACAATAATACATTTAAAATTCGCGTACATAAGGGAAGACAGAGAAGAAGGAGTGTAATGGGAAGGTTACAATAAACTATAGTGAAAGAGACGAGAAAGGGAAGGAGAGGAAGGTAGGTTAACAAAGAAGACGGAGCCACTCTCTAACGCAACACAGCTGTTATTGTGTGCAGACGCCCACCTACCATGATCCTGCATTCATTGCCAAAAACTAAAAGTTGGCAGGATCCCTAAAAAAGTGGTTCGGCTAACCTACTCCTGCTTGGTTAGGCATGGCTCCAAATAAAAGTAAACAATTAAGCGGACATACTTAATTTATTAACATATGACAACAATAATTGGAATATTAATAACATTATGAAATGACAAAAAAAAAAATGACGAGAAAGATAAATAAATAAATAATTTAACGGACAAACATAGTAAGTGTTTATGAGGCAGAAATTAATTAAATAAGGCCAAAAAGAAAAAGAATAAATAAAGAAAAACTAAAAATAATTAACTAATAAATATAAAATATGATCTAGCATAAATATAATATAACTAATTATTTTTGGGTTAACACTTTAAGAATTTTGAAATTAAAATGACTTCATTGAGAATGATGAAAAGCACAATAAATATAGGCAAACATGATTTATCTTTTAAACAGGAAAGCTCTGCGCAAGCAATTGGATGAGGATCAGCTGATGGCTGTCACTCAATGCAGGCATGTATATGGCCAGCCCTTCAAGGTCATTGACCGCTGGGACTGCAGTAGCAGCTGTAGCAGCGCTATGGTGAGATGCACCAAAAGCTCTAACTCATGGATATATTATCATTTAGTAAGAGTGAAACAGACTTACATACACGCAGAAAGATCTTTCCTTGTGTTAGTGACTGTCTGTGGTGAAGCTGTGGATAAATAGTAACAAGAAAGCTTTTGCGCATGCGTAAAAGCTGGCTGCTATGATCTGCTAGTGCAATTCCACACAAACATACATATGTACATACAAATGTATGTAGGTATGAGTGTACCTACTTGCAGGCATTCTTAAATGATTGCAGTTGTAAATACCGTGGTACTTGTATTATGAGTGCCCAGGAAAAGTTGTTGTTTCAACTTTCTCGCCACATCATACTACACTTACAACACTGATGATTGACTCTCACTTATAAATGCATATTGGGACAGCACAACGTAAACTAAACAATTTTAGCTAACAATAATCCAACAAAACAATTAAAAACATAGGCTGACAAAATCCGTAGCCAGCGAATGAGGCGAGACTGCCAACGGTAAGTTGTTCTTCGACAACAGACGAAGCCAACCTGCTTGGAAGCAGTTCTCCGTTTAGCAGTGCGAGTCGGCAACTATCTCTGGCTAATGTCGTTTAGGTAGACCATCTGTTTTGGTGTACCGACAGCTGATGAGGCCAGCACAGCTGCGACGAAGCTTTGTTGTTGGCCGTTAATCAAGCAGTTGTGTGTGTTGAAGTTTCATTTTAAATGATTTCTAATTTACACACGGGTTTTATATACAATATGACTAAGTTATTATAAGTTATGACTGAGTTTTATATAACTTATAACTGGGTGCCGAATCTAAAAATAAATAGACAAAACTAAACTTAGAACAACAAAAAACTAAATATACGTATAACAAATATTTACCCTAATCTGGAAAACGGCACTTGGTATGAGACGACAAACTCCTGAAGTGGACAACCATCTATTGCATGTGTTGGGTTGACGGCAAAGGTGCACTTTTGCGAGAACAAACACCATTAATGTATCAGTAAAACAATTATACATTGCAGTATCATTGTATACTTACAAGTAAGATGTTTGCAACAGGCTTCGCCAACCACTTCACTGAGATGAATTTTTTTCAGACACATTCACTTTAACACATTTTTTCTCAGGTTTTTTTCTAACCTTTTAACAATTGTGTTACAAAAAACCAACAACAAAACCTCTTTTCGGAATTTGACAACTAATCCTACTCAAAAAGGTAATCGTTGTCTCTTTTGGTGTGGACTTAACACGATCAGCTGATCTTGTAACTCACGCTTGTAAGTGTCGTGGTCCACCAATAGATGGCGCTATTTTTGGAGCTTTCAGACTCATTGCTAAATAAAGCTCCGCTTCTCAGAACAAAACATGAAAAGACATTTAGTACCATTTTCTCAGGCTACAAATAATTTTATACAACTAAACAAATTAAATAATACAAATTAACTAGGACAATACACATATAAATAAATAATATAATAAATAATAGGTATAATTATGTATGTGTGCAGAAAAAGAAAAAAAATGTTGCATACTTTTAGGCTTAGAGTATTTCAGCTACGACAAGCGTCCTATTACAAAGCACTCGCGCTTCGAAAGCCGCCGTCCCCGTGTCTAGCCTGATCGCCGCGGTGGGGAGTGATCCTTTGCACTGGAAAGTGCCGTCAGTGTTTTGGCGGGGCTAGGCACGGGCCTGGTAAGTGGGTGATTGGGCCTGTAGATGCCGGCCTGGGAAACGTTGACATGGGACGTCCTTGGTGGTTTTCCTCTGGAGGGTGCCGGGTAGTCGCGTCGGCACCTGGGCTGGCGCGAGGTTGTGCCGGGACGCACGGAAACCCCGCGCGGAGTGACCGGTGCTATCGGTGCCGGGGAAGAATTCGTCTCAGTCCGGGATCGTTCGGCGGACAGTCGAGCTGAAAGTGTCGAAATAGACTTCAAGTTGGGTCCTATTATAGGATCGATCATAGAGGTTCGTTCGACGGAGAGTCGAGCCAAAGGGGACGAAACGGATTTTGAGTGGGGGCCTAACGAAGGCTTGAGCTTAGAGGTGCGTTCGACGGACAGTCGAGCCGAAGAGGTCGAAATAGACTTTAATTGGGGCCTAACAAAGGATCGAGCTTAGAGGCACACTCGACGGACAGTCGAGCCGAAGAGGGTTTCGAGTGGGGTCCCGTCACAGGACCATTCTTAGGGGTTCGTTCGACGGACAGTCGAGCCGAAAAACTGAAATAGATTTGGAGGGTCCTGTCACAGGACCAATCGTAGGAGTTCGATCGACTGACAGTCGAGTCGAAAAGGACGAGATGGTGTTAAAAGTGGATCCCGACATTGGGCCGGTCAGGATCCAACCGAAAATGGTCTCTTGACCAGTGAGGGTCCCACAAACGTTCGGACGAGAGCCGCCGAGAAGAACGGATGGGAGGATATCTGCGCCTAAAAGCACGTCTATCTGCGAACTCTCATAGAACTTGGGATCGGTCAGCGGGATGCTTGGCAGATTGTCGAGGATGGTTTGTGGGACAGCGCATGAGGGCAGTTTTCCTGCTAATTGCGGAAGGACGAATGCCGATGCGTCAATCTGCAGATCTGGTCGCCACGGGGAGCCAATTAGGAATTGGCAATGCTTTCGGACTTGAGTCAGCCCAGAGAGGTGGGCTTGAACGAATGTGTATGGCATCCTCAAGCGCTTGAACAATCGTTCAGAAATGAAGGTGGCCTCTGATCCAGAATCGATCAGAGCCCGAGCTGTGTGCCGAACGCCGTGATGGCAGATGTGTACAACAGCTGTACTCAGCAGAACACCTTGTGTGTTAACTGCCAGGAAAGATTGCACATTAGCTGACTGGGAAGGAGTGGACTGTATACTAGGAGTGGGAGTGCAAGAGTGTATGATGACGACCCTTGCAGCGAGGGCACAATCGAATCGGATGGTTCTCCCGGGAACAGAAATTGCAGGTCTGGGTCTTAATGATCACCCTACTCTCAAAAGAGTTGACCTGCCTGGAGACGGGGCCTTCTTGGGTGAGGCTCTTGGAACCGTCGGAGCGTTCGTGCTGGATGACACCTCCGCTATCGCTTCTAGGGTGCGATGGCGCTCTAGAAGAAAAGCGTTCATGTCACCCCATGTTGGAATATCGCTCTTGTTTTGGATTGACTGTTCCCAAAGAGAAAGGGTCAACTTGGGGAGCCTCGAAGAACACAAGAAAACCAGGATGCAATCCCAATTCTCTACGTTGATCTTCGAGTGCTCTAAGGCTGTCAGACACCCTTGAATAGTGCTCTGCAGCTCCTGAATAGAGGAACCCGATTCTTGCCCAATGGCGGGCAAGTTGAACAAAATGTTTACGAGCAACCGTTTGTTTTCGAAACGCTCAGTCAAGCTGGACCAAGCCGTCTGAAACCCTTCATTGGTCAAAGGAGACTTTGACACAATGGCATGGGCTTCACCGCTGGTCTTGGAGTTGAGATAGAAAAGTTTCTCAACTTCCGACAGTCTCGGGTTCTGGATGTAGAGAGCCGTGAATAAATCCCGGAAGGTGGGCAAGCGAGTGTAATCGCCTCCGAAAACTTTGGTGTCGCACGGAGGTAATCGACACCCTGTGGGCACGAATTGCACAGCTTGTTGTACGGGTGTACGGGGGTGAGCGCCTGGGATGCATTGGCTATTTGCTCACCTAGCTGAGCTGCACACTGCTCGTAGACAGCATAGCAGTACTCGTATTTGGCCTGAACAGTAGGGAGCTCTTCTGTGGTCATCTCCTCAGACATGACGCAAGAGCAAGCCTCATACTCCTTCTCGACCTTTTCCCATAAGGAACGCATCTGGTCCCTTCGGACTTGGCACGTATATAGGGATGGGCTATCAGCCGAAGGATTGTTGACTCTCGCCGCAAAGTGACTGATACGATCAGTCGCGGCGATGAATTTCGTCAACGCTGTGTCTACTTTGTTTTGTGCCATCGGTTTTGTTTTGTGGATCGGGACGGAAGGAACCTTGATCTTAGGATCGGACGAAGGCTGTGTGACCAAGATCAGCGGCTTAGATTTGACTGCAAGCCTGGTGCCAGAAGCGGGCGAAACGCTAGCTGACCGTGCGGGGACCTCCCTTTTCGATTGCGAATGAATCGGCGATGTGCTGGATGCACGAAGAACCGACTCCTTCCTGGATTTAGGTAAAGGGGGGCTTATAGAAGTTCTAGCGGCGCTAGTAGAGGGCACGGACAGTCGAGCTTTACTTTGCCCGATGACATGCTACGCAAAGAGGATGAAAACTAACTGGGCGCTCTTACAGTCCGACAAGGATACGGACTGTATACTAATTTTCTCAGAAGCGAAAAATCAAGAAAATATACCAAAAAAATACCAAATAGAAATTGGTTTTTTTTTCTGAAATCGACCCAGCTAGTGAAAAGGATACGGAAAGAGCGTAGCAAACAGACAATAAAAATACTGAAAAAATACCAAAGGCAGTGCTGCGGTATTTTACACCTAGATGGGTACGGAAATAGCGGACACAGACAAAGAACGCAAAAGGACGGGGCGGGGAAATTTCCTGCAACAACAAAAGATGTTCGTCGAAAAAAAAACAACAACAAAAAAAAAACAATCGTACGAAAAAATACCAGAGAGCAAGAAGCTGGAAAAAAAGTATATATAGGTTAGTATTTTGAAACAAAAATTGTTTCTTAATTGCTGTTGGATTGGAAAAACAAAAAATAAAAATAAATTATATTATTTGTGTAGTGAAGTATGTTATGTATGTGTGTATATGTGTGTGTGTATTTGTGTGTACATTTGAGCACTGGCTGGAGTTAGGCCCATACACAGACAATAGTGCTGAGAGTTGCTCTTATAGTACACACAGAATATATCACTTGGAAAAATGAAAAGGGTAGGGTATGTCGAGTGCGACTACCGCTGCCCTGCCAATCTCTTCAATCTTCACTCGCAGAAGTACTTGCAGTATGTACGCACATATGTATGTATGTATGTCTGCACTACGCAGCCAAACGTTTGAGCAGGCGAAGTGCACGTATGTTTGTATTCGGAGAGAGATAGAGCAAGCGCTGCTGCAAGGCGGTGCACTTGCCAACAAGAGCGAGTGCACAAAAGTATGTGTGTATGTGACGAGAGAGCGAGAGCAAGCGCGGCTGAAAGCCGGTGCGCTTGCGGACAAGAGAGAGTGCACAAAGTATGTGTGTATGTATGTATGTATGTCGGCGATTATCGCGATCTACAAAACATAAAACGGACAAGAATTAAAAGCAATACGAAATGCTGGTACACACAGCTTGGATTTTAGTTATTATGTATGTTTATATATGTATGGAATATACAATATATATACAATATATATTTGCACTTTAGTAGCTCTCTTAATAATTTACACTTTTCACTAATATGCACTTGCACTTACAAAAAATAAACACACATGCATACATACGTACGCGATTGGCGGAACAAAATATAATAATATTTTATTATCAATATAGTAAATATCTTGGAGTAAAGATATTGTAACGAACACGTTTAGGACGTCATCTTATTATGAGACGACCCGTTAAGTGGGCAGCAAACTGGAAGCATACTTTGCCTACATTGTCGACTAAAGCTCAGGGAAAGTGGGGTGGGTCTTTTGCCACCTAGTAAGCTACCGTGCCACACAGATAAAAGAAGGTAGACAGAGTTAAGACGGGAACAGACAGGATAGGCTATCAACCGATAGACCGGTTAAGAAGTATATGCATTCAATATATAAATATGAAGAACGAAGATGGTTATGTTCTTCTTCTTTACCTTCCCAATCTGTAAAAGCTTCTGGCTCTATGCCTTTACCCAAGTTAAGCAACAACAAGTAATATCAGGTGCCCATTACTTCATGATTATTCAACGAGGTTAAGACCAAAAGACTTCAAAAATACTCTAATGCATGTACATAACTTCATTTTATGCATTATTTGCCTACTAAACTACTTTTATCTAGTATTTCCTAATAGGATGGGTATGAATATACTACTAATAAGAATAATAACCATAATAATAGCTGTCATATACGATTTACAAATGATTTTTGTGCGGCTATGCCGTACTTACACATACTCTTTATACGCTGTTTTTATACTGCATCGATATCGACAGGCCTGTGATGATTGATGAGTTGACGAGCTGGGTGGAACTTCAAAAGGGATTAGAATATATAACAGCTTGGATATAATATTATATACATACCATACCCATATGAGGACTTACTATTCGATTATATCTAACTTCAAATATAATACTAAATATAAAATTCTAATATAAATTTAAATATGAATTACATTTCAATACGATTTTTAATTGAATTTACGTTAAATTGTTGAACATTTTATATGACAAAGAAAAATTATATACGAGAAAAGAAACAACAACAAAGGCGGCAGCGAGTGCAATAGCACTATCGGCGGCGTCAGAAGCAGCAACGAAAACGGCAGTGGCCTCCAGTGGCAATCGCACTGTCAACACAACATCCAATAAGAGATGCGACGACGAGTGGTGGCAAAGATCTCAATGCCGACGAGCGATGCAGGCTCGGCAACACATAGCAGGAAGACGTAGCAACGAGTCTGCGTCAGAAACGCGCAGCCTCAGCAGCGCATGGCGCACTTCCACCGTGATAACGAGAAGTGGCAACGATCAGCTCTATGCTAATCCGTTCTCTCTCAAAAGGTTTATGCGAAACTGGTGTTCCTTCTGGAACCGCTTTAGCAACGCATGTCGTCGCTTCTACAGCCTCCTGCTGTCTTGGGCGTCACTAAACTAGTGACTCAAGAGCAAATATCTAGGCGTTTGGTGGCAACTCCCTTTGCAAAGTTGTTGCCATGTTTTTTGGCGCGGGGCCTCTGCAGTTGCAGGTCAGTTGGTGTGTGCTGTACGGTAGATTACATAGATGACGTTTTGATTGTTGGAAGATGAAAGATTGAACATCGTGTTAAAAGCTATATCAAGTGCAGGGTTTTCCTTCAATATTAAAAAGTGTGAATTTCTCTAAACCGGAATTGAAAATCTTGGGTATTTTATCAAAAATGGTAAAATTAAACCCAACGCTAGAAAAATAGAAGCCTTATTTAGCATTATCTAAGCCAAGTTCAGTTACCCAACTCAGACAATTTATAGGTCTAGCATCTTAGTTCCGGCAGTTCGTATCACTTTTCTCTGAGCAAATGAAACCGTTATATAAGTTAAATGCATACAGATTGTAACTCACTAAAGACAAGTCCCACCAAAATCGAATTAACGCCCAGAGTACACCGTTGGTGGGCTTACTTACAATCATTTGATTTCGATGGTGAGTACCGCAAGGGAAGCCAGATGGCACATGTAGATTTCCTGTCCCGTAATCCAATTCCTTGTAAATCTATTGATGTAAATAAAGTAACTGAGGTGCGAGTAGACTTAGCCGAAATTACAGATGATTTAGCAAGAACTTACGAGTTGAGAAGCGGACTATTATACCGCAATATTGTAACGTGTGACTGGTGTATGTTTTAAAAGAACAGAATTCGTGCACTTCTAGCTTTGGCTCCAGCTAAGCTCGACGGATTGGGGCGGGGATCTTTCTGCCTTTAAAACATTCACACTTAACAATAAATAAGTGCACTGGGTGTGTCGGACAAAAAAAATAAATAATTGAAAACCAAATATTAGGAAAATATTAAACGGACAAGACTTTGGCTCTTAGGAGAGAGGAACCTGATGGCGATGGATCCTCTTCTTCACCCTCCCTACCATGGCAACATAAATCTTAAATATTGCCCCTTTTAAAGGTAATTACCAAAAACTAGCTTTGGACAGGCATGACCTCTGGAGTACTGGCGACGGACTCCATTAATAACACTTTAGTTATTCATTTTCAAATAACAAATTAATTTTTAATAATAAAAGAAATTAGAAACATAAGGTTTTGAAAATTGAACTCTAAGTCTTCTCATAGATGAATTAAATATGTTTTTATCGAGAAAACGATTACGCAAAATAAAGGTATGTCTTGGGAAAATCAAATTTAAGATGTAAATGGTACTTTGACTCACCCATCACTGCGTGGTAGAGATCAATTGACGAGACTGGTGTAAAAATAAGTATACAATTTAAACCTTAAATTTACCCTGACATACTCGGCAATGTTAAATAACTAAATGGAGAAAATCTTTTAAAGTTCAATTTTGTTAAAGTTACAAATTCATAATTAAGGTTATAGAAGTTAGTTTTTCAAATTAATTCAATGTATATAAATTTCAATTCAATGTTAATTAATGAAGCAAAAATAATATAATAATATATATATATATATAAAAGCAAATTAGTTAGATTTCAGTATATACAGGCATGCTCCGGTTTTCACTTTCGGTTTTCGTTTTCGTTTTGGGACCAAAACCGAGATTTTCGTTTTAGGTGCTCCGGTTTTCACACGTTTTTGGTCATCGTTTTGCTATCGGAACGTTTCAATTTTACTGCTAAAACACCTGACTTGTGTTTTGGTTAAAAGTAAACAACGCGAAAAAATGTATTTTGTATGTCCAATTTCCAGAGTGGATAGAACTCACATAAGGATATTTTTATCGTGCATAGTGGATTTATGCTTCCCTGAATGAAATATATTTGTTTTTGTCTTTTTGCAAAGAAAGATTTGAAACTTTCTTTAAAAAATCAGTTGAACGGCAATCAGCTGTTTCCCACAACAAATGGGGTTGCCACCCTTTTAATAGATTTCATTCCGGTTATTCCAACATTTTTTTTAAAAGGTAACACATAAGTAATTAAATTAAATAAATTAATTTTTAAAACACATATTTTACCCAACTTCAACAAATTTATCGCCATCCGTTTGATTATACAAGTATTTTTAACTTGCTTTTCATTCTATCAAAAGTATGGCAGCTTAGGCGATAACTCATGGTGTCGGACTTATCGGTCGCTCACCAAAACGAAAATTGTTGTTGCCGACGGCAAAATTTGATATCCAAATTTGAGGTGGGGTCAGAAATTAGTCGTTTTAAAATAATTACAAGCCTAATTGATCTGCTGGCGGTCTTAAAAGAACGACAATAAACCAATGAGTCAACTACTTTTTTCCTTTTGCAAATAAGATCCAATTTAATATAGAAAAGGCATTTACTTTTCATTTCGGCAAGTCAAATTTTCTCGAATTGCAATTCGAAAAATCTTGTGAAAGTGAAAACAGGAGCACCAATTTTGTCGTTTTCGATTTCAAAACGAAAACGAAAACCGAAAGTGAAAACCGGAGCATGCCTGATAATGAGCATAATCATACAAATAAATTCATTTTAGTTTATACACAATTTTGAAGGCACCAAGTTGGAAGTCAACTTCTTGAGAGAGGGGAAAAAAAAATAACAATAAGTCTTAGTTAACTTCCAAAAACTGGATTCTATATAAACACAATATTCAGCCTAGCACATATTAGGGAAAGATCAGCCTAGCACAGATTAGGGAAAGATCAGCCTACCACAGATTTGGGAAAGGTCAGCCTGGGACCGTCTCTTGAGCGGCAGCGATAGTAATCCCTCGAATCAAAATAAACTTGTAAATGCACTTTAAGCTGATGATGATGTTGTGGTGGCGCAGATAGGTTCCAGAGTTTCCCTTTCCCGTAATTAAATGAAAACACTCGCGTTTTATATTTACTAATATGTATATTTAAACTTTCGGGTTATTAGTTACAAGACGCACAGAGAGGGGTTATTGGGGTGACCGCTATTGAACAAACGTAGATCGATACTGGCGAGGCAAAATGCCGACGGCATTTTGCAGATCTAGCGTCGAGCCCTTGCAAACTCGGCTCTGCGGTGGAGAGTTGTGGGAGAGAGAGAAGTTGAGAGCACTGGATCTTTAGTGCTTTTACGCGTGAGCGCATTGCGGGTGAGCCAAAAACATCGAGTGCTTTTGGTCGGCGGAACGGATAGTGTGCCACTCACCTACAATGCGCTCGCATCAACATTCTCCCCTTGCAATATTGGGATTGCAAAGAACATCAGACTTGGGAGGATACCCGGCAGGACAATATCAGGATAGATAGAGTGGGTATGTCTTGCAGCGCAACGACGCCGTGCAGACTCCTTCAGCGCCCATGCGAGTGATGGAGAGGCCCAAGGCCCCTGGCAACGACTCGCTGATGCGGCTTACTGGACAACACGGATCTAAAAGCTGTAACGAATCACCAAGGATGTATTCGTCTGGTGCTGGTGTTGGGTTTATTAGCGTGGCGTACGTGCTGGCTTCTCCGCGCTTTGCTCAGTTAGCATGGGGTTAAATAAAAGGCCAACTAATAGGACGCACCACTTATAACAATAATACATTTAAAATTCGCGTACATAAGGGAAGACAGAGAAGAAGGAGTGTAATGGGAAGGTTACAATAAACTATAGTGAAAGAGACGAGAAAGGGAAGGAGAGGAAGGTAGGTTAACAAAGAAGACGGAGCCACTCTCTAACGCAACACAGCTGTTATTGTGTGCAGACGCCCACCTACCATGATCCTGCATTCATTGCCAAAAACTAAAAGTTGGCAGGATCCCTAAAAAGTGGTTCGGCTAACCTACTCCTGCTTGGTTAGGCATGGCTCCAAATAAAAGTAAACAATTAAGCGGACATACTTAATTTATTAACATATGACAACAATAATTGGAATATTAATAACATTATGAAATGACAAAAAAAAAAAATGACAAGAAAGATAAATAAATAAATAATTTAACGGACAAACATAGTAAGTGTTTATGAGGCAGAAATTAATTAAATAAGGCCAAAAAGAAAAAGAATAAATAAAGAAAAACTAAAAATAATTAACTAATAAATATAAAATATGATCTAGCATAAATATAATATAACTAATTATTTTTGGGTTAACACTTTAAGAATTTTGAAATTAAAATGACTTCATTGAGAATGATGAAAAGCACAATAAATATAGGCAAACATGATTTATCTTTTAAACAGGAAAGCTCTGCGCAAGCAATTGGATGAGGATCAGCTGATGGCTGTCACTCAATGCAGGCATGTATATGGCCAGCCCTTCAAGGTCATTGACCGCTGGGACTGCAGTAGCAGCTGTAGCAGCGCTATGGTGAGATGCACCAAAAGCTCTAACTCATGGATATATTATCATTTAGTAAGAGTGAAACAGACTTACATACACGCAGAAAGATCTTTCCTTGTGTTAGTGACTGTCTGTGGTGAAGCTGTGGATAAATAGTAACAAGAAAGCTTTTGCGCATGCGTAAAAGCTGGCTGCTATGATCTGCTAGTGCAATTCCACACAAACATACATATGTACATACAAATGTATGTAGGTATGAGTGTACCTACTTGCAGGCATTCTTAAATGATTGCAGTTGTAAATACCGTGGTACTTGTATTATGAGTGCCCAGGAAAAGTTGTTGTTTCAACTTTCTCGCCACATCATACTACACTTACAACACTGATGATTGACTCTCACTTATAAATGCATATTGGGACAGCACAACGTAAACTAAACAATTTTAGCTAACAATAATCCAACAAAAACAATTAAAAACATAGGCTGACAAAATCCGTAGCCAGCGAATGAGGCGAGACTGCCAACGGTAAGTTGTTCTTCGACAACAGACGAAGCCAACCTGCTTGGAAGCAGTTCTCCGTTTAGCAGTGCGAGTCGGCAACTATCTCTGGCTAATGTCGTTTAGGTAGACCATCTGTTTTGGTGTACCGACAGCTGATGAGGCCAGCACAGCTGCGACGAAGCTTTTGTTGTTGGCCGTTAATCAAGCAGTTGTGTGTGTTGAAGTTTCATTTTAAATGATTTCTAATTTACACACGGGTTTTATATACAATATGACTAAGTTATTATAAGTTATGACTGAGTTTTATATAACTTATAACTGGGTGCCGAATCTAAAAATAAATAGACAAAACTAAACTTAGAACAACAAAAAAAAACTAAATATACGTATAACAAATATTTACCCTAATCTGGAAAACGGCACTTGGTATGAGACGACAAACTCCTGAAGTGGACAACCATCTATTGCATGTGTTGGGTTGACGGCAAAGGTGCACTTTTGCGAGAACAAACACCATTAATGTATCAGTAAAACAATTATACATTGCAGTATCATTGTATACTTACAAGTAAGATGTTTGCAACAGGCTTCGCCAACCACTTCACTGAGATGAATTTTTTTCAGACACATTCACTTTAACACATTTTTTCTCAGGTTTTTTTTTCTAACCTTTTAACAATTGTGTTACAAAAAAAAAACCAACAACAAAAACCTCTTTTCGGAATTTGACAACTAATCCTACTCAAAAAGGTAATCGTTGTCTCTTTTGGTGTGGACTTAACACGATCAGCTGATCTTGTAACTCACGCTTGTAAGTGTCGTGGTCCACCAATAGATGGCGCTATTTTTGGAGCTTTCAGACTCATTGCTAAATAAAGCTCCGCTTCTCAGAACAAAACATGAAAAGACATTTAGTACCATTTTCTCAGGCTACAAATAATTTTATACAACTAAACAAATTAAACAAATTAACTAGGACAATACACATATAAATAAATAATATAATAAATAATAGGTATAATTATGTATGTGTGCAGAAAAAGAAAAAAATGTTGCATACTTTTAGGCTTAGAGTATTTCAGCTACGACAAGCGGCCTATTACTCATCCCCTGGCAAAATCACACTTAGTCGTTGTAACGACAAAGTGGGATACCCGCTTGGAGGTAGCTTAATAGCAATGATGTGAAGATACGCGATTATTGTTTAAGGTCGTTCGCATGAAATTTGCCAGTTCTGTTTGTTGCTCCGATGTCAACACGAGTTGTTGCGAATTATCAAAGGTAATTGATGCAATGCTGTCAGTGTCAGACGGGTGCATCAAACATATTGGCAATAGCTTGAAGTCTCTCAAAACTCAATACCCAAATATACGTCTTGCGACAAAGTCGGTACGATATAAAATCGTTGTGGTTGTATCTTGCCCTTAAATTGGACAGGAACACTCAACTTCCCACAAATTCGCTGCCTATTTCCATCAGCAGTTTTTACAGATGACGATAGTTGCGTATATTCGGTGTTGTTTGCTAGTATTTCCTCAGCTAACTTCCCACCAATGCAGTTAATACTAGCACCAGTGTCCATTAACCCAGTTATCGTTTTGCCCAGCATCTTGACTTGGGCATAAGGACGAAGATCACCAGTGATGTCAACTACTGACGCTAAAACAGCTCTTTTTTCCTCTTTACTACTTTTTATGTAGTTCCCCTTCCGCTGCTTATTGCGAATACCTGAACTACAAACAATCTCTACATTCGAACTAATAGATCTGGCCGGGTTTATTTGAATTTCAGAAACTATGTTGGATAAACTGTTATCTTCATTTACTCGGGGTTTGTACCCTTTCAGACTTGTTTGCGTGCACTTGTTAACGGTGCCCGCACCTACAGGTTTGGTTGGAATTGCACACTTCGTGCAACTGGGTCGATAAGTGTCACGCTTACCACAACCGTATCAAAATACTTTACGTACGGCTACACAATCTTGGTATCTATGACCACTTTTCCCACAATTCCAACAAGAAAGTGTTAGAGCATCTACCTCCAGATTCTCTGATTCTTCAACATCATCCTCTTCGTCCATTGTGGCTTGAACCGTGACTTCACTTACATGCCGTCTCGGTAAACCTCTTCGAACGGTTGATGGCATTGAAATGGTTTTCAAAACCTCTCGCGTACGAACAGTGTGACGCAACTGCTCAACACTGAATATTGGCATATATAATAATTCGTGCTGAATATCAGGGAGCAAATTGGCTCGCAAGACCTCCAGTATGGACTGCTCACTCATTGGGCTATTCAAACGATTTACTAATGCCACAATGGCTTCGTAAAACTGATCGAACGATTCGTTGGCTTTCTGCTTTCGTTGCGAAATAGCTGCTCGAATCTCCAAATCGGTTCTACCATCCGTAAACTGATTTTAATGCCTTGCATAAGTCTGCCTAACGAACTTCTGTCACACTTTTGTGGTACCTCCAGAAAAATTCACTTCCTCTACCCTCAAACAAGTTACTCGCATATTTGGCTAGCAACTCAAAGTCTCCGTCAAGGGTTTGCCGAGTCAATGCTTCTACGCGATAAAGAAAATCTTCTATCGACATAGACGAAGGACCAGAGTATCTCAGCTTCCAATTAGCAATAATCTGGCTAATTCTGTCGGGTCGCAAACTATTACTAAGTTGTGAACCCTGTGGCGAAGAGTTGACACCAACTTGCGGCGCTTTCTGATTTACCAACGGATTCGTTTCTAGCCGATTGGGTAATCCAAACAACTCTTCAAAACTTTGATGCTGTGGACTTGGTGGAGAAGGTCTAGGCATGGATTGAAATTGTTCATTATGTACAGCTAGTTGTTGCTGAGCTACTCTCTGAAACCCATTCTCCAGCACCTGCGATAGTATCTGCGTCTGCTGCACTAAGGCTGCTGATATCGCAGCCGCAATTGCCTGTTGTATTTCTTGGCCAACATCACTTGCCTCTGGCTGAGCTATTGGACTCTGAGCCACAACTGGTTGCGGAGCTTGTGGAATTGGAGTCGGCTGCCTTGGCTGCGAGCTGGATCTACTACCATTACCAGTAGAATTTCCTGCATTGGCATTTGCGGATGCGACCGTCGCCGCGGCTTTCGCTTGCCCTCTAGTTATCATAGTTGCACTTGAACTGGCCGCTTCCAATTCTTCAGCAAGATTCATGGAAGATCTTATTAACACAGTTCGGCACACTGGACATAAATTCCTATTTTCCGTGCGGGTCTCAAAGCAGGCGTGGTGAAAATAATGATTACACCTCGTAGCTAGTAACTGAGCTGGATATTCGACCTCCTGAGTACAAACACAACAAATGGTTTCACCTTGAATCATGTGACCTGGCTTGATATTTAAAACCTAAGCGTCAGAACTTTCTGCTAATTAAAGAGAAATTCTGCTACGCCAAACAAATGTATAAATAAATAAATAATAATAATGGGAAAATAAATAATAAAGATTTAAATAAATAAGAAAAAAAATGAAATAAATAAATAAGTAAATAAATAGATAACTACCAACAATAACACACAAAAATAACTGAACAAATAGATAAATAAATAATAATACAAATGTAAATTCCAACAAAACTGATAAATAAACACGATTCATAAGATATTTGGAAACCATGCAAAACTCCACAGAGTGTAAGTTAGCCTCCAGATACTCTAATTAACCCACCTGAATGGATAGGACTAGTTGCTAGATAAGCATACCTTCAATTAGTGTGACGAGAAAGCAGCTCTGAGCCACGATCCGTTTCAAACACTAATTGAAATGTGAACGCCTTAACAACTACTAAAGGGAAAGAAAAGAAATTGGGGAAAATATAAGCATTCATAAAGCTCCTTCATTTTAATAATACCAACTTTAAGAGCAATTATTTCAAAACCAAGTATAGCATAATAGCGCATGCAAACCATACTCAGTCGATAATAGATCGCCTAATTAGTAATATTACATTGTAAACTTTTATGATTGCTAAAGACGGACAATAAACAATATTAAACACATTAAGCTGACTTGCGCCACCACGGGACTATGCAACCCCAGTCAATGAATTTAGTTGTCAATTGCTGAATTAATTTTGTAGTACTAATTTATTTCCATCGTTTTCATTAGGTGTTTTGCTTACAAGAGGCAGATCTGGTCCACGAACTTTTTCAATGTAAGCCCTACACCTTAAGAAATACGATAGCATATAAACGACAGTAGACAGTTTGACCGTTTGAGTATAAAGCCATTTTGAAGCTATTATTTTCGAAAACGTCAACCACTACCGTCTTGGTTAAGTTCTTTTGTCCTGATTTTACGAGGTATTACTTTCTCGCTAATAAAATAGACACAAAGAGACTAACCTAGTACACAAATATGTATAAGGACAACAAAAGACTTGAACCACTAGATGTTATTGATTCTAGAGCATATATAATATTTTTAAAGGCCATGATTAGATTCTATACCAAAACAGGCCACACGATTGGGCGCCAAAATATATTATTAAATTATAATTATATCTGTAACGAATCACCAAGGATGTATTCGTCTGGTGCTGGTGTTGGGTTTATTAGCGTGGCGTACGCGCTGGCTTCTCCGGGCTTTGCTCAGGTAGCATGGGGTTAAATAAAAGGCCAACTAATAGGACGCACCACTTATAACAATAATACATTTAAAATTCGCGTACATAAGGGAAGACAGAGAAGAAGGAGTGTAATGGGAAGGTTACAATAAACTATAGTGAAAGAGACGAGAAAGGGAAGGAGAGGAAGGTAGGTTAACAAAGAAGACGGAGCCACTCTCTAACGCAACACAGCTGTTATTGTGTGCAGACGCCCACCTACCATGATCCTGCATTCATTGCCAAAAACTAAAAGTTGGCAGAATCCCTAAAAAGTGGTTCGGCTAACCTACTCCTGCTTGGTTAGGCATGGCTCCAAATAAAAGTAAACAATTAAGCGGACATACTTAATTTATTAACATATGACAACAATAATTGGAATATTAATAACATTATGAAATGACAAAAAAAAAAAAATGACGAGAAAGATAAATAAATAAATAATTTAACGGACAAACATAGTAAGTGTTTATGAGGCAGAAATTAATTAAATAAGGCCAAAAAGAAAAAGAATAAATAAAGAAAAACTAAAAATAATTAACTAATAAATATAAAATATGATCTAGCATAAATATAATATAACTAATTATTTTTGGGTTAACACTTTAAGAATTTTGAAATTAAAATGACTTCATTGAGAATGATGAAAAGCACAATAAATATAGGCAAACATGATTTATCTTTTAAACAGGAAAGCTCTGCGCAAGCAATTGGATGAGGATCAGCTGATGGCTGTCACTCAATGCAGGCATGTATATGGCCAGCCCTTCAAGGTCATTGACCGCTGGGACTGCAGTAGCAGCTGTAGCAGCGCTATGGTGAGATGCACCAAAAGCTCTAACTCATGGATATATTATCATTTAGTAAGAGTGAAACAGACTTACATACACGCAGAAAGATCTTTCCTTGTGTTAGTGACTGTCTGTGGTGAAGCTGTGGATAAATAGTAACAAGAAAGCTTTTGCGCATGCGTAAAAGCTGGCTGCTATGATCTGCTAGTGCAATTCCACACAAACATACATATGTACATACAAATGTATGTAGGTATGAGTGTACCTACTTGCAGGCATTCTTAAATGATTGCAGTTGTAAATACCGTGGTACTTGTATTATGAGTGCCCAGGAAAAGTTGTTGTTTCAACTTTCTCGCCACATCATACTACACTTACAACACTGATGATTGACTCTCACTTATAAATGCATATTGGGACAGCACAACGTAAACTAAACAATTTTAGCTAACAATAATCCAACAAAACAATTAAAAACATAGGCTGACAAAATCCGTAGCCAGCGAATGAGGCGAGACTGCCAACGGTAAGTTGTTCTTCGACAACAGACGAAGCCAACCTGCTTGGAAGCAGTTCTCCGTTTAGCAGTGCGAGTCGGCAACTATCTCTGGCTAATGTCGTTTAGGTAGACCATCTGTTTTGGTGTACCGACAGCTGATGAGGCCAGCACAGCTGCGACGAAGCTTTTGTTGTTGGCCGTTAATCAAGCAGTTGTGTGTGTTGAAGTTTCATTTTAAATGATTTCTAATTTACACACGGGTTTTATATACAATATGACTAAGTTATTATAAGTTATGACTGAGTTTTATATAACTTATAACTGGGTGCCGAATCTAAAAATAAATAGACAAAACTAAACTTAGAACAACAAAAAAACTAAATATACGTATAACAAATATTTACCCTAATCTGGAAAACGGCACTTGGTATGAGACGACAAACTCCTGAAGTGGACAACCATCTATTGCATGTGTTGGGTTGACGGCAAAGGTGCACTTTTGCGAGAACAAACACCATTAATGTATCAGTAAAACAATTATACATTGCAGTATCATTGTATACTTACAAGTAAGATGTTTGCAACAGGCTTCGCCAACCACTTCACTGAGATGAATTTTTTCAGACACACTTTAACACATTTTTTCGCAGGTTTTTTCTAACCTTTTAACAATTGTGTTACAAAAAACCAACAACAAAACCTCTTTTCGGAATTTGACAACTAATCCTACTCAAAAGGTAATCGTTGTCTCTTTTGGTGTGGACTTAACACGATCAGCTGATCTTGTAACTCACGCTTGTAAGTGTCGTGGTCCACCAATAGATGGCGCTATTTTTGGAGCTTTCAGACTCATTGCTAAATAAAGCTCCGCTTCTCAGAACAAAACATGAAAAGACATTTAGTACCATTTTCTCAGGCTACAAATAATTTTATACAACTAAACAAATTAAACAAATTAACTAGGACAATACACATATAAATAAATAATATAATAAATAATAGGTATAATTATGTATGTGTGCAGAAAAAGAAAAAAATGTTGCATACTTTTAGGCTTAGAGTATTTCAGCTACGACAAGCGGCCTATTACTCATCCCCTGGCAAAATCACACTTAGTCGTTGTAACGACAAAGTGGGATACCCGCTTGGAGGTAGCTTAATAGCAATGATGTGAAGATACGCGATTATTGTTTAAGGTCGTTCGCATGAAATTTGCCAGTTCTGTTTGTTGCTCCGATGTCAACTCGAGTTGTTGCGAATTATCAAAGGTAATTGATGCAATGCTGTCAGTGTCAGACGGGTGCATCAAACATATTGGCAATAGCTTGAAGTCTCTCCAAAACTCAATACTCAAATATACGTCTTGCGACAAAGTCGGTACGATATAAAATCGTTGTGGTTGTATCTTGCCCTTAAATTGGACAGGAACACTCAACTTCCCACAAATTCGCTGCCTATTTCCATCAGCAGTTTTACAGATGACGATAGTTGCGTATATTCGGTGTTGTTTGCTAGTATTTCCTCAGCTAACTTCCCACCAATGCAGTTAATACTAGCACCAGTGTCCATTAACCCAGTTATCGTTTTGCCCAGCATCTTGACTTGGGCATAAGGACGAAGATCACCAGTGATGTCAACTACTGACGCTAAAACAGCTCTTTTTCCTCTTTACTACTTTTATGTAGTTCCCCTTCCGCTGCTTATTGCGAATACCTGAACTACAAACAATCTCTACATTCGAACTAATAGATCTGGCCGGGTTTATTTGAATTTCAGAAACTATGTTGGATAAACTGTTATCTTCATTTACTCGGGGTTTGTACCCTTTCAGACTTGTTTGCGTGCACTTGTTAACGGTGCCCGCACCTACAGGTTTGGTTGGAATTGCACACTTCGTGCAACTGGGTCGATAAGTGTCACGCTTACCACAACCGTATCAAAATACTTTACGTACGGCTACACAATCTTGGTATCTATGACCACTTTTCCCACAATTCCAACAAGAAAGTGTTAGAGCATCTACCTCCAGATTCTCTGATTCTTCAACATCATCCTCTTCGTCCATTGTGGCTTGAACCGTGACTTCACTTACATGCCGTCTCGGTAAACCTCTTCGAACGGTTGATGGCATTGAAATGGTTTTCAAAAACCTCTCTCGCGTACGAACAGTGTGACGCAACTGCTCAACACTGAATATTGGCATATATAATAATTCGTGCTGAATATCAGGGAGCAAATTGGCTCGCAAGACCTCCAGTATGGACTGCTCACTCATTGGGCTATTCAAACGATTTACTAATGCCACAATGGCTTCGTAAAACTGATCGAACGATTCGTTGGCTTTCTGCTTTCGTTGCGAAATAGCTGCTCGAATCTCCAAATCGGTTCTACCATCCGTAAACTGATTTTTAATGCCTTGCATAAGTCTGCCTAACGAACTTCTGTCACACTTTTGTGGTACCTCCAGAAAAATTCACTTCCTCTACCCTCAAACAAGTTACTCGCATATTTGGCTAGCAACTCAAAGTCTCCGTCAAGGGTTTGCCGAGTCAATGCTTCTACGCGATAAAGAAAATCTTCTATCGACATAGACGAAGGACCAGAGTATCTCAGCTTCCAATTAGCAATAATCTGGCTAATTCTGTCGGGTCGCAAACTATTACTAAGTTGTGAACCCTGTGGCGAAGAGTTGACACCAACTTGCGGCGCTTTCTGATTTACCAACGGATTCGTTTCTAGCCGATTGGGTAATCCAAACAACTCTTCAAAACTTTGATGCTGTGGACTTGGTGGAGAAGGTCTAGGCATGGATTGAAATTGTTCATTATGTACAGCTAGTTGTTGCTGAGCTACTCTCTGAAACCCATTCTCCAGCACCTGCGATAGTATCTGCGTCTGCTGCACTAAGGCTGCTGATATCGCAGCCGCAATTGCCTGTTGTATTTCTTGGCCAACATCACTTGCCTCTGGCTGAGCTATTGGACTCTGAGCCACAACTGGTTGCGGAGCTTGTGGAATTGGAGTCGGCTGCCTTGGCTGCGAGCTGGATCTACTACCATTACCAGTAGAATTTCCTGCATTGGCATTTGCGGATGCGACCGTCGCCGCGGCTTTCGCTTGCCCTCTAGTTATCATAGTTGCACTTGAACTGGCCGCTTCCAATTCTTCAGCAAGATTCATGGAAGATCTTATTAACACAGTTCGGCACACTGGACATAAATTCCTATTTTCCGTGCGGGTCTCAAAGCAGGCGTGGTGAAAATAATGATTACACCTCGTAGCTAGTAACTTCACCTTGAATCATGTGACCTGGCTTGATATTTAAAACCTAAGCGTCAGAACTTTCTGCTAATTAAAGAGAAATTCTGCTACGCCAAACAAATGTATAAATAAATAAATAATAATAATGGGAAAATAAATAATAAAGATTTAAATAAATAAGAAAAAAATGAAATAAATAAATAAGTAAATAAATAGATAACTACCAACAATAACACACAAAAATAACTGAACAAATAGATAAATAAATAATAATACAAATGTAAATTCCAACAAAACTGATAAATAAACACGATTCATAAGATATTTGGAAACCATGCAAAACTCCACAGAGTGTAAGTTAGCCTCCAGATACTCTAATTAACCCACCTGAATGGATAGGACTAGTTGCTAGATAAGCATACCTTCAATTAGTGTGACGAGAAAGCAGCTCTGAGCCACGATCCGTTTCAAACACTAATTGAAATGTGAACGCCTTAACAACTACTAAAGGGAAAGAAAAGAAATTGGGGAAAATATAAGCATTCATAAAGCTCCTTCATTTTAATAATACCAACTTTAAGAGCAATTATTTCAAAACCAAGTATAGCATAATAGCGCATGCAAACCATACTCAGTCGATAATAGATCGCCTAATTAGTAATATTACATTGTAAACTTTTATGATTGCTAAAGACGGACAATAAACAATATTAAACACATTAAGCTGACTTGCGCCACCACGGGACTATGCAACCCCAGTCAATGAATTTAGTTGTCAATTGCTGAATTAATTTTGTAGTACTAATTTATTTCCATCGTTTTCATTAGGTGTTTTGCTTACAAGAGGCAGATCTGGTCCACGAACTTTTTCAATGTAAGCCCTACACCTTAAGAAATACGATAGCATATAAACGACAGTAGACAGTTTGACCGTTTGAGTATAAAGCCATTTTGAAGCTATTATTTTCGAAAACGTCAACCACTACCGTCTTGGTTAAGTTCTTTTGTCCTGATTTTACGAGGTATTACTTTCTCGCTAATAAAATAGACACAAAGAGACTAACCTAGTACACAAATATGTATAAGGACAACAAAAAGACTTGAACCACTAGATGTTATTGATTCTAGAGCATATATAATATTTTTAAAGGCCATGATTAGATTCTATACCAAAACAGGCCACACGATTGGGCGCCAAAATATATTATTAAATTATAATTATATCTGTAACGAATCACCAAGGATGTATTCGTCTGATGCTGGTGTTGGGTTTATTAGCGTGGCGTACGCGCTGGCTTCTCCGGGCTTTGCTCAGGTAGCATGGGGTTAAATAAAAGGCCAACTAATAGGACGCACCACTTATAACAATAATACATTTAAAATTCGCGTACATAAGGGAAGACAGAGAAGAAGGAGTGTAATGGGAAGGTTACAATAAACTATAGTGAAAGAGACGAGAAAGGGAAGGAGAGGAAGGTAGGTTAACAAAGAAGACGGAGCCACTCTCTAACGCAACACAGCTGTTATTGTGTGCAGACGCCCACCTACCATGATCCTGCATTCATTGCCAAAAACTAAAAGTTGGCAGAATCCCTAAAAAGTGGTTCGGCTAACCTACTCCTGCTTGGTTAGGCATGGCTCCAAATAAAAGTAAACAATTAAGCGGACATACTTAATTTATTAACATATGACAACAATAATTGGAATATTAATAACATTATGAAATGACAAAAAAAAAAATGACGAGAAAGATAAATAAATAAATAATTTAACGGACAAACATAGTAAGTGTTTATGAGGCAGAAATTAATTAAATAAGGCCAAAAAGAAAAAGAATAAATAAAGAAAAACTAAAAATAATTAACTAATAAATATAAAATATGATCTAGCATAAATATAATATAACTAATTATTTTTGGGTTAACACTTTAAGAATTTTGAAATTAAAATGACTTCATTGAGAATGATGAAAAGCACAATAAATATAGGCAAACATGATTTATCTTTTAAACAGGAAAGCTCTGCGCAAGCAATTGGATGAGGATCAGCTGATGGCTGTCACTCAATGCAGGCATGTATATGGCCAGCCCTTCAAGGTCATTGACCGCTGGGACTGCAGTAGCAGCTGTAGCAGCGCTATGGTGAGATGCACCAAAAGCTCTAACTCATGGATATATTATCATTTAGTAAGAGTGAAACAGACTTACATACACGCAGAAAGATCTTTCCTTGTGTTAGTGACTGTCTGTGGTGAAGCTGTGGATAAATAGTAACAAGAAAGCTTTTGCGCATGCGTAAAAGCTGGCTGCTATGATCTGCTAGTGCAATTCCACACAAACATACATATGTACATACAAATGTATGTAGGTATGAGTGTACCTACTTGCAGGCATTCTTAAATGATTGCAGTTGTAAATACCGTGGTACTTGTATTATGAGTGCCCAGGAAAAGTTGTTGTTTCAACTTTCTCGCCACATCATACTACACTTACAACACTGATGATTGACTCTCACTTATAAATGCATATTGGGACAGCACAACGTAAACTAAACAATTTTAGCTAACAATAATCCAACAAAAACAATTAAAAACATAGGCTGACAAAATCCGTAGCCAGCGAATGAGGCGAGACTGCCAACGGTAAGTTGTTCTTCGACAACAGACGAAGCCAACCTGCTTGGAAGCAGTTCTCCGTTTAGCAGTGCGAGTCGGCAACTATCTCTGGCTAATGTCGTTTAGGTAGACCATCTGTTTTGGTGTACCGACAGCTGATGAGGCCAGCACAGCTGCGACGAAGCTTTTGTTGTTGGCCGTTAATCAAGCAGTTGTGTGTGTTGAAGTTTCATTTTAAATGATTTCTAATTTACACACGGGTTTTATATACAATATGACTAAGTTATTATAAGTTATGACTGAGTTTTATATAACTTATAACTGGGTGCCGAATCTAAAAATAAATAGACAAAACTAAACTTAGAACAACAAAAAAAAACTAAATATACGTATAACAAATATTTACCCTAATCTGGAAAACGGCACTTGGTATGAGACGACAAACTCCTGAAGTGGACAACCATCTATTGCATGTGTTGGGTTGACGGCAAAGGTGCACTTTTGCGAGAACAAACACCATTAATGTATCAGTAAAACAATTATACATTGCAGTATCATTGTATACTTACAAGTAAGATGTTTGCAACAGGCTTCGCCAACCACTTCACTGAGATGAATTTTTTCAGACACACTTTAACACATTTTTTCGCAGGTTTTTTTTTCTAACCTTTTAACAATTGTGTTACAAAAAAAAAACCAACAACAAAAACCTCTTTTCGGAATTTGACAACTAATCCTACTCAAAAAGGTAATCGTTGTCTCTTTTGGTGTGGACTTAACACGATCAGCTGATCTTGTAACTCACGCTTGTAAGTGTCGTGGTCCACCAATAGATGGCGCTATTTTTGGAGCTTTCAGACTCATTGCTAAATAAAGCTCCGCTTCTCAGAACAAAACATGAAAAGACATTTAGTACCATTTTCTCAGGCTACAAATAATTTTATACAACTAAACAAATTAAACAAATTAACTAGGACAATACACATATAAATAAATAATATAATAAATAATAGGTATAATTATGTATGTGTGCAGAAAAAGAAAAAAATGTTGCATACTTTTAGGCTTAGAGTATTTCAGCTACGACAAGCGGCCTATTACTCATCCCCTGGCAAAATCACACTTAGTCGTTGTAACGACAAAGTGGGATACCCGCTTGGAGGTAGCTTAATAGCAATGATGTGAAGATACGCGATTATTGTTTAAGGTCGTTCGCATGAAATTTGCCAGTTCTGTTTGTTGCTCCGATGTCAACTCGAGTTGTTGCGAATTATCAAAGGTAATTGATGCAATGCTGTCAGTGTCAGACGGGTGCATCAAACATATTGGCAATAGCTTGAAGTCTCTCCAAAACTCAATACCCAAATATACGTCTTGCGACAAAGTCGGTACGATATAAAATCGTTGTGGTTGTATCTTGCCCTTAAATTGGACAGGAACACTCAACTTCCCACAAATTCGCTGCCTATTTCCATCAGCAGTTTTACAGATGACGATAGTTGCGTATATTCGGTGTTGTTTGCTAGTATTTCCTCAGCTAACTTCCCACCAATGCAGTTAATACTAGCACCAGTGTCCATTAACCCAGTTATCGTTTTGCCCAGCATCTTGACTTGGGCATAAGGACGAAGATCACCAGTGATGTCAACTACTGACGCTAAAACAGCTCTTTTTCCTCTTTACTACTTTTTATGTAGTTCCCTTCCGCTGCTTATTGCGAATACCTGAACTACAAACAATCTCTACATTCGAACTAATAGATCTGGCCGGGTTTATTTGAATTTCAGAAACTATGTTGGATAAACTGTTATCTTCATTTACTCGGGGTTTGTACCCTTTCAGACTTGTTTGCGTGCACTTGTTAACGGTGCCCGCACCTACAGGTTTGGTTGGAATTGCACACTTCGTGCAACTGGGTCGATAAGTGTCACGCTTACCACAACCGTATCAAAATACTTTACGTACGGCTACACAATCTTGGTATCTATGACCACTTTTCCCACAATTCCAACAAGAAAGTGTTAGAGCATCTACCTCCAGATTCTCTGATTCTTCAACATCATCCTCTTCGTCCATTGTGGCTTGAACCGTGACTTCACTTACATGCCGTCTCGGTAAACCTCTTCGAACGGTTGATGGCATTGAAATGGTTTTCAAAAACCTCTCTCGCGTACGAACAGTGTGACGCAACTGCTCAACACTGAATATTGGCATATATAATAATTCGTGCTGAATATCAGGGAGCAAATTGGCTCGCAAGACCTCCAGTATGGACTGCTCACTCATTGGGCTATTCAAACGATTTACTAATGCCACAATGGCTTCGTAAAACTGATCGAACGATTCGTTGGCTTTCTGCTTTCGTTGCGAAATAGCTGCTCGAATCTCCAAATCGGTTCTACCATCCGTAAACTGATTTTTAATGCCTTGCATAAGTCTGCCTAACGAACTTCTGTCACACTTTTGTGGTACCTCCAGAAAAATTCACTTCCTCTACCCTCAAACAAGTTACTCGCATATTTGGCTAGCAACTCAAAGTCTCCGTCAAGGGTTTGCCGAGTCAATGCTTCTACGCGATAAAGAAAATCTTCTATCGACATAGACGAAGGACCAGAGTATCTCAGCTTCCAATTAGCAATAATCTGGCTAATTCTGTCGGGTCGCAAACTATTACTAAGTTGTGAACCCTGTGGCGAAGAGTTGACACCAACTTGCGGCGCTTTCTGATTTACCAACGGATTCGTTTCTAGCCGATTGGGTAATCCAAACAACTCTTCAAAACTTTGATGCTGTGGACTTGGTGGAGAAGGTCTAGGCATGGATTGAAATTGTTCATTATATACAGCTAGTTGTTGCTGAGCTACTCTCTGAAACCCATTCTCCAGCACCTGCGATAGTATCTGCGTCTGCTGCACTAAGGCTGCTGATATCGCAGCCGCAATTGCCTGTTGTATTTCTTGGCCAACATCACTTGCCTCTGGCTGAGCTATTGGACTCTGAGCCACAACTGGTTGCGGAGCTTGTGGAATTGGAGTCGGCTGCCTTGGCTGCGAGCTGGATCTACTACCATTACCAGTAGAATTTCCTGCATTGGCATTTGCGGATGCGACCGTCGCCGCGGCTTTCGCTTGCCCTCTAGTTATCATAGTTGCACTTGAACTGGCCGCTTCCAATTCTTCAGCAAGATTCATGGAAGATCTTATTAACACAGTTCGGCACACTGGACATAAATTCCTATTTTCCGTGCGGGTCTCAAAGCAGGCGTGGTGAAAATAATGATTACACCTCGTAGCTAGTAACTGAGCTGGATATTCGACCTCCTGAGTACAAACACAACAAATGGTTTCACCTTGAATCATGTGACCTGGCTTGATATTTAAAACCTAAGCGTCAGAACTTTCTGCTAATTAAAGAGAAATTCTGCTACGCCAAACAAATGTATAAATAAATAAATAATAATAATGGGAAAATAAATAATAAAGATTTAAATAAATAAGAAA
Source organism: Drosophila sulfurigaster albostrigata (assembly GCF_023558435.1). Taxonomy (NCBI): domain Eukaryota; kingdom Metazoa; phylum Arthropoda; class Insecta; order Diptera; family Drosophilidae; genus Drosophila; species Drosophila sulfurigaster. The sequence goes on from NC_084884.1 coordinate 357,965, forward strand.
AAAAATGAAATAAATAAATAAGTAAATAAATAGATAACTACCAACAATAACACACAAAAATAACTGAACAAATAGATAAATAAATAATAATACAAATGTAAATTCCAACAAAACTGATAAATAAACACGATTCATAAGATATTTGGAAACCATGCAAAACTCCACAGAGTGTAAGTTAGCCTCCAGATACTCTAATTAACCCACCTGAATGGATAGGACTAGTTGCTAGATAAGCATACCTTCAATTAGTGTGACGAGAAAGCAGCTCTGAGCCACGATCCGTTTCAAACACTAATTGAAATGTGAACGCCTTAACAACTACTAAAGGGAAAGAAAAGAAATTGGGGAAAATATAAGCATTCATAAAGCTCCTTCATTTTAATAATACCAACTTTAAGAGCAATTATTTCAAAACCAAGTATAGCATAATAGCGCATGCAAACCATACTCAGTCAATAATAGATCGCCTAATTAGTAATATTACATTGTAAACTTTTATGATTGCTAAAGACGGACAATAAACAATATTAAACACATTAAGCTGACTTGCGCCACCACGGGACTATGCAACCCCAGTCAATGAATTTAGTTGTCAATTGCTGAATTAATTTTGTAGTACTAATTTATTTCCATCGTTTTCATTAGGTGTTTTGCTTACAAGAGGCAGATCTGGTCCACGAACTTTTCAATGTAAGCCCTACACCTTAAGAAATACGATAGCATATAAACGACAGTAGACAGTTTGACCGTTTGAGTATAAAGCCATTTTGAAGCTATTATTTTCGAAAACGTCAACCACTACCGTCTTGGTTAAGTTCTTTTGTCCTGATTTTACGAGGTATTACTTTCTCGCTAATAAAATAGACACAAAGAGACTAACCTAGTACACAAATATGTATAAGGACAACAAAAAGACTTGAACCACTAGATGTTATTGATTCTAGAGCATATATAATATTTTTAAAGGCCATGATTAGATTCTATACCAAAACAGGCCACACGATTGGGCGCCAAAATATATTATTAAATTATAATTATATCTGTAACGAATCACCAAGGATGTATTCGTCTGGTGCTGGTGTTGGGTTTATTAGCGTGGCGTACGCGCTGGCTTCTCCGGGCTTTGCTCAGGTAGCATGGGGTTAAATAAAAGGCCAACTAATAGGACGCACCACTTATAACAATAATACATTTAAAATTCGCGTACATAAGGGAAGACAGAGAAGAAGGAGTGTAATGGGAAGGTTACAATAAACTATAGTGAAAGAGACGAGAAAGGGAAGGAGAGGAAGGTAGGTTAACAAAGAAGACGGAGCCACTCTCTAACGCAACACAGCTGTTATTGTGTGCAGACGCCCACCCTACCATGATCCTGCATTCATTGCAAAAACTAAAAGTTGGCAGAATCCCTAAAAAGTGGTTCGGCTAACCTACTCCTGCTTGGTTAGGCATGGTTCCAAATAAAAGTAAACAATTAAGCGGACATACTTAATTTATTAACATATGACAACAATAATTGGAATATTAATAACATTATGAAATGACAAAAAAAAAACGACGAGAAAGATAAATAAATAAATAATTTAACGGACAAACATAGTAAGTGTTTATGAGGCAGAAATTAATTAAATAAGGCCAAAAGAAAAAAAAAAATAAATAAAGAAAAACTAAAAATAATTAACTTATAAATATAAAATATGATCTAGCATAAATATAATATAACTAATTATTTTTGGGTTTTGAAAATTACTAACACTTTAAGAATTTTGAAATTAAAATGACTTCATTGAGAATGATGAAAAGCACAATAAATATAGGCAAACATGATTTATCTTTTAAACAGGAAAGCTCTGCGCAAGCAATTGGATGAGGATCAGCTGATGGCTGTCACTCAATGCAGGCATGTATATGGCCAGCCCTTCAAGGTCATTGACCGCTGGGACTGCAGTAGCAGCTGTAGCAGCGCTATGGTGAGATGCACCAAAAGCTCTAACTCATGGATATATTATCATTTAGTAAGAGTGAAACAGACTTACATACATTCGGCGACTCCCACGCAGAAAGATCTTTCCTTGTGTTAGTGACTGTCTGTGGTGAAGCTGTGGATAAATAGTAACAAGAAAGCTTTTGCGCATGCGTAAAAGCTGGCTGCTATGATCTGCTAGTGCAATTCCACACAAACATACATATGTACATACAAATGTATGTAGGTATGAGTGTACCTACTTGCAGGCATTCTTAAATGATTGCAGTTGTTATTTCATACAACAATACCGTGGTACTTGTATTATGAGTGCCCAAGAAAAGTTGTTGTTTCAACTTTCTCGCCACATCATACTACACTTACAACACTGATGATTGACTCTCACTTATAAATGCATATTGGGACAGCACAACGTAAACTAAACAATTTTAGCTAACAATAATCCAACAAAACAATTAAAAACATAGGCTGACAATCAGCTATTCGCCTTCTGCCGCGATGACACAATAAGGAGCAGCAAAATCCGTAGCCAGCGAATGAGGCGAGACTGCCAACGGTAAGTTGTTCTTCGACAACAGACGAAGCCAACCTGCTTGGAAGCAGTTCTCCGTTTAGCAGTGCGAGTCGGCAACTATCTCTGGCTAATGTCGTTTAGGTAGACCATCTGTTTTGGCGTACCGACAGCTGATGAGGCCAGCACAGCTGCGACGAAGCTTTTGTTGTTGGCCGTTAATCAAGCAGTTGTGTGTGTTGAAGTTTCATTTTAAATGATTTCTAATTTACACACGGGTTTTATATACAATATGACTAAGTTATTATAAGTTATGACTGAGTTTTATATAACTTATAACTGGGTGCCGAATCTAAAAATAAATAGACAAAACTAAACTTAGAACAACAAAAAACTAAATATACGTATAACAAATATTTACCCTAATCTGGAAAACGGCACTTGGTATGAGACGACAAACTCCTGAAGTGGACAACCATCTATTGCATGTGTTGGGTTGACGGCAAAGGTGCACTTTTGCGAGAACAAACACCATTAATGTATCAGTAAAACAATTATACATTGCAGTATCATTGTATACTTACAAGTAAGATGTTTGCAACAGGCTTCGCCAACCACTTCACTGAGATGAATTTTTTCAGACACATTCACTTTAACACATTTTTCTCAGGTTTTTTCTAACCTTTTAACAATTGTGTTACAAAAAACCAACAACAAAACCTCTTTTCGGAATTTGACAACTAATCCTACTCAAAAAGGTAATCGTTGTCTCTTTTGGTGTGGACTTAACACGATCAGCTGATCTTGTAACTCACGCTTGTAAGTGTCGTGGTCCACCAATAGATGGCGCTATTTTGGAGCTTTCAGACTCATTGCTAAATAAAGCTCCGCTTCTCAGAACAAAACATGAAAAGACATTTAGTACCATTTTCTCAGGCTATACAACTAAACAAATTAAATAATACAAATTAACTAGGACAATACACATATAAATAAATAATATAATAAATAATAGGTATAATTATGTATGTGTGCAGAAAAAGAAAAAAAATGTTGCATACTTTTAGGCTTAGAGTATTTCAGCTACGACAAGCGGCCTATTATAAAGCACTCGCGCTTCGAAAGCCGCCGTCCCCGTGTCTAGCCTGATCGCCGCGGTGGGAAGTATACTCACTCCTTTGCACTGGAAAGTGCCGTCAGTGTTTTGGCGGGGCTAGGCACGGGCCTGGTAAGTGGGTGATTGGGCCTGTAGATGCCGGCCTGGGAAACGTTGACATGGGACGTCCTTGGTGGTTTTCCTCTGGAGGGTGCCGGGTAGTCGCGTCGGCACCTGGGCTGGCGCGAGGTTGTGCCGGGAGGCACGGAAACCCCGCGCGGAGTGACCGGTGCCATCGGTGCCGGGGAAGAATTCGTCTCAGTCCGGGATCGTTCGGCGGACAGTCGAGCTGAAAGTGTCGAAATAGACTTCAAGTTGGGTCCTATTATAGGATCGATCATAGAGGTTCGTTCGACGGAGAGTCGAGCCGAAGGGGACGAAACGGATTTTGAGTGGGGGCCTAACGAAGGCTTGAGCTTAGAGGTGCGTTCGACGGACAGTCGAGCCGAAGAGGTCGAAATAGACTTTAATTGGGGCCTAACAAAGGATCGAGCTTAGAGGCACACTCGACGGACAGTCGAGCCGAAGAGGGTTTCGAGTGGGGACCCGTCACAGGACCATTCTTAGGGGTTCGTTCGACGGACAGTCGAGCCGAAAAACTGAAATAGATTTGGAGGGTCCTGTCACAGGACCAATCGTAGGAGTTCGATCGACTGTCAGTCGAGTCGAAAAGGACGAGATGGTGTTAGAAGTGGATCCCGACATTGGGCCGGTCAGGATCCAACCGAAAATGGTCTCTTGACCAATGAGGGTCCCACAAACGTTCGGACGAGAGCCGCCGAGAAGAACGGATGGGAGGATATCTGCGCCTAAAAGCACGTCTATCTGCGAACTCTCAAAGAACTTGGGATCGGTCAGCGGGATGCTTGGCAGATTGTCGAGGATGGTTTGTGGGACAGCGCATGAGGGCAGTTTTCCTGCTAATTGCGGAAGGACGAATGCCGATGCCTCAATCTGCAGATCTGGTCGCCACGGGGAGCCAATTAGGAATTGGCAATGCTTTTGGACTTGAGTCAGCCCAGAGAGGTGGGCTTGAACGAATGTGTATGGCATCCTCAAGCGCTTGAACAATCGTTCAGAAATGAAGGTGGCCTCTGATCCAGAATCGATCAGAGCCTGTGTGCCGAACGCCGTGATGGCAGATGTGTACAACAGCTGTACTCAGCAGAACACCTTGTGTGTTAACTGCCAGGAAAGATTGCACATTAGCTGACTGGGAAGGAGTGGACTGTATACTAGGAGTGGGAGTGCAAGAGTGTATGATGACGACCCTTGCACGTAAAACAGCTGTGCGAACTTGTGCAGTCGGCCAGGACATGGCCTCGTGCGAAACAGTTCAAGCACAGCTTCTGTTGCTTGATATGGTTGACCCTTTCATTGACACCCATCTGAAGAAAGCGAGGGCACAATCGAATCGGATGGTTCTCCCGGGAACAGAAATTGCAGGTCTGGGTCTTAATGATCACCCTACTCTCAAAAGAGTTGACCTGCCTGGAGACGGGGCCTTCTTGGGTGAGGCTCTTGGAACCGTCGGAGCGTTCGTGCTGGATGACACCTCCGCTATCGCTTCTAGGGTGCGATGGCGCTCTAGAAGAAAAGCGTTCATGTCAACCCACGGATGCAATCCCAATTCTCTACGTTGATCTTCGAGTGCTCTAAGGCTGTCAGACACCCTTGAATAGTGCTCTGCAGCTCCTGAATAGAGGAACCCGATTCTTGCCCAATGGCGGGCAAGTTGAACAAAATGTTTACGAGCAACCGTTTGTTTTCGAAACGCTCAGTCAAGCTGGACCAAGCCGTCTGAAACCCTTCATTGGTCAAAGGAGACTTTGACACAATGGCATGGGCTTCACCGCTGGTCTTGGAGTTGAGATAGAAAAGTTTCTCAACTTCCAACAGTCTCGGGTTCTGGATGTAGAGAGCCGTGAATAAATCCCGGAAGGTGGGCAAGCGAGTGTAATCGCCTCCGAAAACTTCGGTGTCGCACGGAGGTAATCGACACCCTGTGGGCACGAATTGCACAGCTTGTTGTACGGGTGTACGGGGGTGAGCGCCTGGGATGCATTGGCTATTTGCTCACCTAGCTGAGCTGCACACTGCTCGTAGACAGCATAGCAGTACTCGTATTTGGCCTGAACAGTAGGGAGCTCTTCTGTGGTCATCTCCTCAGACATGACGCAAGAGCAAGCCTCATACTCCTTCTCGACCTTTTCCCATAAGGAACGCATCTGGTCCCTTCGGACTTGGCACGTATATAGGGATGGGCTATCAGCCGAAGGATTGTTGACTCTCGCCGCAAAGTGACTGATACGATCAGTCGCGGCGATGAATTTCGTCAACGCTGTGTCTACTTTGTTTTGTGCCATCGGTTTTGTTTTGTGGATCGGGACGGAAGGAACCTTGATCTTAGGATCGGACGAAGGCTGTGTGACCAAGATCAGCGGCTTAGATTTGACTGCAAGCCTGGTGCTAGAAGCGGGCGAAACGCTAGCTGACCGTGCGGGGACCTCCCTTTTCGATTGCGAATGAATCGGCGATGTGCTGGATGCACGAAGAACCGACTCCTTCCTGGATTTAGGTAAAGGGGGCTTATAGAAGTTCTAGCGGTGCTAGTAGCTTTACTTTATCGGGTTTGCCCGATGACATGCTACGCAAAGAGGATGAACAGTCCAACAAGGATACGGACTGTATACTAATTCTTCTCAGAAGCAAAAATCAAGAAAATATACCAAAAAATACCAAATAGAAATTGGTTTTTTCTGAAGTCGACCCAGCTAGTGAAAAGGATACGGAAAGAGCGTAGCAAACAGACAATAAAAATACTGAAAAATACCAAAGGCAGTGCTGCGGTATTTTACACCTAGATGGGTACGGAAATAGCGGACACAGACGAAGAACACAAAAGGACGGGGGCGGGGAAATTTCCTGCAACAACAAAAGATGTTCGTCGAAAAAAAGAAACAACAACAAAAAAACAATCGTACGAAAAATACCAGAGAGCAAGAAGCTGGAAAAAAAAAAAAAGTATATATAGGTTAGTATTTTGAAACAAAAATTGTTTCTTAATTGCTGTTGGATTGGAAAAACAAAAAATAAAAATAAATTATATTATTTGTGTAGTGAAGTATGTTATGTATGTGTGTATATGTGTGTGTGTATTTGTGTGTATGTTTGAGCACTGGCTGGAGTTAGGCCCATACACAGACAATAGAGCTGAGAGTTGCTCTTATAGTACACACAGAATATATCACTTGGAAAAAATGAAAAGGGTAGGGTATGTCGAGTGCGACTACCGCTGCCCTGCCAATCTATTACTTCACTCGCAGAAGTACTTGCAGTATGTACGTACATATGTATGTATGTATGTCTGCACTACGCGGCCAAACGTTTGAGCAGGCGAAGTGCACGTATGTTTGTATTCGGAGAGAGATAGAGCAAGCGCTGCTGCAAGGCGGTGCACTTGCCAACAAGAGCGAGTGCACAAAAGTATATGTGTATGTGACGAGAGAGCGAGAGCAAGCGCGGCTGAAAGCCGGTGCGCTTGCGGACAAGAGAGAGTGCACAAAGTATGTGTGTATGTATGTATGTATGTCGGCGATTATCGCGATCTACAAAACATAAAACGGACAAGAATTAAAAGCAATACGAAATGCTGGTACACACAGCTTGGATTTTAGTTATTATGTATGTTTATATATGTGTAGGGGGCGACGCTTGATGAAATAATAACACTTTCACTTTTTAATTATTATAAAACTTGAAACTTTGTAGCGTATTTTATTTCACTTGAAAATAAACATGTGGTTTGTGCGTAGAAATTTGAACATAAGAAAAAGGCGGAGTAGGAAAAAGCACTAAAAAGGGCAGGGTGACCATCTTCAGAGGAAACCAAGAACAGTGTGACTGTGCGTATGACACGGTCACACGCACAGTATACTAGCTTTGTCGCTATCGATAACTTTCGATCGCGACCACACTGTCAGCTGGCCTGAGTGGTCACACCTGCAGTCATATGGAATGGAATATATGTATGGAATATACAATATATATACAATATATATTTGCACATTAGTAGCTCTCTTAATAATTAACACTTTTCACTAATATGCACTTGCACTTACAAAAAATAAACACACATGCATACATACGTACGCGATTGGCGGAACAAATTATAATATTTTATTATCAATATAGTAAATATCTTGGAGTAAAGATATTGTAACGAACACGTTTAGGACGTCATCTTATTATGAGACGACCCGTTAAGTGGGCAGCAAACTGGAAGCATACTTTGCCTACATTGTCGACTAAAGCTCAGGGAAAGTGGGGTGGGTCTTTTGCCACCTAGTAAGCTACCGTGCCACACAGATAAAAGAAGGTAGACAGAGTTAAGACGGGAACAGACAGGATAGGCTATCAACCGATAGACCGGTTAAGAAGTATATGCATTCAATATATAAATATGAAGAACGAAGATGGTTATGTTCTTCTTCTTTACCTTCCCAATCTGTAAAAGCTTCTGGCTCTATGCCTTTACCCAAGTTAAGCAACAACAAGTAATATCAGGTGCCCATTACTTTATAATTTATTTCGACTTCATGATTATTCAACGAGGTTAAGACCAAAAGACTTCAAAAATACTCTAATAACTTCATTTTATGCATTATTTGCCTACTATACTACTTTTATCTAGTATTTCCTAATAGGATGGGTATGAATATACTTCTAATAAGAATAATAACCATAATAATAGCTGTCATATACGATTTACAAATGATTTTTGTGCGGCTATGCCGTACTTACACATACTCTTTATACGCTGTTTTTATACTGCATCGATATCGACAGGCCTGTGATGATTGATGAGTTGACGAGCTGGGTGGAACCTCAAAAGGGATTAGAATATATAACAGCTTGGATATAATATTATATACATACCATACCCATATGAGGACTTATCTAGGCGTTTGGTGGCAACTCCCTTTGCAAAGTTGTTGCCATGTTTTTGGCGCAGGGCCTCTGCAGTTGCAGATCAGTTGGTGTGTGCTATACAGTGGTCGTTGCCACGTGATTACACACACAATATCCTACACCAGGAAAAAAAAGTACTAATGAAAATTATGAAATTTGGTTATCTCGCTACATACCTTGTTAAACCAACGAGAAGGCCAAAGAAAATCAAAACAATGCACTTTGAAAAGTGCGCACTCCCGAACAACACCAATAATAATTATATTTAATATTGTGACGGATGCCGTCAGATTTATTTTTAATACTTTGCTGCGTCACACTTTATCTTTGTAGCTTTCGAATTGAAAAGAGATGGTCTAGCCCATGATACAATTATACAAGGTAGTCTCGTCGGAAAAAGCACAACCTCCATAATCATACCAATGAGTGCGAGTGAAAGAGTCTCAGCACAGCAGTGTGAGCGAGACGACAATGAAATGCGGATTAACCCTTAGACGATGATATTAATATTTACATATTTTAAAGCTAAAATTAATGTCTTTTTGGCATATTTCTAAAATGTAAGTTGTTTATGAATAATATTAACAATATATATGAGAATTCTCTAATTCTCGAAATGTTTTAATTCTATCCGTATATACGGCATACATTGCAAAATCTCATTTTGCACAAGGGTTATTCGTCCGCAGACAACCTCTTGCGTCGAAAAACGAATGCGTACTGACGAAAGCTTTTTCCGACGAGACTACCTTCTATAATTGTATCATGGTCTAGCCTAGATTAAGCATGGATATCGATATTGTTTGATTAATCTAAGTTAGATATCGATATTATTTAATGCGATACTTTTGTCAATGGCAAAAGTGATCCTGCCAACTCACTGCAAATATTCGATTAATAATTAATAATATACTAACATCTGTTGGCGAGTGCGTCAATCATCGAATGCAGATGTTATCGCGCGAGTTAACATGCCCTCTCTCCGGCCACATGGAATAATGCCGATCCGGAAACTCCAAGCCTACTCTATGCAACTCCAAGCCTACTCTATGCAACTCTGACGATAATACACTCATACTTAGATTCTGACATACACACACATGTTCAGGCCTTTTCTAATAAATTGCCACAGACGAAATAGTCAGTCTTATTCAGTTCTCGAAACAGCACAGTGCTTTATTTTGTGAGTATTTCTAACATATTACAGAATTCTCTCGCAAATGAGATTTCCTCGGTCACTGGACTGGTAACTCGCGCAGCTGTTAGCTTGCACAACAGTCGCGTCGCAAATATTGATACCGCCATACAATTTAAATTCAAATTGCAAATTAACGGACATTGCTCACCCCTACAATATTTAAGACAGCAATTGGAAAGTATGGAAAAAGGTCGTCCGGAAAATATGAGTGAATTTCCAAATCTTATATTTGGTCACCATACGAAAAAGAATGTAGAACGTAAAGGCCGGACGACCGTGAGGGAGGGAAAGAGTAAAGAAAAGAGAAATGATTTAAAACTTATCTGCGATATGCTTGCTGGAGAAGCAAACGAAGATGAGCATATCCGGCTCGAAGGACCAAATGTTGTGGTGGCGCAGATAGGTTCCAGAGTTTCCCTTTCCCGTAATTAAATGAAAACACTCGCGTTTTATATTTACTAATATGTATATTTAAACTTTCGGGTTATTAGTTACAAGACGCACAGAGAGGGGTTATTGGGGTGACCGCTATTGAACAAACGTAGATCGATACTGGCGAGGCAAAATGCCGACGGCATTTTGCAGATCTAGCGTCGAGCCCTTGCAAAGCTCGGCTCTGCGGTGGAGAGTTGTGGGAGAGAGAGAAGTTGAGAGCACTGGATCTTGAGTGCTTTCTTAGGCTGCAAACAGAGTGCGCGCTGAGACGAAGACGAAGACGAAAAACAGTGCAGAGCAATTCATATGAATTCGCTCGCCCGCAAACAGAGTGCGCCCAAAGCCGAAGACGAAGATGAAGACGAAACGTAAGCAATTCGCTTCAAACGGTGCTGTACTGATTTTGAAGATGAATCGCTTGCTATTTTGCCTTTGCTGTTATTTTTCTTTCTTCTTTTTCTTCTTCTTTTGTTTTGTTATGTTGTACCCATGCTTTTGCTTGTTACTTGTGATTTGTGATTTGCTCAACGCACACGTGTTTTTAAAATGTCATTTATAAACGAAGAATTGATTGCAGCTGTGTTAAAAAACGTTGTTTATGGGATCAGCAACATAAACTTTACCACAATAGGCATATTGTTGATCAAAATTGGAATGATATTTCAAAGGAATTGAAGGTTGATGGTAAGTAATTTAATTAATATTTATACAAAGTGAGATAATTGGAAAACAAATTCTTAAATACTATCAGCATTTCTATGGCTGCAAACAAAACTACGAAACGTGTCTCTTATTATTTGACCTCTTTTCTTTGAACTTTCCAATATATTTTGTGGATTGTTCCTTATAAATTATTCTCCCTCTTGCATATGAGTGTCCAGATTTTTTAAATCTAACATTGTATTATGCAGTATACAAACGACTATTAAAATATTCATTTTCCAATATTAGATTTCTTCTGGCGTATGGTCGAAGAACCCAGTCCAAAAGAGGATAAGCTTCATCCGCAAGCAACACATATGGCATAGATATGGTGGTATTGGGCAAATAGGAATCCTTCGGAAACTAAGTCTCCAGAATTTTTCTTTGTGTAAATCGCTGAGAATGCAAAAGTTCCACCATCACTTTGACGCCCGTAACCTCCAACTTCGATTGTAACAAATTTACACTTTGCATCTGCTACTGCCTGCAGCACAATTGAGAAAAATTTGTTATAATTATAAAACATTGATCCTGAATGCGCTGGACATTTTAGACGTATGTGCTTTCCATCAATAGATCCAACACAATTTGGAAATTGCCAAAGATTCCAATACTGATCCGCCACTTCTTTTAAATTTTGTTCTGTGGGAACAGGCATATGTAGAGGTTGCAAAACTGTCCACAAAGCTTCACATGTTTCTATCACAATAGAACGAACCGTTGAAGCACCCATTCGAAAGTTAAAAGATATAGATCTAAATGAAGTGCCAGTAGCGAGATATCTAAAACAGGAATATAATTTAAAACAATGTTATTGTCGTAACTACTAAAATATAAATATATGTATGTATTTTTCAGCCATGTCTTTGAAAAAAAAATGGAAACAATTAAGGGATACATTTCGAGTCGAATTGAGGAAATTTCCACCGGAACGTTCTGGCGACGCTGGACCTGAGTCGCTCAACGAGATGTGTTCTCAATGGACTCATTTTGAGTCTATCAAGTTCATTAAGGACCAGATAAAGTGCCGCCAGTCTTCCGGAAATTTGAGTCGCCCTAAATCATATGAAAATGTAAGCATTAATGCTTACGAATACTCAACTATTGGAGATACAGAGGCGAGTGTAGATATAGAGGCGCCGCATAGTGCGGATAAAGAGACGCCGCAGTATGATGAGGAAAGCAACATTAGCACTTTTGAGGTTGACACATCCACCCCACAACATCATGCTCCAAAAACTAAAGCGGCGCCATTACAACATTGAGGGTGAAATCCTCGAAATAAAGAAAAAAATTGGAACTTTTGAACCAAAAAATAAATCCAGGATTCCAGCAGACGACGAGGATATTGCGTTTTTATTTGCTTATTGCCACACGTGCGGAAAATGGATCCGCAAACTAAACTTTTATGCCGCATGGACATGCAAAGATCTGTGTACAACTATGCGTACAACGTAGGGCGCTCTTTTCAGGCTACTAGCATTTCCGTACCATCACCGACTGTTTTTGAGTCTTCTTCAACAGCATTTTCGGATAATGCATTATCCCCACAAGACCCGATGCAATACGTTTCATCAGGAAACGTTGTTACATTTTCAAATTTATAAAAAAACATTGAAATGAATAAAACTAAATAAATTTTGAAAAATTTTCTTACCGTAACGTTACAATTAGTCTTTCTGCCGGTATAATTGGGGTTTTATTAAAATTTGTCCAATTTTTGATAATTAGCGGTTCTATTTTTAGAAGAATGTAATCAAATGTGCTGATTTTCATTCTGGTGTACTCCACAAACTTTTTCTCGTCTTGACGCAGCTCATCAAACAAATGATGAAATTCGCCGAATGTTTTTCTTCCCAAATTAATTGGGTGAATTCCTCCATGCACTTTTTATTCTCTTTAATTTTAAAAATAAACTCTCCTCTAACAGCAGCTCATCATCTGACGAGAAATCCATTGCGATTAACATCATAAAATCGCAACAAATTCGTCTTGCACTATGCGACCTATTAGCTTACTCGCAACGCAAGCAATTCGTCTTCATCTTCGTCTTCGTCTCAGCGCGCACTCTGTTTGCAGCCTTACGCGTGAGCGCATTGCGGGTGAGCGAAAAGCATCGAGTGCTTTTGGTCGGCGGAACGGATAGTGTGCCACTCACCTACAATGCGCTCGCATCAACAGATGATGATGTTATTCGAAGTCAATACAGATGCATGATGAAGTACAGATGATAATGAAAGTGATGATCACGTATGATAGAAATGATGATGAAGTTTGGTCAAAATGCTGAAGAAGTTTTGACGAAACGATGATGAAGTTTGGACGAAACATCAATTATTTATAGCTGAGAAGAGGTTTCGTAGCCAATAGATGAAGCAACATAATTGCCTTTAGGTGCGAGTGGTGGCACTTGCTCTTAGGAGCCACTTCAATGGGTAAGCGGGAACCGCTGGCACTGGCAAAAATGCACTAAATACAAAACAAAGATAACTATGGACTCAATCAAGAATCAAAATCCATACCTGGCCAATAATAATTATTCACTTTAAGATGAAACTATTTCACAGCACAACTTTGGAATTTTGTCCCGCGTGGACTTTTTCTTTTAATTTAAATAATTTGTCGCTGCTGTTTACAGATTTGTTCTGTACGCACCAAAGAGTTAAGCTGTACAAATTTTGTGAGCTCAGCTCCAGTCCAGCCAATGCCTATTATCTCGAACGATTTACGAATCTACCAACAACGATCTATGATAAGAAACAGTATAATCGTACGATGCGCGGGTGGTGACAAACAAATTTGAACACCAAAATAGACCGCGACTACAAGAATAGAGAGGAGAGGAAGACGCGGTAAGCTTGCGCTGCCTCGCTATCGACCAGAAAAAATTATGATCAAAACAAAATTAGCAGACAAAATAGATAAGAATAACAGATCAGCAGATTTGACCGAGGAGCAGCAAAGCACACTTAACAGACTGACTTAACTGAATAGAAAATTACAGAATGTACTTTAACAGAATCTGACCTAACAGAATCCAAATTAACAGTGTCGACCTAAACAACCGCTTTGGTCAAATCCGACCACTACAATATACAAAGAAATGGCAAAACTCGCTGTTTACCTGCTATTCCTCGCGCCTTTCGATGATCGGTCATTAATAATGTCCACGAGACCATAATGCATCTTGGTTGGCAGAAGACCCTTGACAAAGCTTATGAGCAAAATTGGTTTAAAAATACGTACTATATGTCGAAATACACCCGAAAGTTTGTTGAAAATTTCATAACATGTAAGATTTCCAAGCCAACGTCGGGCAAGGTGCAAATGGAGATGCATCCTACTCCCAAAGTAAAAATCCCATGGCATACTATACTTATAGATATTAGCGGTAAATTAAGCTGCAAAAACGATATGAAAGAGTATCTGGTAGTACAGATTGATGGATTTACTAAGTTTTTTATTTGTATCATACTCTTAATTTGGACCAAGGTAGAAGTTTTGCAAGTAGTAATTTTCGTGAGTTCTGTATGTCAAATAAAATCGATTTGCATTTAATAGCCACAGGCGCTAGTCGAGCTGATGGACAGGTGGAGTGTGTCATGAGCACGATGAAAAGAATGTTGACGGCTCTAGAAACAGGGGAGCGTTCAGGGCAGGATGCATTGAAAGATGTGCAGTTTGCCATGAACTGCACAAGTTATCGTGTAACAAAATTCAGCCCATTAGAACATATAATAGGCAAAGAGGCGAGACCACTAGGTATGGTACCTTTAAATGAAGAGAGCGAAGTTGATTTTAATGATGCGCAAACACGAGACATGGAAAATATCGATAAAAATGCAGTGTACGAGAAAAGGAGAGTTGATTTCAATAAGGCGAAAATTGTGAAGCACAAGGTTGGCGATCATGTCTTGTTAAAATTTGAAATGGGGCATCAGACTAAACTGGACCCAAAGTTCAAAGGGCCATTTTGGTGATTGAGTTGTTGGAAGGTGACAGACATCTGCTGAAGTCATTGATAAATAAAAGAACATACAAGTATCCACACGAAAGCTTGCGGAAAATGCCGGATGAGTGCATTAAGTCTGAAATGATTGAAGAGGACGACAACGTTGAAAGAGACGTAAGCCATCAGACAGGGATGACTGCGGTGAAAAGATCATCTGAGCATCTCTGCCACCGAGGGTGCAGGGAACATCTTACATGGGGGCTGGTCCAAGCAGCAATGTTCATGTTAATGAAATGGTTTGCGGCGGATGGTTGATCAAGTGAAAGGTCAAGGCTTTACAGATGCATAGAGTGGCGGCAAGAGCCCGAGAACCATGTAAACTATCATTTGAAGTGTAAAATAAAACTGGATTGTATGCTCTGCAAAATATCATGACTAAGAATATGTACAGTAAGAAAAATTGAAATTTAATAAGAGATATAAAACATGGTGCCAAACTTGATGCTTGAATTTGATAATTCACACGAGGTCGTGTGAGAGTCAGGAAGGCCGTGTCGTGGAACAGGCAGTTAAAATGTAAAGTTTGAATTCCTATGACTGTTAAATTAGCATAATTAGATTAGTAATGTAGATGTTAAGAACATTGTTAGTGTTAAGAAACGCTAAATAAAAATATAAAGAAAAAGGATGATTGATTGGTGAAGGCGAGGTCCGAGCGGGACAGCTATACGGGCTGAGCGTGGCGCGATGGTTCTCAAAGCGTCAGTAAAAAGATGAAGACGAAAAAGGAGACATTAGCGATTCGATACGCTTTTACTAAAGTTTATAAATCAAAATGGAAAACAATGACATGAATGAGTCTTCTACATATGCATACTTAAAGATGCAATTTTGAAGACATAAATAATTAATAGTACTGACTTGGCATTTCTACCAGCACCAGACAACAAATATATAAAAATACATACAGAAATAAACGTACAACGTGTATAAATTCAGAAAGAGAGCACATACCTTCCATTGACTTGGTAAGCTGCAGTCCCTGTTTTTGCACACATCTATCGGGCATAAAATATTACCTTTGCATATCATATAGATAAACGAATCGGCAATTATTTTGGCAACAAATTATTTTAAAAAATTAGTCATAAATTTAGTTCGAGTCATTGAGCCATTATTTTCCTAACCGTTTTTATTTGGTACATCCAAAAAGTTTCTTGTACGCTCGGTTTTTCTACTTATCCTTCACCTTTGGTGGTTTTCTGAAATATACAACGCATTACATATTTATTTTTATCGTGATAACAAAAATGAAGTCGTCTTTTACACATATAAGCATGTCGTACACCTGTAAATATCGCGTAAAAGAAAGCACTTTACATACATACATATATACATATAGTATGTACATATATGCCTGCGCATTTTGATTACGCCGACCAATGCACTATGGATAAAAAGCTCCAAATTGCGGTATTTTTACCATTTTTGAAGATAGAAACATGAAACTTTTTATATATATAGCTAAAAAATAAAAATAGAATTTCGGATTTTTATACCCGGTACCCATAGGGTAGAAGGGTATTATAACTTTGTGCCGACAGGAAATGTATGTAACAGGTAGAAGGAGGCATCTCCGACCCTATAAAATATATATATTATTGATCTGCGTCAACAGTCGAGACGATCTAGACAAGTCCGTCTGTCCGTATGAAACACTGGATCTCAGAGACTGTAAAAGATAGAGCTATAATTTTTGTCGACAGCATTTGTTATGTTTGCACGCAGATCAAGTTTTTTCAAATTTTTGCCACGCCCACTTCCGCCCCCGCAAATCAAAAATCGAATAACAAGCGTAATTTTAAAACTACACAAAAATATATATATAAATACACATACATATATGTAAAGTAGTATGTAGACGTGTTACTAGACCGCAGCAGCAAGGTGGTATTAAAGGCTACGCAAAAGACGGTCACACAGGACGAAGAGGAGAATACAGTCGAGAAAGAACGCGAAAGAAGAAAGTCGCAAGCAGAACGGTCGTCTGAGATTTAAGTTGAACAATTCGATACATTTAATCTAAAACGTGTATTTTATATTACAAAACTTCCACCCGCGTACTTATATTAAATAAAACTATTAATAATTATAAAACAATCTTACATCAATCTTACATATATATTCGTCAGACTTAGTTTCCTTTTATGGAGCGCAAACTTAAATGATTCCTACCAAAAGAGGGAAAATTCGATGACTCAATAAATAACTCCAATAGCTTCTAAAGCGGTCTATCAAAAGCTTCGGCTGCATAGCGAAGCTCACAGCCAGAACTTTATCCGCATTTGGTAAAAAATCCGGCTAAATCATATGGAGGTATGGACTCCTCACTCAGTGAGGGACTGGATAGGGCACAAACGAGTAACTAAAAGAAGAGCAAGTGGTTTGAAAGAACGAGGAAATAAATTGGTATCTGCCTGATCAGAGTTTGCATTTGACTAGACTTCAAAATCTTAAGATTAGAAAGTTGTTTACCGAGCCATGGCAATCTACTTGACCTTTTGCGGAAACTGATAGGGAATACAGGCATCAAAACATCAAAAAGGCATTTACGTTAATAAAAGAATATAAGTTAATTCATTCTATTCTAGTACATGAGTTAAGTTGGAAAAATCTGCTTTCCGAAAACAACACACTCGATCAAAAAAGTTAAGCTTAGTATTACTACTAAAATCCATTCAGCTAAATCCTCACATCCAGAGTTGGATGACAAGAGTTTTCAGGATATGTAAGTGAATCTGATCTCGGCTGAACAACATTGCCGGGTTCACAAATCTAAATGACGACACAGAGAGTTTTTATATGGTTATCTTTACCCAAGCACATTTCAAGTCAACCGTCAGCAAAGTCATGACCATTCGAAGGGATGAGATACGAAAAGTGATCACTTGGAGCAAAGCAGTTGGAACGACCAGAATTGGTTTGGGTACAAAAGGAATAATAGCACTTTTATTATCATCAAACCCTATTTAAAAAGAGGGGAAGGCATTTTCTATGAGATTTGGGTTGTCTTTACTTCTTGTGAAAACAGTGGGCACAAATCTGAAATAACTTTGGCCTTAACTGTAACCTCTGGAGCAGTATTGCTACCGGCGTAGCGAATAAAATTGGCTGCAAGACCAACGGAGTTGTGGATGGGTCAGGCGAAGGGAAAGTCATGCGAATTACATTGAAATTGAAATTTTTGATTTTGGAGACTCGGCCATAAGCAAGTAAACTACTCACTGTAAACTACTCACTTTAGAAGCAGTACGCGTTTGGCTATTTGTAATACAAATGCAAAAGGAGCGCACTGTGACCACTGTACAATATTCAAACAACAAAAATTTAAATCAAAAATGTAAAATAAAAATAATTGCTAGCAGTGAGAGAAATTCATTACGCCACAAGCGTGAGAGAAAAAGAAAAACCAAAACAAGGGCGTGGGACTTTATGTAAACGCAAACCAGAATTGACACAAGCAAATGGAAAATGAACCATTTGCAATATACTAAATGAGACGCATGCAATCTCAAAAAATATGTATATACATCCACGAGTATCAGTCTTAATATTTTATAATGTATAAGATTGAAAAGAAAACTGGTTGTTCAAAAACTTAATGATATTGCAAGAGCAAGATAGAGAGAACTTATGTCTGTTGATCTGAACCATTACCACCAATGAGCCAGTATGATAAGAGTGTAACCGAACACGGAGAACAAGCAGATTACGATGAAACACTCCACGAATATGTGGAACTCATCGACAATAGTGGGAAACGCATCAGGACTATACTTACCTCAATGTTTTAGAATAACATTGCCATGTTTTAAATACTTAAAATATCACTTAACACCGGATCTAATAGAAATTATATTCAACTCAAATATGCCTCAAGTCCGTTCACATACATACATTTAAACCCGTCACCAATAACTCGCCAATAAAGCAGTGCACCAATAACTCATAACATTGTTATCCGTTTAGTAATCCAAAGTTAAATTCTTCCTATTAGTAACACTGATAATCTTTGACGCAAGAATTCATACCAAAAACTGCAACCCGCGAACAGCTGTTTAGTGGTGCAGAAGTGAACGAATTCGGACAGGAAGAAGAAGCGTAGCAAAGGCAATAGAAAAGAATCAACTGAAAAGAGCAATATAATAAATTATGTGGCTTTGAGGGCATTTTATTTACTATTCATCAAATGACTCTACTTATATCCGATTTTCTTGAAACATTTTCACTTTCAAAAGTTTCTATCGATTTACAAAACAAGCAAGTGTGTCTTGTCAAAAAGTAAATGCCCTTTTCTACATCAAATCGAATCTTATTTGCAAAAGAAAAAAATAGTTGACTCATTGGTTTATTGACGCTAATTTCAGACGCCAGAAGATCAATTAAGTATGTAATTATTTGTAACACAACTTATTTATAATCCCACCCCGAATTCGGAAATAAAATTTTACTGTCGGTAACAACAATTTTCGTTTTGGTAAGCGACCAAAAGTCCGCCTCATGAGTTACGGCCAAAGCTGCCCTACTCTTGGTGGAATAAAACAAGTAAGAAAGTTACAGTCAACGGTGCTCGACTGTTAGGTACCCGCTACCCATTTTGAATAAAAGCAAAATATTGCAGTATTTTTCTCAAAATATACCAAAATACTAAAATTATGCCAAATTGTATATTTGGTATAGTACCGATATAGTACCACGTTCAAAATATACCATCATATACTTTATTGGGTCGGAGATGCCTCCTTCTACCTGTTACATACATTTACTGCCGGCACAAAGTTATAATACCCTTCTACCTTATGGGTAGCGGGTATAAAAAATGTGGATATATGTATTCTCGATCGGGATTTGAACCCGATCACCACAATATGCCGGGCTTGCAACCTTTCACTAGAACCAACTCAGTCATTATGCAGGTGCGATTTAACTCTAGGCATCTAAGACAATCATCAAAATCAATTCGCGATTAGTTCTTACTTCTGTTACAAAGTTGAAAGGGAATGAAAATATATAATATATAAGCCATAGCTCACAAATAACTGTCGACCATTTCTCTTTGTCTGCAAATAAGTATCTCTTTCTGACTCTTTGCGAAAAGACTTAGAGAGCAACCGTTTTATGGGTTCTTGAATTAGTTCGTTCCCGCTCAGAGCGAAACCTTTTTTCTATTCTGCTTTGATTTGTTTTGGTTGATCCGAGACCGTTTTGTCGTGTTCAGTGAAGCAAAAAGTCTTTTGGGTATGTATTGGTATACATTCACACGCAAAGGCAAGCAAATCGTTAAACGTCTGTTTTGCAGAGTTTTAATTGCAATCGTGAATTGAGTGTGTGAAGTTGTGAAATAATTGTTGTAAAATAGGAAGAGACATGAATAAAGATGTGCACCAATTCTTTAAATTTACTTTGGAAGAGAACAAATCAATTTATTATGTTTGCGGTATTAAATTGTCCGGTAATAATTCAACAAACTTAAGACGGCATTTAACATCGAAGCATATGGACATTTTCAATGAGTGGAATAATTCTGGATATACGTACAAAGTTAACCCAATGTGAAGAAAAACGAAGAATATCGTATAAAACGAGCGAAAAAGCAATTGTTTCTTCTTTAATCAAAATAGTAACCACAGACGGAAAACCATTTATATTTCTAGACAGCAAAGGGTTCAAATAACGGATCCAATATATATTGCACTTGGCATGAACCCTGTAAGGTCTCGAAATATTATGAATTGTGTATTGGCCAAACAACCAAGAAAACATAAGGACTCTTGCGAAGGGAAAACTGGTGTCGCTAAAAGTCGATGTTGCCACCAAAATGAATAAAGCCATTCTAGGAATCAATTTGCAAATGACCCACGCAAGCCTGGCTAAAACCGAGATTGTTTTGAAGACTTTGGGCATGATTGAGCTTGGGGAATCTCACTGGAATATATATGGAGAGTGAGTAAAGCATCATCTAGTGTCGGCACATTGACACTGCGTAGTTGTAGGTGTCTATCGGCACATTGACACTGCGTAGTTGCTTGTGCGTTTCGGTACAGTGGTTCGATGGCTATGGCGTAGAAGTGGGATTCGGCCCTGACCAAACTGACTTCAAGTCATGTCTTCACGTTGATAGAACAAAATCGAAATTTGTTGGCACTAATTAAGGGGCTACAGATGCCGGCGAGCGAGTTTAAATAGAATTGTGAGATCTGTTTGCTAAAATATAATCCAGACATTGCTGGTGTGGATGCCACGTAGTGGTCTGCTACGGTCGACATAACTTTGCGAGAAAAAAATTATTAATTATTAGTTAATTATTATTAAGCTTTGGAAGGCTTAGCGGTCCAGTGATTATCTCAAATATGTTATTATTATTATTTATTATTTGGACGTTGACGTACTAACGGCAATACTATAAAGTGGCCCAGCGATACCAAGCACGGGCTTGTTGACGCGCGGACAAAACAAAATAAATTTGTGAACAGCATGCATTAAACGAAAACCGCGAATAAATATTAAAAGACGCTGGACAGCTAATTGAATTAGATTAAAAATATATTAGAATATATGTTTAATAAGATAAATAACAATAAAATACTCGATAAATAAGCTAATAATAAGGTTTTAAGCAAAGGAATAGATTTACTAGAGCAAACTACGTTATTGAAATTATTATAGTTCACACACAGAATACGGAAGTGATTATGGCAAGCAAAGTTAGTAGATCTACGTGAAATGAGAAGAGGAAGAAAATTCCTAGTGATCCTGACAGGAACTGCAAAACTAATTTGACTTAACAGAGTCTATTTTACCATTAATAAGTCTCTGTATAAAAACAGCACCTTGCATAGTTCTACGGTCAGAAAGAGAAGGAAGGTTTAGTAATAAAAGTCTACTACGATACGGTGGTAATCTAATATTAGGATTCCAATTTAAACTACGAAAGGCCAATAATAAGAATTGTTTCTGCACCGATTCAATCCTATCTTGATAAACCCTGTACTGGGGATTCCAGACAAGAGATCCGTACTCAAGGATAGGACGAACCAGTGAGACGTACAAAGTTTTAGTGAAGTAGGGATCATTGAACGCTTTCAACCAGCGTTTTATAAATCCCAGAACACCCATGGCCCTATTTACAGTAGACAGAATATGTTTATCGAATTTTAGTTTTGCATCAAGCAGAACCCTAAGTCATTCACACCTTCAATTCGCTCAAGAGGAGTATCATATAACATATAGTTATTTAACTGGGAAGAACACCTACAAAAGGTCATAAACTTACACTTATTGCAGTTGAGATTTAACATATTTACTCTGCACCAAGATTCTAGACGATTAAGGTCACATTGTAACAGTGAGCTCGCAAGACTATCATTAAATGTCAGGCAAAGCTTAACGTCATCGGCGTACATAAGTACACGGGAATGCTCAATAACAGAAGGAAGATCATTTATAAACAAAGTGAACAATAGAGAACCCAAATGACTGCCCTGGGGCACACCAGAAGTGACTTGGACACATTTAGATACAAAACCATTATAATAAACATTCTGAATTCTGTTGGAAAGGTATGAGGATATCCACTCAATTAGGGTATGAGGAAACCCTAGGACATTAGGCTCATATAGTAAGAGGTGATGATTAACAGAGTCAAAAGCCTTACTGGAATCGGTGTAAACGACATCCGCTTGCAATTTATTCTCGTATCCGTTAATTACAATAGAAGGGAACTTCAATAAGTTAGTAGAAGTGGATCTAGTCTTCACAAACCCATGTTGGTAAGGTGAAATTATAGATTTACACAGATGTTGCAGTTGAGAAGTTATAATTTTTTCAAATGCTTTCGGAATCACAAACAATTTAGATATACCGCGATAATTTTGAACTTTAGATGTGCTCCCTTTTTTAGAATAGGTATAATGTATGATTTTTCCAGATTTGAGGAAAAGAACATGAGTTAACGGATAATTCAAACAATTTAAAAGCGGTTTACAGATACTCCATCCGGACCTGCCGAAAAACAGGTTTTATAGCCAATAGTTTCGTTAAAATAGAGCTTTCAGTAATTAAAGGACCAAAAATACAATTAGATGAATTTAACTGATAAAGATAAGAAAGGGAATTTTGAGAACTTGGGACATATAACACTCATTGTTATGAGTGCGAAAAGCAGCTTGAGCAACAGAATAGCGGATAAAATCAAAAGAAAAGCCAGTTCCTTTGAATTTTTGTAAAGTCTCGACTTACGATTTTTTAAATTCGATAATTTCTTAGTAAACCATAAGGATGGAACACAAGCATCAAATAGCGAGTTCAAAGTAGAATAAAAAAATTCAACTGCTATTTTCAAGTTCAAGACAAAGAAAGTTGGGACCAGTGAGTTTGAGATATAAGCAGTGCAAGTTTCTCAAAATCGGTTTTCCGAAAACAACGAGAAAGCTCACCACAACGTACACTCGTCTCTAATGCAATAAATGGGAGCTCCAATATAATTTCCAAAGTAAGGTAAGGTTCTTCAGGGAAGATATAGGAGATATTCTCGATAGAGAACAAGAATCTAAAACAAAAATAAGGTCTAAGTCCATTTAGATTCTTGGCGGAATGCCATGACACACCAGCAATATTGAAATCACCAAGGACTATAAAGTGATCACGATCAGAAAGCATATTAGAAATGTTATTAATAAGAGAAAAATGAGCTAAATATAAAGCATCATCTGAAGCAGGGGATATATGAGCAAGAAATAAAAATGTTAAAGCTACCAAAGTATAATCTAACAGCCACTAGCTCAATATCAAAAGTGTGATCAATCAATTCTGAATTTAATTGATCATCTACTGCAATTAAAACCCCACCACCGCGACGTACCTTGCAGTCACGTTTGTATACGGAAAATCTACTAGAAAAGATTTCCGTATCAAGGATGTCATTTTTAACCATGTTTTCAGTAAAGTAAATGACATTGAAAAGGAAAGATATACTATTTAAATATAAGTCAGTAAGTTTACTACAAATACCTCTTACATTCTGATAGCCAAGAAGTAAAGAGGATGTTAGTTTTTTGAACTGACAGACATTGAAGAAGGCTTTGAAGTAGAATTCTTGCTACTATTAGGAAGAGAAATCGGAGACCGATTTTTCTTTTTAGCAACAAATTCTTTGACTAATAGGTGCTCCGGCCAAATCTGTTTACTGCACATCATGATAAATTGGGAACACTTATTTTAAAAGATGAAATCTCCCGTTCGTACGAGAAATTAAATTTATCTACTTTAACCCTGGCTTGAGATTTGGACTTAATATAAGCCCGAACATCATCAGATGTCGTATCAGGGGAAAGCCTTGAGACGA
Organism: Drosophila sulfurigaster albostrigata; assembly: GCF_023558435.1. Lineage (NCBI taxonomy): Eukaryota > Metazoa > Arthropoda > Insecta > Diptera > Drosophilidae > Drosophila > Drosophila sulfurigaster. Next base: position 382,277 of record NC_084884.1, read on the forward strand.
AAATCTGCTTAAGAGGTGGCACTGCAACTAATGTGTTGCGGACAACTGAGGTAGGAGCTGGTGGCGATTCTTCTATCGTTACAGCACTAACGATCTCAACAGATGATGGTGATGGTTGAATTTCTTAAACCGTCTCTATCTCAGTCGACAACAAAATCGAAACCGGAGCAGGAGATTCCAATTTTAATGACGTAATGTCATGCTGTGGAACATCCAGAGCTACCGAAGGTTGAGGGACGGAGAACTAAATGTCATTAATTCCCCAGCAGGTGGTACAGATAAACTTGGAACATCAACTGGGACAGAAAGCTCGATTGGGGTAATCAACAGACGCGTATTGGCCTTTTCACGCATCAGAGACTCGGTCAAGAGCTTCATACTCTTAAACCCAGAATCCAAAGCAGAAAAGCTATCGAAGAGTTTTTTAAAGCCCGCCAATATATCTCTAAAACCAGTTCGCGTCTGCCGTATAAACCCAGCAATACCATCAGCCGGCACCCGGCATTTTTGTTATAGCACTAAAAACAAATGATAAAACAATGATAATTAAATTAATCAAGATGTAAAAATTCGAAATATAAACAAAATAGGTAAGTTAATTGCAAACTAATATGATCTGTACTTACAAAGAACACAAAAACACAGAGAGTAAGCACAAGTCGAGCGAGACGCAAGATAAACGATAGCCAACTACAACACCAAGAGAGGCAGATTTACTATTCTAAACTGCGTTGAGAGCACGATATTGAGAGCACAAAGCACAAGCACAGTGAGTAAAGCGCGGGTTGAGCGAGATGCAAGATAGACGATAGCCAACAACAAACCAAGAGAGGGAGAGTTAACTATTGTAACAGCGTTGAGCGCAAGGAATAGCAAGTGAAAAAAGAAGAGCGCGAAAGTAGACAAAAATACAAAAACAAAGTGCAGCGGCAACGAAAACAGAATTGTTTTGCTAACAAAGCAAAGTAAAGTTTGACCACACAATTTGTTCTTATATTTTCAAAAATTTAATAATATAATAAATACAAGAAACCACACAGCGATTTAACGATCTGAAGTTAAACACAAGTGAGAGTGTAAAGTTAATGTTATATTAATTGTAAATAAATATGAAATTCAATGAAAAATCACAAAGTTTAAGAGGGAACAAAACAACACGTCCGACTGCGACTGCGAGAGCGAGCGAATGTTACCCTGGAATAACCTGGCAACAGTTCCGGCAATTGTTTGAGCAGCGGTATGAGACAATTGAGACGCCAGCCGCCGTCATTGTGAATCTTTTATCAGCCGTCCAAGCAATAGTGAAAGTTTGCCTGTTTTTGTGAGTTGCTGTGTGACATTACTGTGCACAAAACTGCGAAATTTAAATTACGATCAAATTGCCATCGCGTTTGTTCTTGGACAGATGGCTAATTTCGATCGGAGTCTGCAGCGAATGGTACACACAACGCATGTAACCAATCGACGTGAATTGCAAGTGTTCTCAGCGCTAAGAAAACGCCCATTTATATCAAACGGGGAACTAGAGGCCAAGCGTGCTAAAACTGTGGAGCTCAAATGTTATCAGTGTAGAAAACTTGGTCATAAAAAGCAAGACTAAAACTGAAGCGAATGTAACTTGCTACAGATGTCAGGAGCCAGGACACATTGCCACTAATTGTCCAAAAGAAGTGGGAGTACGATCGGAAAATGGAGTGGAGCTGTGAGCTATGGTGTAGCCTCAACCGAGTATGCGGGTGAGATATTTCCAATTACATTTCATTTGGAGCTGTGCGCTCATTATTTGAAGAAAGCGTTTCTAATAAATTAGTTGGTAGGAGGCGTTATTCCTTGAAAGAGAATAGGTAGTGCCAGTACTTACAGTGCTCCACAGGCTGAATTGGTGTCATGTTTGATGGTGGTTCTTTGGTTGTTTTGTTTCATATTGTACCAAACGAGTTTATGAAAGGGAAATATTTTAGTTGCCAGAGAAGTATTGGATCAAGGGTTGTTAGTGGATGTTTCTTGCGATTGGTTTAGGATTATTGAAACTAAAGCTATGAACATTTGTGAAACCCTTCGATCTACTGATTCTGATGGGATTGAAACTAAAATGCTAGGAAATTGAAAGAGAATAAAAAAGGAGTTTAAATATCATTACTAAAGCAATACTCAAAATCTTTTATCGGAGGAAGAAGCGTATGAGCGGTTGCAACTTGTTTTAGACGTTCTAGTGAAGGCAAAATTTTCATTTAACATTTCAAAATGTTTTTTCTTAAGATTACATCGGATAAAAGATGAGGAGATACATTCAAAATTAAAGAAAATAGAATTGCTAATGTCGTTGCTCCTAAGAACGTGGCAGAGGTCGCTAGTTATGAGAGACAAAATGTGATAAGAAAAAAAATAATATGGCTAAGATAATTAGGTTTTGTGTGGGTGACTTTGTGTTACTTAATATTGCGAGAGACATCAATTGAAAGTTTAAAAGACCTTTTTGGATGTCAAGGTATTGGACGGAGACAGATACGTTTTAAAGTTTTCACAGAACAATAGACGTTACAAGTATTCACATGAAAGTTTGCGAAAGTTATATGTAAGATGTGCAAGTTCCTTCTTCGGATCACACTCCTATACTGGCTGAAGTGCACGCTACTCCGTCAAGGAAGCCACTACGCGATCGTATACTCTCTCGTGGTGCCGATATCAACAGTTTCAAGGCGCACTTGGAGGAGGAATTGGACATCTACATGGAAATTCAAGAGGAGGAGGATATTGACAACGCCATCAATATTTTCATGAACCAACTAACACAAGCTGCAACAAGAGCTGCTCCTAGAAACCTACAACAAGTGAGTGAACAACGGCAGCTTCAGCTTCCTCCTGCAATCATCGAACTCCTCCGAATTAAGCGCAAAGTCCGAAGAGAGTACGCCAGAACTGGTGATGCTCGAATCCAGCAGATTCACAATAGATTGGCCAATCGTCTTCGCAAAGTGCTGGCTCGCAGGAAACAAATGCAAATTGGCAACATGCTCGATAGCTTAGGGACGGATGCTTCTACTAACTACTCCCTGTGGAAAATAACTAAAAGGTACAAGACGCTGCCCACAACAAAGTCTGCTTTTAGAGACCCTGCTGGAGGCTGGTGCCGCACTAGCCGTGACAAAGCAGAAGTGTTTGCCAACAACTTAGAGCAACGTTTTAAGCCACATGACTTTGCGCAAGAGAGCCATCGCCGAATGATTGCGGAGTCACTTGAAACTCCTTTTCAAATGGCCTTGCCCGCAGATCCTGTCACGCTGGACGAAGTTAAACATTTAATTTCGAAATTAAAAGTGAAGAAAGCCCCTGGCGAGGACTTGCTGGACAACGGGACCATCAGAATACTTCCAGATCAAGCTTTGCTATTCTTGGTCCTCATCTTTAACAGCATCCTGCGTTTGGGATACTTTCCGAGAGCTTGGAAGTCGGCGAGCATCATTATGATACTCAAACCAGGAAAGCAACCATCAAATGTGGATTCTTACAGGCCTATCAGTCTTATTCCTTCTTTAGGAAAAATAATGGAGAGACTGATTCTGAACAGAATGATGAGTGTCGAGGCTGTCACCCGTGCGATTCCCAAGTTCCAGTTCGGTTTTCGCAGACAGCATGGCACCCCAGAGCAACTCCATAGAGTTGTCAACTTTGCGCTGGAGGCCTTGGAGGAGAAAGAGTACGCGGTGGCTGCGTTCTTGGATATCCAGCAAGCTTTTGACAGAGTGTGGCATCCCGGACTTCTTCACAAAGCAAAGAACATGCTAACACCTCAGCTTTTCTTGCTAATAAGGAGCTTCTTAGAAGGACGCACTTTTCATGTGATGACCGATGGTTATAAATCGTCGACCAAGTCTATAGAAGCGGGTGTTCCTCAACGTAGTGTGCTTGGCCCAACATTGTGCACACTATTCTCTGCTGACATGCCAACCCACTCGTCAATCACAGCACTTGCACGAAAGAATACTCTGATTGCAACCTATGCTGACGATACCGCGGTGCTCACCAAAAACAGCTCCATAGATCTTGCAAAAATAGGTCTCCAAGAATATTTAGATGCATTCCAGGAATGGGCTAGAAATTGGAACGTGTGCAAATGCTCGTGTGTGACGCTTAATGGTAGAGTGTTAGCTCACTCAGCATCTCACAAATACCTAGGAGTCATTCTAGACAGAAGGCTCAATTTCGAAAGCCATGTCAAGTCGCTGCTTCAGTCATATAAAACCAAACTAAATCGTATGTCCTGGCTACTCTCCGCTAAAAACAAGCTTTCACTGGACAACAAAGTTCGAATTTTCAAGTGCATTTTAGCTCCGAACCTGTTCTATGCAATACAGGTGTATGGTATCACAGCTAAAATGCACCTCAACAAAATACGAGTACTTCAAGCCAAGACGCTGAGGCGGATCACAGGAGCTCCATGGTACATGAGAACGGCGGACATCGAGCGCGACCTCAAAGTACCAAAATTGGCGATAGAATACAGACAATTGCCCAAAAATATACAGAGAGGCTTGGAGGTCACCCTAACAGCCTGGCTAAGCGCCTAACGCCAGCTCATCGCACTACAGTCAGGAGAAGACTTAAACGATGTCATCCTCAAGACCTGCTGGCTCGGGTCTTGACCTAATAATTAACAGCGAATTTACACAATCTTTATTTACTTTATATTTATTATGTGCTGCTGACATAATTAATTTTCTGTTTATTATTTCTGATTTGTTTAAGTTGCCCAGTTAGGTAACAGTGCACTTTTCTTTGTTATCATTTCGTTATTATTTTAATAAAAAAAAAAAAAAAGATGTGCAAGTTCCAGAAGAGCTTTATGTAAATTATAAAGAACAAAGTCTGTTGAAAGTGTCTGTTGAAATAGAAGAGTGTTCATGAAGTCATGTGATTGGCGATGGACGAGAGTTGTTTTAGAAATATGGTTGATGAATTCGTGAAGTATTGGGCGATGGACAAGAAATGTGATTGTTGAATTCGCGAAGCCAAGTGTTGGGCTATGTATCTTGGATAAGGAATTGATGATTTGAAATGACTATTGTACAATTTAAAAATGTCTTTTGCTTGAATATGTAAATGAAAGAAATGGTCTATAAAACAATATAACCTGAGATATGTTTAAGTAAAGTTACGTTATGGAAGATTATATGAATTTGAGATTATTTGGCAGTTTTTTTAAGTATTAAATACAAATGGAAAGTTAGTCATTATAGACACGAGGACGTGTATATGTTAAAATGGCCGTGTCGGAGAGTGAGTAAAGAATCATCTAGTGTCGGCACATTGACACTGCGTAGTTGTTTGTGCGTTTCGGCACATTGGCACTGCGTAATTAAGAGTGTGCATGTTAGATTGCATCATTCTTTATTTGCACTTTGTTGGTTGTCCGCATTTTGTCGCTTTGACAAGTACAGTTATTGCGGGGCGACAGCGACGAGATGCTGAGTGTGGTTCGATGGCTATGGCGTAGGCAGTAAAAGGAACGAGCGGGCAATGTGCTCATGCAATCGCCTGTGAAAGCATCGAAACTCGCTTCGCGATAATGAGTAAACAGACTTCGGCAGAACAGACGTCGACATATACATACATATATGTAGAACAAAATTCTATAAATCTTAGATGATTATGGAATATCACTAGATTAAATCTACAGGTAAAATTGAAATACATATATACCATTTTTAAAATATGTGATTTTTTTAATTTTCATATTCATGCACAGCATTCGTCTGATAATGGGCGAAACATGTTAAAAGCCGTCCAAGTATTAAATGACGCCACAAAAGAAAACCCTTTTTGTGATCCTCAAAACTGTAAATATAAATACAAATACAAATACAAATATATTTCTTAATTTAAATCAGATTAGAATAGTAGTTTAAAAATATTAACAACTTACCTCTTATTGTTTTATAAAAGACGCGCAGTACTTACAGTGCTCCACAGGCTGAATTGGTGTCATGTTTGATGGTGGTTCTTTGGTTGTTTTGTTTCATATTGTACCAAACGAGTTTATGAAAGGGAAATATTTTAGTTGCCGGAGAAGTATTGGATCAAGGGTTGTTAGTGGATGTTTCTTGCGATTGGTTTAGGATTATTGAAACTAAAGCTATGAACATTTGTGAAACCCTTCGATCTACTGATTCTGATGGGATTGAAACTAAAATGCTAGGAAATTGAAAGAGAATAATAAAAGGAGTTTAAATATCATTACTAAAGCAATACTCAAAATCTTTTATCGGAGGAAGAAGCGTATGAGCGGTTGCAACTTGTTTTAGACGTTCTAGTGAAGGCAAAATTTTCATTTAACATTTCAAAATGTTTTTTCTTAAGATTACATCGGATAAAAGATGAGGAGATACATTCAAAATTAAAGAAAATAGAATTGCTAATGTCGTTGCTCCTAAGAACGTGGAAGAGGTCGCTAGTTATGAGAGACAAAATGTGATAAGAAAAAAAAATAATATGGCTAAGATAATTAGGTTTTGTGTGGGTGACTTTGTGTTACTTAATATTGCGAGAGACATCAATTGAAAGTTTAAAAGACCTTTTTGGATGTCAAGGTATTGGACGGAGACAGATACGTTTTAAAGTTTTCACAGAACAATAGACGTTACAAGTATCCACATGAAAGTTTGCGAAAGTTATATGTAAGATGTGCAAGTTCCTTCTTCGGATCACACTCCTATACTGGCTGAAGTGCACGCTACTCCGTCAAGGAAGCCACTACGCGATCGTATACTCTCTCGTGGTGCCGATATCAACAGTTTCAAGGCGCACTTGGAGGAGGAATTGGACATCTACATGGAAATTCAAGAGGAGGAGGATATTGACAACGCCATCAATATTTTCATGAACCAACTTGTTAGTTGGAACAAGAGCTGGTCCTAGAAACCTACAACAAGTGAGTGAACAACGGCAGCTTCAGCTTCCTCCTGCAATCATCGAACTCCTCCGAATTAAGCGCAAAGTCCGAAGAGAGTACGCCAGAACTGGTGATGCTCGAATCCAGCAGATTCACAATAGATTGGCCAATCGTCTTCGCAAAGTGCTGGCTCGCAGGAAACAAATGCAAATTGGCAACATGCTCGATAGCTTAGGGACGGATGCTTCTACTAACTACTCCCTGTGGAAAATAACTAAAAGGTACAAGACGCTGCCCACAACAAAGTCTGCTTTTAGAGACCCTGCTGGAGGCTGGTGCCGCACTAGCCGTGACAAAGCAGAAGTGTTTGCCAACAACTTAGAGCAACGTTTTAAGCCACATGACTTTGCGCAAGAGAGCCATCGCCGAATGATTGCGGAGTCACTTGAAACTCCTTTTCAAATGGCCTTGCCCGCAGATCCTGTCACGCTGGACGAAGTTAAACATTTAATTTCGAAATTAAAAGTGAAGAAAGCCCCTGGCGAGGACTTGCTGGACAACGGGACCATCAGAATACTTCCAGATCAAGCTTTGCTATTCTTGGTCCTCATCTTTAACAGCATCCTGCGTTTGGGATACTTTCCGAGAGCTTGGAAGTCGGCGAGCATCATTATGATACTCAAACCAGGAAAGCAACCATCAAATGTGGATTCTTACAGGCCTATCAGTCTTATTCCTTCTTTAGGAAAAATAATGGAGAGACTGATTCTGAACAGAATGATGAATGTCGAGGCTGTCACCCGTGCGATTCCCAAGTTCCAGTTCGGTTTTCGCAGACAGCATGGCACCCCAGAGCAACTCCATAGAGTTGTCAACTTTGCGCTGGAGGCCTTGGAGGAGAAAGAGTACGCGGTGGCTGCGTTCTTGGATATCCAGCAAGCTTTTGACAGAGTGTGGCATCCCGGACTTCTTCACAAAGCAAAGAACATGCTAACACCTCAGCTTTTCTTGCTAATAAGGAGCTTCTTAGAAGGACGCACTTTTCATGTGATGACCGATGGTTATAAATCGTCGACCAAGTCTATAGAAGCGGGTGTTCCTCAACGTAGTGTGCTTGGCCCAACATTGTACACACTATTCTCTGCTGACATGCCAACCCACTCGTCAATCACAGCACTTGCACGAAAGGATACTCTGATTGCAACCTATGCTGACGATACCGCGGTGCTCACCAAAAACAGCTCCATAGATCTTGCAAAAATAGGTCTCCAAGAATATTTAGATGCATTCCAGGAATGGGCTAGAAATTGGAACGTGTGCAAATGCTCGTGTGTGACGCTTAATGGTAGAGTGTTAGCTCACTCAGCATCTCACAAATACCTAGGAGTCATTCTAGACAGAAGGCTCAATTTCGAAAGCCATGTCAAGTCGCTGCTTCAGTCATATAAAACCAAACTAAATCGTATGTCCTGGCTACTCTCCGCTAAAACAAGCTTTCACTGGACAACAAAGTTCGAATTTTCAAGTGCATTTTAGCTCCGAACCTGTTCTATGCAATACAGGTGTATGGTATCACAGCTAAAATGCACCTCAACAAAATACGAGTACTTCAAGCCAAGACGCTGAGGCGGATCACAGGAGCTCCATGGTACATGAGAACGGCGGACATCGAGCGCGACCTCAAAGTACCAAAAATTGGCGATAGAATACAGACAATTGCCCAAAAATATACAGAGAGGCTTGGAGGTCACCCTAACAGCCTGGCTAAGCGCCTAACGCCAGCTCATCGCACTACAGTCAGGAGAAGACTTAAACGATGTCATCCTCAAGACCTGCTGGCTCGGGTCTTGACCTAATAATTAACAGCGAATTTACACAATCTTTATTTACTTTATATTTATTATGTGCTGCTGACATAATTAATTTTCTGTTTATTATTTCTGATTTGTTTAAGTTGCCCAGTTAGGTAACAGTGCACTTTTCTTTGTTATCATTTCGTTATTATTTTAATAAAAAAAAAAAAAGATGTGCAAGTTCCAGAAGAGCTTTATGTAAATTATAAAGAACAAAATCTGTTGAAAGTGTCTGTTGAAATAGAAGAGTGTTCATGAAGTCATGTGATTGGCGATGGACGAGAGTTGTTTTAGAAATATGGTTGATGAATTCGTGAAGTATTGGGCGATGGACAAGAAATGTGATTGTTGAATTCGCGAAGCCAAGTGTTGGGCTATGTATCTTGGATAAGGAATTGATGATTTGAAATGACTATTGTACAATTTAAAAATGTCTTTTGCTTGAATATGTAAATGAAAGAAATGGTCTATAAAACAATATAACCTGAGATATGTTTAAGTAAAGTTACGTTATGGAAGATTATATGAATTTGAGATTATTTGGCAGTTTTTTTAAGTATTAAATACAAATGGAAAGTTAGTCATTATAGACACGAGGACGTGTATATGTTAAAATGGCCGTGTCGGAGAGTGAGTAAAGAATCATCTAGTGTCGGCACATTGACACTGCGTAGTTGTTTGTGCGTTTCGGCACATTGGCACTGCGTAATTAAGAGTGTGCATGTTAGATTGCATCATTCTTTATTTGCACTTTGTTGGTTGTCCGCATTTTGTCGCTTTGACAAGTACAGTTATTGCGGGGCGACAGCGACGAGATGCTGAGTGTGGTTCGATGGCTATGGCGTAGGCAGTAAAAGGAACGAGCGGGCAATGTGCTCATGCAATCGCCTGTGAAAGCATCGAAACTCGCTTCGCGATAATGAGTAAACAGACTTCGGCAGAACAGACGTCGACATATACATACATATATGTAGAACAAAATTCTATAAATCTTAGATGATTATGGAATATCACTAGATTAAATCTACAGGTAAAATTGAAATACATATATACCATTTTTAAAATATGTGATTTTTTTAATTTTCATATTCATGCACAGCATTCGTCTGATAATGGGCGAAACATGTTAAAAGCCGTCCAAGTATTAAATGACGCCACAAAAGAAAACCCTTTTTGTGATCCTCAAAACTGTAAATATAAATACAAATACAAATACAAATATATTTCTTAATTTAAATCAGATTAGAATAGTAGTTTAAAAATATTAACAACTTACCTCTTATTGTTTTATAAAAGACGCGCAGGAAAAAATCAACTTTCTTGTACAGGACTCACAAAACAAATGACGCGTGATACACAAAGTTGCACATATTGAGAAAAATAGGCGTTTGGGAAATTACGCTTTGCGCTAAGAGGGCGTGTACACCAGACTCATTGCAAGAAGCTTTCTACAAGACGAGTCATCTAGCGATCTACTGGACTGTCTTGCAGTCACGGGCTTGGCATGACACGAAACACAATTGGGAAGCCAATGATGAGCGGCCAACGAAAGGGAGATGGCGCTGATGTGGCCATCTTAGGCATGGCTGCGGGCCCTATTCAAACATAAGAAGGATCAGTGAGTGTATATTATTGTTTTCTTTGTAATTAGCGTTGTCAACAGTTTGTTTTATATTTCTTTTGTTTAGCGCAACTTTCAATTGCGCGGAACCTTTTTTGTTAGTGATGCGTTTTTTGTGTTTTAAAGCAGCTGTTTTGTATCAGTGGAGTTATCGATTGTGTGGACTGCTGGCCAGGGGTTGTTGAACTCAATCTGAGTACCTATGATGTGCGTCAAGATAGCTCCGCAACTAAAAAACTTTTTATTTTCGTGGTTTTTCCGTGATATTTAAATTTAAATTAAAAAGTTTAAATGCAAAACAATAGAAAATTAAATTATATTTCTATTAAATCCATTGTTCGTCAAATTTTATGCAGTATTTATACACTAAAATCGTGATTGAAAAATTGGGATAGCAATATTTTTGCCAATATCTCAGCTTTGACGACTTGTCGGCCAAATCGGCTTATGACAAGTTATAGAGTATTGTTTTATAAATATACCCTCAAAAATTCATAATTTTATCCCTATTCGTTTTGAGATATTTCAGGAAAAGTACGATAACCTCAGCTCCAACCCCATACAAAATGAGCACAAAAAATCAATGTTGCCGATTAATGACCGTAACTTCTGTTTGACTTTCTTGTCGGCCATAGCGCACATTATACTTTCGAAGATACAACTATAAGGAAGATATATAGCAGTTTTGGTTCAAATCCTACTAGCTGTTTTTGAGAAAATTGACCTTTTCCTAACCCGCAAAAACAAGTTCATTTCGCAGGTGCATCAAATCACTGGAACCAGCTTGAAACCAGTCAGTGTTAAATAACACCATTTGGACTTTGGCGGGACTTCAAATACTTGCAGAAAATAACTAAATGAAACAAATATTACTATAATTTAAAATTACATTTAAATACTCTATTTAAATATATATTGCTTTGTTATAATTAATAAATATACGCAATTTTATATTCTTATTTAAATCGTAATTTTGCAGTTTACTTGACCACTGTTAGCGGCAAAACGCTATGTTAACGCTATCATCAAATTATTCTTCAGGCCATGTCGCGAAAACGCATAGCACGATTGAGGGTATATTTATAAAACAATACTCTATAACTGATCATAAGCCGATTTGGCCGACACCTCGTCAAAGCCGAAATATTGGCAAAAATGTTGCTACCCTTATTTTTCAATCACGATTGTAGTGCATAAATACTGCATAAAATTTGACGAAAATGGATTTAATAGAAAGATAATTTAATTTTCTGTTATTTTGCATTTAAACTTTTTTAATTTAAATATTTTTTAGCCGATTTTTTTTTATCGATATGTGACGCTAAAGATGCGGAGCTATCTAGACGGACATGTACCGATGAGCCAGCCGGCACGGCCCCAGGAGGACAACCAGTCCTTATCAAATTAGTATATTTTGGCTTTTGATACAATATAATTATAATAACATAATACAAGCCGTTTTAACTTATAATCATTCACTTTTATTGAAAAATATTTATTAAAAGTCATCACATGTGACGTTTATGGGTTTAGCTGTTTATGCGACAATGTCTTTTTCATGGCTGTCATTTGTTGTCATTCACACGTGCAAATATAATTTAAAGCAACATAACATAATTTCACAAATCCAAATTTCTAGATGGGTCCTAAAGAATCCCTGTCATTGAAAAAAATGCGGTAATAACTCTAAGTTTAGTGAAGAAGATCGGCAAGTCCTCAACGAACACTTTCGGGGAAAGAATGGAATGTAAGCAATACAGGCATGCTCCGGTTTTCGTTTTGGGACCAAAACCGAGATTTTCGTTTTTAGGTGCTCCGGTGTTCACACGTTTTTGGTCATCGTTTTGCTATCGGAACGTTTCATTTTTACTGCTAAAACAGCTGACTTGTGTTTTGGTTAAAAGTAAACAACGCGAAAAATGTCTTTTTATGTCCAATTTCGTGCGTGGATTGAACTCACATAAGGATTTTTTATGCATAGTTTATTTATGCTTCCCTGAACGAAATATATTTGCCTTTTGTCTTTTTGCAAAGATAGATTTGAAACTTTCTTTAAAAAATTAGTTGAACGGCAATCAGCTGTTTCCCACAAAAATGGGGATGCCACCTTTTTAATGCATTTCATTCCGGTTATTCCAACAATTTTTTTATAAAATTTTAACCCATAAGTAATTAAATTAAATAAATTAATTTTTAAAAAACATATTTTACCCAACTTCAACAAATTTATCGCCATCCGTTTGATTATACAAGTATTTTTAACTTGCTTTTTTTTTCTATCAAAAGTATGGCAGCTTAGGCGATAACTCATGGTGTCGGATTATCGGTCGCTCACCAAAACGAAAATTGTTGTTACCGACGGCAAAATTTGATATCCAAATTTGAGGTGGGGTCACAAATTAGTCGTTTTAAAAATAATTACAAGCCTAATTGATCTGCTGGCTGTCTTAAAAGAACGACAATAAGCCAATGAGTCAACTACTTTTTTCCTTCTGCAAATAAGATCCGATTTAATATACATAGAAAAAGGCATTTACTTTTCATTTCTACAAGACAAATTTTCTCGTTTTGGAATTCGAAAAAACTTGTGAAAGTGAAAACGGGAGCACCAATTTTTTCGTTATCGTTTTCAAAATGATACATTCGCTTGAATGTCTACCTTGAACTGCCTAAGAGCTCTTGAGGTTTGGTGAAGGGGCGATAGGTAATTTTATAGTGCATATATGTATATATTTTTATAAGTAAACATACATTTGTATCTCCGTAGAGGCAAATGTTGATCTGAATAATTTTCTGTTTCTGTTCTACTCTGCCGTTTTACAACAAAACATTGATTTACTTTCATTTAATTGTTCTTTACTTTAATTTGTTTTCATTCGTAGCTTTTTTCTGTATATATACTAAGATCTATCAAGTTAAATTTCTATTTAGTTTTTAATTTAATTTTAATTTTGTTTTCTTTTCGATTTCAATTAGTTTTTTTTATTACTGTTTATTTTATATTTTAACAAAATGTGTTTAAATCTTAAAAATACTACAGTATTCTAACAGTTTCTTAAACTGTATTTATGGTAGGCGGTCCTAGTAATTGTCGCTGGATGAGACGTACGTTACAACGAAGGCGGGAACGGCTGCATACTAATGGTAGTGCTCTAGCGAGCTGATTTGGATGGTTCGACAGCTTAATGTAGTAATTTTCCATGTGTTGTGCTATTTCATCTTGGACGGGAAGTATATTCAAGTCTCTCTGAATGTTTTCACTCCGAACGTACCACGGTGCCCCGGTGATAGTTCTCACGATCTTTGCTTGGGCTCTCTGCACGATCTCTACGTTGCTGTTGCTGGCGCTCCCTCACAACTGAGAGCCATAAGTCCAGATTGGTTTCAAAACGGAGTTGTAGAGTAGGACCTTGTAATCCAGACTAAGGGGAGCGGGAGTTTATAAGCCAATGCAGACTGTTGCCTTCAGCCTTCGGTGAGTTCGTTTAGTTCAATGTGTGTGCGCCATGTGAGCCGTCTGTCGAGATGTACGCCAAGATACGTTACTTCATCTGATTAAGGAAGCACGGAGTTGTTTAGTGTAAGGTTGGGGCAGTTTCGTCTTTTTAAGGTAAAAGTTACGTGTTTACATTTTTGCTCATTTACTTTTATACGCCAGTCTGAGAGCCATTTCTCTACAGCGTCTAGATGGGTCGCAAGTTGCGCTGAAGCTTGTTGTGGAAATTTAGATCGGCTAAGGATCGCGATGTCGTCGGCAAACGTAGACATAGTTAGTTGTCTACTCGTAGGGATATCAGAAGTGTAGAGTAGATATAAAGTCGGCCCGAGAACGCTGCCTTGAGGAACACCAGCTTCGATATAATGATCAGCTGACATGACGGTATTGCATCTCACTACAAATATCCTGTTGTAAAGATATGACTTCAAGAGTTTATGCGTGCTATTTTTATACCCGCTACCCATAGGGTAGAAGGGTATTATAACTTTGTGCCGGCAGGAAAAGTATGTAACAGGTAGAAGGTGGCATCTCCGACCCTATAAAGTATATATATTCTTGATCAGCGTCAACAGCCGAGACGATATAGCCATGTCCGTCTGTCCGTCTGTCTGTCTGTTTATCAGTCCGTATGAACACCTAGATCTCAGAGACTATAAGAGATAGAGCTTTAATTTTTTCGACAGCATTTGTTATGTTTGCACGCAGATCAAGTTTGTTTCAAATTTTTGCCACGCCCACTTCCGCCCCCGCAAATCGAATAACAAGCGTAATTTGAAAGCTAGAGTTGCGAATTTTGGTATATACTATAATTACTATAGTAGTTATGATTCCTTAAAATTTGGTTGCGATTAGATAAAAATTGTGGAAGTTATTAAAGAAATACTTTTGTATGGGCAAAAACGCCTACTTACTAGGGATCTGAGTTGCTTTGGCCGACAATCTGGCACATTGTACCGCCTATGGTATATTTTGAATGGTGTGCTGTATCAATATACCAAACATACCATTTGGTATATTTTCAGTATTTTTGTATTTTCGGTATATTTTGAAAATAATACCGCAATATTTTGCCCTTATTAAAAATGGGTAGCGGGTGTCTCATAGTCGAGCACACTCGACTGTAACTTTCTTACTAATAATAACATTTTGCGTTGATTCATTTAACAATCTATTACTCTAGTTAATTAATTAACCAGTAGTAAATAAGTACAGCGAAAGGGTCAGCAGACAAATAAAGATTTCAAATCTCCCAACAACTTAGTTGCTGTTTCAGTTATGTAGTTTATAGTCGGCGACAGTTACCGGCTCGATCGAGCAATCTGATACTCCTGATGATTGCGAGTACTTGCACGTGTCGCACTGACTCACCAGTCGGGCTCCTCCTCCTGGCTCAGCGTTGGCGGCGACGTCTGTGAGTCCTTCGTGGCCCGTGGTCGCCGGACTTTTATGGCGTCGCCCCGCTGCGACGATCGTGGTCGCTTCGGACTGCTCCAGCGGTGGTTGTGGTCGCTTTGGCTCTGCTCCAGCAGTGATTGTAGCTGGTTTTGTCGCGCGCCGTTAGTGTTTGGGCGTTAGATTTTTCCAGCCAAGATCGTCCAGCACGATCTTCAGGCCGACCGTCTCCAACGTCGGTCAAAATTCCACTCCCGACTCAGCTAAATCCACATGCTCAGCTCCAGTGAAAAAGTTGACGTTCTCCTTTACTCTTATCTTTAACAGGAGGAGCAGTTTTTAAACTTCCCTCCCCTGGAGTTGTCATTTCCTACCCCTATTATCGCCTCGCCATATATCGATAACCCCCAACTGCTGGCACAAACGATATCTAACAACGTAACAAGATTAACTACATTATTAAGATATTCGCGTACCTAAGTTGGACGGTGAATAGGGGAAAAGGGTGAAGGGACATACATGGACAGTAAGCAAAAGGGTTAGAAGAAAATTAGAAAAAGACAGGATAGGGATCTACCTTCGACGCGGAACACTTCTCCTTTAGGGTGCACTCATTGGTGCAGTCGCCCACCCTACCATGATCCTGCAAAGCTAACGTTAAAATCAATTAATAATACAGGATCCCTTAGAGAAGCTCCTCGTCACTCACACCTATGCATTTGGTCGAGTGTTATCGATAGCGACAAAAGCTAGTATACTGTGCGCAGCCACACTGATCTAGGTTTCCTCTCGTGAACCATCACCCTGCCCACTTTCGTGCTTTTTCCTTTTCTACCATATATTCTCCACTACTTTTGTTGTGCGCTACAAGTGTTTTTTCAAGTGAGAAAATAAAAACGTGCCTTGTTAAATTTTTACAAAGTAAAAATATAAAAGTGTTTACATTTATTTTGAAGACGCCTCCTACACATTTTGGTCCTTCGAGACGGATCGCTCGACCCCAGCAACAGCATTGGTTTCAAGATAAGTAATACACTTTTTCTATACATTTTTTCAAGTGTCGTGTTCGCACCATTTTTTCCACGTAATTTATATATATGTGACACAGCATATATACATATAAGTACACAAGCGTTCCACCGGTAATCTCCGCCGTCTTTTCTACTTTGTGTATATTCTGCACAGTATATATATATATATATATACATCCATATATATATCTTTTTATATGTGTACGTGTGAACATCTGCATGGTTTAAAGAACTCGCTTATATTTTCGCTTGGGCGCGTTTGTCTGCTATTAACACACTCCAGTGTATGCAAACTCTTAGGCTGATGTCAGAGTGCGAGCGAGAAGCGATGCGATAATATTGGGCGAGAACGAGCGATAAACCACTGCAACCCTTTTCATATGCAATCGCTCGAAAGATGTCAGAGTGAGAGCGAACCGAGTTGCGAGTTCAAGCGAGAAAGCGAGAGCAAAGCGAGAGAGCAGTTTTTTTTTTTGAGGATTTTTCTTTTATTTATTGAATCTTCTCCTAAATTTTGAGACTAACAATAAGTTTACGAATCTTAACATTAAAATTTAGCTAACAGTGTGTTAAAACTGCATTCTGGTTGCGCGTCCCTCAAGTCGGTCGCTGGGTAGGTAAGTCATTACGACGAAGACGTGATTGGTTGCTCAACCTTGTTGGACCTTTCGCCAGGTGGTTAGGGTGCAACAGTAGCTTGGTAAAGTACTTTTCCTTCTGTTCTGCGATCACTTCTTTGACTGGTAGGATATTTAAGTCGCGTTGTATGTTTTCGTTGCGAACGTACCACGGTGCCCCGGTGATGGTTCTCAAGATCTTTGACTGAGCTCGCTGGACTATATCAATATTACTGTTGCTGGCATTCCCCATAACTGGGAGCCGTACATCCATATAGGTTTTAGTACCGAGTTATACAGCAGGACTTTATATTCAAGGCTAAGGGGAGACCGAGCGTTGATAAGCCAATGGAGGCTGCTGGCTTTTAGCTTTAGATGTGTTCTTTTGGCTTCAATGTGCCGGCGCCATGTGAGTCTTCTGTCGAGGTGTACTCCTAGATATGTCACTTCGTCTGCTTGCGGGAGTAGAGTGTTGTTTAACGTTAGCGGCGGACAGTTTTGCCTGTTCAGGGTGAATGTAACGTGCTTGCATTTTTGTTCGTTCACTCTAATTCGCCAATCTGATACCCATTTTTCGACATCGATTATATGAAGAGCTAGCTGCGCAGTTGCTTGCCTCGGGCATTTTGAGCGGCTAAGAATAGCTGTATCATCAGCAAACGTAGATGTTGTTATTCGTGTGCTTGTCGGGATGTCTGCTGTGTAGAGGACGTATAGTGTTGGCCCTAGCACACTACCTTGGGGAACTCCAGCTCAACAATGAAGTCATCAGATAGAGCAGTGTTGCATCTCACAAGAAATTTTCTGTCGTAAAGGTAAGACTCTAAAAGCTTATGGGTGTTGCTGGGGAGCATTGTCTTGATCTTGTACATTAGGCCTTCTAGCCAGACTCTATCAAATGCTTGAGAGACATCTAAAAATATGGCAGTACAGTACTCTCGTTTTTCGAACGCGTTCCGAATTTCTGATGTTATCCGGTTGACCTGCTCAATTGTTCCGTGCTTTTCACGAAACCCAAATTGATGTGACGGGATTCCTTCCTGGAGTCTTAGGTATGTGTTTATCCGTATCAAAACGCATTTTTCAAAGAGTTTAGATAAGCATGAAAGTAGGCTTATAGGTCTATACGACGTGAAGATTGTGTGGTCTTTTCCCGGCTTTGCTATCATTATTATAATTGACTTTTTCCATCTCACTGGATAGTAGCCAAGTTTTGCGATGGCATTGAAAAGCTGGGTGATAGTGCAAACGGCGCAATATGGGAGCTCGATGATCATTTTGGGAGTTATGAGGTCGCAGCCCGGGGATTTTTTCGGATTCGGTTGATTTTTGATGATGCTAATGATTTCATTTGGGCGAAATTCAATTGGCTCATGTTGAAGCTGAGGCTCGTTTGGGAAAGTCGGCAGAGTAAACGCACTCGTGGCAGGATTTGGTTGAAATACATTTTTAAGGTGGTTGGCAGAGTTGGTTGGAGAGCAGTTTGTAACCTGCTTTATCGCTTCAACTCTCTCAGAGCGTACGATTGTTTTCTTGCATTCTTTGATTTAATTACCGTTTATTTTCAAACCTTATAAAATAACAATGTAACTCGCTTCTCGCACTCACTCTGACATCTTCTCGCTTTGCTCATCGCTTCTCGCATCGCTTCGCTTCGCTTCTCGCGCGCACTCTGACATCAGCCTTAGTGTTATTTTATACTAAATAACAATAAAGTTTGCAAAATCCGAAAACGCGCTTATTTTCACTTCATACATATATATATATACATACGTATATTAACGACATATATATATTTCCAACCACATATTTACATCCGTCCATATATACACACACATACATACATCAACCACATCATACATATATTACATTTATATATATTTATCTATATATATCCAAACATTCACACATCTACATCCATAACACACATATATATATTTATATGAACAGCAGCAACTTGTGATCAATTTTTTCCAACAGCGATATTTCCGCTTGTGTTCTGTCGGCCTTGTTCACTATCCTGTGATAGCCGAATTTCCTCGACAATTTGTGCTTGCTGTCGGCTGTCCGCTTTATTTTGAGTCTTTGTCGAGAAAAGACAGTAAAGTGACTGCCGAAGCATAGTATGTCCGAAAGCCAAAAGGGTGAGAAAGATTCCAAGCACTCACTCAAGCTTCCGACCACAGATCGTTGCCTGTCGTCCGCTTCGCCCGCTCCTTCGGGGTCCAAATCCGTTAAGGGAAAGGCCACTCCTGCCGCTCAGCTGTGTATTAAAGTTGATAGTCCGTCGTCATCTGCCTCTTCGTCGGCCAAAGCTCCGTCGTTGCCTAAATTTCCAACTGCTGCGCGTAGTCAGGCAACTACACGATCCGTCCAGTATAAACTTAGCAAAACCCGTGCGATGGTTCTCAGCAATTTCGTC
The DNA here is from genome assembly GCF_023558435.1 of Drosophila sulfurigaster albostrigata. Lineage (NCBI taxonomy): Eukaryota > Metazoa > Arthropoda > Insecta > Diptera > Drosophilidae > Drosophila > Drosophila sulfurigaster. The sequence continues at coordinate 401,601 of NC_084884.1, forward strand.
ACCGTCTCTGACAGACTGGTGCACTTCGAGAGTCGGGTCAGAGGGCCTGCAGCCGAAGACGACAATGTACACACGTAAGAGATCCGTCGTGACCGGCTGTGACAATGTCAAGGCCACTTATGCCTCGTGAGCTGATTCACAGCATCGAGACGGCGACAACGAAGGCATAGAGGCTATGCAGGCAAAATATGACCACTGCTATGCAGTGTATGAGCGGTGTCTTGCCCGTGTGAAGGGGCAAATTACCCAAGTTTCCGGGTCAATTAGGAGTGAAGCATCTGCTCCTCCTTCGACAGTGGCTGCCGGCTCCCTCCAGTCGACACCGAAGTATTCCGTGGGGATAACTTGCGGTGGCCGACCTTCCGTGATCTTTGAGAAACTTTGCCATCTCAATTCAAAACCGCAGATGAGGCCAACGAGATCATAGCCACCGCTGACGAACGATGGTTTCGCGACGGCTTGGAGTGCTCTCTACGAGCGTTTTGAAAACAAGCGCTTGTTGATATCCAGCCAACTAAAAATACTTTTCAACCTGTCCACGGTTTCACAAGAGTCGGGGGCAGCTACAGACATTTCCGTCTGTAGTCCTTTCGCAGACTGCATCTTAGTGTTTCTCTGCTCATCCAAACTTCCCAAGCTCACACTCTCGATGAGGGAGCAATCTTTGGTGGACAAGTCCAAAATTCCCGCATGGCAGGACATGAGCACGAGGACGTGAAACAAACTGCCAACTCGCAGAACGCGACTGCTGGACCATCCGTCCACAGAGTTCAAAGCGAGTCAACTCTTTTGAGGCCCGAGTCACTCCGAAAGGCAAATCGTGTGACTTGTGCTCAAAGGAGAATCACCCGGTCCGGGTGTGTCCGCGTTTCCGCAGATGTCAGTCAATGAGCGGATGACCTACATTAAACAGAAGAGTCTCTGTTTAAATTGTTTCGCAAGAGGACACCAACTTTGAGAGTGTAAGAGTGCGCACAATTGCTTCACAAGCAAGGGGCGGAACAACACTCTACTTCAATGGTGCCTCTTCCTCTTCTCCGATACAGTCCACTCCAAATCCATCGGCAACAAATGTGCAAAATTATTTTGCCAATAACGCACAGAATATCCTAGGCACGGCGGTCATCAATGTATGCCACTTGGGTTTTCCGGGTCCTAAGCGACTTTTATTTCTGAGCGTCTGTTCCAACGCATCAATTTGCCATTTCAGTCCGTGCGAGCCCAAGTATCTGGGCTGAAGCACGCAGTTGCGGCTCAAGCGCAGAAGTTATATCACTTCAGCATTGGTTCTCCGACGAAGCCGAGGCTCCATATCGAGACTTCAGCATTCGTTATTCCACAGTTGGCAGTCAAGCTGTCAGTCTACTAGCGATCGAACTGGCGGATCCATATTTCTACAAAGGTGGTCAGATTGACATTCTAATTGGCGCGGATATCCTTCCGTCAGTCATCTTGAGCGGCTCCCGGCCAAACATTTGTGGTTCACTCTTTGGGTAAGAAACCGTGTTTAGCTGGATTCTCCACGGCCCCGTCTCCCAGAATGTGTCGACAGCTGTCTCTGCGTTTTCAACAAGAGTCGCCCTCCAAACAGACGAACAGCTCGACAAACTAATTTCCAAGTTTTGGGAAGTCGAGGATATTCCAGGGAAGCTGATGAAAGAGTCAGATTTCGTTTGCGAAGAAAACTTCGTGAAGACTACTTTTCGTAGCAAATGTGGCAGATATTGGGTGACTCTTCCATTCCGGAAGCCTGATGGCATTGAACTGGGTCATTCCAGATCCATAGCGCTGGCTCAGTTCTTCAAAAACGAGAATCGTTTGTCAAGAACCGATTCCTTAAAGGAGCAGTACAATGCCGTTCTCCAGGAGTACATGGATTTGGGTCAAGTGGGTGGCTCCTGTCAAGTCACTTTGTGTCGCAGTCCTGTTGGCTGAGCTTTCTTCGGCTCTCCTCCTAAATCTTCCAGCAGAAAGTTTGCAGACTTTCTTTTGGACAGATTCGACAATTGTTCTCGCTTGGTTGAACAAGCCACCCTGCAAATGGACAACCTTTGTGGCCAATCGTGTGGGCAAAATAGTCCAAGCCAGCGACTCCAAGAATTGGTCGCATGTGCGATCCGAGCACAATCCGGCAGATCTTGCAAGCCGAGGTGTCCTGCCACAAGAATTGATTCATTACCCTTTGTGGTGGCATGGACCAGAGTGGCTCCATCTCCAACCGGACCAATGTCCAACATCTCCAAATTCCATTCCGGAGACTCTGCTGGAGCAGCGGAATAGGTGTAACTTCGCCATATTACCTCCTACTCCTGATTTCCTTAGTAAGTTCTCTGATTTTGGCAGAGCACTTCGCACTTCCGCCTACGTTTTCAGGTTTATCGATAGAATTCGGAATTGACAGTTCCAAGCTCGAACGTGGTCCAAGCGGATGAGCTGTCACGGGATTAAGAGCGACTAGTCGTCATGGCTCAACGACAAACCTTTCCGAAGGAATACCACTGTCTGCACTGTCTGTCCAAGCAGCAGGTGCCTTCTTCAAGTTCAATCCGAAACTTGAATCCATTCCTCAATGGCAAGGGAATTCTACGGGCCTGTGGGCGTCTGAGGGCGTCCCACTCGCTGCGCTATGATGAAAGTCATCAAATCATACTCTCGTATTCCTCGTCCTTTGCGTGACTATTGGTTCGTTTCACCCATGGTATATCCTTACAACCAAGTCGTCATGCGTCTGATCCGTTCCAGATTCTGGATTCCAAAGCTGAAGGTCCTCGTCAAAGGTTTGCGTGATCTACAAGAAGAGATTGCAGACCCAAATGATGGGGACTTGCCCAAGGAAAGGGATCGGATCTCACGACGGAGAAATTCCTGGCTGCATTCTCCTGTTTCATAGCACGGTGCGGGTGCCCACAGCAAATGCACTCGGACAACGGAAAAATTTCGTTGGAGCTGACGAGGAAGTGCATCAGCGCACAGCATGGTCTCAAAAGCCTAATCTGGCACTTCAACCCGCCGGGCGCCTCACATATAGGTGGATTATGGGAAGCCGGCGTAAAGAGCCACTCTTTTACATGGCGACCTCCACCACAAAGTATACGTTTGAAGAGTTAACCACTCTTCTGGCTAAGATCGAAGCCTGCCTGAATTCGAGGCCGATCTCCGAGGAGCCACATAAACGGACGAAATGGCAATCCCTACACGGAACCTTCGGATCGGTGGCATGGTCGTCGTAAAGGAAGACAACCTTCCCTCCAACAAGTGGCGCCTAGGACGGGTGCTGACGACGAGTCCAGGCGCTGATAAAAGGTCCGAGTTGTAAATGTGCTCACGGCGCGACGTTCTATCCGAAGACCCGTCGCCAAACTAATTATACTCCCGACGGAGAACAGCAAGACTGACCCTCTCTGTCAGAAGGACTGAAGGACGAATAACCTCCTGCTCCTTTTCTCCATTCGTCGTCCTATGCTGTCCTGTTCCATGTGTCATTGACAATGTAAAGAGGCTCCTATAATAATCATTTGTTCTTTTGTTTCATTCCATGTAGTATGCCATACCATGCAGCCGCCGACCAGTGCCGTCCCGCTGACACCAACTCCTCCGGAAGTGTCAGCGCTTCCTCAGACTGACAACGGAGAAACGGTTGAGAGCACAAGTACTGCTCTAACTGTCAGGCCCACCAACACTCCGGGCAATCCTGCAGCGCGGGAAGTTTCAGGGTGTGTCAGAAGGACCACCACACGCTCATGCACTTGAAGGAGGCACGCAGCACTCGCCCCAGTCGTCAGCGACGATGAGTCGACCGACCGGAACCGAATCGGTCTTCAGCTCCAGCGAGGTCTCGTTCCCGCTCGCCGTCTCCCCATCGACAGGCCTCACCTCCACCCGAGGGGCTTTCCCGACGTCGCTCACATCCTTGTTGCAGGATAAGGCTGTGAGCATTCTTCCGACGGCCAACATCCTGATCGACACCGGATTTAAAACGTTCGAGATGCGAGCACTGATCGACCCGTGCACTGCGACCAGTCATTTCAGCGCATCATTGGCAACGGCCTATCGGCTATCCGTCACCCGCGTTGGTACGTGGATCATCCCCTCGCGGACATCCGATTTCCGTCGAAAGGAGCTGCTGCAGGTGGATTCCTAACTCTGCCTGACAGTGTGGTCGCGATCGAGTGTTATCGATAGCGACAAAAGCTAGTATACTGTGCGTGTCACCTTGTCATACGCGCAGCCACACTGATCTAACTTCCTCTCGTGATGGTCACTCTGCCCACTTTAGTGCTTTTTCTGTTTCTACCATATGTTCACTACTTTCGTTGTGCGCTACAAGTGTTTTTCAAATGAGAAAATAAAAACGTGCTTTGTAAAGTTTTACCAAGAAAAATAGAAAAGTGCAAGTGTTTACATTTATTTTGAAGACGCCTCCCTCACATAACATTAAATGGGCAGCATTCCGTCGGCAACCAGGACCCCAGGCCTGTGGAGTCCGAGCTGCTTAAAGCAATTGTCGCTTAAGTGAGTGATTTGTCAGCAATTATCTCGGTAGTATGTGCAGGGCCTGCCAGCATGGGTCAAGAGGAACCAGATTGATTTTTTTATTAGCAAGAACAACAGCCTGCAGTTAGATGCTAAATCATTGAAATAACAACCAGCTTGTAAATTTGCAATTCGTTTATTTTTTTCGATTTTCGATATTTCAGCTTTATTGTAATCTATTTTTGGTTCAATTAATCGCAATAATATTATATGAAAATAGCAGAAAAAAATCATGGCGATCTAAAATGTGAAACTTATGCAGTGAAGATTTTAAGTGAGGATGCCAGCATAAGTGCCACAGATTGAACGACAGTTTGATTGACCCGCTATAGAATTTTCGTAGAATGGTCAAGAGTCAATTAATGTACATAGCAGTTGTATCATACAATAAAATATGAAATTACATTTCGCCTAAATGTTACTATTATTTAAATATAAGCAAAACATTTTTGTTTTTTCTCTATAAATAATAGGTGATCTTCGTATTATTGTCAGTCCACATATAATTGAGGTTGTAGTTATAGTCACTAATGAAGGATAGAGAATATCTGTATCGTTGGTTACCTTTTGATAATTGATTTTTGAGATTTAATTTTGTTTCAAATTTTGATGAGATATGTTTAGTAAATAATGAGCAGTCTAAATAGTTGCATGTGCTTTAGGCATCAGGGCTCTGCACATTAAGCGAAAATGCACACAGGCTTTCACCCTTCGTAGCCATTGCCTTCGTCTGATATTGGCCAACATCATCTAATGTGCATTTGATGATTGTAAACGTATAACGATTGTTGTCCTTGGTGAATGAGTATCTCGAATGCGACTCATCAACAGGCTTGCCATCTTTCATCCAAGACAGATTTAACAGATCGCTGTCGAGCTCACATTCAAAATTAGCTTTCTCTCCTTCCGTTAAAGAAACAGAAATAGGAAATTTGATAAAAGTTGGCGACTTCGGTTCGTCACCAGGTACGACGACACTTATGGTACATGTGCTGAAAGTTTCACCAGCGTCGTTAAACGCCTCACACGTGTAAGTACCACCATCCTCTGGAAATATTTCTGCGATCTGTAAGCGATAAATATTCGCCTCATTCGTGTATTGGAAATCCTTGCTGGGTTTGATTTCCTTATTATTATGCAGCCATACTACGTCAAAATGTTTGGCGCCAATAATACGACAAGCCAGAGTAACTGCATCTCCATCTTTAACAAATCTTGATTCCAAATGGCTTACAATTTTAGGTTGTTTATCGCTTCCAACCGGTACACTACGGTTGCTCGACACTTTGTCCAAAACTGAAAATGTCCACGAAAAGTAATATTATTAATAATAATGATAATTAAAATCAAAATAGTAAGGTGCGGCTGTCTATGACGATCTATATTTAGGGACAGTTCCCAATGTACAGAGCTGCTCCTTTAATTAACATAAATTTATAGTCACAAGTATTGAAAATTAGTTTTATCTGTAATAAAACAAGTGTTCTACTACTTATAACTCGGACAATCAAGTCGCGATAAAGTACATCTAGTGATGTAGGCAATAAGCAACACTTATGTATAGTACAATATATATTTGGGTCCAGTTATTTAATATACTAAATATTTCGATTGATAATTGATTTCATTCTGCTTAATACACACGTCTTCTATCGAAATTATGATTAAATAACCTTCTATTTACAAAAATTATTTTTTTATAAAAGAACTATGTAAATTAGTAGTATGTTCATTCATTATTTATATAATAAATGAAAGTTCATAAATTGTTTTATTATTTATGTACATATTAATTTTTGATTTTTTAACTTTATACTTCTTGTATATTGTGTGAACTACATATGTTAATAATATTATTATTATTTAATAACAATCACTTACGTTTAACGCTTAGTTTGCATTTGGTTTCGACAGCACTGATTGAATTTGTTGCAGTGCATGTGAAAATGCCTTCATCTTCCGGAAAAATTTCATGAATGGTAAGAGTGGCAATACCATTCTTATACTTTAAGTCCATTATTTCCGAGGAAGATATAGTCTTGCCGTTCTTGGACCATGTGATTTGTGGTTCTGGATCGCCTTTTACATGGCAACTTAATACTAATTCATCGCCATCGTGTACAGTCAAATCAAAAAGAGGCTTTGTAAACTCCGGCTTGCACATTAACGAGTCGTCCGGAGGAACTTTTTTAATATAGAAGAATATAGATTCATAAATTAATTTAAAGTATGTTAAAGTTGTAGTTGTGATTAACGAGCTGCGGTCTGTAGTTTTGCCAGTGATTCGTCTTGTTATATATATTTAATTCCGCTACCTATAAAGTATAATGGTTTTATAACTTTGTGCCTACAGGACTGAACCCATATGCCATGCCCGTCTGTCAGCATGAACCACCGGATTTCAGAGACTATTAGCGGTACAGCTCTTATTGTATGCAGATCAGGATTGTTTTATATTTTCACATGCCATTTTTATATTCGTCCCTTAGAAATCGAAAATATTTAATAGCAAGCGTAATTTAAAAACTAAAACTAAAGTATTGATGACTCCTGCATGTTTGGGTGTTATCCATTCAAAATTGAATTTAAAATGCAAAGAAGTACTGCTGATGTCGGGACTTAGTGTCTTTGGTGGTATATACATATATATTTTTCACATAATAACGATATACCACACATTTCTTCAGTTGCAGATATAAGTAATAATAAGTAAAGGAAGTGAAGTCTCCACCTTTCCCATCACAAGCCAAAAATCGATTAGATAAATTAGTATATTGCTGATAGGAGAGTTTAAGACTTCGCCAACTTTTTCTTCTGGTATGTCTTTGATGGTCTTCATATCTAACTTTTTGTATATACACACACTTTTTCTGATACATATTTTGAACTCAATTGTCTTGCAAAGTTATGTCTTGCATTGCACTATTTCGATTAATGACTATACTTACGTATTAGCTCTTTGGTGGCACTTCGAGATCTAGATGGGCTGCCTGGCGCTTGTAAGGAATTGGCTGCATATTTCTTCTTACTTGAAATGCTATTCTGAGTTGTTGAGGAACTACTGTTTGTGCTGATGACAGTCTGTTATTTATGAAATAAACGAATCATTTACATATTTTTTTTTATCTTTACAAAAAACCAACCTTGCCATCAGAAGTTAAGCTGGTTCTCGCCGTCTGCGCATTACTGGTTGATGATGTAAATTGACGGTTTGTGATAATTGGTGCTGGGGATGGCTTGATGGGTTGTTCAATGTACTTACGATCTGTGGAAATAATCAATATTTCAGTGAGATATGTATGATTTGGTAATATTAATATTTGGTAAAGTACATAGAAATTGTGTAACCATTCAATTTGATGGAAAAGGATAGAGATAAGATGCACATATAATTATTGCGAATTTAATCAATTATATCCACAAGGAATATTGAATACATGTTATTAATATTAATTTTGTATTTTTGTACAAAGAACAAACTAATATGTAAGCTTTGCTAAAATGGGTGTTGAGGTTGCACCGATAAGAAGTATCGACATTTATTTTTGTTTTTATACTTTTACAAGTTTGATATAACTGATTAGTTTACCCTGTATGCTATTTCTTCACAACGGTTTTAATAATATTTGAAAAATCAATAGGGCTGTAATTTTTCAAATTCCTAAATTCTTACCATCCTTCATAATGAATGACAAATGTTGTACGAAATGTTTACACATAAATTAAGGTCTTTGATTGGTTTTATTAACTTTATTCTATTTCCAAAAAAGTTTTGTTTTTCTTAGCAAATACCTACTATATTGCAAAAACAAAATAAAAGTCAAGGTATTTTTGGCAAGTCCTAAATTAAGAGAAGTCTTCTCAATAAAATACTTTAAATACTAATTACTATAAACGTTTTACAAAAGTTAAAGGGTAATTTTTAAACGCTTGCCTTATTTCATGACTATATCATAATGTGAACTTAATAGTGTAAAAGACACTTATCTGTTAAGGTCTCGACTGTGAGTTGATAATCTGTGCCAGTCAGGACGAAAAGCTTTATAGATAAATTGATTATGTAATTATGAAATTTGGTAAATATTTGTTTTCAGTAAAATGTGATATCTGAAATTTAATCAAGTACATATTCTACATGCATATCTGAAAACTAATAACATCTATAAATAGTTTCATGCTGTATTTGTATTTAATAATAAAAATTCCAGAAATATAAATTACCTCCTGAGTATAGAAAATTGTGAGCAAGTTCAGCCTGCTCAGGCGTAACCCATTCTCCTATGAATAGTTCGTATTGAATAAAAATAATAGATAAATATATATAGTCATAATCTCATTTTTTAAATTTAAATTTAATAGATGGAAGTAGTTTCATGCACATTACTTTTTTCAACTTCATTCAAATTAAGATGGTATATGTATTAGCATTTGCGAGAAATATCTCATGTTAAAACATATAACGTCCTTAATTTTTAGTGCGCAATTAGAACTTATGTATATTAATTAATGTAGAAGTCAGCAACCTTTAATCAGTAATACTATAATTTTTATGAACCATTAGAAATCAGTTCATGCTAAATAATAAGCTACATTTGGGAATAATTAAATGCGTAAGCACTAACCATATAATACATACATAGATAATTCATGTCTTGGAGCAAAACATATCATTCGCATCCCCATTATTGCGACCCCAGAAGAGCCGAACGCTGCGATTAAAACTGCAGAGCCTCTTTGGTTCATTTCGAAATTCGAAGTCATTCGTAGATCGAATGCGGAACGATGAGCACGAGCGTATTTCGTTGCGCTGTGCTCGCCAATTTATATTGGTACGAGTATGCATGTGAAGTTTTGCAACGTGCAGTTGCCTCGCAAGTCGCGAAGATGAAGACGACAGCAATTGCTCGAGTCTTAGATGTTTGCAGTTAAATGGCTGCTGATAGTTTGCAAGTGGTGTGCGAGTTCGATTCCGGATCGAGAATAATTACATATACATATTTGGTTTTAAAATTACAATTTTAAATTAATGAAGCCGTAATTCTTTTTGCACACACTATTTAAAACTCTCATGCGACTGAACGTACGGTAAGTTGCGCGCGGCGTTCGAATTCGGTTCTAATTGCAGCATTCGGCGAATTATACGTTTTGCTTCAAGAGTTAAAGTATCTATATATGTAAGTATTATATGGTTAGTGGTGATACCCTACTTAAATCTAAACTCAAAAATATGAATAATGCAATTCAAGCATCTGTTTTTAGACAAACTGATGCAGGAAGAACAATATCATACGTAAAATAAAATCAACGGAAAATTAGCGATTTATTAAACAACGCGACACTATGTGCATTTAAAAGTATTTTGGTGTATATATTTAACATCTTTTTATTAGTTGACTATATTTATTTGTGTTTTTAATTATATTAATGAACTCGTTTTGAAAAGATCAATGTGGTGAATTTGATCAGTTCGGCTATTTTCTCTAAACCTTTCCTCTATTTTTTGCTTTTAAAAGAATGCAAGCAATTTCAAATAATTGTGATCTAAAACATTTGGAAGTGCAATAATCAGCTGATTACCGAAATATTGACCACACTACCCTCGACATATTAAAACCATTGTCCAATTTTTTAGAAATTTTCTATAATACTAAATGTTGACAACAAAATCACTATACAAAATTTATGGCCACACCAGATAAAATGGCATTCATTACCTAGCACTTATTATTGAAACAACCGATAAGATATAGCATTAAAATTACGCTTGTTATTCGAGTTTTGTCAATTTGCGAGGGCGAAAGTGAGCGTGGAAAAATTTTAAATAAACTTTATCTACGTGCAAACATAACAAGTGCTATAGTCTCTGCGGTCTAGCTGTTTATACAGACGGACACGGCTACATCGTCTGGGCTGTTGATGCTGATCAAGAATATACATTTATAGGGTCGAAGAAGCCTCCTTCTACCTGTTACATACATTTCCTGCCGGCACAAAGTTATAATACCCTTCTACCCTATGGGTTGCGGGTATAAAAAATGTGGATGAAGATGTTATTTTTTTAAAACACTATGGAGTTGCTTGGCAAAAACGATTTTACGCATCTGGGAACTGTGCTCAAGACGAAAAACAATTCATGTAGCTATTATAATGTATGTTGGAAAACTGTTGTCTGTTAATTTAATATTAATTAATTGTTAATAAATAACAAAAAAATTCTGCAAAGTACACAATTGAATTTATCCAGTTATAACGTACATACGGAATTTGTAGCAGGACGCCAACAGTTTTATAAATATCAATAATCAGTATTGGGTATTATATATACCTATAGTAGTATTTTGCTAAGCATCACTATTAAGCGATATTATTGATTTATTCCCCAAAAATATTGAACATTTTTGATTAATTGCAACATCTTACGAAAAGAATCTTCAAATTAACAAACAATTTACTAAATAATAATAAGAGTGTAGAATAAAAACTTCCATATATTAACATCTAACAGCTAAAAATTAAAAACGGATTAGTCGTCTTACCTTCAACTATAACAACACACTCAGTTTCGTCAGTCCCATGGCAATTAGTTGCTTTGCAACTATATTTGCCGGAGTCCGAAGGCTTGCAATCAATTATTTCCATTGTGACAACACCATCTGAATGGGTCATGGCGTACTCGTATTTACTTAATTCACGCCCATCCTTATACCATTTGACGGTAGGAACTGGTTTACCACTGAGGCAACAAAGAAGCTTACATGTGTCACGAGCTTGCATTACGCGTGGACGTAAAAGGAATGTAAAACTGGGTGCCGACTCGGATTCTTCCTGCCAGAATGTGTAAGGCAATGGTTCACGGCGACGAACCGGCGTCGATTCAATTCGATATCTGGGCTGTTCTTTTGGCAGGGGATGGACATTGAGGAAAACGACTTCCTCGCGTGAGCCATAATGATTTTCGGCTCTAATGATATATTCCCTCGGTCCTCGAGTTTAACTCGATTTATGATAAAGTAATAATCATCACCAGCATATCTTTTCATAAATTTAACGCTCTGCCGCAACTCAATATTGTTGTGCGACCACGTTAATGTAGGGGTAGCAATTGCAATGCATCGACAATAAAACTTAACGCTTTGACCCTCATAACAAAATTGAGAGGTTGGTCGAATGACAAATCGTGGAGCAGCTTGTCTTCGATCAAAGACCGCTTCGTGTATCTTGTATTTCTCCATGAGTAATTTCCGCAATGAAGAATATTCGGATAATCGTCCAATTGGCAATAAATACTTTTCGAAATCGGCATATTTTTGTCTTAGTCTCTCTCGATATGCGAGGTAACGATCGCGTGCAATTTTTTGTTTTAATTCACTATGATCTCCCGTCAGCCAGGGATGCAACAGGCATTCGTGCGCCGTCATTCGTTTCTCTTTGTTGGCAAGAAGAAGTTTCCTTATAAAATCTTTGCCCTCTTCGGAAATGTGTTTGAATGCTTCCTTATCAAAGTCCCAATCACATGCCTTCACATTTTTCAGTGTTTGCACATCATTATCTCCAGCAAATGGAGAAAGTCCACTTAATCTGTATTAAAAAGCAAAAGTGGTGAATTTGAATACTTGACCGCCTTTAGAGGGTCTCAGTTTTTACATCCTTAGACTGTACACTTATAGCTTAAATAATAGATTTTAATCCAATTATGGTTAAAGGTGGTACCTTAAGGTTAAGAGCTATTTTGAAATCAACTTACAGAACGTAGGCAAGTACTCCGGTTGCCCACATATCAGTATAGAAGCCAACGGGTTCTCTGTTGACAATTTCCGGAGCAGCAAATTCAGCTGTTCCCGTCGTGATTTTACCATTTCATTTGGATCCAATCGTGTGGCTAATCCGAAATCAATGAGCTTAACACATGTGCTACTACGAGTCTGACACATTATATTCTCAGGCTTAATATCCAAGTGAATAATATTCTTCTCATGCATGTGCCGGATGCCTTCACATATTTGTCGCATATAGTTGATAACTTCAGCTTCGGTCATCACATAGCCTTCAGCCGTAATGCGCTCAAAGAGTTCACCACCGGATAAACTATTCAATATAAAATATTTGTTAAGTATGTACATAATAATTTTGACTAAATCAGACAAATTTTCAGGAATCATAATTACTATTGTTATTATTGTATACACCAAAATTCGATCTAGCTTTAAAATTACACTTGTTATGCAAAAATTTAAAACAAACTTGATCTGCGTGCCAACATAACAAATGCTGTCGATAGATATAGATCTGTCTCTGAGATCCAGTGTTTCATACGGACAGACAGCCATGGCTAGATCGTCTCGGCTGTTGATGCTGATCAAGAATATATATACTTTATAGGGTCGGAGATGCCTCCTTCTACCTGTTACATACATTTCCTGCCGGCACAATTATATAATACCTTTCTAGCGGGTATAAAAACATTAAATATTGCTGTACTCTACGGTACATTTTATCAATACTGGTATTATTTTCGAATTATGGTGCAAAGAAATTATATATAATTGGAAATTTGTATAATTATATATTGATATATATATATGATTTTGGATCTAAAAATACAGCAAATTAATATTCGGAAGAAATACTAAAGCATCCCTAAGGCTAGGTACTCACGATGCAAAAAAAAAATGCAGCAAGTTGATTGCTGTAATCAAATTTGCACGTGAAACCATTTTGCTGCAAACAAAGAACTTGCAAAACAAAACAAATTGCAAATTATTTTTAAACTTGCCGCAAATTGTTTGCATCGTGTGTGAGAGGCTTAAGACTACTAGATATATGTATATATAATTGGTATATCGCTATAAACTATATAAAAGTATCAAAAATATACCAATAATCAGAAATATGAAGTCTTTATGGGGTCAAAGATGGTACCTTCTGATTGTTGTTAATATTTATAACTATGTGTTATAACTTTGTGCCAGCAGGAATTGTACTTAACATGTGGGATATTTATTGTTAATTTTACAATAATATCATTTTACCATAATATCTATTATGCGGAGTCGATCAACAAACAATTTTTAAGATATTTTCTACTTACAATTCCAGAATGAGTACCATTTCATCATCATCTTCGAAAGCGTCATGTAAGTTGATAAGTTTTTGATGATGCAGCTGATTCATAATATCAATCTCTCGGCGAATCAACTCTTTTCGACGGAATGCGATACAGGTATGAATTTTGCTGCAAAAATATTGCCAGTGCTGCGCTCACGGCATCGATGGACAACACCAAACGCTCCAGTTCCGATTTCCTCTAGAATATCGTATTTATCATAAACACTGGATTGTGATATTTCCACGGGCTGTGGAACAAACTTTGAATAAATATCGAATACATAAGAATCGTAATCCTTAATAGGTCCATCGGCCTTGCCACGAATTCTTTTGCCATTCGCATCCAACTCCCATTTGCGTTCTGTTGGCTTCTTCTTAGTTGCATCTTTCGTTTTGATCAAAGTGCTTATTTCCGATGAATCCGAACGTCCATAAACGTTATCGGCAAAAATACGAAAATCATACTCCTTGCCTGGGCTTAAGCCACTGACAGCCATTGAAGTAAAGCGTGTGTTACCCACACGTATCCACGAAGACAATGGATGCTCGCGGCGTTCTACCAGGTAGTTTGTAATGTCGCTACCGCCATCCCAAACAGGTTGTTTCCAATTTAGAGACAGCGAATCAGTCCCGATACTTTCCACTAACGGGAAACGTGGCGGATCTGGCCTATCGCTGATTTGCACTTGGATGTTGGCGACATCGACGCCAAGTTCATTCTCAGCTGTAATTCGATATGGCCCTGAATCGAGGCGAGAGCCGTCGCGTATTGTCAGCACAGCGTGACGATCCTTCACTTCAACATTGTAGTGACCGCCAGATTCGATACATTCTCCTTCCCGAACCCAATGTATGCGAGGCTTGGGAAAACCGGTGAAAGGTATTTTGATAACAACATTTTCACCCTTATCGAAGTAGGCAGTATCTCTAAATCTTGGTGGCACATTTAGTTTAGGGGCAGCTTGAAATACAGATAATTCGTTAGAAATTTATTACACCATTTGAAATATGTTGTAAATATGCAACAATCAGCAGAAAAAAATTACAAAAATTAAGAATAATATTAAATACCGAGAATTTTAAATCATAATTTTAAAAATGTTTATATCTTCATGTAGCTTTTTCTATGAATAAATATGTATGTATTGTGTATGTCTACGATAAGCTTCGATAATAATAGAAAAATTAATTTACTACTAAATAGATCTTTTGTAATTTATGTTTTCTATAATAGTAAGAAGAGGAAGATTCATTAATACTGTAAAAAAATAAATTAATACTACTAATTGAAACTATTGTTGCAATTTTTAAGTTTTCTACTGGGGACACATTATAAGAACCAATATCATAATTTTGGGATTTAGGTTTCATTGAATTCTTTTAGGCAATCACATTTCGAGCCAAGACACTCAGGGCAGGGGTCTATTAACTTCACTATTTATTTACAAAATAGTAATGGAGTTCAAGTCAAAGTGGCGTTTGTGTGGCAAAAGCATAAATATATATTTGGTATTTTTGTACCATTTTTAATGCGCGATTCGAGATAGCTAAAATGTTTACTTACTCATAATTGCGAGTGCAGCACGTGTGGACTTGGCACCAGCTTTGTTAACAGCACGGCAAACATATTCGTCGGCATCTTCACCAAAAATATCGTTAATATTGAGGAAATGAGTGTCCCCTCTGAATAGATGCGATATCGAGCTCCATTTGTTATTTCCTGGCGCCCTTAAACCAGGATATAGTTGGTCTAGGTACACCAGTTATGGTGCAAGTGAACTGCGCATTGTGATTTTGAATGCAATGTGCATCGCGCAGTGGTTTCTCAATAATGGGTGGCGTTGCCGCCTTTGGATCGATAATTTTAACGGTCTGCGATGCAGATGATTCCTTTGAAAGCCCCGCAATATTTTGCGCTATAACTCGGAATTCATACTGACGACTCTCAATTAGATTGTGGCAGTTAATTTGATTGGGTAGACATATGATTGGATTAACTCGTTGCCAAGTATCGCTGCCAATTTCGCGTTTGTCAATCCAATAGCCTTGGATATGGGCACCGCCATCGAATTCGGGCTTGGTCCATTCCAAGTGAACAAAGTCTCCGCCGATTTCGGTAATTTGTGGAATGCCGGGCGGTGATGGTGGATCAACTGGAGCCTTGGCGCGTATCGGATTTAAGCCTTCTAATGGCAAACCCATACCATTCTCATTAACAGCCATCACTCGGAATATATATTCTTGATTCTCAAGCAGACCTTGCACATTGAACGACATATCCTTGCATGAGCTCGATACTGTAATCCAATGAGGTGAAGTAAGATCCTTGCGTTCCACCACATAGTGAGTGATCTTTAGTCCGCCATCATAACTAGGTGGACGCCAAGCCAATGTACAAGAGTGCTTATTAATGTGAGATATTCCCAAAGGACCAGTTGGTATTGAAGGAAGACCAGTAATAAAGACATTAAAATTCGCGTTTGCATTGCCAGAATCATTAGATAATTCAATTTGATATTGACCAGCATCGTTTTTCACAATATCCCTGATACAAATGGCAATATAATCATCGAAGATGTTAAGTCTAAAATGTGAGTTATCGCCTGAATCAATTATGGGCTCATTATTGCGTGTTAGTCTCACTGAAATCGGCTGATCTCCAGAATAATAAACTTTAAATTTGTTATTATCGCCCTCTGGTAAATACAGTTCATTGGGACATCTATTGATAATAGGTGGCGAGCCCACTTTTAGATAACCCGAGGTATGTACAAATCCTAAAGAATTGATGGCTTCACAAGTGTAATCCCCATCATCATTAGCTTGTACATTAGATATGTGCAATCTAAATACGCCATCCTTGCTATCGCTTGAGATATGTCCTCCACCCATTTGGATTTCTTTGCCATTGCGTAGCCAACGGGCAGTAGGTCTTGGTTTACCTGATGCTGCGCATTCCAAAGTAAAATCTTTACCGCAAGGTGCGACTCGGTTTTGTAAACGTTTAATCCAATCAGGTTTCTCGCCGCCCAAAATTTCGCACACCTTAATGGGCATGGTGCATAAACTGGGTTCAGAACGACCAGCTGCATTAACAGCAAATACGCGGAACTCATAATCGCCCATTTCGATAAGATTAATGACTGTAAATTCGGTATCTAGCACATTATAATCATTACACTTAACCCAAACTGCACCACCAATATCTCGTCTCTCGATTATGTAACCGGTGATGCGAGATCCTCCATCATTTATTGGTTTTTCCCACTTCAAATCGACATAATTTTTGCCAACTTTCGTCACTTGTGGAGTTCCTGGTGCCGCAGGCACATTAAATTTACCCTTAAGTTTGAATCTCATTGATGGTTGCGACGGTTTGCTAAGACCAGCGACGTTTCTTGCCTTGATACGGAATTCATATTCATTGCCATTCATCAAATTATATAGTTGATATTTGGTATCCTTGATGAGGAACTCATAAGTATTCCATGAAGAGTCGTTCACAACATCTCTGTATTCAATTTGATAGCCTTGAATACGAGAGCCACCATCACTTGTTGGACGTGTCCAGATCAAAGTCACATTGCCTGAGTCCCAGTCTATGACTTTGGGTTGTCCAGGTTCATCAGGCACAGTAAATTGATGTTTGGCTGTTATCGGCTCGGACAAATCCAGTGGATCAGACAGGCCATATTGATTCTCAGCACGCACTCGGAAATTGTATTTATGATTGGGTTCCAGGCCCATTAGATCGTAGTGCGTGTTACGAACAAAACTACTGACTTTACCCAAGTGCCACTCGTGTCTAACTTCTCTACAACATAGTTAGTAATGGGCGACCCACCATCATCTAAAGGAGTCTTCCAAGCTAACGTACACGTATCCGGTGTAATATCATAAGCATTTAATGGTCCTTGCGGTGGGCCAGGACGATCTACCACAGTCACATGGCAAGATGCCGTGTCCGAACCCTTAGTATTGCTTAATGTAATTGTATATGAACCAGTTTCCGATCGTTTGGCGCTTACATTTCTATATATCGAGCTGTAATCATCTGTTTCAAATTTAATGCGTTTATCCTGAACAACGTCAATACCATTAATACTCCAATTCGGTACAGCCCTTGGATTCGAGTGATATGGCACAGTAATGTGGAATTCTTCTCCAGCAATCACAGTGAGATCCCGTATAGATAAATCGGAAGTGATCTTTGGTGCGTGCGGTGGTCGGCGGCAATAAATTAAATCACTGGATGCGCTATAAGGGGATTGTCCAGCAGCATTAACAGCCGCTACACGGAATTCGTACTCTGCATTCTCTATTAAATTGGGCACCTTGCACGTTAAATCCGGGCATAGATTATGCATTGCCTTTGTCCATTTCTCTTCACTTAACAAGCGCTTTTCGATTATGTATCCAGTAATCGGTGAACCACCATCATGCTTGGGCTTAGACCAGGCAATAGTAATGCTATCCTCGCTAGAATCAATGCCTCGGGGAATACCAGGTGCATTTGGTACATCAAATGGATGGCGAGCACGTATTGGTTCTGTTGTAATGGCTGCTTCCGATGTACCATATTTATTCTCAGCAAACACGCGGAATTCATACTCTTTATTAATTCCAAGATTGCGAATTCGTACAAAAGGCACGGTGCAATAGCTGCTCACCTTAGACCAAGTTGAGGAACGAGCCTCTTTCTTTTCTATTATATAATTTTGCACTGGTGAACCACCATCATCTTTCGGAGGATTCCAATAAAGGGTTAATGAGTCCCCAGCAAATTCATCAGCACGCAAATTATGTGGTGGGCCCGGTCTATCCAAAACTTTCACATTTATTGTGGCCGTATCGAACCCTGAAGGATTCTTCAGCTGTAAACGGTATTGACCTGAATCGGAGCGTTTGGAATTCTTGACAACAAATGAAGCCGCATCATCTGTTAAACGTTGATGCACACGATGATCTAGCACATCATCAATTACAGTATCATTTGAGTACCAGAATGCATTTGGTTTCGGGAATGCCACATATGGCACATGAATGCTAAAATCATCGCCGGCCCTACAAATAATATCGCGTACACCACCCAAATCCATGCATGGTTTATTAGGTTGCTCCATGATTGTGATAGGCTGCGATGGTTTTGAGGGTTCCGAGCGACCAACATCATTTTCAGCAATAATTCGGAATGAATATTCTTCGCCTTCTTTCAAATTAGGAACAGTGAAAACATTTGCATTGATTGGTAATTCATTAACGGGACGCCATTCTTTGGAGTTCTTTGGACGCACTTCAACGTGATAGCCCTTGACTTTCGACTTGCCATCATTACGTGGAGGGCGCCATGAAAGTGTAACGCTTTCTGTGATGCGATCGGCTTTTGGTGGTTCTGGAGCATCAGGACGATAGCGTTGTAGCTCCGCTGTCACTGGTTCTGATGGCTTCGATGGTTTTCCTGGGCCAGCATCATTTACGGCTGTCACACGGAACTCGTATCGACAACCATCACGTAGATCGGGCACGGTATAGCTGGTATTTGGTGTAGGATAATTATTGCATTTGAGCCACTCACCGCCTCGCTCTCGCCGCTCAACAATGTAACCTGAAATCGGTTTTCCTCCACAATAATCTGGAGGATGCCATTCCAATGAAGCTGAGTTCGGAGTGTAAGCAACAATTTGGGGTTGTGATGGCTCACCAGGCGGATCAAATGGTGATTTGGCCACAACTGGCTTACCTTCCAAGGCGTCGGAGATACCATGAATATTCTCAGCACGTACGCGGAACACATATTTCTTGCCTTCTATGAGTCCCTTGCAACAATAATTGGTTTTGGGGCAATATCCCGGCACGGGTTTCCAATTGGCAACACCAAACTCACTGAACTCAATAATATAGCCTGTTATATCGCTACCACCATTATCTTTGGGAGGATTCCACTGTAGTGAGATATGATCAGGAGCAGTTTCCGTGTAGTTAAGTGGTCCCACAGGAGGCGATGGTTTGTCCACAACAATAATTTCAATATCAGCTGAATCCTGACCAAATTCATTTTTCGCACTCAATTTATAAATTCCAGCATCTTCTCGAGCAGAATCATCTATTCGGAAAATAGTTCTTTCCGAATTTGTATCGCAAGAGATTTTCTTTGACTCTGACAATTTTACATCACCACGCATCCATTCAATTGTCGGCGTTGGTGCTCCAGAAATGGGTATGTTGATATTTACTGGTTCGCCAGCGCGTACCTTAACACGTCTGCCAACCAAGCCATTCAAATAAAGTTGCGGCTTCTCGCGCATAGGGCGGGCCGTAAGTGTTGCTGATGGTTCAGAAGGTTTGCTATTGCCGGCTGCATTGACTGCCGATATGCGATACTGATATTGATGATTTGGTGTTATGCGATTATCGGTATATTCGGTGGTTGGCACTGGTTCACCATTGATCTTTAACCAACGGCCCGTACTGACCTCACGTCGTTCGATGACGTAACCTAATATCGGCGAGCCACCATTGCTAATCGGTTGCTTCCATTTAATAGCGATATGATCCTTGTCACTGTCAATTAAATCAGGTTTACCCGGTGCTCCTGGTACAGTGTATTGATTTTAGCAATCACAGGCTGCTCGGATGTCAAGGGGTCAGATCGACCCTGCAGATTTTCAGCCATAACTCTAAACTCGTATTTAGTTCCCTCGAGCAAACGAGGAACAATCGCATGATTGTACTTTGCGTTCACATAGTTCACAGCTGGAACCCAGCCTCCACCATGCGTTAAATCGCGTTTCTCAATAACGTATGCCGAAATTTCAGAGCCGCCATTGTCTTTGGGTGGCTTCCATGATACTGTGACGGAATTTGAAGTAATTTCTTCATACACCAACGGACCTTCTGGTGGTCCGGGTCGATCGAGTACAATCAATTCAAAGCTTCCTCATCAATGCCTGAATCATTCCGCAAAAGTAAATGATAGACACCGGAATCTGAACGTTGACAATTTACAGTGTGCACAACAGTATGGTGTCCAATTGCAGTAATTGTCGAACGCTCATTTGATTTTAATTGATTACATTTATGCGTCCAAATAGCTTCAGGAGCAGGCTCGCCAATAAAATCAATATCCACGTGAAAAATAAGTCCAGCTTTAATGCGGACCTCGTTAAGGGGCGTGATGATCTTTGGCGCCAAATAACGAGGCTTGGCCATGATGGGATCTGTTGGCTCTGACGGCTCAGACTGTCCAGCCTGATTAACGGCAATCACTCTAAATTCGTATTCTTGTCCCTCAACAAGTTCGGGAACTGTGGCGTTTGTTTTGTTTCCAGGGACATGTAAAACATTCGCCCAGTAAGGGCTACCCTTTTGCTTCTTTGAACGATGTATTCAGAGAGTGGGGCACCGCCATCAGATTTCGGTGGTGTCCATTGTAGGTCGACATGATCGCGATCCCAATCGGTAACAAGTGGCTTTCCAGGAGCGTCTGGTTCATCAAATTCGTTTTAGCTATAATGCTCTTGGCGAGCTCCAATGGTTCCGATTCTCCAATAGCATTGACTGCTTTCACGCGGAATAAATATTCCTTGTTGTGGATCAGACGTATGACATCATGAACAGGATGAGTGCTCATACCGGCATCGGACCAAGTGCCGCGGGACAGATCCATCTTTTCGATTATGTAATGTAGTATTGGAGACCCGCCATCATCGTCTGGTACATGCCAGGCCAAGTGGCAGCCATCCGAGAAACTTTCGATATATCGAGAGGACCCCTTGGAGGAGATGGGCGATCCAGTACAGTAGCATGAGCCGATGCATCAAACGAACCATGTTCATTTTTCAATATCAAAGTATATCGTCCCTCATCGCTGCGACGTGCCGATGATATCTCAAAAGTCAGTTCATTTTGGAAGAGATTCGATTCACCGAGCACTTCCTTGCCATTAAAAAGCCATTTAATGCTCGGCCTAGGTGATGCTTCAATGGGAAGAGTCCAACCCAAGCGTTTTCCAGCGTGCACGGTAATGTCATTTAATAGAGATGCATCGAAATATGGCGCGAGGAAGCGTGGCTTACAAATCACAGTGCCAGACGGATCTGAGGGATCGCTTGAACCGCCACGATTTACTGCAATGACACGGAATTCATACTCACCTCCCTCAGTCAAGTCAGGGATGTGAGCTTTGAGTTCATTACCTAACACAACCAAAGCATTTTCCCATTGTCCAAACTTTGGACGCTTTTCAATAATATAAGAAGTGATTGGCGCGCCTCCATCACGTTTTGGCGTTGCCCACTCTAAATCAACAAAGGTCTTGCCCCAATCCACAGCCTGAGGCTGTCCTGGTTTATCAGGACGCGTGAATGGGTCTTTGGCTGTAATGGCTTGTGATGTTGTCAGTGGATGTGATTGGCCCAATTTGTTGACAGCCCGTACTCTAAAATTGTAATCATGATTTTCGATAAGATTCTCGGCACGTAACTCGTTGCCAGAACATTCACCGACTGGAACCCAACGCATCGCATCATTATCCATTTTTTCTACAATATAATGAGTGATCTCTGAGCCACCATCATCTTTGGGTGGTCGCCATCGTAATACGATAGAGTTCTTCGTAGCGTCGTCGCCACGTAGAGGTCCTTCTGGTACGCTGGGAACATCCAGAACCGTCACTTTAACCGAATGCTTATCCACACCGTTATGGTTGCGCGCCAGTAGCGTGTATGTTCCCGTATCAATCCGTTTGGCGTCAAGAATGCGTAATTTTGTACGATCATCAAAATTGAAATTTTACGCGATCCGTATTAATGACAATATTATCGTCATGCGACCAGTCCTTGCTTGGTATTGGCTCTCCACTGACCGGTACATCGAATTCAACAACATTGCCAGCTCGTACCTTAATATCTGCCATAAAACTCCTATCGATTTTCGGGGCAAATTTTTCGCGCGTGCCAAATGAGGCGCTGTTGGATCACTTGGCGTACTTGCCCCAGCTTTGTTTACAGCTCGCACACGGAATTCATATTTAACGCCCTCAATTAATTCAGGTACATGACCGCTGGTAACATCGCCTTCAATCTCTCCGCATGTTTCCCAATCCGGTGCATATTTATCACGCTTCTCAATAATATAACCACTAATTGGGGAGCCGCCATCGCTGTTTGGCCTCTCCACTCCAAATCAACAAAGTTTTTATCAAAATCTTTAATTAAAGGAGTGCCTGGTTTAGTTGGTTCATCGTAAGGATTCTTAGCTTCAGTTGAATGGGGTGTGGTAAGTGGATCTGATGTGCCCTGACGGTTCTTAGCACGTACTCTAAACTTATATTTGTGTCCTGGTATCAAGTCTTTAATGTCCAGATTTGTCTTAGGTCCATCTGTTTCTCCTGCCGGCACCCAACGTCCAGTTGCTTCATCGAATTTCTCAACAATGTAACTGTCAATGGGCTGACCTCCGTCATCATCGGGTGGACTCCATTTCAAAGTACAACCATTGGCATGTACATTTTCCACCTTGAGCGGTCCATTGGGTGGCGATGGCTTATCAATAATGATGACCTTAACGTCAGCACTATCCTCACCGTTAATATTCTCAGCATGAACTGTGTATAAACCGGAGTCAGAGCGTGTTGCATTTGTTATCTTAAGTTTAGTATTGTACTCCAAATGAGTGACCTTTGCGTTGTCTTTCGTATAGACTTCTTTCTTTTTAGTAGCCATTTAGTTTTGGGACTGGCTCGCCCGAGACCTTGCAATCAAAACCAAACGCTTGACCTGCTTTAATGCGAACCTCAATTAAACTACTGCGGTCAATGACGGGTGGCTTGTTGCGTGATTTGGCGATAATTGGGCCTGTGGTATTCGACGGTTCCCCAGGGCCGGCAGCATTAATAGCGCTGACCCGGAACTCATAGGCTTGACCCTCGATTAAATCGGGTACAGTGGCTTTACATTGATCAGCTGGAACTTCCAATGCTTTCTCCCACTTGCCATACTTGTCTTTTTTCTACAAGGTAGCCAATTATAGGAGAACCACCATCATTTAACGGCGGAGTCCAGGCTAAATCAATGTGATCCTTATCCCAATCGACAGCACGAAGATTCTCAGGCTTGTCGGGCTCATCAAATGGATTTTTAGCAATAATGGGTTCGTCACCAACTAAGGGAGCGGATTCACCCTCGGCATTTACAGCAGATACTCTGAACTTATACTCACTTCCAGGTGTTAGACCATTAACATCGGCTTGTGGCTCTGAAGAACGAGCACAAGGCATCCAATTTCCAGTTTCCGGATCTAACTTATCGATTTGAAAATATTCTATGGGGGTACCACCATCATCATTGGGGCGCTTCCACTTCAAGTGACACCCTTCCTTGTGAATATCCGATATCTGAAGCGGTCCATTGGGTGGAGTTGGTTTATCCGTTATGTTCACGTTAATTAACACACTGTCTTTACCCGAGCTATTTGTAGCCGTAACTAAATACTCGCCAGAGTCGGCGCGATGTGTCGGACGTATCACTAATTTTGTAAAATAGTCGGGAGTTTCAATTGTAACGTTTTTACCAGATTGCAGTGGATAATCCGAAAATTTCCAATTTACTTTCGGGGCTGGCTCGCCAATAATATTTGCATCAAATTTGAGAGCAGTTCCCGCTGATATAGTTATATCTCGCAGATTTCTGCGGTCGATTTTTGGAGCCAAATACCGTGGTTTAGCTACAAATGTTTTGCTTGCTTCCGATGGCTCGGATTGCCCGCCCTTGTTAAGTGCAATTACGCGGAATTGATACTCATTGCCTTCAATTAATCCATTGATGGTTGCAACTGGAGTTGCAATGTCTGTCTCGAGTGCTTTTTCCCATAGTGGACTATATTTATCCTTGACTTCAATAATGTACCCGGTTATTGGTGAGCCGCCATCAGTAGCTGGTTCTGTCCACGCCAATTCCACCTTATTTGCAGTCCAATCTGTAGGTTCTGGTGCTCCTGGTTTCGAAGGTGTAGCTAAACAGATGACAGTAAATATGATTTTATAGTCTCTTGCATAAAAAATTGGATGTTATTGTCAGAAAGCATAGAATAGGAATAGATCTTTTTCAATTTTCAAATAATCTTTTTCAATTGAATGATAGCAAAAATATGTTTTAACAACTAAAACTTGGGAACTTATGGTTTTATATTTCTCAAATTATTTTTTTTATTACAATAAAATTTCATTGTCCTAAAATTTAGCATATTAGTTTAACTTTAAATGAAAATACAATACTCACTGAATGGATCTTTAGCGATGATTGAGCCTAAAGTCTCCAATGGCTCAGATTCGCCTTCTTTGTTAACGGCTTTCACACGGAACTTGTACTCTTGACCAGGTATCAATCCATCCACAGTAATTTCAGGTATATCAGTCTTACCCACAGGTAACCAAATGCCAGTATCAGGATCGTATTTTTCGACCAAATAACTATCGATTGGTTCGCCGCCGTCATCCTTTGGTTTTTCCACTTCAGTTTGCAGCCGTCCTTGTGAACGTCAGATACTTCCAAGGGACCTTCAGGTTTACTTGGCTTTGCTGAAATGAACAGTCGATCGTTAGTATTGATTCACATGACAAAGCCCGCATACTCGAGTAGCATTCGCGTATTAAATACTTACTTATTATATTTATTTGAAATTCGACTTGGTCTTGCCCATAAAGGTTATGAGCAACAATTTTATAAAGCCCTGTGTCTTTGCGTTCTGGGTTATTGTTTATATATTTCGTATTGTAAGGCACGTTTTCGATGTGGCATACAGATGTGGGACTTATTGTTTTGCCATTTTGAGTCCAACTTATTTCGGGAGCTGGTTCGCCGCTAACGTTAATATCCAAGAATATTGGCTCACCACCTTTCACATTATACGTGCGAATATTGCGGCGATCAATTTTGGGTGCAACTGGGTAAAATTAAAATAAAATTAAATTAATACACACAAGACATTCCATTCAATATGATTATAGGTAATAATAACTTTTAAAACTAAAGGGGTGACTCAAAATTCTACTCTTGGGTACTTAGCTAACGAACAGAATAATTTTAAATTCATAATTCCTTTCTATTCATTTGCTTAAGTTTGTTGATGTACAGTTGTTCACATTTTCTTTAGATCTTGTTTCTGTTGATTTTGTTAGTTTGATTCTTGTACAGGTGAAATTTGTAAGTTTTTATGGTAATGTTTACTTACGTTTTCTGGGTTTTGTGACGATCGATCGACTAGCATCGGATGGTTCTCCCAGGCCAGCCGCATTAACAGCTTTAACTCGAAACTCGTATTCACAGTTTTCGTCCAGGTTTGGCACCGACGCCTTACACTCTTCACCAAATTGCGGTGCAGGTATTTCAGCTCCTTTCAACCATTTATTATCTCCGCCTTTCTCACGTTTTTCAATAACATAAGAAGTTATGGGAGAGCCACCATCATTTAATGGCGGTCGCCATACCAAGTCGACGCGATCCTTATCCCAATCAACAGGTTCTGGAGTGCCGGGTTTGCCTGGTTCATCAAATGGATTCTTGGCAATAATTGAATGATCACCGTTAAGTGGCTCCGATTCACCTTCCGTATTGACTGCCAGCACTCGAAATTTATACTCGTGACCGGGCTCTAAATTATTTAATTCAGCAAATGGCTCTTTAAAGCGACCCGATGGTAGCCAGCGACCAGACTCAGATCCATTTTCTCAACCACGTAGTTCAATGGGCAATCCACCATCGTCCAGAGGTGGATTCCACTTTAGCTTACATCCTTCCGTGTGCACATCTGAGACACGCAATGGACCTTCTGGTGAAGCTGGTTTATCTAAAACAGTTACCTCGAAGGAGGCCTCATCATGGCCCGATTCATTTTCAGCTTTGATTGTGTATTTGCCGGTATGTATTCTCTTGGCATACGGAAGTGATAATTTTGTGCGATGCGCTTCCATATCAATGTTATACGCATCATCTTCGATTCGAGCTTTATTATGGAACCATATCTTGGATGGGACTGGCTCTCCTGAAATTTTAATGTCATATCGTATATGCTGACCAGCCTTGATAGTAATATCCTTAATGTTGGTTCTGTCAATTTTCGGTGGTGCAAATCGGTCTTTGGCTATCATTTGATCCGAAGGCTCAGATGGCTTACTCTGGCCCGCCTTGTTGATAGCCTTGACTCTGAACTGATATTTGGTGCCTTCTATCAAATCGTTAACACGGGCCTTGCAAGCAGGAGTATTTGTTTCTAATACCTTTTGCCATTTGCCGGTATTATTATCCTTCTTCTCAACAATATAGCCGGTAATAGGAGTACCACCATCATCTTCTGGCTCCCGCCATTTGAGATCGGCATGATTAGCCGACCAATCAGTAAGTTGTGGTTTACCAGGTGTATTGGCTGCATCGTATGGATTTTTCGCTGTAATTGGCGTATCAGTGGTCAAAGGTTCGGATTCTCCTTCGCTATTGACAGCCTTTACGCGGAAGAAGTATTCTTTGCCTTCCGTTAAACCGGTAATACTGGCTTCGGGCGTTTTGTTGTCGCAACTGGCACCCAACGACCAGTTTCGGTATCCATACGTTCAACTACATAATGTTCAATGGGTTCTCCACCATCGTCATCTGGCTTTTCCCATTTTAGGTGTACACTTTCAGCCGACACGTCGGATACAGCTAAAGGTCCCTTTGGTTTGCTTGGCTTGCATAATACTTCGAGCTCAATCTCTACCATATCCATTCCAGAATCATTTTTAGCTGAAACCACATACAATCCTTTATCGGCGCGTCGTACTTTAGGCATTATAAACGTCGTCTTATACTCTTCATTTTCAATTTTAATTTTTCATTGCTTGCAATTTCCGCTCCATTATATGTCCAGGTGATTTTCGCTGGAGGCTCGGCTTTAACT
This sequence comes from Drosophila sulfurigaster albostrigata, assembly GCF_023558435.1. NCBI lineage: Eukaryota > Metazoa > Arthropoda > Insecta > Diptera > Drosophilidae > Drosophila > Drosophila sulfurigaster. The sequence goes on from NC_084884.1 coordinate 429,168, forward strand.
GTAGCCTCCATATGTAACATTTGGCCACTGCGCATGATCTTCTTTTGTAGATTCTTGCGATCAATGTGTGGTTTTAAGAATCGTGGTTTTGCCACCACGGACTTGGAGACATCGCTGGGATCGCTTGGACCAGCTTTGTTTACAGCAACAACGCGGAACTCGTACTCATGGCCTTCCTCAACTCCAGTAACAGTCCCCTTGGTTTTATCACCCGGAACAGTGGCCGCATCCACCCAAGCTCTACCAGACTTATCACGCATTTGTATGATATATTTTTGTATTGGCGCTCCCCCATCATTTTTAGGCGGCGTCCATGCCAAATCAACAAAATCCTTGTCCCAATTCGTAGGCTCTGGGCGTCCCGGTTTGTCGGGTTCATCATATGGATTCTTTGCAATAATCGACTGTTCCATTTCCAAGCTTTCAGATTCACCTTCCTTATTAACAGCCCGCACACGGAATTTGTAAGGCTTACCTTCTTGAAGTCCAGTTACCTTAGTTTCGGGCTCTGAGCTTTTGCCACATGGCAACCATTGTCCCGTATGTGGATCAAGTTTTTCAATTTCATAATAGTCTATCGGAGAGCCACCATCATCATCAGGCTTTTTCCATTTCAACTTACAGCCGTGCTTCGTTATATCGTTTACTTCGAGTGGGCCCTTTGGTTTTCCTGGTTTGCCCAACACCGTCACTTCTAATTCTGCAATATCTTCGCCCACTTCATTTGTGGCCTTTATGGTGTATTTGCCACTCTGTGGGCGTTTGGCTCGCATTATGAAGAATTTGGTATTATAATCTACGTTATCAATCTTAATACCCTCTTCCTCGGTGACAACGGGCAAACTATTAAATAGCCACTCAACCGTTGGAGCTGGCTCACCTTTCACATTAACATCCAAGCTAATTGACAATCCTGCTTTGACAGTTATAGGTTTCAAATTCGTTCTGTCAATATGGGGTTTCACTGCAAAAAATATAATTTTTAATTTGTTTTATTTTGAATAAGTGAATGTTTTTAAGTTTATTAACTTACAGAATCTAGGCTTTGCAGTATGCCAATTGGTTTGCTCAGATGGTTCTGACGGACCAGCTTTGTTGATAGCACGAACCCGAAACTTATATTGTTGACCTTCCTCCAACTTCTTGACAACACCTTTGCAAATGGGACCATCGGTTTCGGCGGCTTTTACAAATTCTCCGGAATCCTTGTCCATTACTTCAATAATGTAGTTTGTAATTGGTGATCCCCATCTCGCATAGGTGGTTCCCATTTCAATTTAACGTGATGCTCATCCCAATCTTCCAGCTCTGGTAAGCCAGGCGGTGAAGCTATATCAAATGGATTCTTCGCTGTAATTGCTGATTCCGTTTCTAGTGGTTCCGATTCGCCTTCCTCATTGACAGCCTTAACACGGAATTGATAGCGATGATTGGGCTCGAGACCCTTCACATCAATCTCAGTTTTCACAGGATCAACAGATCCAATAGGTACCCATTTACCAGTCGCAGTATCCATTTTTTCGACAACATATCCAGTAAGAGGTACACCACCATTATCTTTTGGTTTCTTCCATTTCAGTTTGCAGCCTTCTTTATGAATATCGCTTACATCCAATGGACCTTCGGGCTTCGAAGGTTTATCTAATATAATAACTTCCACTTCCGCCTCATCAACACCATTAATATTTTCAGCACGAAGTTTATAGACGCCACTATCTTTGCGTGTCGTATCTAACAATGTCAGTTTAGTATTATAATCTTCATTATCTAATCGTGCTTGACCACTAGGCGTAATTTCTTTTTCTTTAAAGGCCCAAGTTAACGTTGGTGCGGGCTCTCCTTTGACATCTACATCAAATTTAATGGGTTGACCCGCTCGAACTTTAATGGGTTTCATTTTCTCTCGGTTTATGGATGGTTTGACTACAAAAATTTACAAACGTATTAATGAGTATCAATTGGAGTTAGGCACATTAAAAACATTACACGACCATGGCTTGGCTTAACACTATAAATTATTATGTGTATAAGATGGGAATAAATCATTACGAGTTAATGATCTTCAAAGGCATTGTTATTTTTAAATTTACCCAACAGTAAAAGCTTATCAAAAAAAAGTAAAAACTTATTAATTATGGAAAGCAATTTTGTTGATATTGCAGCTGAAAAATTAGTATAAAACTTGTTATTTATCAGAAGAACAAATTCTAATTAAAAATTTCGCAGAAGTATGATTTAAATTTCTTACGGTTTCTTGGCTTGGCTAAATGAGGTGCAGTAGCATCACTTGGTTCGCTAGGGCCTGCCTTATTAATAGCTCGAACACGGAATTGATACTCGTTTCCTTCGATAAGACCCTCGACTGTTGCCTCTGGTGCAGGTGTCTATATATCAAAGAGGTTATTTAATTTTTTATCGTTATACAGTGTTTTATATTTTTATGACCAGTGAATACCATACTATCTTAAGAAATACTATATTCGATCGTCTTCTTCAATTAACTTACTTATTTGCGATATTAATTTCAAATTGGAAATATAAATTGACCCAATTGTTATAATAGTAAAACAGAAATTATATTTTTTCAATTCAAGTTAATGACTTCAATTCTAACAAAAAACTTGCGTAGGCAGAGATTACATCTGTATGAGAAAATACTTACGTTCGTGGTAAGAACTTCGTCCCATATCGGTGCGAATTTATCTTTTTCTCAATAATGTAACCTGTGATGGGGGCACCACCATTGTCTTTTGGTACCTCCCATTTTAGTTTGACCATATGTTCATTGTAATCGTCGATTATAGGTGTACCTGGCTTACTGGCCGATTCATATGGATTTTTAGCAATTATGCTGCCGTCGGTCTCGAGAGGTTCGGATTCGCCCTCCTCATTAATGGCTTTGACCCGAAACTGATACTCATGGCCTTCCTGAAGACCTTTGACATCAAATTCGGTATCATTACCAGAGGTACGTCCGACGGGTACCCACCGACCTTGTTTTTATCGAATTTCTCGACTTGATAGGCCGTTATGGGCTTACCACCATCATCTTCTGGTTTCTTCCATTTTAACTTGCAGCTGTCCTTGGTAATATCGTTGACCGTTAACGGTCCCTTGGCTTACCAGGAGGACCCAAAACGTTCACTTCAACAGTTGCCTCATCAAAACCATGTTCATTCTCAGCGCGAATCTTATAGACACCAGTGTGCTCTCGTACCGCATCTATTATCGATATTTTAGTATTATGAGGTATGTTTTAATTTCAGCATTGCTTGGCAAGTTTTCTTGTTTGAGCTCATTGTCGTTTTGATACCATGTAATTGTTGGAACTGGTTCACCACGTACATTGACGTCGTATTTTATGGGTTTGCCAGCACGTATTAGCAAAGGCTTTAAGTTGGTGCGATCAATTCGAGGTTTCACTGTAGATAGTAAAGAATATTAACAGCATTAATCTATATTTGCAACACCACTTATAAGGTTTTCTAATTTCTAGTTTCATTTAATAAGTTCAGAATGTATCTAATTTGAATAGTTAAATATTAAAAGAAACAGCGAATATAAATGCGTCATGTGTGCTGGTTAGTAAAGTATTTTCTTAAAAAATATTATCAGTGTACGATTTTTATACCCGCTACCCATAGGAAAGAATGGTGTTACAACTTTGTGCCTGGAAGCGGTTGAATGTGGTATATTTTTAGAATTTAGAAAATGAGTAGCGGAAATCTCACAATTAGGTATACTCGACTGTAGGTTTTTACTTATTTTATAGAATATGAACAACATTTACGCAAAGAGTTTGCTTACTCACATTTTTTATATTTGATTATCTGTGGCAGACTTGCGTCTGACGGTGGAGATGGGCCAGCTTTGTTGACGGCAATTACTCGAAACTCGTATTCACCATATTCCTGAAGACCGGCAATTGTTCCTTCCAATTGATCACCTGGAACTTCCAAAGCTTTTCCCATTCTGGTTTATTTTTATCTTTCTTTTCAATGATGTACTTTTGAATTGGAGCACCACCATCATTATTTGGTGGGGTCCACTTCAGTTTAACACTTTGATTGTCATAATCGACAACCTCTGGAGTACCAGGTTTATTTGGCTCATCGAAGGGATCTTTGGCGACAACGCCTACAAGTGTTGTTAATGGTTCTGATTCGCCCTCCTCATTGACTGCCGACACACGGAATTTATACTCTGATCCAGGATTTAACCCAGTCACGTCAAAACTGGGGGTTCTTTTCACCAGCTGATCTACCAACTCGTATCCATTTACCAGTTGCAGTATCCATTTTTCAATCACATATTCCTTAATCGGTACTCCGCCATCGTCATCCGGCTTTTCCAATGCAGCTTACATCCAGTTGCGGTAACATCGTCGACAACGAGTGGTCCCTTTGGTGAGCTGGGTTTACCTAAAACAATTAACTCAACCGTTTCGCGATCAACCCCATTTCGATTTTCAGCTTTCAATGTATAGAGTCCACTATCGTTGCGCTTTACATTTGTTATCACAAATTCCGTGTGGTAGTCAACCTTTTCGATAGTAATTCGATCACCGCTCGTTAATGGAACATCATCTCGCCAACTCCATGCCAATTCCGGTACGGGCTCACCGCTAACGTCCACCGACCATTTATGAGTTCGACCACTCTTGAGAGTAACCCGCTTAAAGGTCGTTCGGTCAATTTGTGGCTTAACTATTAAGTTTTGATAAATAAGGTAGTGATAAAAATTTAAATTTAAACCAAATCCGATATGAATAATATTGCAATTGCATACGTACTTTGAAAAAGCGTTTCACAAGCTTAAAGCATGTTAATTTTTCCAAACCACATTTTATTTGTTAGGGTAACGATATTTATATAAGCAAATTACAAATATTTTATTTATTGGGACCAGTTACGATAAGCTTAAAGCTTATTTAAAATAAAAATAATATATATTGCATTTGTATATTTGCAGTATGCTTAATTAATTTAAATTTATTATTTATTTAAAAAAAATGTATGAAAAGGAAAAAAGGCTAAAATAGTAATCGAAATCGGAATCATATAAAAGAATTTTGAAGTACTCGGAGCCTCCAATATCATCAAAGGCATTTTCAAATAAATAAAAGTGTAGTTAATCGAGCAATGAAGAAATAAAACTATAATTAACCATAATTAGATTTACATTTTTCTATTTATATTGTGTATATGAATTATTTGATTTTCTGATAACTTATTTACAAAGATTTCATATAGCTTTAATGTCTCTATAATAGTTTTATTAAATAAATTTAATTGCATTTTGTAAATAAAGTAATTACGCTGTTTACTGCAAAATAAATTGCTAAGTAAATACGTTCCATAGTAAATATATAATAAATAAACATATATATATGAAGAACATAAATATAATCATACACATTTTCATAATTGTGGAAAGGTGTGTTAAGCCAAAGCCAAACCAAAAAAGCAATAATATACTTTTAGGATGATCTTGGTTTTGAATACCTATTGAGTTACTTACGATTTTTATGCTTGCACAAATGATTATCGGTAGGCTGTGATGGCTCTGAGGGTCCAGCCTTGTTGACAGCACGTACTCGGAATTGATAGATCATTTTTTCCTTAAGTCCTTCAACTTTGCATTCAGGCGTTGGATCCTCCGTTTTGGTTACTTCCGTCCACGTTGGCGAAAATTTATCCTTAATTTCAACAATATAATGTGTAATTGGTCGTCCACCATCCGATGGAGGTCTTTTCCATTTAAGAAGCACACTTTTATTATCATAATCATCAATGACTGGTTGATTTGGTGGACTTGGAGGATCGTATGGATTCTTGGCAACAATCGCATCAGTTGTTTCAAGCGGTTCGGACTCGCCTTCTTTGTTAATTGCCTTGACGCGGAATTTGTATTTTTATTTGGTGTGAGTCCTTGAAATCAAATGACGTCTCTTCTGGGCCAACTTCTCCCGCTGGTATCCAGCGTCCAGTTTCATCATCCATACGCTCCAACGCATAGCCGGTGATTTCACAACCACCATCATCGGCAGGGCGCTTCCATTTCATCTTAATATGATGAGCACGAACTTCTTCTGGCTCAAAGGGACCACCGGGTGCCAATGGACGATCAAGGACCACAACTTGTGCTTCCGATTCAATTGTACCTGAACTATTCGTCAAAACTAATTTGTATTTGCCGGTATCCTTGCGCACCGCCTTCTTAATAGTAATGGACGAGTTACGCTCGAGTTGCTCCAGACAAGTGCGCTGATTGTCAAACTTTAATACTTGTGTATCCTTCAACCAACTAGGCGTTGGTTCCGGTTCACCGTCATACTTTATATCAAAGCGCACAGTTTGCCCTTTCTTAATAGTAATATTTTTAAGGCCATCGCCAATGAGGAATGGCTTAACAAAACGGCATTTGGCAATAATGGCTTTCGTCTTGTCGCTAGGCTCGCCAGGACCAGCTCGATTAATAGCACGGACTCGAAATTCGTACTGTTGGCCCTCTTTGAGATCATTAACGGTTGCTGTTCTAGCATCTCCGGGTACTTCTTTGCCGGCCACCCAATCACTGGAGAATTTTTCCTTATATTCAACAACGTATGCTGTGATGGGATCACCACCATCGCTGTCGGGTGCCTCCCATTTCAAATCAGCATGATCTTTATCCCAATCGACCAGATCAACCTCTTTTGGTTTACCAGGCTCATCCCATGGATCTTTCGCGAGTATTGAGTTTTTGAAGGTAGCCGGGTCAGATGGGCCAATTTTGTTGACAGCACGCAAACGGAATCTGTACTGCTTCTTTGGTACCAAGTCGTCAATTTTCTTAAGACATGGCTCGCTTGGTAGAACCTCAGCGACAGGATCCCAGCCTTGTTTTTGCTCAAGTCTTGGCGTTCGATCACGTATTTTGTTATAGGACTTCCGCCATCGTCCGCTGGTGGTTTGAATTGCACGACACACGAAGTTTGATACACATCAGTAATATCTATATCTCTCGGAGGTTCTGGGACATCTTGGCATATAATGTTAACATTTTTCGTATCTTCACCCTGCCCATTGACAATTTTTATTTGATATGGTCCTGACAAATCTCGCGAGGGTTTTTTAATTTTAAAGGTAACCTTGTCATCGGTGACCGCAACTTCGACATCTTTGACGGGCAAGGGTTTGCCATCTTTAATTAATTTAGCTTCAATCGGAGTTTGTCTTGTACCGCAGACTTCATGAAAGAGACAAAATAAGGAATATATTCTTGCAATAATAATATAAGGCATCTAAATAAGATTAATGTGTTTTAACACGATAAATGAATGAATTTCCAATTAAAAAAATAAAAATAAAAATAAAAAAAAAAAGGGGCCTATTTGTACTGGAAGTCGATTAACTCAGAAATTACAATGTAAAAGTTTAAAAATGTCCCATAAATAAATAATAATTAAAATACCTTTGTAGGGCACTTCAATAATTACAGCTGCACTTATAGGACCAGCGAACTCATCTGGACAATCTATGTTGGGTCTACTCTCTCCTTTGCGTACAGAAAGTTGGCAGGTCGAGTTCAATTGTCCCGACTCACAGGTTATCTCACCAACATCGGTTAATTCAAGACTGTTGAAAACCAATTGATGTTTACCACCGCCTAAATTTTTAATTTCAATACGTTCGTTTGGCACTATTGGTTCTCCATTAAACTTCCAATCACATGGAGCTGTTTGATCCTGTAGCTCTACATCTAATACCAACTTCTCACGCTCCACAGCATCAGTGTCTTTAAGTTTCTTGTTGAATCGATTTTGATCTTAAATAGTTCAAAAGAAATATATATATTAATATATTTTCAGGCAACGCAACTAAAAAATAAATGAAAATATATTATTTTCTTACAGTTTATGATAATTTCAGCGTCGGTCTTATCAGCATTTGTTGTACACCTAAACTGACCCGCATCAGTAACTTTGCAATCTTTAATCACAAGCTTTCGCTTACGACCGTCTTTAATAATTTGCATACGTTTATCGGGCTTTATTTCCTCATCATTGCGGAACCATTGGACATCACCTTGGGCATCGTCAATTTCACAAGCCAGGGTAACAGTATCCTTCTCTATACATTGCTGTGATTTGAGTACTTTGACAAACTTGTAGGGATACTCCACAACATTAAGGGCACATTCGGTTTTATCTGGCTGTTTATCTAATTGACATCGATATTTGCCCGTGTCCTCCAATAGAGATTCTTTGATAATGAGCTTTAGATTACCATTAATATCTTTGGAGATCAAATAACGTGGATCATCCGATTCAATTTTTTGTTATCCTTGAACCAATGCACATTGGCCATGCTACTGCTAACAGCACATTCCAATGTCGTCTCATGTCGCGTAAATCCTTCAAGTTTCTTTTTAAGTGGTTTTGTAAATGTGTATGTGGGATCGGCTTCCTCAACATTAAGAAATGCGGTGCTGGACACGCCGCCAATTTCAATTGTGTATTTGCCAGTATCCTCCACCTTAGGCGTTGTTATTATCAACTGGTACGTATCATTCTCTTGCTTGAATTTGTATTTGCTGCCTGTGAACACCTCCTATAATATGGAGCCCCATTTAATAATAGAAAATTTTTTAGACTAGGTATGCAACATATATTTTATAAATGATTAAAATATATCTGATCTTAAACGTGAGAACGTTTAGGTAATCAATGGAAAAGAAAATGTTTCTTTTCTCATATTAAATTAATAGTCTTTAATATAAGCCGTTGTTTTGTAATAATCGGAATTTTTAAAGATAATTTGAGTTCAATATTCAAAATTAATAATTTTTGAACTTGTGAATAGTAAGTAATATTCTAATTGAATTTAGGAAATAAATTAATTTATTCCTCTGGTCGAAAAAAATTGGATTGATTAACGAAAATCTAAAAGCAGTCTAAGCTTACTTTTACATACGAATGTAACAATGGCTCCTTTTTAGAATTTAATCAATCGTTTTTTCACGGTAAATTTTTATTACACCAACGTACTTATTTGTATATAAAAACTTGTAATATTGATTACTATTTTTAAAATTGATTAAAAAAACAAATAAAACAGAAAACAATTTACAATTATTAATTAATACTCACATCTTTTCTAAAAGCCATTTCGGTTTGCAATTTGGCTTGCTGAATCGCGCTTCAAATACAACTTTCTTATCTTTTCCTTCCTTTGCGAACTGGTCTATCAGCGGGCTAAGGAATGACTCAACCTTCTATGCTCATTTATCGCGATGTTGTTGTTAATGATTGAATTTATTTGCGTTGTCAAAAATGGGTAAAGAGGTCAAACGACATCAATATTGATATAGGATTACAATTAGCATTCACAATTAAAATAGATGCACACATAAGATCGCCAAATGTGTACTATTTTAAATCATCTCTCTATATATATTTTATTTAATTCTATTTCACTCAAGTAATTTCTAATACTGAGTATGATTACGAACTATGATAATTTTAATAAAATAAATCAGAAGCAAAAATACAAATCAACGCAAAAACAATTTATCATATACATTCATAAAATATTTATAGCAATTAAAATGAGTTGTTTCTTCGAAACAGCAATGATTAATAACTGCTGTTTGTATTACTAATTAAATTTCTTATATTTTCCTCCATTTTTTTTTCGCAATTTATGAAGGAACATTTTAAATATGAATTTCAAAATTGGAAAAAAATTAGTTAATTTCAAAGGATAAATAAACGTTCATTGTATATAATTAATGTACTATATATATCCGTTTGAAATTTTGATAATCATAAGATCATTGTAGACGTCCAATATCAAAACTAACAAAAGGAATTGAAGACAAAATGAAAATATCAACCGAACAATAAAAATATCACTTTACTGTACAATATCCATAATATGAAGAAAATAAATCAATGTGCTCCCAAATCTCAAGTATAGCACAAGCACAGTTAGTCTGTTAAAAACTACAAAATTACATCAGAGTATAAAAAGTCGATGGACGGACAAAGACGCCAAAAACAAGAAAACCTGTTCATCAAAAAAAAATTTTTTTTATTTTTAAATTTTGATTTATAATGAAATAATCTCTGTTATTTGAAATCGCACCTCCTCGCGTCGAAATGGATGCAACGTCGGCCAATCGGGGATCAACTCAGCTAGGGATGGCCTACGAGATGATGGCGCCTGTATCATATTGTACATTATAACGATTAAATATGTTGTTCTTAGTGTTTATAAGTCCCAGAAAGAGAAATTTCATTACCATTTGCCACATCCAAGCAAAAGTATTTACAGTACAACAATATTATGTTTAGGACAACTAGTAAAGATAGTTAAAGAATTTAAGGTAAAATTCGATAACTGGACAAGCCACCGTCCTTTTCTAATTTTTTTAGCTGAGAATCAATATCTTGTCAACTGTCGATATTGGTCTATACCTGTACCTTATTTTTGCATTTTAACATTCAATAGGGTGTGGAGAATTTTAAGAGTGATATAATAATTATATAAAATTATAACAATGATACATTACAATTCAAAGGGCATTTGAAGATTTGCGAGAAATTCTTCGTTTTAATTAGATTTTTATATAATTTTCTACGTTCACTTAACGTTTAAAGAATGCAATTTGCAATCAAAATTTAAAATTACTACAATGTCGTGATGTGCAGTAATTTTGATTAAAATTTTGTTTTGGAAAAAATTGTTAGTTTTGTAAACCATATTTTGTTTCCTTACCCTTTCGACTTTTTAAAGCGGGCAACGGTTTTTCAGTTTCTTTAAGATCGCCCCAATTAGGGTCTTGTTCTTCTTTGTCCCATTTTTGATAACGACGTTTTTAAGCATGGCACGGAAATCCATACCACTTGAATCGGAGACATATAATTGCATCTCCGCGGAGTCCTCACCATGTATATTCGAAACAACAACCTTATATTTGCTTTCATCGTTCGGTTTGCACTTACGCATACACAATGTAATTGTGTTCGTTTGCCCATCCGTTAGGAATTTGTAGCGACCGCCCTCAAGTATTTCACTAACGCCTTTGTAGAATTTAAATGTAGGTGCTGGGTTGCCCTCGACACCAACCGTAAGGTAGGCCGTCGAGTCTGTCAATTTCATGAAACATAACAATGAAACATAGATATATATGTGGGTAAGTATGGGTACAAGCCTCATGCATGAAACAAATTGGTCGTCCTACCAAAAACTAAAACTCGATTGTATTAAAGAAACCCAATTTTTGTTCTTTAAGTAATATATATGTACATCGTTCTGGTAACCAAATTTATATTGATATGATGAAAAATTTTATTTTAAAATGCATAATTGCAAAACAAACTAACCGTAATAGATTTTGCCATTCTAGGAGTTCATAATTCAAAAGCAGTTGAATTTTGTGAGTCACTTTAATTTTGGAATGAAGTTCTACTATCCCTAAACAATTTTTCAGGATTTCAGAAACAGTAATATTTATAAAAGGTTAAAATAAAAGGTTTATTTTAATGTGCAGTGCAATTGCAAGGTCTAAGCTTTGACAATTAAAAAAAAACACCAAATTTATATATTTTGAAGTTCTTAGTTCATAGAAATATTAATTAATATCCCTTAGCTTTGAAAAATTATACACTCTGGCTTTATTATGTTACACTTTAACATCACTACACTTTGCGAATCACTAAATGCTGTGCAGCCTTGGAAAATATGTTAACATGAATTTTAGATTATTATTACTATAAAATAATTGTTGTATGATTATAGCTTTTTTTACTCATTTGAAATAGTTTTTTTTGTATCGATGTACATAAATACATATATTTTCAGTGAAATGGAAGTAAAATTAGTAGTAGCTGGTGGTACTAAAAATAATCTCATGAGTTGTGTACTAATGTACTGTTGCAAAATTAAGAATAACACTACTTTTTAATTTTTTTTTATAAAATAACTAAGGGATAAAAACGTATCCCAATTCCAGCTTTAATACATTAGTAAACAACTATAGTACATAAAAACTAAGTTTTGAAACATTTTCCACTTGGACATTAGTTACATACATTTAAGATAGCATTTATTTTAGGTTGACAACATACCTTCGACCACGGAGTATGACTCCTGTACATCGATAATTGAGGGTGGACCTCCATCACCAACATCACGCAACGGAGTTGAAGGTTTGTTTATAAGGTCTTCCAGGTCTTGAACACTTGGTCTCCGTACATCAATGGAAGGACGTCTCCGCTTTTATTGGACAAGCACAATAACATCACGAACACATAGCAACAAACAAAATTAACAAATATATGTCAGTCGATATTGGTATTCTTGAAGCGTTATGAAGAAAAGTAAACATTAAAGATTAAACCAATTTATGAAATCATTTATATTTTCAATGGAAAATGGAAAACTACAATTCAAAGTATATAATACTTTATTCCGTTATACTTCGGAGTTGTTAAAAACCAAAACACGAAAAATATTAATTTCAAACTACAGATACATACATCAACTACTGAAAAATTTCAAACTTTTACTTAACAGTTATTATGCATGACAAAAGATTGTTTGTTTAATTAGTATATGTGTGTATATGAGCGTTTTACAAAACGTGTAGATTAATTAATTCATTAAGTGCACATTGATATTGAATCAATCTTGTTTTAATATGTGCACGTTTAAAATAAAACCATTTTATAATTTTAATTTTAATTATGTATTACCCAATGATTCTTCAAATTTCAAACAAGTGACTAATAAATTAGTTTACATTGTAAACCCATTTGTAATAATAACACCCTTATAGACCATTACCGCCCCATAAAGTACAGCTGTATTTAGATCACAAGTTCAAGCATAGATAAATAAATGCAAACAAAATACATAATAGAAGAAAATCATAATAATCATAATGTCCGAAACTACACTTTAAAATTTTTATAGTAAAACAAACATTGCAGAACCAGAATAGGTTGCAATATACTAATGATTATGATTAACAACTTTAAAAATATTTTAAAAACTGTATTATTGATTCTAACAAATTTGTAGATAACAGCCATTTGCAGTGGTTATTTAACTTTAGAATTCCTAATTAAAGACAACGAATAATGTATAATATTATTTTACACTACTACTTGATGTACACATAAACGACTTAGAATATATTATTTACAGGAATGTGAGAAGGGCTAGTGCCAGTCACAAGTTTAATTTTAAATTTAAATAAAGTATTGATGTGAATATACAGTCGGATATCTATGTAAATCAATATTTACAAAACCTTCATGGTACGACTATTCTGAATTTAATATAAGTAATCAACACAAACAAAACAAGCGATAACAAATATAAATATATATTTAGACCTGTTTTGTGTCCCCATTTCGCCTGGTCTTTGCTGCTTGTGCTATCGAAACAAAAATAAGTATTTTAATGAATAATTTTCAAAATAATATCAAATATTTAAAAACGACACACCTTTAAAATGCCCTTGAAAGTTAAATAATTATAGAAATGAACAATTTTTATATCCCTTCCTGAAAAGTGTTCGGTAATATTGCTTGCATTTTATACCTCCTCTTTAATTCGAAGTAATAATTAATTTTATTCATTACGCATCTTAATGGGGGTTAAATGTATGTAAAAAGTCTAATTTCAATAAGAAGTAAGAAAGCTACAGTCGAGTGTGTACGACTGTGAAACACCTGCTACCCATTCAATAAAAGCAAAACAGTGCAAAAAGTATTAAACTATATCCACGTAGCAAATGATTGTATACCGAAATTCATATTTCGTCTTCACAATAAACTACTACATACTACCTTGTTTTTTCAAAATCCACAGCAAACTTAATCTGCGTGCAACAACAACAAAGGTGGTGTTTATATCTTTTATAGTCTGTGAGATGTCAGTGTTCCACGGACGGACATGGCATTTTGTGTCGGATGTGCATCGTCTTGCCTGTACCTACATTTATTTTCTGCAGGCACAACTTTATCGAATACTTCTACGCTATGGGTAGCTGGTTAAATTATATTAAATTATTATATTAAAATGTTTTAACATAGTAATAAAGAAAATCAATCAACGAATCATGTGTATGAGTATTCATTCTCGTATTGAGCAACTACGGCTTTTGATATACATACTATATGTATGTAGTTGCATACAAATGAACCTAGCAATTCAAATGGAAGTATTATGCGTAAATATGAAAGCATTTAAAAATAATAATAATTGACTAAATCTACATACTTTGATTTAATGTAATGTAACCAAGGCTGCAAACAGCTTATCGTAATTTTTATTGATTGGATTATACTAGATTGAAACATACTATATTGCCGTAAAGGCGTTGTTCTCCCACCACTCTATAATATATCTAATCATTTATTTGGTGGGAACATCAAAAATCAATATACGTCAATTAAAAGTCTAAAAATACAATAATTGATTATTACATTTTGGTTTGTTTTTGACTGCTTAAGTCTCAAAACCTCTGTAAACAATGTGGCTAGTTTGCAGCCCTAGATGTTGTAGTTAATTTATTGGCATTGGTAATTATTAATTTAATGCAGGTGAACGAATATTTGGAAATTGGATGTCTGATAGAGGTTTCTTTTAAAAAATGGAATCGACCAAAATACTACAACATAAAAAAATGAGGGAAAAAGCACAACTAACTCTCACCTGTCCTTCACCAACCTCGCCTGGCCTCAATAACTGCAATATGGGTGTTTTTAATTAAAATCAATAAAAGGCTGAAGAACATTCATTTTGCGTTTTAACTATTTAACAAGATTGATAGTGATACAATGTTGAATTTACATGGATGATAGTGAAACGTACTGCACATGCCAAAAAGTATTATTTCTATTTCGACCTTTCTATTATATATTTGTTTGTGTAGTAAATAAATATTATTACTAATTGAGATATATTTAATTGTTTGTAATTAATCTATTATATAATTTCTTTCTATTTGTTATCAGTTGTTGAAATTAATAAATTAAAAACTTATATTTTTGAATTAATTAACAGTTTAGTTCTTACGTCTTTACGTTAACACCGAACACGGCCTCGTCTCTACACTCGCGATACACTTAACCAAATGCACCTTCGCAACAAATTTTTTAGTTTAAATGCTCATAACTCATACATAATGTATATTATTGTTAATTTTGTTTTTATATACACATATGTATGATTATAATAATGCGGTTTAGCTGTAGACCATTTTGACCTGCCAGTGGTGCCAATTAACAAGCAGGAGAAATATAAAACAGCGGGAAATATATAAATAGTTCCAGTTGTATCTGTGTAAACAATATCAATAAGTTAAAGAACTTATTAATTCCGATCGACTTTTGTTTTATGCTTTTGAATAAAACCAGCTTGGGCGAAAAATTTAAATTTAAATTTAATTTAATTAAATTTCTTAAATTTTTTTTTAATGATTTAGAAAAATATTTCAGTTATTGCAAAGATATAAATATTTAATAACTTCGAATGTATTTTTAATTTCTTGTTTTAAATATATTTACTCTTTTTTAATTTAAATAGCTTTTTGTTTGCAAAAGTTGTCATCACAACTGTCAATTGAATATATAATTTAATATACTAATGCATAAGATACGTGCAGTCTATTTACGATGCAGTATGTCTCTTTTCTATTATTGTAGTATATGTGGATGATTAAATAATACGCAATGATATGCAAATGTAAATAAAAATCCCACATAATAATGTAATGCATATTTACGCATCTAACAAATCTGGGCATTATATATTTCTTTATTTTTATTTTAGACAAATTTGTGTGAGTTGAAAATTCGTCTATTATTAGAAAATGCAATATGGTATATGTATAAAGTTGAATCGCATATATAATTTAGCCGTAGATAAATCTGGCAATACGAATGTCCAAATCATTCGGAATTAAAAAGTTTTCGAGCAATACCATCTATTTTACGATCGATAAATATGTTTAAACAATTAACCGATAAATGTAAACGTGTAATGTTAATTCCATTTATGTGTATTCACTCATTTCACTTATATAAATGTAATCTAGTATTGGGGTAGCCCTAAACAATTTACTGGAAAGTTGCACGAAATTATTCTAATTATTTTTAGCTTCTAACATTTCAAATAAATTTATAATTACTTAATTGATAAACTAAAATATTACAAATTTTACCTTTTTCAAAATCAGAAATGGTATTATTTTTAATTTATTTAAAACTTATAATTTTGTAAAACTTTACCAAAATTTAACAATAAATAATAGAAAAGAAATGTTCAAATATGAATTTAACCTCGCTATAATTGCAAACGACATAAAACAGAGCTTTTACAAGATAACAAAAAGTTTTTGGATTGTCTTACCCGCGTATCCATAACTTCGCCGGGGCGTAGTTTCTTCTGAATTTGTTTATAAATATATTTATATTTATATATATATGTATATATATAATATATATATATATATATATATGTACGTATATGTACGTGCACATGGGTATGGTGAATATTTATTGCATTGTGTTTATACCAAGTGGAAAATGGGTTTGTTGTTGTAGGTAGGAAGTGCGTTGGATTGTTCGATCGGTTGTAAAGTTGCGATTCACAGACATGTCGAATACAATACAGTTTTTGTTTTGTTGAATCGGATATGTTATATGTATTGGTGTTGTAGTGATTTTTGTTGTTGTTTAGTTTGTGAACATGGTACATAGAAGGGACATAGGAAATATACATGAAATTAGGTACAATTTTGATAACAAGGTGCAATACAATTAAGTACAAGACATTCAATTATTAAACAATGTATACATATTATATATATCAAAATATTGTTCGAAATCTCTTCCTTTGGTTATATAAAATTTATATTGTGATATGTATGTATGTATGTGTTCCCAGGTCGATATTTATTTCTAATTTTTATCTATATAGAATACTATAAAGCAACCGCAGCGTAAAAAAATATTTAACAATCAGTATATCTTAACGATTATTAGAATTTAGTAAGGGTTCTCACTAAATATATTATAATTATACTACTCGGACTATTAATTATTATTAATTATCAATTTTGAATTAGCAAAATTCTTTTGCTATTAATTGAGGTAGTTGTCGGTTGTTTGAAGATGTTATTGTAAGACAAATGTAAGAAATAATAGCAAAAAACAGACAAAAGCAAGAGTTTATTTATATATCTAAGAAAGCAATGACATTTTATAAAAATTTGATATCGTGATCAATCAGTTCAGTTCTAATGTTTTGATCTGAATTATTGTGCAAATTTATTTATTTATTTATTTTCTGCTTTTAAACATGATTTATATATGAAATTTATTACATAGGACTAGTTCATGTTTAATTTTCAAGACGGCCACAACAATACAATTGACATTTAAATCTTTTTAAATCCCTTAGGGTTTGTATTTAATGATTATCTTTTCTACTTATAAAAGAGAGGGAAATGAATAGAGTGATAGGCAGAATTACAGAAGACCGATTCAGGTACAATTACCTTTTTCATTTACTTATACCTGAACTCTGAACATGCCAGTGATGAATGGCTATTTTGATAGAAAAATCTTAGCATATAATATGCATAAAATATAATTATGCGCCTTCAATTTAACTCATGGTCAATTTAAATGTTTGGCAATCTTGCCACGTCAAAAATGTAAAAGAGGTGGCATACTACTTCAAGAGAATGAATTATTCAATATGTAAAAAGACGTTCAAAATTTACCTCGTCATTAATGATTAAGGATGGTCGACGGCCCATGTCGGCGGGAGGAATTAGGGATCCTCGTCTACTCGGTGGCTCTGGAGCAAGTGATGGACGCTTCTCCCGAATTACCTCAATTTTTGGTGGCTCACCGGGCGCAGGAGGCTGCATTCTGGGAACTTTCGTTTTGTCTTCCTGAATAAAAAAAATGAAGGCATAAAATCAAACATTTTGAATTAAAATGAATATTATGATTAGAATACATTTACTTTTTTCTGTAGATTATTTTTTACTTTCCACCATTTTTAAAAATATTTAATAATTTCGGATACACTTGAATTAATATTAAAATTGAATGTTTTTTAAAGGAAATCCAATCAAGCAATTTTCTAAATGACTACTGATACATACCGCAGTAACTGACAATTGAAAGGTCGCCATATTGCTATAAGCTTACAAATTGATCTATGAATGTAGGTACATATGTATGAACGCTTATATACAATATTTCTTTAATTAATTCAGATTGCACAGCAATTACATTGCAAATAGTTTTTGTAATGGATGTTCCGATTATTATTTTTTATTTAATTTTCTTCACGATATACTAGTTTATATGGTTTTATATAAGTATATGGATACATATCTATTATAAACATATAATTCAAACCGTTGGTCAAGAACGACAAGAGCAGACAGATCTCAAACATTTAAATTGCTATATTATATATGTCGAGCAAATTTTGCGCATTAAAATACATATACTTATATATAACATTTTATATATAAGAATGTATATTTGATAAATATATAAAACACAAAAATTAAAAATATATTGGAAATGCTTATGTGTCGGTAGAATTTAATACTCATACGTAGTGTGTGTTTACATACACATACCTCTATTATCTGGATGCCTTTCGTATGTCTTGGGTATTTTAATTTTAACTACCACGAAACATAATTTTTTGTTGAATTCTTTTTTAGTGGAACGAATGATAAAATAAAATATTTAAATATATTGAGTATATATGAAATAGTATTAATATATGCTAGAGTATATGAACAAATATTATTACGTAAATGTATACCTACACCTCTGTCTTGATATTACGCAATCTATGCACATTTTTAGTAAATATATTAAAATTTCTAAATGTATTAAGAATATCTGAATTTTTGTGTATATGAAATATTAATATGTGTATAATTATATACCTATATACATATAATATAATTTTTTAACAACTTGTACATAAGTCGATTCAAAGTATAACAGAGACATTGAAGTTTTATATATAGTATAGATGAGATATTTAATGAAAAAAGGAAATCAAGTGAAATTATTTCAGTCGCTAAGTGTATTTTAAGCCCTTACCTTCAAGCTGTCAGCAGGCACTTGAACGTCAGGTTGCTTGTCCGGAGTGTTAATGACTGTTATGGGCTTCTCAGGTTTCGGTTTAACTTTTTCAATTTCCACACATTCATAATTATCTAACTCAGGTCGTTCATTATTATCCACAATGGTTGGTATAGGTTCAGGTTTTTAAATCAGATATTTTCGCTTTGGTTGCATTCGTGGGAGTTAATTGTTCCGTCACATGAGCCTTTTTTTGTGTGGGTGAATATGGGACTTTTATTATTGATGAATAATTTTCGTATTTAAATATTATGAATCATATACAAAAGTTAACATACATATGAACATTATTCAAAACAGATTTTTTCCGCATCTTATCAATTTATTCATTCAAATAATTTGAATCGTATTATTTTTTTCGAAATTTTATTTGGATTATTACAACAATAATAAATTTAATAATATGTTCAATAAGTAAAAAAATGGGCGACACATTCCCATATTTCTATTTTCAAAGGTAAATTGAAAAGTATGAACATATAAGCTACTTTTGTATACGCATAAATGCAAAGATTGTTTTTTTACAGAATTCTAAAAAAGGTACGTATAAAATTAGGCTAAGCACATAAAGTTCCAAAGAATAAAGAGCTAAAAAGCGAGTAAGAAAATTTAATATAGAATAAAGCACACAAAGATATTAAGAAGTAGGAAAAAGATGTTGAAAAAGTAGAAGAAGTAGAGTAAACATTCGGAGGCTATGACCTCCTCCTTTATTTACAAAAATGGGAAATTATTCGCAAGAAAAAATAGAAAAGATTTTATAGTATACATCTGCATATGTAGAAATTTGAATTAGATAGGATAATATTGTAAATCTCAAGTACCATTTTACCTTAAGTAATTCTTTAGCTTGCTGGGGCTGAACTATTTCTTTAGCGTCCTTTACTACAGGTTTTAAAACTATTCCAAGAAAAGACTCGTTCTGAATGGGTTCCTTAGTCATTAAGCTTCGGATAGAGGAACGACGTCGTTGTTTTACAATATCCATCACAGATGGGTTATTTTCCTAAGAGGTTGGTTTTAATGCCGCATTATACGAGTTACTTAAAACAAAACCTTTTCAAACTTCAATGAGTCTCCCAATAGGGTTTAATTACATTAAAATGAGATCAGTAGGGCAGCATATTTATACATTTTTAAGATATACAGGGGTGCACAGGTTTTACTTTTTATTTTCGTTATGGGACCAAAACCGACATCTTTGTTTTTAGGTGCTCCGGATTTCACCACTTTTTGGTCATCGTCATGCTATCATTTCTTACTGCTGAAACAGCTGACTTGTGTTTGTTGTTTTCTCTTTTCCGCAAAAGAGTTTTATACCTTACTTTAAAAAACAGTTGAACGGCAATTAGCTATTTCCCGCAGAAAGGGAATGCCACCCTTTTAACCGATTTCATTCCTCTGATTTCAACTACTTTTTAAGGCACTTTTGCATTTAAGTAATACAATTTTTTTAACAGTATATTTTTCACAACTTCACCAAAATAAGTGCCATCCGCTTTAATTTAAAGGTATTTTATATTTGATTTTTTTCGTTCCACAAAAATACGACAGCTTTGGCGATAATTCATGTGACGGATTTATTGGTCGCTGACCAAAACGAAAATTGGTGTTGTCGACGGCAACATTTTATTTCCAAATTTGAGGTGGGGTCAGAAATAAGTTGTGAAAAAATAATTTCATTCTTTGATTCAAGTATTTTTGAAAATGGGTAGCGGGTATCCCACAATCGAGCACACTCGACTATAGTCTTACTTATTATAGGATTTTTACGGGAGAATTACTTCTTACCTTTTTTCCTTTTTCGGCGCGTTCTATTGGGTTATCCGTCTTTTATTGTGTAAGATATATGAATAAGGAGAGATCAAGACCATGTTAGAAAAAAATTTTGTTTTTGAATTTAGTATGAATTTAGACATAGATTTTGAACATATAATGTTTATTACCGAAATCTTACCTTTGGTTCGACAATTACGGGTTTAAGTGTTGTGCCGTCTCTAATATCCTCCTCAACCGGAAGTTTACCTTTGCCAATTTTAATACCTTTTGGTTGTTCCAATTCTTCTTCTATAATTTTATTTTTCTGCAATGCAACACAAAGAGAAGCATAAACAAACACGTAGACATTATCAATAAAACACTAATAACAATTACAATAGTGAACTAACGAGGCGCTACAGTTGGATGGAGGTTTTTTTTCGGAAAATGTATGTGATAGGTAGAATAAGGTTTTAATACACTTCTACCCTATGGTTAAAAATTTATGTTGAGCATAGTTAATTCCAATTTAAAACAAGTAAGAAAGCTACAGTCGAGTGTGCTCGACTGTGAGATACCCGCTACCATTTTTAATAAAGGCAAAATATTGCGGTATCATTTTCAAAATATACCGAATATACTGTCATAATACTAAAAATATACCAAATTGTATATTTGGTATATCGATATAGTACACCATTCAAAATATACCATAGACGGTACAATGTACCAGATTGTCGGCCAAAGCAACTTAGACCCCTAGTAAGTAAGCGCTTTTGCCCATACAAAAGTATTTCTTTAATAACTTCCACAACTTCCACTACTATAGTATTTATTGTATGTGACAAAATTCGCAACGCTAGCTTTAAAATTGCGCTTGTTAGTCGATTTTTTTGATTTGCGGGGCGGAAGTGGGCGTGGCAAAAATTTGAAATAAACTTGATCTGCGTGCAAACATAGCAAATGCTGTCAAAAAATTATAGTTCTATCTCTTATAGTCTCTGAGATCCAGTTTTTCATACGGACAGACACACAGACGGACATGGCTATATCGTCTCGGCTGTTGACGCTGATCAAGAATATATATACTTTATAGGGTCGGAGATGCCTCCTTCTGCCTGTAACATACATTTCCTGCCGGCACAAAGTTATAATACCCTTCTACCCTATGGGTAGCGGGTATAAAGATTCCAGCTGATGTCTGAGCACTTGAGTCTAGGGCTATTGCCACCACTGAGTAGAAAATAATTTTTTGAGTGTTTTCTTACAAAGCCGTAGAAATTATATTAGGCTTGGAAAATTTTAATTATGTTTGCAGTTTATGTGCTTACCTTAGCAAGCCCATTATTTTGCTGCGCCGTTTCTGCTTGCTTAATGGGTAGTTCTAAAACAGGTTTTTCCATTTTATTGGGTATTTCAAGATCACGTGCAAAATCAGTGGGTTTGAATTCCGATTTTTCGTATTTTTCAAGGGTTGGACGTTCGTAATCTGGAATTTCTGGGAGCTCTTCGTACTTTGGTTTTGCTTTAGGTTTGGCTTTGGCCTTTGGTTTAGTTTCAGGCTTCACTTCCTCTTTTGGCTGTGCAATCGATGTTTTTCGTAACTTTGGTAGTTCCTCGACTGGTTTTTGCTCCTCTACCGTCTATTTTATATATATGAAGACAAACACGACATTGAAATGGGTTGTTAATCATACGTTTACATAAGTATATTAGTTTTGTGTCAAATTACAAAATTGATTAGTAACTTAAGTTTTCTTATTTAGGAATTTATGTATATATTTTTCCCAGCAATAAGACAGCTTACCTCAACTGTTAATAAATCTATCTAAACATATATTAGGTATACATATTTAGATACATGAATAGATTTTAAAAGATAGATAGATTTCTAAACTTTAAAGAAAAGGTTTTTTGTTAAGTACTAAATAGCTAAACGCATGTTATTATAAAATAAATATATTTAGAAATATATATAAATTAAAGTATTAAAAATAAATGATGAGGTGGTACGTAGTTTGTACATTATATACATATATAGTATGTATATGTATATGTATATATACATATGTAGTATGTATATGTATATATACATATTTAAAAAAATATATCACATAAATTGCAGTTTAGCAGAAGAAATAGAAAGAAGAAGAAAGATGAAAGTTTAGTTTAGAAAATCGAAGAGCGGCTTATAGGAGCGATGTTCCATTTTTCAAATACCGTTCATCGCTCACCTTTGAAATTGGACGTTTCCCCGCTGGTTTCAACTTCGGAATTTCTTCTTTTATGGCTTGAGGATTACTGTTGGCTTCAATTTTGTTGTTGTGAACAACAACTTCCTATATCGGAATATACATCTCGGCTTATAATAATATATTCGATTTCTTATAACTATACATAAATAACTTGTTTTGTCAAATCACTCTCAGAAATATACTAATATTAAATAACATATATTACGAGAATAATATAAATGTATATTGTAAATAAACGTACATTTTTTTTTGTAATTTGTAATTTTGAGTAATGATACAAACTTGTAAACTACATTTTTATTGAAATATAACTCGCAAACCACATAAATTATATACGTACCTCCAATGCTTTTTCTCCACAATAGAAGTACGCCTCGACTCAGATGCGAAACTCTCCTCCTTGGAAAACATAAAAACAAACTCTTCATAAAATGCGAGAAATACATACATATATGTATTTGAAAACTGTAATATGTGCTCTAAACTATAGACATTATTCACACACCACTCACTAAACTTAAAAGTTTTTTCCCTCTTAACAAGAAAGGTACAATTAAGTGTGTTTGAATGATACCCATTTAAAAAATATGTTTCTTTTATCGGTATACTACAACAAGATATGCGATGGAGTTAAAATATATATTCCACGTTTGTAGAAAAAATATTCACTCAAGCTTCAAATATTTATTGTAAACAGGCTATAAAATACATATTTCTGTTATTTAAAAAAGTTGGAGTTATAAGTAAACTCGTGTTTGCTACCCAAAAACCTGCTTGTCATGTGCACTCTATGGAAACGTATTACAAATTTTTGCACATAGTACATGCCGATCATATTAAATCAATACGCTCTTACCAAAAGTGAAGATCTTCTTGATGAAACTGAGGAATCGTCTTCGTGTGCCTTTGCTATTGACTTTCGACGTACCTCAGATTTGGATTCTTCTTTAACAGATACAACACTGGCCTGACCATACAAATATGTAAACAAAACGAAGATATTAAAATGAATAATGGGGTTTGTTAAAATTTAATTTTCCATTGAAGATAATTTCTAACTTTATGAAACGTATGTTTGTGTGGCATGTGTATTATAATATGTACATACCATGACGTAGTTTATTTGCTTTAAATATTGACCTTAAATAAATTACATGAAAATGTTCATTTCGGCGAAGTATTGCAATATTTTTCGCGCTAAGAGTTTTGCTTTTGTATTAAAAATATTATGTTATATACACAACTGCCAAGTAATTCCACTTACATATGTAACTAAACTTAATACAAATATTCAATAATCATTATGATTGTTCAGACAGTTAATACAAACAGACATTTACTGGAATTTGTGAGTTAGGAAATTCAACAAAATAATTTTTCCATCTATTTAAGGTCACTTGTCTGCATTTTAAGCTAAATATGTATCCGAACGTTTCATTCAATTTTTTTTTAATATTTCTTATTATAATTTAAATTATCATTAATAACTTACCTTGCGTTCAATTTTCTTCAGGGCCACTTGTTCAGAAGATTCTTGCTATAATGCATGAAAATATATATTAATTAATTTTGCATTAAAACAATTATCTTCGTTAGTTTTAATATACAATGTTAATAATATGTTAATATTTTATATTTAAATAATATTGTAAATTGTTTCCATGCAGTTTAGGAAAATAAAATTTGTATAAGTTTTTGTTGTCGATTGTATTAAATTTCGGCGAATAATATCTTCATTTTGGTTGTCACGTTTTAAAAAATCCTTACCTCAGGAGATCGACCTGCAAAATTATCATTTTGTTTCACAGTGAAATCGGAATCTTTTTTATTTTGTTTCTTTTTGATTCTTCATTCAAAACTGGCTTATTTTTAACAGAATCTAGGTCATCGACATTAATATCGAGTGATTTTTGAACTTCGCTGCTAGATTTGTCTTTTGGAACTGCTTTTTCTTCTTTTATATTTTTATCCACAATTTTTTTTGTTTTGCGGGATGCATATTCTCTTCCAGCGAAGTATCGTTGTTTGGTTCTTTTACGTCTTTTTATCATCTAAAGATATAATTTTATTTCTATCTGATGATGCTTCATCTGAAGATTTTAATATTTTCGAGTCGGGTTTTTGAGCATTTTCCTTTTCGTCTTCAGCTTTGTTTTCGTCTTCTCTTGATTTAATTGGTGTTTTCTGTTCTGTATTTTTGATTACATGTTTTAAAGGATCTTCAATTTCATTACTTTCGCTCTTAATATCATGTGCCGCATTGTCATCTTTCTTTTTCTGTTTCGATTTATCTTTGATTTCTTCGTCTTGATTTTCTTTTATGACTTCTTCATTCTATTTTTGTTTTTGTTTTTGTGTGTTTGTAAGTTTTTTTGTTATTGACAAGTTCATAGAAAGAAAAATGGTTAGTTTAAGAACATGGAATTTATGTAAGTTATTCATATACTACATACATATATGTGTATGCATTGCTCTCAATAAAAAAAATATATTAAAAATGAAAGCTATAATGCGCTCAATATAATATATCTTCTGCTGTTCCCATTGCAAAACAACTCAATAATCTAATTTATTAGCCCTCTACCTAAAAAGGACCGAGCTAAGTCGGTCTTATTTGATAAAAAGTATTACTTACAAGTCTTATTACTTCCCAAACAAAGCTGATTCTTCGCTTATATAACATTTTAGATAAAATGTGTGCGTTAAGGCCTTAAGACTTATTTGTAATTTCGTCTAAATAGTTTTTCAATGTTATTTACCTATTATTTATTTTCGTAAATATGAAACTACCATATAGAAATACTAATTAATGAGTTCCAAAATAGCCCATGACTGTACTGTATTTTTAACTTCAAACAAATAGAAGAATTAGGATTACGACATTGTTTTTGTTTTGTTTATTAGTAACAAATAATATTTACTTAGTTTTACAGAAATAGAGATCGAAAACAGAATAGGGAATAATTCGAGAGCAAAATTTCAGATTGAAAGAGGAGAGAAAATGTTATCAGATTTTAGACCTATTAACTGTGTTTCATTATATCTGATAGAGGTTTTTAAACAATGACAAGAGAAAATAATAAATAATCAAATTTCTATGAAAGTGCTTATTGCAAACCTCTTCACATAAAGCATATTTAACTGGGGCTAATTTCACACCAAAGATGGTTTTCTGTTCGTTATTCGGTAGAACAATATCCGGTGGATGAAGCAGAAGCTTATGATGTTTGGTTTTGGCATCTTGTACAAAGTGACTCCCGACTGTTGGCGAAATAGTTAGTTCTACTGTTAAAAATTAAAAACTTAAAACCTTTCCGGAAGGGAAGTGCGTGCAAGGAGAATAAATTGTCTCATTTAAGTGAAAGCTGACTGACAGCTATATTTAATTTGAATTAGGAACTTGGAAAAATATAGTACTGCTAAATGGAAATTTAATGACCAAAATTATAAACTTTATAATGTATTGAACTAACCGTTGTGGAAATATCAGAAGTTTTCTTTTGAAGTTTAGATGAAGTTTGCAAATGAAATTCCTCTTGTTTTTCCAAACTTGAATACAGTTCTTGCGATTTTTCTACCACTATTTTTTTATCAGTCTGTTGAATTATTTGATTCTCTGTTGAAATCTGAATAGCCTGTTCTTCAATCTGAACCTTTTGTACTTGAACAGATTCTTTTCGATTTTTTCCTTCGCCACCGATATTTTTGTCATCAAATGTTTTATTTACCTTTGTTTTCTTTTCGGTTTCTCCTTCCTTTTCCTGTTCAACCTTTTCATCTTTCTTTTGCTCTTCTTTTCCACAGTAATTTTGCAAGAGGACTCATCCTTGCCAGCCTCATTGACGACAACGACCTTATAATTTGATGTATTCTCTGTTTTCGCTGAACTAAAAGTCAATCTGGCAGTCGTGCCATCAAATGTTGTTGTAATATCCTTTGTTTCACGAATAAGAGTGCTTCCTTTATACCACTCTACTTTGCATTTGCGATCAGATTGCTTTAGACTTATCAAAAGTTCAAATGTATTTGTTTCAGTTATTTTTTGATCAACAAGTTTACGGGTAATTTGCGGTTTTGTTGGTTTACGCTCTTCCTCTGGAATGTCAACTAGATTGACCACTTGGGATACAGCCTCGCCCTTTTCATTGCTTGCCACCAATTTGTATGCTCCTTTATCACTATCTTCGACTTCATTTATTTCAAGCTTCACTGCGAATTCACCTTCTTTCGTTTTTTCAATTAGATACACATGTCGTTTGCTTTCTTGAACCGTATTGCTTTCCTTGTACCATGTACATTTTGGTTCGAATTTGGAAGCAACTGTGCATTCAATGACAACAGTTCGTTTTTATTATTTTAATGATTTTAGGTTTGTCCTTTATGACAGGAACAACTGCAAGAAAATCACAATTAAAGGCAAGGTTAGGCATTTCCATAGGTAAATATACATATTTATTTAATTCGACGTTGACGTACTAATAGCAATACCATCAAGTGGCCCAGCGATACCAAACAGAACAAAATAAATTTGTGAACAGCATGCATTAATCGAAAACCGCGAATAAATATTAAAAGACGATGGACAGCTAATAAATACACTAGTAAAACTACATTAATATGAAAGCAAACTATGTTAAGATACCCGATAAATATGCTAATAATAAGGTTTTAAGCAGAGGAGATTTTCTGGAGCAAACTACGTTATTGAGATTATTATAATTCACACACAGACTACGGAAGGGATTATGGCAAGCAAAGTTAGTAGTTAGTAGAAAATTTCTAGTGATCCTGACCGGAACCGCAAAACTAATTTTACTTAACAGCTCCAAAGATTCTATGTCCCCATTAATTAGTCTCTGTATGAAAATAGCACCTTGCATAGTTCTACGGTCAGAAAGAGCAGAAAGGTTTAGTAATAAAAGTCTACTACGATAAGGTGGTAATCTAATATTATTGCTCCAATTTAAACTATGAAGAGCTAATATCACAAATAGTTTCTTCACCGACTCAATCCTATCTTGATAAACCCTATACTGGGAATTCCAGACAAGAGATCTTAGATCTTAGTAGTGTAGGGATCGTTGAATTCTTTCGACCAGCGTTTTATAAATCCCAGTACACCCATGGCCATATTTACAACAGACAGAATATGTTTATCAAATTTTAGTTTTGCATTAAGCAGAACACCTAAGTCATTCACAGACTTAATTCGCTCTAAAGGACTATCATATAAAACATAGTTGTTTACCTGGGTAGAACCGTTACATAAGGTTGCAATTGAGATGTAACATATTTACTCTGCACCAAGATTCTAGACGATCAAAGTCACATTGCAACAGCGAGCTCGCGTCATCAGCGTACATAAGTACACGGGAATGCTCTATAACAGAACGAAGATCATTTATGGACAAAGTGAACAATAGAGGACCCAAATGACTACCCTGGAAATCACAAGACACTTCTTGTGGACACATTTAGATACAAAGCCATTATAAAAACATTCTGTATTCTATTGAAAGGTATGAGGAGATCTACTCAATTAGGCTATGAGGAAACCCTAAAAGATTAAGTTTATACAGTAAGAGGTGATGATTTACTGAGTCAAAAGCCTTACTACTTACACTTTCACAAACCCATGTTGGTAAGGTGAAATTATAAATTTACACAGATGTTGCAGTTGAGAAGTTATGATCTTTTCAAATGCTTTCGGACTTTAGTTTTGTTCCTTTTTTTTTAAATAGGTATAATATAAGATTTTTCCAGATTTTTGGCAAAAGGGCATGATTTAACGGATAATTCAAACAATTTAAGAAGCGGTTTACAGATACTACTGTAAAGTCTCGACTTACGATTTTTAAATTCGATAATTTCTTAGTAAACCATAACGGTTTATCAGACAAATGTGGAATTCTTGAAAGTTGCGACCAGTCAGCTTGAGATATAAGCAGGGCAAGTTTCTCAAAATCGGTTTTCCGAAAACAACGAGAACGCTCACCACAACGTACACTAGACTCGGACGCAATATATGGCAACTCCAACATAATTTCCAAAGTGGGATGGTAAGGGTCTTCAGGCGAAGATATAGGAGATGTTTTCGATAGAGAACAGGAATCTGGGTCTAAAACAAAAATAAGGTCCAGAGACGTGTTTAAACAATTTGGAATACCATTAATCTGAGACAATGATACTCCGAAAAGACTATCGATAAAAACATGGGATGTAGAGGGCACAGTCCATTAAAATTCTTGGCGGATGCCATTAGATACCAGCAATATTAAAATCGCCAAGGGCTATAAGTAATCACAATCAGAAAGCATGTTAGAAATGTTATTAATTAAAGAAAAATAAGCTAAATACAGAGCATCATCTGAAATATTGAGAAGAAAACTGCAGAATTTAAATTATTGTATCATTATTTAGTGGATGCGGCAGTCGGGTCTTATTTGCTTTGGTTAACAATATTGTTGTTTACTTTTGGTATAATTTAAATGCAATCAATAGTATATCGATATACCAAATGTAGGCTTAGATGTAGTTTTTAGACTTTTTTCAAGCACACTCGATTGTAGCTTCCTTACTTGATTTCTATTTCAATACTTACTTTCAATATTCAGAGTGAGATTCGCATTCAGTTCTCCCAATGTATTTTTAATGTTGCATTTATACAATCCCGAGTCCTCCAACTGCGGGTCAAGTAATTCCAATTTAATGTAGTACTGATCACCTCGCTGTTCCATGGACATTTTCAGTTTATTGGATTCCTGAATAACATCTCCATTGCGGAACCAAATAACATCTGGCTTTGGATCAGCCTTGACTTTGCACTCCATAATGACAAGTTTACCATTATTTTCGGATATAATGCGGGCTTTTCAATAAATGTTGGGCCTTCACCTTCGGGCTCAGGCTCTGCTTCAATATTTAAATTCAAATTCGCATTTGATTCACCGAAATCATTTTTACATTGCACCGGTAGGTACCACCGTCAGTTGCTCCGGGATCCTATAGTTTTTAAAATCAGTAACATAAAATTTAATCAAAATTAATTATAACGTGCATACCTTAATTTCCAAAGTCAATTCATAAATATCTTCGGAAATTATCGTGCTGTTGATTTTAATTTTTTACTTTTGTGACAAGCTCTTGTCCTCTGTACCACGTTACTGTTGGTTCAGGCTTTGCTTTGCATTTACACTTCATTGTTATTAAAGTGCCAGTCTCATTTGGTATTATCCTAGGCTTCTCGATGAAGGACGGCGCAAAACCATTTGCATCATTCGCACCTACAATAACATAATAAAACAATATAATCTTTACGTTCAAATCGATCAATTTATTTTTGTTCAAAAATATATTCTAAAAAATGAAACTAAATAAGTATTATTGCATTATTGCAAAAATTTACCAAAAAATCATGGACGATTATTAGTCATTTATTAAGCATGTAAAAAAAGTTGTTGATTTTTAATTAAAAAGTAAAAGGATAAAAAAATAGAGTTAAAAAGAATTGTAAAGCTTGCTGCGAGTTTTTGTTATACTAAGTGAGTTGGCCGTTATACTAAGCAAATTATGACATTTTAAACGTGGACACACTTATACATATTTATTTATAAACATTAGAACTCTAATGGCATAAATCGAAAGGTATGACATTTAATCTATGCAACATAAAATTAAACATCTGGGTTGCTTACGATACCTTTATGTGCAGCAATATAAAACAATTGTTATAAAAATTAAGGCAAATTTACTTTGCCTATTAAATACTTATAAGCAAAATTTGACTTCAATTGAAATTTATATAATGCATTAATTTAATTAATTATTATCTATAAGTTGTAGTAGGTTGTAGTAATAGTGTAGAATATTTTGCGGGTTCTATTTAAAACTATTGTTTTAAATTCAGACGATAAAATGGATAAATATATACCTTGGAAATTAAGCGCAATATTTGCATTACTTTCTCCATACATATTAATAGCGTTGCATCGATAGTTGCCACCATCATCTTTAGTGGGGTTTTGTATTTCGAGCGTTAAAATATAGCTGTCTTTGGTAATGGCCTTTCGTGTCATTTTAGTTCGTAGAGTGTCTGTGATCTGCTTATCTGAGCAATACCAGGTTATATCCGGAACTGGATGTGCCTCCAAAATGCATTCCATTAACAATATATCCTCCTCTTGTCGAATTGTTGGCTTTTTGGGAATCGTGGAGACTTACCGTCCGGAATTCTATATAAACAGCGTTATTAATATATTGTACAGAAGTACATTTTTGATTTGGAAGTAGATGCCTTACTTTTTCGAGCCGCTTTCAAAGTTTAAATTAATCGTTGCAATGCCGGTACCATGTTTATTTTTCGCTTGGGCTCGATATTCGCCTTGGTCGCTTGAGACTACACTGCTAATCTCTAAGCGTGCCATATGGTAGAGTTTTTGATCCAGAGTTAATGACATTTTGTAGCGTTTGCCCTCACTCAAGACTGTCTCGCCATGGGACCTTTTATAATGTAGGATTGTAGTGTACATAAAGGAAACGGTTATTACTCAAATTTCGGATTTTTTCTAATCATCTCAATGGTGTCAACATTTTGGTGTTCTCCATAAACAATATTATGTCAGATTAAAATGAAAATTTTAATGGGACTCAAGAAAATTTATTTGGGTGCTCAGGAAAAGCTGAACAGTTGCGTACCATGTAACCGTTGGTGTTGGATCTCCAACGCATCTACATTCAAAAGTCACATTTCCACCATCCTCGCTTTGACAAATAACGGGACGTTCAGTAAATGTGGGCTTAATTCCATCTGTGCTCTCCGGCATGGGAGCCTCGTCGCCTATGAAGTTGAAGTTTCCATGTTATACGAGTTATTGAAATTACAAGAACTTAGAATGTGAGCTAAAAGCTAAAACAGTTTACATACAATATAGTATAGATTATTTACGGAATCGTTTACATTTATACATTAATACAATACTCGTGTAGGTAAAGATTTCCATCTCAGGGTTTTCAAAATCTACAAAACGAATATTGATGAAAATGGGCTCTAATCTATGTATGTATGTAACTATGTTTTCGTTGAAGAATTGTTACAATTATATTACAAACTTGCCAGCTAACATAAAATTATTTTGGATATACAAAATCAGATGCCCCGACTCATTTGCTTTAGTCGAAACTATCACCCTTTTTTATAAAATGAACTAAGTATAATTTTCAAAAGAATATTTTTTATGAGTAGTCTTAAAATCTTAACTATGAAATTCGCAAAACCTTAAATGACATTATCTTCACTCTAAATTAGTGATTTGAATATAATTTCGATTGTATTTAATTAAGTTGAGCACGAAGCAATTGTATGGGGTAAAATCAAGCGCAGCATCTAAAATAAAATGATTTGATTTTTTTTTGTTGGATGCATTTTAAAAAGTATATTTATTTTAGTAGTAGTATTAAAACATGCATTAGATATATTAATAATAATAGCTCTATTCTTAATGCCAAACAATATATAATTTTTGGAATTACTAGTGCACAAATTTGCGTTTTAGCAGAAAATACCATAACTTACTGTCAAAGTTTAGACTGATAGTTGCATTACTCTCGCCAAGCTCATTTTTTGCATTCACTTTATATTTGCCAGCATCCTCAACTGTGACATTTTGAATTTCAAGAGCTGCAAAATACGAATGTACATCCTTATCGACGATAAGCTGAAATTACAGAAGTATTAACATTAAACTTTTTATACTCAGTTTACAAGATAAAGTTCTACAAACACTTCATAAGAAAATATATACTTATGAATGGTATTGGACTTACTTTATGTCTTGTAGATTCCTCAACAGGCGTGCCATTATGAAACCATGTGATTGTTGGTAGAGGATCGGCATTTACTCGGCATTCAAATAAAAGACGCTTTCCATCCTCTTCTTGTCGTATGGTGGGTTTTTCGCGAATGTCGGGGCGATGCCGTCGATTTGTCTAATATAATTATAATATATGTTAATTGGGATGTCGAAGCTTAATACTTAAAAAAAAACAAAAAACAAAATGAACATGCTATGAAATTTGGAAAACACTAACATCATAAGAGGACAGAATGATAAAAAATGATTTTATAGTAAAAATAATAAGTTGCATGTGAGAGTCTTATTTTTATTTGAATAAAGCGCTGCTTCCAGATAAGCAAAATCATGTTCTGCACAACTCCATATAAAAGCTACAGCTAAGAAAGCTACAGTCGCTATCCATTTTAATGAAAGCAAAACAGCGCGGCATTATTCTGAAAATATACCATAATAATATACTGATATCCAGGTGTTCAACAGACTGACGGACAGACGGCCATGGCTCGTCTCGGCCTGTGGCGCTGATCAAGAATATATAAACTTTAAAAGGTTGGAGATGCCTCCTTCTGCCTGTTACATACATTTTCTGCCGGCACATACATAGTTACTCTATGGGTAGCGGGTATAAAAAAACGGCCGTGAAAAATCCTTGCGGCATCATGGATGCTGTTCGCAGCGCATAAAAATGTTAACGTACTGAGACTGGAATGTATGTGAATGTCAAATCAGCAGTTTCACATACGAAAAATAGACAACTTATTATTCCGCACTCAAATCGACAAAGTGGAGAAAGCATCAATATTAATAATTTATATTACAAAATTAAAAGAAAGAAAATTAAAAAATTTTGGAGCCTAATTGCAATATGTGCTTGGCAATGAATGTGATTTCATCTAATTTTTTATATTACATTTATTAAATAGGCAGTGATGGCATTTTTTTTTTTAGAAATATTCATTAGCAACCTGAGGGTATAGTATATTTCAAGAAATACTTTCCACATCGAAAACAATTTTTTAATTGTTGTAACAACGGAACCTGATTGGAATGGAACACTTATATAATATATAGTATTACATACATATATAATTAGACAATAAATTTATTGTCTGAACAGCACAACATATAAATATCTGCCAAACATTTCTCAACTCACCTTATGTCTTCAAGAAGACAAAACTTTCCCACTTATAAAAAGTATTTGAATAGCATTAATAAATTAAAAATTATGGTAGATTAGTTTCTATTTTAAGCAATGACGGAGGCAAGCACGATTTAATTATTCTTAAATTAATATTAATATTAAAAAGATTATTGTTACAAAGGAATTATTAAAAACAAAAATGTTTAAAACAAATTGAAATAAAGTTGCTTACTTTTCTTTTGGTTCGTCAGCAGCTGTACAATAATGTGGGAGGAGCATAAATACATAAAAATATGAATGAAAAATGTGAAATCAAACACCTAAATTGAACTGAATAAAATGTTAAAAAAAAAAAAATTTCAAAAAAATGTAAACTATCTGCGTGGCTAACACCATAAAGCATTTTTAAATATGTGTTAGACCTCAAGACAATAAATTAATTATTGCCATTTTCTTTGTAATTCTATGCAATTCCAAATTTATGATTTAAAATTTGAAGATCAAAATTCTTGCATTATGGTCTGAATTGGAAAGAATTCAAAATTGAATTTATCGATTCATAGGGTTGATTTATATTTAACATTAAAAATGATTAATTTTCGATCTGTTAGGTTACGATAAATGGCCCAATAAAACTCTAAACAAAACCAAACCCCATGGAGTACATAACACATATTTGACAAGTTTCAACACTTGATATACTATGTACATGTTCATTTGTGTCTGTATTTTATAAACTATTTGAGTATATGTCCTCTGCAGACTGAGTTTGTTTTAAAATTGTTAACACCACATTAAGAGTCAATATTCCATAAAATCACGAATTAATAAA
The DNA here is from genome assembly GCF_023558435.1 of Drosophila sulfurigaster albostrigata. NCBI lineage: Eukaryota > Metazoa > Arthropoda > Insecta > Diptera > Drosophilidae > Drosophila > Drosophila sulfurigaster. Next base: position 464,194 of record NC_084884.1, read on the forward strand.
TGTATTTCTTTTATGTCATTGAACAGACAACCTAAGGAATTTGAAATTACATATTAAAATTGGAAAAAAAGTTTGCAATGATGTTTTCTGTGCCCAAGCAGGTAAAAGGACATACAACATACAAATTTTTAAAAAATTTAATGAGAATATTTTTTTTCTCAACAATAGCCTGAAAATGCAATTCTATTTCTTATACTATACATTGAAAATATAGCGATTGTTTTTACATACCTTAAAATAGAAAAATTCGAAATAAGAATACAGAACACAGTGACCGACACTCAACTTTCAAGCCAATTCCCAAATTTAAAAATTTTAATATGAACTGAAATTTTGTGGGTTTTAGTTCTATCTTCAAAACTAAACCACATGGAATATGTATATTTAATTCACTTAGTAGTGAACTTGTCAGAATTGTGCAGTATAAATTTACAATCTACTTCATCTTATGGTTTGGACTTTATTTTATAGTTCAGTCAGTTAGTTATATTTAGTAACTTATATGTGAGAAAACAGAAGCCTAAATGGGATTACAAAATATATAAGAATATTATGCTTTATATGTTGACTTACGTGTGAAGTTTAAATTAATTGATGCGGATACTTCTCCCGACTTATTTTTTGCTTTAACCTTATAAAGGCCTGCATCTGTTTCAACGACATCGTCCAATTCTAATACTACCGTAAATTTGTTGTCTCCAATTGGTTGGATTTTGAATTTGGTTCGACCATCCTCTGATAATTTGTTATCACTTCGAAACCATTCGATATCCGGTTTTGGAGCCGACAAAAGTTGGCATTCGAATATCAAACGATTGCCATCGTCTTCCTGATGCAATTGTGGCTTTTTCACAAAGCTGGGAGCGAAATCTTCAGCCACCCCCATGCTGAAGGTTCTCTTTAATCGTCAACGGGTCAGGCCCTTAAATTTTTTAAAAATAAAATTAATGAACGACGTATTGCCATATTAAAAGTTAATTCTAAATTAGAAACAAACATAGCTTAATTTAACAGATTGTTAATAAACGTTTTAGTACGTTTCTTTCGATAAAATTGTGTTGTTTCTTTGAATCGATAATACAATCCGTACCTATCGATGGGTGAGCACTTTCGAATCGCAATCGAAGACGACTCTGCAATCTCGATAGTTATCGTCGGTAAATAATGTTTTAATGGTGATCAGTGATGCCAATATTTTTCGAAAAACACGGACAGATTGAGAAAAAAACAGGAAAAATAGGATGAAAATATTATAAAAGGATAGAAAGAAAGGAAAAGAAAAAGGGACAAAAAGTTTGTTTACAGTAATTTAATTTTTATTATTAAGATAATAGTTTTAAGGCAGCTTCAATTATTTTTCCTTCGTCATTATTGCTGTCCTCATAAGTAACAATAGAGCCAATTATTTGGAGATACTTTTCAGGCACAGAGTGTCTGTCAGACATTACATTTTTAATAAGGTTAGTGCACTTGGTTCTGTGCAATTTAACCTTCTTGGCGTCAAAATGTGTTTTTACTAATACACTTAGGTGGTTACATAGCTATCGCAGCTTGTTGGCGACAAGTTTCTGAAGATTTGACCGGCTCGAAACAAATTTTACTTTGTTTCACTAAACTTGATGTATTTTGTGTATGTTTTTTGTCGTCATGTGCACTCTTATTAGGTCAATTTTACAGTTAATACTGCATTTGCAGTATTTGAAATAAGCCTTGTTAATGTCTGAATTATGTTGGCTAATCCAATCTTTAAAATCGGGCTGCAGTAGCCAACAGTCCCGAAACTTTTGCTTTTACATTTTTTTGACATTTTTAATTTAATAATACAAATTTTGAAATTGTGTGTTCAGTACCGAAACAGAGAGTGCACGTAAACTGTAAATAGAGTTTTTCGATTAATTTTTACCAAACTCGATATAAGTATGGCAGATGTGAAAAGTTGCCACCTGTTTCCTATTTTACAGCTGATAATAAATTTAAATTGGAGCGCGAAAGCAACTATTTTAGAAAAATAAAGAATTAATATTAGATTTAAAAAGGACAGATTTCCGGATGAAATATCCAAAAATAGGACAGATTTCAGGTATGCGGATGATTTTCAATTTTTCCGGATGAAGCGTTAAAAACAGGACAGATCTGTCCGGAAAAGGACAAATTGGCATCACCAATGGTGATACCACTTACCATATAATACATACATAGATGCTTTAACTCTTGAAGCAAAAGTATCATTCGCAACAGAATTATTGCGACCCCAGAAGAGCCGAGAGCTGTGATTAAAACCCCAGAGCCTCTTTAGCTCATTTCGAAGTTCTAGCGCAGCGCGCAGCGTGCAGCGTTCGTCACACACTTAGTTCAGTCGTAGATCGAATGCGGAACGATGAGCACGATCGTATTTCGTTGCGCTGTGCTTTCATTTGTATGAATGTGTCTATGTATTTACATGCTCACCAATCTATATTGGTACGTGTATAAATCAGTGGTGTCATTTTTTCAGAGCAAAAATAGCTGGATCAACGAAAAAAAGCTAAAAAAGCGGAATACCAGAGAAAAAAAGTTAAGAAAAAACTGACTTTTATAAGGCAATGTGCTGTATGTTTTTCATGAATAAACCCTGAGTTCCACTTAACTTAACATAAAATATATGGGTAATTCTCTAACGGATGTCATTACAGTGAAAAAAATATCAACTGAAACAATTTTAAAAATAAGTAATATGTATAATGAAGTGGGGAGCCAATGCATTTTTAATTATGTATGTGCATTTTGTGCGGTGGATCTTTATTTTTGACGTGGTGTTGCTGTCATCAAACTTTTTTGACAAAGGTCACTCAAATGATTTACAGGGGCTATTGCGCTATGTTGAGCAACAAATAGGCACAGCGCTACCTCCTGCTCAATTGTTTTTGATGGCGTTTTAGCAAAATTTATTTTATTTTTTGCACAAAGCCCTCCATAGCACTGGTGTGTTTTTTTGTAGCAGCATGTGCACGCAAGTCGCTTAATTTTGCAGTTATGCTGCAATTGCAATAGCTGCAAAACACCCGCGTGAGGTCTGTAGGATCCTTCCTCATCCACTCCTTGAATTCTGTGCTCTGCAGCCAGACATCTCTCACTTTTGCTTATAAGTTTCCTTTGGCATCGTTAATTTGAATAGCGCATGCGAATTTCAGAATATAAGTAATGCAAGACGCTCCAATTTAGGTGTGAACTTTTGAGGGAAGTTATTCGATACAAGTAAATATCGATATTTTGTCGAGAGAAATACATTTTTAACATTTCAGCCGTTAAATTCAATTTAAACATCTCTAAAATTTGAATGAAACTAAACTAAAAAAAGCTGCGTAACTTTGCTCAAAAGCCAGAATTCCCGCTGCCCGCTGTTTTCATATTTTTCCCGCAATCAAGCTTCAAAAAATCCAGATCTGACGGGAAAAAGCGGAAATGACATCACTGATATAAATGTGAAGTGTTGCAACGTGCAGTTGCCTCGCAAGTCTCGAAGATGAAGACGACAGCAATTGCTCGAGTCTTAGATGTTTGCAGTTAAATGGCGCCTGAATAAGGTCTGCGTTGGCTCTGCTGATAGTTTGCAAGTGGTGTGCGAGTTCGATTCCGGATCGAGAATAATTACATATACATATTTGGTTTTAAAAATTACAATTTTAAATTAATGAAGCCGTAATTCTTTTTGGACACTCTCATGCGACTGAAGTTACGGTAAGTTGCGCGCAGCCCTCGAATTCGGTTCTAATTGCAGCATTCCACGAATGAAACGTTTTGCTTCAAGAGTTAAAATATCTACATATGTAAGTATTATATGGTTAGTGGTGATACCCTAATTAAACTTAAGCTCAAAAACTTGAATAATGCAATTCAAGCATTTGTTTTTAGACAAACTGATGCAGAAAAAAAATATCATAGGTAAAATAAAATCAACGGAATATTAGTGATTTATTAAACAATGCGACACTGGGTGCATTTAAAAGTATTTTGGTCTTTATATTTAACATCTTATTAATTAGTTGTCTATATTTATTTGTGTTTTTATTATATTAATGAACTCGTTTTGAAAAGATCAATGTGGTGAATTTGAACAGTTCGGCTATTTTCTCTAAACCTTCCTCTATTTTTTGCTTTTGAAAGAATGGCAAGCAATTTCAAATAATTGTGAGCTAAAAATTTGGAAGTGCAATAATCAGCTGATTACCATAAGCCGTCGTTCTCTTCCACACAACCACTTATAGAATGAGGAAGATTCTACTTTTCAGAAATTTTCTATGATACAGTAGGAAATGTTGGTAACAAAATCACTATGAAAAATGTATGGCCACACTAGATAAAATGGCATTCATTACCTAGCACTTATTATTGAAATAGCTGATATGATATAACTTTAAAATTACGCTTGTTATTTGAGTTTTGTCAATTTGCGGGGCGGAAGTGAGAGTGGAAAAATTTAAAACAAATTTTATAGTCTCTGCGGTATAGCTGTTTATACGGATGGCTATATCGTCTGGACTGTTGATGCTGATCAAGAATATATATACTTTATAGGGTCGGAGATGCCTCGTTCTACCTGTTACATACATTTCCTGCCGGTACAAAGTTATTATAACCTTCTACCCTATGGGTAGCGGGTATATAATAGTTAGAAATTATTTATGAAATGTGTCTGTGAGGATAGAAGGTTAAGTGAGCGGGTAACTCACATTCCAGCATCCTCTACAGCAGGTTTACTATTTTTACGACTTTTATTCGAGTTTTTCGATGAACAGAAACGGAAGTGGGCGTGGCAAAATAAAATGAAAATTGATCTGAGTATATTTGTATCTCTCTTTATACTTTCGGAAATCTAGTTGCCAATACGGACAAACAGGCGTGCAGGTCTAAATGTTCTCGGCTGTTGATGAATATGTACATATATGTATGTACATATATTATGTATGTAGTTATGTATAAATGTATGTATCCACAATAATAATACCCTTCTACCCTATAACAACCAGACCTTCCTGTGTGAAACATTTTTTAATTAGCACACAGCAAATAAATTAATTAGCCAATAAATGCAAATCTGCACATGCAATACACATAAATGTATGTACATATGTACACATGTACATACATATATTTAGGTCTAGTTGAAGTATTGCACACGACTCATCAATATTTTTTGGAAAATGGAAATTTGATCGTTTTCTCTCTATCGGTTTAAAAGTCGAAAAGCTAAAATGAAATTTTTAATGAGTTGCCCAGTTTATTTTAGACATCCGCCGTCACCGTACGCTATACAGACAAACTACACATGTATATATGTTTGTACATAAATATTTCTTATGTATATAAGAATAAATGAAACCTGAACATAGACTGAACATGGACATACGAACCCTTCCAAACTTCTAAAATTGAAGTTCAAGAACATAGTGATAATTTTGTACATTCATTTTCTCAATAAAAACAAATTTTTGCCAAAAAAATTGGAATAGAGGCATATGTATGTACATACATATATACAAAAACCGCTAGTCGATGCACTCATTCATTTATATTATTGGGCGCTAAATACACTTATGGATATGTCTGTTATAAATGTGGTCATCTCGTTAAATATAGATATACAATTAAATATACATAGTAATTACTTAGCTGGTAACAGAGCTTTTTACTTTTTCTGGGGATTTTGGTATAAACGACGAAACATTTCTATTTATAAGCCCCACAACCGTTACACAATTCCTTGAATAGACGCAGCTGTTTAGATTTTAATATGTATGTACATATGTACATATACATACATATATACAGATACCGCTACGCATACGCGCATATATGCGTGTTCATTTACATATAAAATTTCTTTCTTATAAAAATCATTGAAGACATAACAGTTGAATTCTATTTATTTTAAAATTTATATGAGATCACTTTATTGGCACTCTCACTTGGTAAATATGAATTCACAATTTTCCACTCATATTCTTATTCATATTTATGTAAAATATGTTAATTATTAAATAAATAAATATTTATATATGATCATTTGCATTTTGATTATGTGTAGTGTGTGTAATTAAGTCGATACGTACAACTTGACTACAGATAACACGGTGCAATATAAAAAGCACAAAATTATCCTTGCGTGCAAAACGAAGCGAACTCCCCGAGTGTTAAACTATTACTGAATTTTCCCTCAATAATCAAGATACGACTTTGAGTCAAAATTTCATTAAAAGTTCTCAATATCTGCTCTCATTTTATTCTATTCATTCGTTCTCTTTTATACATGTACATATGTACACATCCAGCACAATACATGCACACACGACCGAATAGACAGGCAGTTAGGTGCTTTTAAGAAAAAGATAAAAAAAAGTATGGTATGTATAGTTGCGTGAAACACTGATTACAAACGATATGACAAATTAAGGACACAATTTATTCCCGCTATATATTATATATTTCTGGCCTAATAATGAAAATGCAAATATTTATCATCAAAAATGGATTTATTGTTTATACCCGCTACCCATAGGGTAGAAGGGTATTATAACTTTGTGCCGGCAGGAAATGTATGTAACAGGTAGAAGGAGGCATCTCCGACCCTATAAAGTATATATATTCTTGATCAGCGTCAACACCCGAGACGATATAACCATGTCCGTCTGTCCGTCTGTCCGTCTGTCCGTCTGTGTGTCTGTCCGTCCGTCCGTATGAACACCTAGATCTCAGAGACTATAAGAGATAGAGCTATAATTTTTTCGACAGCATTTGTTATGTTTGCACGCAGATCAAGTTTGTTTCAAATTTTTGCCACGCCCACTTCCGCCCCCGCAAATCAAAAATCGAATAACAAGCTTAATTTTAAAGCTAGAGTTGCGAATTTTGGTTTATACAATAATTACTATAGTAGTTATGATTCCTGAAAATTTGGTTGCGATCAGATAAAATTTGTGGAAGTTATTAAAGAAATAGTTTTGTATGGACAAAAACGCCTACTTACTAGGGGTCTGAGTTGCTTTGGCCGACAATCTGGTACATTGTGCCGTCTATGGTATATTTTGAATGGTGAACTATATCGATATACCAAACATATCATTTGGTATATTTTTAGTATTTTTAGTATTTTCGGTATATTTTGAAAATGATAGCGCAATATTTTGGCTTTATTAAATTTGGGTAGCGGGTATCTCACAGTCGAGCACACTTGACTGTAACTTTCTTACTTGTTTTCAAACTATTCTTCAGCAAGATTATAATTGTCGAAGCACTTTTACCACTCCGATTGCGGCACTTCCAAAACATGGTCATTGAACGCTTCAACAGCATCTTCTGGCGTTGAAAATCGGGTAGAAGGGTATTATAACTTTGTGCCGGCAGGAAATGTTTGGAACAGTTAGAAGAAGGCATCCCCGACTCTATAAAGTATATATATTCTAGATCAGCACTAACAGCAGAGACGATATAGCCATGTCCGTCTGTCCATCCGTCCGTACTGGATCTCAGAGACTATGTATAAGAGATAGAGCTATAGTTTTTTTCGACAGCATTTCTTATGTTTGCCCGCAGATCAATTTTGTTTCATATTTTTGCCACCCTCACTTCCGCCCCTGCAAATCAATAAAATCGAATAACAAGCGTAATAACATAAAGCTAGAGCTGCGATCATAAAAAATTGATGAAGTTATTAAAGACCAAAAACGCCTACTTATTAGGGTCTTAGTTGCTTTGGCTGACAATCTTGTATATTGTGCCGACTATGGTATATTTTGAATTTGGTCGATATACCAAATATACCAGTTGGTATATTTTTAGTATTATATAGTATTTTCGGTATATTTTGAAAATACCGCAATATTTTGGTTTTATTCAAAATAGGTAGCGGGTATCTTACAGTCGAGCACACTCGACTGTAGATTTATTACTTGTTTTTATTGTTGCGAAATGCCGGCAGACTCATTTCGCCAAGGGACGGAGCCCTCATTTGAGTTTGTATATTCATTCGCTATATTCCTAATGAATTTTGGATAGTCTAGCTGGCATCCATTTTTTGCTGCTGACGGAGATGTTTCATTTAACTTAACATTTCGATATACAATTGCTTTATAATCTGTAGGATTCAAACAGATCAGAAAAATTTTCAGAGAACAGCAAGCAACAACAATATTTTGCGCTCTTCTGAGTAACAACGCAAATTTCTCTGGACCACCATCCATTTTGTTCTTAAATTACGAAAAATATAAATGCAAATGCGATCTCGATTAAGCCTATAATTAAACATTCGCTTATCTGCAGTGAGCGTGCGCGATCCAACAGTATGTGAAAAGTTCCACTTGGCCATGAAGTCATCTGTCCACTTTTGCATATTTGCCTCCGGCCATAGGCCTTCAAGACGAGTCATAATGCATCGACCACAATTTCAATTATATATATATACCACTGACGTGACATTTCAAATCTCCGGATGCTAAGAACCTAAAATAATTTATAATTTATATTAAATTTACACTAAACACAGAGCAAACTTGGCTTGAAGTGAAATAGCATCATGGCGTGTATCCCTCTCCATGAAACCAAGTGCGTCTCCACTAATTGAGTAGCCAATTGAAACAGTGCTCATTTATATGGAAATTTTGGTAAAAATATGTATTTGTTGGCACAATTGGTTAAGTTAATTTAGGAATTCAATGAAGTTGATAGAATTAGGGCAAAGCGAGAGCTCAATAAAGCTCTCATGTTGCTCTCTGAGCGAATTCGCCTCGCTTCGCCACTTTAGTTAAGTTAGGCTTAATGTAACTTAACATTGTAATTAGTCGAGTATCAGACGTTACAGCGCGTCGTTATTCTTGTCGTTTTCGTTTTGCACAACAAAGATATTGTAACAGCAAGATTTTATTTTGTATTTTTATTTTTTTGTCTTTTATTTTCTCGTCTCGTTTAATAGTTTAATAATGAATTCGAAAGAATCTCTTGAAGGCTCTAGGAAGAAACTTGCTATTTGCGTGAAGAGCATTAGCAGGATTCATGATCAAATTCTCGATGAGACTATTGGCCGCGATTTGACAGAGTTAGAGTGCAGGCTCGAGCTGTTGTCTTCGCATTTAAAAGTGCTCTCAAATATCAAAGCAGGATAGAGACATTTGACAAATATCGTTGCGAGTTAAAAGAGATTTGCATTTCTGCAAGGCAAGGCTGAAGGCGGTAGTGAAATCGTTTGCCGATACTTCATCCGCTAATGTATCGATTCAGCAGATTGCCGCTCCTCACACCCGTCTGTCATAGAAGTTCAGCGGAAAGTATTCCAAGTTTAAAAATTTTATCAGTTTGTTTGACAATGACCATTCGATTCTGCGCATTGAGAAGTTCAATTCATGTCTCTCTGGTGAGGCTTTTGGAACGGTGAGAGCGTTTCAAGTCACCGAGGACAACTATAGTATGAGAAAGCAATGGCAAGTTCGAAAAGAGTATATTACAAGAATTTTCTGATATTTAATGAAAGTATTTAATGAATTTAATGAAAAGATTTTGCAGCCCTCCTCTTCAGCATTGAGAAACTTGATTGACACTGTCTCTGCGATATACGAATCATTATTGTCGATAGGTGATGATAAGAAGATTGCAAATGCAATCCTCATTCACCTAGTCATGCACAAAGTTGATGAATATAAAAGAAGCGGGATGAGCAGCCACAGATTACACGAAGATTCCATTATAAAGTTAGTGTGAAACTGCGTTTAATCGTCGATATCAGCACTTGTCAGGTGAGAATTCGACCAAGTCTGATAGTCAAGCCGTTTCGGCCAAACAGTTTAATAAAAGCTCGTTTTCGTGTACGACTGTTGAAGATAAAATTGATCAAAAGATCTGCTTGTATTGCAATTCCGAAGATCATGCCATAGTAAGTTGCTCTATGTTTGCTGCCTTGGCAGTTAAACAGAGACCACGCCAAAACAACTGCATTATGCATAAATAGTTTTCGGAAGGGTCACACTGTCGCCAAATGTAAAGCAAAAAAGTGTCGTGGTTGCAGCCGTTCACATCATACGTTGCTTCACATATATTCTGCAACTACAAATAGAAGAGTGTCACCACCCCTAGTCCCTCCGCTGTTGAGCTTGATCGTCCATCCACTTCGCATGCAAGGCATGCGACCGTGTCGGATAAAGTGATCCTGGTCACAGCAGTCATAAAATAAAGACGAACACAGGCGATTTCGTCTTAGCCCGAGCGTTGTTGGATTCTGGGTCACAAATTAATTTTGTGATTGAGGAACTAGCTCAGTGACTGCATTTGTGTAGAGAAGACTTGTGCATCAGCTTGCTTGGCATTTGTGAATTAAATTCCCAAGTTATAAAAATATACGAAACATCGTTACTAACCTCCAAATCAAAAGTAGCGACCCTCAAAACTAAGACCCTTCCTAGACTTGAGTTGTGTGCAGCTCACCTTCTTGCAGAACTCTGCCACCGCATCCGCAGGTTGATCCGATCACCAATTAAACGGACAGTTTTTGATCAGATTCGAAAGTCACTCTTCATTGGATCTGGTCACATCCTTCCACTCTCACGACATTCGTGTCGAATCGATATGCCGACATTCAAGAGTGGTCAGAGAGCGCGGAATGGCGTTATATTCCATCTAAGCAGAACCCCACAGACATTGTATCGAGAGGTTGCGATGTGACTGAACTGTGCGCGTCAATGTGGTTCAGTGGTCCGTCATTCTTAAAGGAACCACACGACGCATGGCCAATTAACCACCATTTCGTCTCTGAAAAGACGGGCAATTTGGAAGTGCGCAAAACAACTGTTGGACTGACAGCTATGATGGTAAAGTCAGATCTAGTGGAATCGATCGAAAATTTTTCGTCGCACACAAGTCTGTGTTCGCTTATGTGACAAAACAGTTCAATTTGAACTGGTTCCACCGGGATCAGAACTGAAAGAAGCATTCGATAAAATCGTAGAAGTTATGCAGAGTTTCGAATGCAGAGAAGATATAGATAGGGTATGTAAGAGTGCACGTGTGAGCTGGAGTCTACAACGACTCAATCCTTTCATACATGAGTATGAAGGATCTTGGTAGTTGGGGGCGACTGGTAAATGCTCCTGTTTCGTATGATGCTAAGTTTCCATTCCTCTTGTCGAAGCACTCACAATTTGCTCGTAGCTATGTGAGATACCTTCACCTGACCAACTGACATGCTGGCCCAAGAGCGCTCGTGAGCATTGTTAGCGAACGACTTTGGTTAGTCAATGCTCAAGAGCTGTTGTCCGTTGTTTTAAATGCAAACCTCTGCTGCTTACACAGCTCCGAGCGCTCCGCCCACGGTTCATTTAAAAATTGTACCTGATTTGTCAACTAATACATTTCTAATGGCTTTGTAAAGGTTTGTTAGTCGAAAAGGATACCCGAGCTGAGCCCATTGCGACAACGCGACGAATTCGTCGGAGCAAGTCGCCATCTGGAGGAGCTCAGTCGAGGGCAAGGAGAGCGCAGTTCGCGACTCCGAAAGCCTGCAGGACGTGCCAAGTGGGACCAGTCGCAGCCAAATCTTCAAGTCTGAGAGCTCGTCGTCATCGCAGAGGACAACGAGCCGCCGATGCAGTGGATGGTGGGACTTGGCGGTGTTCCTAGGAAAGGACGGGTCGGGGATGAGTTTCGAAGCGTCCAATTATGTTAATGTGCACCAATATAAAACTTATTTAGTATATTTATTCTGTGAGAAATGATATCTATGACTTATGTTATTTCTTACCGCAGTGACTTCCTCTAATTCTGAACTAGAACGTGCAATATTCAGTCAGCTTTTTAAATACTATAGGATGTGACCGTCACAATGGTCATTCTTTTAACTATCGATCACAAAATACTAAAAACTACTAATCAGGATTCAAACTTATTTACATCGCTTCGCGACATCCACATCCGTGAAGTGCCCGCTTCACTTACATCTAAAAGAGCCAGCTTGGGGACGAGGCGCATCATCTCTCGGTTTCGGTCTCCTTCTGCTATGCGCACACTTGCACGACTAGGCACTCCATCAACTTCAGTGTATATCTCCTCGAAGATTCCCCTACGCCAATCTCTGCCTGCAATGACTGGATTACAAAGATAAACCACATCGTCTATATGCATCGGATCGGTGCGTGTGCACCACTTCTCTCGTCGCACAAGCGTAGATACTCGGCGACCCATCTTCTCCAGGATCGATCCTCATCATGCATTTGTCAAGCTTCAGTTCCTCGACGACTCTCGTATTTGGGTATTCGATATGCCCACCACCAAATCGTTTGGTGTCAGATGCGCCTCCTGATCCGCTAGCGGCAAGTGGGTAAGCGGACGAGAGTTGATGATGTTCTCCGACTCTTTAAAAAGGCTCTGCAGCACTTGCTCCATAGGTGACATATCCTTTAACGTATGTCGCGTTGCTCTATTGACGGACTACACCATACTTTCCCATACGCCTCCTTCAAATTGATTGGGATGTCAATTCTTCTTGAATCTTCTCTGCCTCCAAGACTTCTTCGAATTTCATGGCCTCTCGTCTCTTAACTGGTCCACATAACTGGTACACATAAAATTGCGCATTGCAATTATGGAGGCATCCGTCGACAGGTCGTATTTCGTCTTCAGATGAATCGATCTTGTTTTCAGGTATGTAAGCAAGGGGACCCATCTCTTCTCCTTACGGCGACCGGCTACCACAAGTACCGGTCCAAAGGTATAGGCTTTGAGGCGATCCTAGGGCAGAGGCGCCATCATCTGCTATACTGGATGCGCCCTTTAACATGTAAAGCATGATAACGTTCAGTAGTTCGCTGTACCCAAGCGGTGATACTTAGCAGACGTGTATAGCTTGAGAATCTCTGAAAATATTATATATATGCGAAGTGATTAAGGCAAATTCACTTACTCAAAACACTCAGTGCTTTTGCTTGTGGCCAATATCCAATGGGATCTCGCAGGACTTTGGGGCCGTTCAACCACCGTGACTCTTGACTTAAATCCATGTTTGATTGCGCCCGCGTTGCGTCGTCAACCGCCCATTGCCGGCTGTTTGTACCCAGCGCCATTGAGAGATGTCTGTCGATTCCAAAATCTCTGCCACACGGTTACCGACAAATTGTTTGTATCAGAGGTGTGCACTGCTTATGCAGCACTGTTTGAGAATCGGACCAGAGCATGGTTTCACTTATGGCGATGCTATGCTCTTGCCTAACAGTGTTGACCAATCTCGTGCCCAGAACAACTGCTTGCAACTCCAGACGGTTTAGGGACATTGTGCGCATGGAAGCACATTTTGTTTTTGCACACACAAAATGTACGTGAACGTGCAATTGAGTGTCCAAAACCTCTTCTGGTCTAAAATAGTGTTCATCGAAATCGCTCCACGATTGCGATCCCTTGACACCAATTACCAAAGGTGTTGCTGATTCCATTCGGTAGAGATTCATCCCAGTGAATCCCTCTTCGACAAATCTCTCGCAGCAGTCATTTGGCGATAATCATAGGACAGCACAGGAAATCCACATGATCCAACGTTGACATAAGCACGCTCAGAAACTCCCTTTTGCAGGACTTCTTTTGCCAGTCATCACGCTCTTCGGAACCTTGTGCAATCTCACGTTGAACTTGAAGTTGTCCGTTGCTGGCTGCCAGTTCATGTCGAGTATCTTCTCCTCAGCTTCACGCCATTGTACACTTTTAGCTGCTCCATATTTACTTAAAGCATCCACTACGGCTTTCGAGCTGGATGCCAATTGGCAGAGCTCGAATCCATCTTTGGCATGTATCGCCCTCACACGCGACGTTACATTGATAGCTTTTCAGTTGAAAAGCTATTTACATAATCGTCCAGTGGTATTCCATGATGGCTTTGACCGCATAAGGATCCATTTGTTGGCGCTCCATCATATTTATCGTCTTCACGTAGTATGCCGTACTCTGTGAACAGGCTGCGCCATCTGTCATTACAATCATCATCCATTACGCCATAGATATCGTTGTGCACATCTATCCCTTGCTCGTATAACGATTTGGTAAAACATCTGCTTGATATCGCCGAAGACTCCGATGGTAACGGCTTGTAGTGTTGACCCTTGTCCAGCACCGAATTTAGCGATACATCGCCAATTTTCGCCGCTGCGTCGAGGACCAGACGCAGCTTGCCTGGCTTATTGGGACTCTTTGCAGCGAAGTGTGGCAAATACCATAGTTTGTCTTCGTTGTCTAAATGTATCTCGTTCTGTTCCAAGCTCCAAGCGCAATATAAATTTATAAACGTAATCATTCATAATTTCCTATGCGCTAGGCCAAATTGTGGATCACGTTTAATTTTTCTTTCAATATTCACCAGTTTCTTTTACGCCATATCGTAGCTCCGTGGCATTACAATGTCATTGCGTTTCCAAAAGAGTCCTGTCTGGTATCTCTGTTTAAGTCTCACCGTGGTCTCTTCGAAAATCTTTCGGGCTCATGTGTTCGTACTGGCTGCAACAGCCGGTGCGAGCTTCACGCCAAATTCTCCATCTCGAAGTACTCGGCTACCGGTGAGGACACTCCTCTGCAATCCTTTGTTGGACCAAAGACCAGCCACCGCATCTTGGGGCCGATACATAGGGCCCGTTGTTGTCTACTCTCTATAGACCATCGTAAATAAGCATGATCCAGTCCAAGCTAAAGCTTCGGCACTGCATTATCAAATGTCTTAATTAGAAGACGGTCATTAGGAACAACTCTTTGAAAATCTCTTCAATGCAGGCTATGCATCGGTAAGCTTAGATTACGCACTTAATGTACATTCTCCAAATTGTAATGCTGGCGTTTTTCCGTTCCACTGATTTGTAGATGGACTAAAGTTTTAGGTTCTCTGGCAGATCTATAGCGTGACGGGCATTATACAAAGAGAAATCGTTTCCGCTTTTAGTCGACGCAGCTCAGATTCCATTCCGTGGACTCTTGGACAGCTCTCGTTGGCTGTGGCTTATTTTCCCTTCTGTTTTCGTTTACTGGTGGCGGCATTCTCCTCGAAGAATTCCACGTCTCGTGCAGCAATCTGTGATGTCGTCCTTCACATCCACCCACCTAGCATTTGCTGTCACTGCTTGCTGCAACGTTACTCCTGTCGGTCTGTGTCGTTTCGTATCCTTTATCTCGACGTCAGGTATTGTGCACGCAACATTTGCAAATTCAGTGAGCCATCTATTGAAATGCGTGACAGTTGGATAAAATTACAGAGTGCTGGCATGTCTTGCCCACTCAACTCTCCTTCCTGATGGATGATGATGATGGCTTTGCGATCAGTTCCTCCATTAGCGTCGGGTTGCTCAAAATAAATTTTTCCATTGGGTAGCAAATACAATGATCTTTGCCAAGTGTTGTTCGTCAATAGCATGCAGATCTCGCACGCTTTGAACCGTAGCTGCTCTTAAACTGCGTTTACGTTGCTTGGGTGGATTAGCAATGACAGTGTCATACGCATAACCTTTTAGTGGCTTCTGCAGACTCTGGTTGTTCTCCATGTTTGTGCAACCATAGCCGCTGTGGTTTTCGTAAACACATAAGCAAATATCGGCCTAATCTTCTGGTTTGCCTCCAAACTCGGGCAGATCCGGCAGTTTACGAACACTTGATACTGAAAATCTACCATATCTAACCATAGTCGTTGATTTCGATGGAGAGATCCCTTCTAATGGACCCATACAGTAAACAAAAATAACAATAAAATTTAAAAACTTAAAATATCCCCAAAAATCAATAAAACGTTAGAATTTGAATTTAAATATTTAGGCGCGCATAGGCGTACGTTAGATATGTGATAGTGGAGAGTTACAGCGTTGTAAGTGACAGATGCAAATTCACCATTCGGTGAATTTCGCTTTCACTTGGGCTCGTTAAGATCTGCACTATCAAGGTTCTTTTCTATCAAGATCGCAAAGGAGAAGACGTCTTTGAATATTCTGTGAAGAAAAATTATATCCACCCAAGTATTAAGGCCTCGTGGCCAAGAAAATAAAAATTTCTTAATCGAGGATAATCTTGTCCATCCCCGCCGCTTTTGCCACAAAAAGCTGGCATTGACCTAATACTTCAAAGTGCCGTCCAGGCAAGGTAATTATTATAAAAATAGAGAAAAATAATTAGTTGCAAAAAAGCCAACTGGCTAAGGAGGGCGACAGACAGCAGCAGCAGGGAACAGACCACGACACGGGGAGGAAACAAATTAAATAAAATAAATAATTAAATAACAAATTAAAAAAGAAGTGCCAGTGCATAAATAGCGAGGGCAAATTGCTAAGAAAATCAAACAACAATTGCGGCTGAATATCAGTTTAAAATAAGTAAAATACTGAAAGCCCAAAACCATATTAACATAGTGAGAAAAATAGTAATTAAAAGCATAAATAAGTTAGTGAACAAAGTGAGCAAAAGAGCAGAAAAACACTGAAGCAGCGATATAGACATTGTGTGTATGTGTAAAAATAATAAGTGAATAAAATTAAAAGACAATACACTCGACCGAACATTTTTTGTTGTTTTTTTTACTGTGCCTAATAACTTAAAAAACAAATTGTCGTAAAACAATCAAGTGCAGACAAATCATATATTGGTGAAAGAATTAAAAATAATCAAAATTTAAACAAAAACAACAACACCACATCGTCGAGAACGCCTTCATCGAGGAAAATTGGCTGAGTGAAAAAGGAAGTCGCAAGGCGTTAGCTACCACATCGGTAACACTTTTGTGTTGACCAGTGTAGCCACGCTGTGATTGCCGGCGGCTTGCGAACTTTTCTTTTCGTTTATTTTGCGATGACAAGTGCATCAGTCAACTCATCTGCCTAGTCCAGAGATTAATAAAGACAAAAACAAAGAAAAAGCAGAAGTTAACTGATTGCCTTTTCATTGATATTCGTATATTTTATTGCCATGTATCGCTATTGCGATTTCTTTTTCAGGCGCGGAGAAAGAAAATCAGAATGAATGTTTTGTTGAGTGTATTTTGCAATATTATTTAAATGGAAACAAAGCGAATACAATATATAAAACATTCAGTGAAAATTAACAATAAAACCACAAAATGATATTAAACTGCTCAGTGAAATAAACTAATACAAAACTGTACTAATGAAATTGTTCTCAAACCTACTTGCTCTCATACGTACTTGCTCTACCATCTAGTTGTTCTCAAACCTACTTGCTCTACCATCTAGTTGTTCTCAAACCTACTTGATATAACCTAGTTGTTCTCAAACCTAGTTGCTGAGAGCCCAAACACATTAAAAATTCTAAATACTTGAGCGATTTACTTATACATATTTAAGGCCACTCATACTTATAATATATACTTGTACACATATTCTCATAATACTAAGTTGTAATCTAGTTTATTTTCCAAATGGATAAATTTTGTTAAAATAACTATTCGTTATTATGAATATACTACATTTCCGTTTATTTCTGCTTGATTAATTAAACTTTAAGAATGGGTAAATAATAAGCTGCTTTTGGGGTCTTCCCTTAAATATACATTAGAAGACTATGGCTGGGTGGGTAGCGAACAAAGAGAGTGAGATCAACACCTTCGTCCTCTCCATTTAGGTACACTGCTATTCTTGTGAGTTTCAGTTGGCTGACGATGTCAGCCCAATTACACTTGCCGATGACGCGCATAAATTAGGTACCGTTTGATTCGCACTTGTAAATGGCGGCAGATTTCCACTCAAGTGTGTCGACGCTGATCTGCTATTGTCGATTGGCATCGTAACGTTGATCGCGTTTCACTCACACTGACGGTGCGCTTCCACTCAACAACGGATCACTTAACTGCACTTAAGTCTGCGTCATTTTGAAATGCGCTTCCAGATCGGCGATATTCTTTATATCAACCAGAGTCTCACACTGCTTTGCTAACACTATCTTGGCTTTGGAAACGCACCGATTTTGCAGGGCCAGGGTGTAATTGCTACCAATTGCAACTAGTGCACTCGTGCCTCCAGCGGCTGCGATTCAAGCAGCCACAGGCATTCCTGTAGGTGTCGCAGATGCACTTCCTGAAGTAGCCGGCAGATACATAGTTTGCTGGCTTCTTGTTTTCCTAGGGAATGCTGAGTTAACATTCTCAGCAGTGCGTCGTTAAATTTTCTGCTTAAGTTGCCTTTCCACTAGCACATCAATGCAAATTACCGATTTGCCCGAATGTGGTATGCAAATAAAAGAAAATGGTCGTCTCCGACAGAACTAGAAGTTGGATAGGAATCCGATTTTGCCAGGATTGATAGGATTTTATGCTGTGAGAAATTCATTAAAATACATGTTAAATCGATGACTTACTTCTTACTATACTTACTTCTTACTTCCACTAATTCTGAACAAGAACGCACAATTTTCAGTCATTTGCTTAAATACTATAGGACATGATCATTTAAATACATCATATCATTCTTTGAACTATTAATAACAAAATACTAAAAACTACTAATCGGGATTTAAAATTATGTACACCCTTTTTATACCCGCTACCCATAGGGTAGAAGGGTATTATAACTTTGTGCCGACAGGAAATGTATGTAACAGGTAGAAGGAGGCATCTCCGACCCTATAAAGTATATATATTCTTGATCAGCGTCAACAGACGAGACGATATAGCCATGTCCGTCTGTCCGTCTGTGTGTCTGTCCTTATGAAACACTGGATCTCAGAGACTATAAGAGATAGAGCTATAATATATAATAACTACTATAGTAGTTATGATTTCTGAAGATTTGGTTGCGATCAGATAAAAATTGTCGAAGTTATAAAAGAAACACTTTTGTATGGGCAAAAACGCCTACTTACTAGGGGTCTTAGTTGCTTTGGCTGACAATCTGGTATATTGTGCCGTCTATGGTATATTTTGAATGGTGTGCTGTATTGATATACCACATATACCCTTTGGTATATTTTTTAGCATATTTGCAGTATATTCGGTATGTTTTGAGAATAATTTCGCAAAATATATTGCTTTTAATCAAATTGGGTAGCGGGTATCTCACAGTCGAGTACACTCGACTGTAGCTTTCTTACTTGTTAATTGATTTGCGATTCCTTAAAAAGATCTTTATCCAGAAAATAAAAGGAAATTGACAGAGACAGTAAATGATATTTAGAAAAATCAGCCATGGCGATCTTTGTACCCAGAGTCTGTTCGGCTCATTTTAAATTCGAAGTTCTGACGCATCGCGTAGCGTACATCACACACTTCACACTTTTTGCTGCACTGTGCTGTGTTTGTATGTTTTCATCTATGTACGTATCTACATGCTCGCCTATACCAAATTTTCAGGAATCATAACTACTATAGTAATTATTGTATATACCAAAATTCGCAGCTTTAGCTTTAAAATTACGCTTGTTATTCGATTTTTGATTTGCGGGGCGGAAGTGGGCGTGACAAAAATTTGAAACAATCTTGATCTGCGTGCAAACATAACAAATGCTGTCGAAAAAAGTATAGCTCTATCTCTTATAGTCTCTGAGATCTAGGTGTTCATACGGACAGACACATAGACGGACAGACGGACATGGCTAGATCGTCTCGGCTGTTGACGCTGATCAAGAATATATATACTTTATAGGGTTGGAGATGCCTTGTTCTACCTGTTACATACATTTCCTGCCGGCACAAAGCACTATGGAGCATTTTCCATTTTAGCTGTCATTTAGGCGTTTTTGAAAATTGTTCCACTAGAAAAATGTTAATGTCAATGCATTAACAGAACATCAAACTGTTATGGCTCGTACTAAAAATATGTATATCTAACAGCGCTTTTGAGCATAACAGCTGTAAAGTCAGTTGTTGCATACGAATGCACGTGCGCTAAGTATGCACATATTTTTTGAGTGAACTTTGTTATTCATTTATTTATGTTGAAAGCTATTAACAAAAAAGAAGTGATGGATAATAATTTCACATGTTTATACTATATGTTAAATGCAAATAATTAATCAAATTGTGTGTGTTTATACTAATATTTTGCAAACTTTTAAAAGCTTTTTAAGCTGGATTTTGAAGAATAATTTTCAACTTTGGAAAGGATTTTGAAAATGAAGTTAGCAAAACCTTCAAGTGTATGTTGTAGTGTTGTCAATTCTTAATCCACCAATAGTTGTATTTTTCTGCATTTTTCACAGAGAACCTCACGTTTTCCAACACCGATTTGTGCTCTTCAGAGCTCTGTAGGAAATAGAGAGAAGGGCCGTCTGAAGCAATGTTTTGTGAATAGCTTCCTTGTTTTTGATCCGATCGGAAAAAATTTGCAGTGCACATCCGGGATAGGATTTACATTATGTATACCAAGAATGGGGTATTTTGCTCTAAAACTGCTCAAAATATTTAATTTTTTCAAAATGTTGTGGGCGGAAGGGGCGGGGAAAAATTTTAAGGGGCGTGTCGAGTTCTGAAGGGTAAGAACATAGTGGTGTAAAATTTTATAATACTAACTCCATAGGTGTCCGTAATATTCAATTTTTTGATTTTTATAGGCGGTAGAGGTGTTGCCACGCCTAATTTTCTATGATACACTCCTTGGGAATAAAGTAACACACATAATAACGAAAACTGCAGTAAAAATCTCTTATGATTTACTCGTAATATTAAATGCCAGCTAAAATAGAAAATGCCCCATAGTGTAAAGTTATAATAATACCCTTTTAATTATGTTAAAAAGGCACCAGCCACCATAAACTAGAAGATTTATTCTTCGGATAATCTTATACATAGAAAAAATTGAAAATCTGTTACACCAAACTGAAGGTACGACAATATTTTTAGATTTCAATATGTCGTGTTTTTGTCGAGTTAATCGGTAAACCGCAGTTCCCTGATAATCGGGATAAATGACATGCGAAAACTATATATTTCGTAAATAAATTAAAATTTTAAATGAAACAGATGAAGTCAAATGTTAGCCTATTTCTATGACGACATTATCCCAAGGACAAAATTAATGACCTGCGAAAAAAACTTTATTTTTCGCCAGCTTCACAAATTTTAGAGTTACCGTTTTCAACAAGCTATTTCTCTTAACGAGAAAATGCTACGCTTTTTTCCAATGGTTTTAGATTTATCATATTTTTGCATGTGACCGCTTTGCCGATAGCAGTACGATAAAAGAGGTTGTCCATTTTTTCGTCTGTGAAACAGTCGATTTGACATCTTTATTACCTTTATTATGTACTGGGAAGGGCGAAAAAAAGTGATGTTGCTTTTAGATTTATTCGTTTGAGAACCTACTGCATCTCGCTTCCGCTCCAACTACGATCTCTTAAAGTTGGTAGTCGGATGGATTTCGGTTAGTTTTGATTTCTCGGGCACCATTTACGTAAATGTTTCATTACCTATTTTGTGTGCATCAATCATCGCGAAAAAACTTTGAAAGATTTTTTAATTTATATTGAAATATTTAATTCATTTGGAAGAGCACTATGTTTAATAACTCTTACTTCTG
Source organism: Drosophila sulfurigaster albostrigata (assembly GCF_023558435.1). Taxonomy (NCBI): domain Eukaryota; kingdom Metazoa; phylum Arthropoda; class Insecta; order Diptera; family Drosophilidae; genus Drosophila; species Drosophila sulfurigaster. The sequence goes on from NC_084884.1 coordinate 485,685, forward strand.
ATTTTCTGGGAATTTAGAATCGAACATCCAATATATATTTTTCAATCAGTTTCGCTTTACTATATATTATTTTAGTGTGACCGTCTTTATTACCCTTTGTGTTCCCAAATTTGGCTTTGTGACCGTCACGCTACATTGTGTTTTGTTTAATGGAGTTGCGCAGAAATAAAGCGACTTCATTTATCTGGGACCAGCGCTTTATTTATTAAATATCAAATATCCTGGAAATGTACGTATAAAAAAATGCCTGTTATAAGAATGTACCAAGTATGCTATTTTTTACGCAATTTCGCGGAAATATTGCGTTTAGTTAAGCTGGTTGTGGCTCGCTATAAAATATTTCATTCATTTCATATTGTTACGATTTATTGCTAGAATATGATATATATTTTAGACTTATGGTTCCAATCCAACCTCAAATATAAAAATCCGGCAAACGATCTCAATCAACTTTCACATTATTATTTACGTTATTTTATTATACAATTTTGTATTCTTAAATTATACATGTTGATAAATTAATATTAATAGACTGAGCCCGTAATTTAAGAGTGATTTGATTAACATAAATAATTTAAGTCTTAAGTTTTAGCTAAATTAACATTATTTAATCTTTTCAAAAGTATTGAATAGACTGAGGGCATGATTGGGCGGAGATTTACATATTTGTATTTGACTACTTCCATGCTTATGACAAAGAAACGGAGTTAGAGATATGTAAATTCGTTTTTTCATGTTTTGTGAGTTGGCTGCTAAATTGTTCTACCGATATGAAATGCTTTTACATATGATATTAAGACTATTTATGTAATCTTTAATTGATGGAAAAAGTTATATAGTGCTTTTGCTTTGCAAGAAACAATCTTAAACCCAAGGTGAATAAAAGCAAGATGCAAAAACTGTTGTTTTCCGGAAACGTGTGAGTTATTATGATTGCTATCCGATGGTGCTATACTGTTAGCTGCAGCAGCCGCTGCTGCATAGTTGTAGCTCATGTGTGCATATGACGGTATTGCATGTGATGTACTATCGTTAGCAAAGCTTTGACCATGGCTCATTTGTATGGGACTACAATTCGATTGGCGATGATGCTCCATTTGGGGTGATGGGCGGCAGAGATGCTAAGGAATTTGATGCCGTTGGTGGTGCTATTGGCAGTGGAGGCGGTGGCAATCCGTAAGTCAAATTTGCTTCGTAATCAGCTACATCATTATTAACACTTTTGTCCCATTCGAGCCGTGTGGATTTGATGCTATATTTGGACTGCTGCTGACATTTGCAACTTCATTTGAAGATGTTCCCAGACCTGCACCGACACCCACAAGATTATGATGAGATGCTAAGGGCGGAGGACGTAGTGGCATATGGCACGGATACATGGATACGGATGGTGGTGTCAGGTCTCTCTGTTGCAAAATCGGTGATGGTGGTGCTAAGGATCCCATTGATGAATGACTGAATGTAGGTATTGATGTCACGGAACTGAAATTAAAAATATTATTTTATAAATTTTGTAATTATTTGCAAATTTAAACTTAACCGACACAACAATTAAATGTATGTGAAATTATCCGTTTCCTTAAAAAATCATTAATCATTATTTTTTTGTATAATTTTATTTTAATTCAAATCTAATGAGTATCAACTTCATCGATTACGCTCGAGTTCTGCAAAACTATCATCTCAAACCATATAGTAAGCCCAACATACGGGCTTACAAATTATCAGCAATGCCAACTTATAGCCTATTTCCACTGCAACAAAAACATCGGTTTTTCCGTTTAGGTCGAATGTTACGTTCGCCCCATGTAAATATCCATAAGAAAAAAGTCGGTTCGAAACGTAAAAACTGAGTGACAGTGAAAATAGGCTATAAGTCCATGCGCTTGCGTCATTTAACTGCAAACATCTAAAGCCCCGTTTCCACAGCACCAAAAACTCGGTTCTTTTCCGTTCAGTTCAAAACCCCATTCAAAACTCATAAGAAAAACATGTAATCAAGTTACAGTCGAGTGTGCTCGACGGTGAGATACCCGACACCCATTTTAATAAAGGCAAAATATTGCGGTATTATTTTCAAAATACGCCAAAATACTAAAAATATACCAAATGGTATGTTTGGTATATATATAGTACACACACATTCATAGACGGCACAATGTACCAGATTGTCGGCCAAAACAACTAAGAGCCCTATTAAGTAGGCGTTTTTGTCCATACAAAAGTATTTCTTTAATAACTTCCACAGTTTTTATCTGATCGCAACCATATGTTATTGTATATACCAAAATTCGCAATTCTAGCTTTAAAATTAAACTTGCTATTAGATTTTTTGATTTGCGGAGGCGGAAGTGGGCGTGGCAAAAATTTGAAACAAACTTGATCTGCGTGCAAACATAACAAATGCTGTCGAAAAAAATTAATGCTCTATCTCTTATAATCTCTGAGATCCAGTGTTTCATACGGACAGACGGACATGGCTAGATCGTCCCTACTTTATAGGGTCGGAGATACTACCTGTTACATACATTTTCTGCCGGCACAAAGTTATAAAGTTATATCCTATGGGTAGCGGGTATAAAAACTCAGAAATCTAACACATTTTTTGGGTAATCACGCGATATTTTATCGATGTGACAACTGACCATTAAGTGCGCCAATGTAGTATGAAAATAGAAATAAACATTTTATTGGATTTTTAAACAAATCTACAGCAATATCGTAAATTGGAATTCACGAAGAAATGTTGTTGTTGTTGAGTTGTGGGAGGAAAATTTGGCGGCATTGAGGTCCAAATCTTCGCAAAAATTTTGAAATTAAAAAAAATTTTGTTTACGTTTGAATAGTTGGCCCGTATTACGAAATTTACCCATACTTTGTCATTTGCCATACTTTTCGGTTCGTGGCTGTGGAATGCCAAAACGGGACTTGGACGAACGTAGAAGAACTGAGTGGCTGTGGAAACGGAGTATAAGACACAAGCAATTGTTGTAGTCTTAATTTTCGACACTTTCATCTCAGCAAAACAAAATTGAGTTGCGCTAGTTTCTAGCCGCGCAGTTGCAATACTTCACGTGCATATACATACATATATTGCAATATAGGCGAGCATGTCGATATATGTCTATATATCGTCTGCATAGATACATACAAACGAAAGCACAGCGCAACGAAATGCGCTCGTGCTCATCGTTCCGTATGCGATCTGAGTGTGTGACGTACATACGTTGAGCGCTACGGTCGAATTTCGAAATGAGCTGAAGAGGCGTTCAAATCGCAGCGCTCGGTTTTTGGGAGTATCTTGGATTATCTTGCAGTATCTATGTATTATATGGTTAGTGCTACAATCCTCCTTATATCATTCCTTGTTACTCATTGCTTGTATATTTTTGGTATCTTAGAACGAATTGTGGTTAATTTTATCAATATGTCTTTCCGTCCTAAAACTACATCCTATACGGAAGCACGAAGAGCCCATGCTATCTTCGAACTGAAATATAGCAACGTAACGTTTGTATTGCAGTACATAAGGGACTGTAGCCGATGATACTTATATTATACAGATTTTGAAATAAATCAAGTACACGATATGTAGAGACTCAGTTGAATCATAGTGAGAACTAAAACTTTCTACATACCCATATCCGTCACTCATCGATAAAGTATTATGATGCATACTTGAATACACGGCACTCATTGAGTTACTGAAGCCGTTATTAAAATTAATGCGCGGTGATATTGATTGGACGAGTGTGTGAGCAACGTGATGATGTTGATTAGCTCCAACTCCCGGTGAACATGTAGAGCCCTCGACATCTTCATTTAAACGACATGCATCAATACCATGAGTTCCAGTTCGAGCATGTGGGGCACATCCAGAAGTTGAAATGTGCGCTTCGGAAGTCTCCGCTCCGACTGTTGGGGTCGATATGGGATGTGGTGACAGTACAGCATTTAGACCACCTGAATATTTCGTAGAGATTAATAAAATTACTATTTAATTAGATCGATTCATTGACTATTGGGGCTATTGACTGATGGGGCTATCAACGCAACATCAGAAGGTTTTGATCAAATCATGAATAAAAATGTTGACGAAAATATTTGAAAAACTTAATAGTATAAAATAAAACAAGTAAGAAAGCTACAGTCGAGTGTGTTCGACTGCGAGATACCCGCTACCCATTTTAAATAAAAATAAAATATTGCTGAATTTTTGTAGAAATATACCGAAATAATATACCACAAAATGCTAAAAGGTAAGCCAAATGGCATATTTGGTATATTGATATGGCCAAAACAACTAAGACCCCAAGTAATTAGGTGTTTTTGCCCATACAAAAGTATTTCTATAACTTCGACAATTTTTATCTTATCGCAAAAAAATTTTCAGGAATCACAAAGACTATAGTTATTATTGTATATGGGCATTTCCACGGGTCGCGAACGTACATTCGTACGCTTTAAATTAAAACAAGTAAGAAAGCTACAGTCTAGTGTACTCGACTGTGAGGTACCCGCTACCCATTTTGAATAAAAGAAATATATTTCGCCGTATTTTTTCAAAATATACCGAATATACTGCAAAGATACTAAAAATAAACCAAATGGTATATTTGGTATATCGATATAGTACCGCATTTAAAATATACCATAGACGGCACAATATACCAGATTGTCAGCCAAAGCAACTAAGACCCCTAGTAAGTAAGCGTTTTTCCCATACAAAAGTATTTCTTTAATAACTTCGACAATTTTACCTGATCGCAACCAAATTTTCATAACTACTATAGTAAATATTGTATATATCAAAATTCGCAACTCTAGCTCTAAAATTACGCTTGTGATTCGATTTTTTGATTTTCGTGGGCGTGGCAAAAATTTGAAACAAACTTGATCTGCGTGCAAACATAACAAATGCTGTTGAAAATTATAGCTCTATCTCTTATAGTCTACTACTACTTACTAAAATATACCAAATGGTATGTTTGGTATGTCGATATAGCGCACCATTCAAAATATACCATAGACGGCACAATGTACCAGATTGGCGGCCAAAGCAACTAAGAGCCCTAAAAAGTAGGCGTTTTTGCCCATACAAAAGTATTTCTTTAATAACTTCCACAGTTTCTCTGATCGCAGAAGTGGGGGTAGCAAAAAATTGAAACAAACTTGATCTGCGTGCAAACATAACAAATGCTGTCGATTATAGCTCTATCTCGTATAGTCTCTGAGATCCAGTGTTTCATACGGATAGACGGACATGGCTAGATCGTCTCGGCTGTTGACGCTTATCAAGAATATATATACTTTATAGTGTCGGAGATGCCTCGTTCTACCTGTTACATACATTTCCTGCCGGCACAAAGTTATAATACCCTTCTACCCTATGGGTAGCTGGTATAAAAACAATCTGCTTATTTATTCTCATAAGGGCGGAACAAAGTTCGCCGGGTTAACTAGTAAGTAATAATAAGAAGTAATGAAGCATTTATAATATTTTGGTTTTTAATGGCCGTCCTAGCTGTGCATAATTTAACATTGCTATCAGAATAAACGGAATGTATTGTTCTGATACCTGGAATATTCGGTATATCCTCCCATTTCTTAATTAAAGACGTTGACATTTTATTAATTGTATCTGCTTCAATATATAACAGTTTGATTCCAGTTATGTGTTGTTTGCCATAGTGGTAAAAGTCTAACGTGTCATTTAAAAGAAGGTTTTTGTGGTTTGTGACCAACTCCATCGACTGCACCTTTCCCGTGGGAAGTTGCAAAGCAGTTCCACTCAATGGATTTACATCCGAAGTTAGCCCTTAAATCGGCAAAGCTCCAAAAAATAAATTTGTTTTTAAACTGGCAGCTACGTCCGTCCGAAAATAACAATGTTGGTATTTAATTTGTTCAACAATTGGATTAATAAAAATGTACACATATAATATATTTTGCTGTGGCTTACAACTATCGCTTATTACTACAAACGACATAGTTTTTTCAAACATCCATGCGACGCAAGTAAAAATCGACATTTGCTTATGGTAAGGTCGCGAAAGTACGTTACTTTAAAAATCAATATAAAAAGATTAATTAGAGTAACCCCAACGATTTTTATATTTAAAATATTTATACCAAAATAACTTAACACGTGAAGTTTTAGCCATCTGCTTGCACTTGATGCGAAGCAATTACAATAAAATTATTATGATTAGAACATAGATAAAATAAAAACAAGTAAGAAAGTTACAGTCGAGTGTGCTCGACAAAAGTTATAATAGCCTTATACTCTATGGGTAGCGGGGTTTTTCCTTACATTAACATACGGGAGTGCCACAAACATCCCTAGCTATTTCGACTTGTGGAGATTTGGAATTCTTCCAAATAAAGCTGTAAGTGCCACAGATTATTGAGAGATTTCATACGTTTTTCTTTAAGCCTTTTATTTTATAAGTTGAAAATAATAAATTCTTCTGCAACAAAAAGATCGAAAATTCAATACAGAAAATTAAATTAATTTAATTGATACAAAATTCATTTGAATTCTGCCGAAATGTAAGCAAATATTCACAGGCAATCGGTCAGTTTAGAATTATAAGATAGTGCCGCCAGACTACTTCCCTTTTATAAGAGAAAACTAATTAATTTTTCTGTATTGAAATAATGATCACATTCTATAAGTATTTAATTTATAAAATACAACGATAATAAATGGATTTCACACTTAAAACAATCAAATATCAGAAAATATCTCGATCCATTGTGTTTTCGAAGTGGGGTAACATTTTTATTTTTTTGATTTCACGTTTTACGTGACAAAAAACTCCGAATAATGAATGAAACTCCGCTCAAAATTCTGTAGCATTTACGGTTTGCTTTGAAAGAATTACAAATCTGCAGAATAATATATATTAATAGGTAAAATTCTAATTTCGATGGATGTTCCACATTAAATTCTACACTATTATTGTAAAAAATGTTATGATGGTGCTTATTAGGATTTACTTACTGCTACTGGAAGCAACCAAAAGAGGAGAACAGCCAACTAGACTATTGGGACTGTCTGTAATAGAAACTGTTGCTGACGAAGTAGACGGTGTTGCATTAGTGCCCGTCGAGTTTGGAGTTCGACGTTGGTTCCTTAGCTTTTCTTCTCGACGCCACTTTGCACGCCGATTCGAAAACCAGACTTGAATTCTCGCTTCGGGTAATCCAATTTTCCCAGCTAATCGCTCACGGGCAAAGACATCTGGATAATGAGTTCTTTCAAACTCTGAAATTAAAACAAAGAACATTTTTATTTTCCGATCTGTATTCAGGGGTGCCGCAGAAGTCAAAGCCAACAAAATTTCAACCGAAATACAACTTTGGGAGAATTTAGATGCTGAGATAGAGTTGTTTTCGAAATCGTCATAATTGTGCATTGAGATTTTCTTTAGGTCGTTGATATTTAACTTTTAGTTAGTGTGTTCCGAAAAGCACATTATATGGGAATGATCACATTTTTGCAATATATTTGTATTAATTCATCTTTTGTTTTACAAAACATCTATACACATCACCATAAAATTTGTCATTCGCAGTTACAATGGATTTAACCATAATAGTTAAGCAAATTAAAAAAAAATATTGGCAGTTTTGAATTTGTCATATATGTATATATTATTATTATTATTATTTCTATATGAATAAATGAATACAAAAAAATTGTAGTATTTATTGACCCTATTGCAGCTCTAAATAGTCGCTAGTTTATTGTGAATGTATAAAAATTACTTCACACACGTACTATATGTGTGGATGCTTAAAGAAAGAAGTGACGTAAGATGCCAGAGTGCAAATCAATTTACATTTTTATGTTGAAAAAGATATTATCGATGTCATCGTTGATCAGATCAAGTATTGTTAAAAATGTCTGTTTAACTACACAATATTTTGTATCTAAATGTATCAAAGTTAGAAATACCGTATGATATAAAAATACATAAATTAAAATCATCCAAGAATTCAAAAGGCGCATATATGTATATGTGTATGTATGTTCGTATATACATATGTATAATATAAATATGTCTGCGCATATGCGTTATCAGCAGGTCGAATGAGGCGACTGATACAGTTAACAGATTCGCAGGATATATGTAAAACGCTAATGCCTGGACTTTACACTGAAAACAAAGCCACATATGAGAATATATTTAAAACATTTTTTGTTTGATTTTGAAGAGGGCAACATTTATTGCTTTTACGTATTATTCTAGCAAAAATTTCGAATTATGAAATCTCTCATAATATCCTTAAGTCGAAATCTCTAATTTATATATGATAAAGTTTTTAAAAGAAGTTGTTTAGCACGATGCAAGAGTTGTGGTTGATTTGGTTTTAAATGTTTCCTTTTTGCAAAATAAAATTACCTTTTTCTAAACTGTCAATTTGTTCATTTGAAAATGATGTACGATTTCTTTGTAATTTTCTTTTTAGTATCATTCTGGCATGATCATCTTCTGTAGTTCCAGTATTGGATGTGTCACCGTTTGAATTATCTCCTTCCCCGGAGACTGTTTCGTCCGAATGTTGGCCATCGAGCTCTGTAAATAGGAAATTGAAAATAAAAATACATAAAATGTATTATAATGTCTAATGTTTTCAAACTAAGCGACTGAAAGTCTAAGATACATAGTAAGATAGCATACTATTTGTAAGTACAATAAAGTTTTTAACAAACACGATTACATGCCATATGACGCGTTATGAACATATGAAGCATTGAGAGCTACATACAAATATCAAGTAACATTAACATCAATATTATTATTAAGATTCGCATGCACATCAAAAATGCCGCAGGCCACAACATTTGGATCTCAGCTTGTCACTTTTCATTCATGTATTTAAATGTGACTGTGTGTGTGTAACTGGCAGTGAGTATTAGTGAATCTGACAGAGCAAATAGACGCTGATAGCTCTGAGACATGCCGCAGGTTCTTGCAGGGCCCAACGTAGTCCAGTTCAGGGAACACGTCACTTGCCAAATAAACTGCAATGTGACAGCCAACAACAACAACGACATGAAGTAAAAGATAGCGTCGATGATATAAGGGAGTATGGAAGATTAAACAAGAGAGCATGAGAATAAAAGAGACAACTGAAGTTAGAGAGTGAATCCATTCGTCCATGGTGGAATATATTAGAAATACAAACTGATAAGGCGATAATTGTGGTATGAGGATTTCAAAGCTATACGATTTTATAAATATGTATTTTTGTTCTTTTCTATTTATGCACCCCATCATCACTACGCCTTGAACGCTTTATAACCGTACTCCATACACTCCACACTCGGTTTCACTCCATCCAGCACAACCCTTGCGACTATGGTTACATTCCCCCAATGGTTTGGCGTTTAATGAAGTGTCATCGCCTGTAAAATGAGTCTGTAAATCGTATTAAACCAACTACACGGTTTAGGGAAGACCTTGTCAAGTACGACAGCAAACTCCGTTACCGTGTTGCCGAAGGCTACAGATTGCGGATTATACAGATACAGTAGCTGCCTTGCACACAAACACGCGGTTGAAATTTACCCACAGAGATTTGGTTCACCAGAATCTTTGTGTTGATGAGGTTAAACTAATTATAAGAGCCTGAGTAAATATACATACAACAATCTCGTTTAATTTTTTTTGTATATATTGACGCTTATATAAGAAGTTATATATCTGATCTTGTATTGAAGTCTTAAGCAAATTTTATAGTTGGCGATTTCATGTAATTGTAATTCTAATTCAGTTATAACTAACTCATATGTATGTATGTATGTATATATCTAAATATTTTGTACAATTTTGTGGTTTGTGTGAACATTGTAACATTGAATAAACAAATAAAAAGAAAAATAGCGTTCCATATTTATCACGGGTAGACAGCGATGTATCTCTTATATGAATAGAATTGCATTTAATTATGAAAACGAAATTAAAGTAACAACCAGTGACAGTGATTTACTTGTATCCAATATTCGCACGGTTGACCTCATGCAAGAATAGCTAAAGGTAGAGTAGGTAGAGTACTACGAAATCGTTATAAGTATTACCGTGCATATTATATATTTTTCTACACATTTGCATACGCTCTCACACACTAAAATGAATTATCTGTTCCTCCTTCTTGAGCAACGTTTACTTTACTTGATTTTCGCATCGACTACGCAGTCGGTTGACGCTTGGATGAGTATAAAAATTGTCGTACATGCGTAAATATGAGTAGCACGTGACCAAACACTCACTTTTTGGCCCATACTACGAAAGAATTTTATCGCTAAGTTTAGGTTACTAACTCACACAGAGCATTTACGTTTTTATACCCCACTTTTCAATTGACAATGTTAGTTAATTTTAAGTAACTAAAACTTATAAGGGCAAACTCTTAAAATTATGCAAAAATATACCTAAACTATATTTGGTATACCAATATACTAGTACTTTGAATATAATACCATAGAGTATAAAGTACACCACATTGTCAGCCAGAGCAATTAAGACCTGTCAGCAGCACTCGTTTTTGACATATAATATTATTTCTTAAATTACTTATGTTGTTATCTGATTGCAACCAAATCACATTAGTTACCATCCATGCTTTAAAATTACGATCGCTATTAAATTTGTATACTCGCTACCCATAGAGTAGAAGGGATTTATAACTTTGTGCCGGCACGAAATGTATCTATCAGTCCCTTCCGCCCCGCCAATTGATAATACTCGAATAACTATAGTATTTATGATTACTCTGAATTTTGTTGCAATCGGATAAAATTTTGTAGAAGTTATTAAAGAAAAACTTTTGTATGGCGAATTATGCCTACTGCAATGGTGTCCTAGCTGCTTTGTCTGACAATCTGGTATATTTTTACATCTATGGTAAATATCGAATGTAAAACTTCATAAATATTCTAAAAATAGCATTCGGTCGATTTTAGTATATTCACTGTTATTTGATATATTGTAAGAATAATACTGCACTGTTTTGCTTTTTTCAAAATGGGCAGTGGTTATCTTACAGTCGTGTTAACTCGACTGTAGATTTCAATTCACGGGAACGGAAGTGGGGGTGGCAAAAATACAAAACTATCTTATCTGCGTGCACCCATAACAGTGCTGTCGAAAACAAACAATGTCTCGTGAGACAATAAGACAGTGTTTCATACGGACGGACGGGCAGACAGACGGTCATGGCTTTATGAGCTGTTGAAGCTTATTAAGAATTTTATTTGACCTCTTTTTCTTCACAGCTTTCTTTCTTTAATACACAATTCCTCGTAAGTGCACACTTCAATAAGGTCTTAACTCGTTTAATATCTTTGTTTTATTTTGCGAGAGAAAGAATAAATAATAAATTACACTCTTGACCATATCAAAACACTAATATGAATGATACTTTGAAAAATCTTACCTTTTTAAGTATGGCATCATCTTCGGTGATAGAACAGTTACTCAAATGAACATTTGGCGCCCCGATATCTATAAGATCAGTTCGAGGGCTTAGAGAATGACAAGGAACCGTTGTAGGGACATTATTGTATCCAGTTGTAGACGCTATAACTTCTGATGGAGCAGCACTTTGGCTGTTATTCGGAGGTGATGTATACCAAGATCCAGTAGAATAATGTCGAGGTGGCCAGCCCTGCTGTGGATTGTGTCCATGGGGTTGTTGTAACGAGTGATTCACATGGGGGGAAATTGGACTGAAATGGTGTGGCATGCTTGTAATAAGCTGACCCTGACTCTGGCACTGAACGTCTAATACCGAGCCGTTTTGAGTATTTAGCAAACGGAGCTTTTCATAAATCGACTCTTGTTCGCTACCCTCTCCAGAGTTGCTAGCCCCACCGCTCTCCGATGAATTTAGTGGTGTCGCTGTTTGTATCAGATCGTTTGTAGAGCTTGACCCGGCACTGCTCGACAGTCCACTAACTATAACGGTATTAGGTGTTTCATTTCGGCTTGGGTTGGGATTGCTATGCGAACTGATGCTCTGGCTCGATCCACTACTTTGTTGCTCTTTTTGTGCCGCCAAGTTTCGTAAAACGCGGTTTATAGATGATACCTGAAATCACAAAAATTACTATCTTAGATTCTGTAATTTATCAAATTTATCGGTGCTTGTATTTAACTTTTCTGTTATAGTTCTCATGTAAACAGTATTCTGCTTACATCATTTAAGTTATATTCGCTAAATCTAGTGAATCGAATTTCGACTTCCTGAGGAGTTTAGTAATTGCTCAATGCTCAGCAAGTTGTCGATCTATTTTTGGTGTATGTATGTACAATATACTACTATTATACAGTTAGTGTTAGACGGCCAACCACTACGGGAACTATAATAGCGAATTTGTACCTTATAACTTTAATACACAATATTAAATATTACTTGTCCCAAAATTTGAATATTATCGTCGAATAGCAAAGCTAAAATCTTTCGCGTCTAATTTACTCCGACGCGGAAAGCCAGTTTCTTTCAGTTGCCGCTTTTTTTTTAATTTGGGTTTCATTATTATTTTAAGGGCAATGCCTGCGCATGACAACGTTTTTGGAATTCATTTAAAAGCAAAAATTACGAAGCAGCAGTAAAGGCAACGGAAAAACAACAACAGCAAAATCTAACAAAAATGGAAAGAAAAAGAATGAAAGTAAAAACGAGCAAACACACACAAATGAACGAGTAAGAACAACAGGGAAAAGTGCAGTTGACTGGAAAAATTAGTCAGAATGTCGTTTCAAGGAACGAAAACCTACGCTTGGTATATAAAATTCAGTCTGAAAATAAAATGGGCGGCATAACTATTATTTGTATGAATGTCTGTGCGTATACACATGTATGTAGGTGCACTTATGCATATGTATGTATACTTATGTAGTTGTGTACACTCTACCGTAAATATATTTTTAAAGATCGATTTTGGAAAAAATGCACTTTTGCGAAAAAATGTTCATTTGTGTTTAAGTCCAATAGGTAATTACCAGGCGAAAATATCGCTCTTAAAGTAAAAAGCATATGTATGTATGTATACCCAAACATTTTTTATTTTAAATAAAGATGAGTTTTATAGCTTTAATTAGAGATAAGAATAAATTTCAAAATCCTCTTCCACAGCTATAAGATTAACATTCACTTTTTTTAATTGTTTGAGTTTATGTATTTTTTTACTGAAAATAATATTTTTCGCCAGAAAATTACCCATATATTATTTTGTACTTGATTTTTAGCTTTTAGCGGGCATACAGAACTAACACTAGAACTTTAACACCGATCATTTAATATTATTCACTTTATTAAACCATAAACACATAACGTACTGAGCTTTCTTACTAATTATTGTTTTTTTTTTACTTTTCACAAAGCTTAAAAAGATATTTCGACTTTATAAGATTTTTCCTTGTTTTATACGAACTATTCTAGCAATAACGGCTGCTCCCTTAACGCATGTACCACAATTTCAGAGCATCGCGTCCTATCTCATTCCATTTCATCCCACCCCATTACAAAAGTCCGTCAAAGGTCTATTGTCGTTCAATCGTCCCATCCATTCTGTTGCTACTGCTTCTGTTTCTGTTTTGAGTTACAAACCAAACCAAAAATTGTAATATCCCCTTACGCGTGAATTTCAACGCCTAACGCTTGTGGTAGCAGCCTGACTTGCTTAGGTTTGTATGTATGTATGTATGTACATAGCACGGGGCATGGTTTGTATTTATTTAATATTGTGCGTTTTTCATATATATTTCTAGCACTGATTTCCCTTTTGTCGCTTAATGTACATAAAAGATTTCTTTTCCATTTGAATGAGCACATTTTCCACACACAACTGTCAATGGGGAAAATATTCAATGCAGACCATTGGCATCACTGTCACAATTCAATTTTTTTTCGTACTTATACAATAAAAGAAAATTATCGCAATGCTAAGTAAAAGTGAAAATAAAAAGAAAGAGGCAGAAAAATGGAGCAAACAATTCAAAAGATTTAAATGGCGATCAAAATTGGTAAGCATAATGTGATTTCTAAAATATAGCAAAAATTACATACAAATTACTATCTCATCCAAAATGAACTCAAATATTCCAAATAGAGGAATTTCAATTTTTCCTTTGTTCTTTATTTAAATATGTATACAAAAAGTGTTTGCCTGTCTTAAGAAGTTGATGTGCATAGAATTGTAGGAAAACTAGGAAATAGATACCAGTTGTATCTTAAATAACATAATAAAGTAGGTTGAAGACAGGTAGGCTTTGTACTTCCGATAAACTAAACAATTGTGGAAAAATAATTTTTTAATTATAATATTTCTAGTATATTAACATGCAAAATAAGTTGATGGTGTAAGTTTATATATTATTAGCATAATAACAAAGGTCTCTGTTTAAACTAAGCACTCACCAACTCAAACTGTTTTTAAAGTGAGAATAGGTATATTAATATTGCTATTAAAATACTAAATACATTAGTGTGCCATTGACCCTCAAACCATAAATTTTGAATTTCATTCTTTGTGTTCTTTGCTAAAAAGCTCATTAATTAACAAAAAAACTAATACATTTTTGGTGCATTTTTACTCAAGTTTGTTCAATGTTCAATTACCAAAAATGAAACAATACAACAAAAATGAATATTATTGGAAAAAATACCCAATCAACAATATGAAAACCGCGAGCTATCTTATATACATATGTATGTACATACATATAAATATGTAGGTATTACGCGCAAATTGATGTTTACTTACACTTGGAATGTTATCATTTGAGCAAACATTTTCCTGTAATAATCTATCTCGAATCTCCCAAGCAAATATGCTAGGACATTCTCGTTTGTACTGGGAAATTTTACTAACAACCTCAGCGGTGGCGACCCTTGGCTTAGAGCCTCCAATAGCCCGTGGTCGAATACTTCCTGTTTCGTAATATCTGAAACAAAAAGTTATACATAAATAATAATAATTTAGTGCATAGCTAATTATCTAGCAAAAAATGTTGCGTGCGATACTATTTTTGAACTTATCGCAACTGAATGTTCATCAAGTCATATCTCTCTTCACTTAAAATTAAAAACGACATTTCTCCAAAAGACACAAGGTATAGCAAAAGAATATTCTGTCTATTGTTGTTTTTTTTGTACTTATAGCAAGTATAAAATTAAAACAAGTAAGAAAGTTACAGTCGAGTGTGCTCGACTGTGAGATACCCGCTACACATTTTTAATAAAGGCAAAATATTGCGGTATTATTTTCAAAATATACCGAAAATATCAAACATACCATTTGGTATATTTATAGTATATATATATATATATATATATATATATATATATATATATATATATATATATATATATATATTGGTATATTTTGATTGGTATTTATATATATATATATATATATATATATATATATATACTATAAATATACCATAGACGGCACAATGTACCAGATTGTCGGCCAAAGCAACAAAGAGCCCTAGTAAGTAGCCGTTTTTGCCCATACAAAAGTATTTCTTTATAACTTCCACAATTTTTATCTGATCGCAACCAAATTTTCGGGAATCATTACTACTATAGTATACTATACTATATACTATATATAATTATTATATATACCAAAATAGGCAATTTGGTATGTCTTGCACTTTTCGGTAGTATTTGGAAACTACTATTGGTATTCGAAATTAAGTTTTTGAACATTATAAAATATTTAGTATATTTTAGAAATAATAGGGTATGCTTTTATTGCTAATAGGTGGTGTGTTTAACAGTTTAGCACACTCGACTTTCTTAGTAGTTTGACATTCTGAGAATAGGCAGGACACTCTTGTAATATACTCACCTGCCCAAAATTTTGCTAACGCATCCATTAGAAACTTGTAGGATGCGAGATATATCACACGGTCGAGCTCGGAATGAGCTAACTCGACAATTTTTGTCGAGTCGAATCGGGTAATGGCCGTCCACCAACAAATACTCCGCCCAATTGATTGACCCCACTGTGGCCTGAAATATTCGAAATTCAGTAAAGAATTATAATTATAATGATTATTATTATTTCAATATCTTAATTAAAAAATCTAAAATTATTCACAGTCTGTGAGTATTTAAAGAAAAAAAGACTTCCACATTCGATTTTCCAATATTTTAAAAATAACAACATATTTTGTTTTGTCCGCCTGTTGCTTAAATTACACTAAGCTAATAATTTCAGACAATTTGTACAAACGACTTCAGCACTTCAAAACTCAATCAAGTATAGATTTCAATACAAATTTCTTGGAATCTGCGTATCAATTTAATTCTTACTTGTAGCCAATGGAGCATAGAAATATCTGTCAATTATTCCCTGTTATCTATGGTCTGTATAAAAAGAAGATAAATAGTAAAGTAGGCATGGGCTAATCCCTACTACAATGGGATCAAATAAGTTCTGTTCCTCTCTACTTGACAACCAGTTTGAGTACTTGTCAATAAAACTGACCACAGCAACAAAACAGTGTAACATATAGATATATGTGTAACTTTTCATTACTTTGGAGTTCGAGTAGTGGACAATAAATTTTTCTACAAATTTAAGAAAAAATATATTTAAAAGTAGATTGATTGATCTTGATTTAAGAACTTTTCGATCCTATCTATCCAATCTTAAATGAAGGAAGATTTCGTTCTTCAACCACGTTTTAGGATTAGAACTCAGGGTATAAGATGGAATATCTTTTAAATTTAAGAATTTTGTACATGTTTCTTAAAACAAGACTCAAATATACGATAGAGTGCAAAATTTACCAGGAATCCTAAACACTGTAGTTATTATTATATGAAGTGCTTTAAATTTACGCTTGTTGATCGATTTTCTTCGATTTGTGGGACAGAAGTGGGCGGCCAAAATCAAGAAGAAACTTGTTCTGCGTGCAAAGATAACTGTCGAACAAAAATTGTATATCTTTCTCCCACAGCCTCTAGACTTTTGTAGAATTTTGAAATTAACTTCTTGAATTGATTTTGACGTCATATATTATTGATTTTACAATTTTTTCTGTACATATAAATAAAATGTTGCGAATTGAACAATTCATCTTATACATATTCCAGAATGCTTTGTGAATACTGCTCCGACTGCTGTGCAGAAATATAATAAATATTTAGTGAAAAATAGTAATTATTTGGGAGCAATTTATATTGTGCACTTGTATGCAATTGCTATTAAATACATAATTGCTATAGCAATAATTATTATTTATGGAATTTTGTGAATATCGGAAAATATAATATATAATATAAATTTAATGTATTCAAAAATATGTATTCCTTAGGTGGTTTGATATGTTTAAATTTGCCGATAAATATCTGCTAATAGAATTAATAATACAATAAAATATATATTTTTTAAAATTAAGATCCGGGTCCTTACTCAAGATTCGAATTTGTATATTAATAAAAATAATAGCATTCCAAATTAATTTTGATTTAATACTATACATAGAAGCTTTTCAACGATTCCCTATCGTTCTAATTGTGATTTACATCATTTATACGCACATTTTACGCACACATATGCTACGAATATACACATTCATGAACATATTTGAATAGATGAATAAAATGTAATAATGCGATGATTTACCAAAATTAACAAGACGAACAAAAGTGAAAAACATCTTTCCAAATGGGATTAACAATGTACAAGCAACAAAAATAAGAGTTGGCGAACAATACAGTTTAGTGGACAGAGTTCTGGCTATTTATTTGCTATCTCTCTCTCTCTCTCTCACTTGCTTTCTACCAGTGTCTCCCTTTCAGACGATTGGATTGTTGAGGGAGAACCTACCACTAGGAACCGGGAATTGAAGGAACAATGAAAATCCGCTAAGGAGGCTCATTTGGGTTTCCAAGTGTTAAAAGAATGAGAGCTCTGTTTGGCGTATTGGAATTTGTTGTTTTACTCAAGTAGAAAATATAAAAATCAACAAAACAATGAGAGTAAGATAGGGAGAAACTTTTGTTTGTGTTTTTCCATCGACTTCGGCTTTTATCGACATCGTCTTTAATTGTTTTCATTTGTAACGACACGAAAACGAACAGAACAATAGGGATCCTTCAAGATCATTATTATAGGTGGAATATAATTGTATTGATTCACATATACACACCTAGCATATCACACACAAAAGCCGAGAGCTGCGAACTGAGACTAAGAGTACTTAACGACACAGCGGGTGACTGCTAGCCGGAACAAAGCGGCAAAGCCAGTGAGGATCAAAAAGAATGGGCTGTGCATCGACAACGGAAGAGGGAGAGAGTGATCAACTGATTTTCAGTAGCATTTTGTTTGCTGTGATTGTTTAGACTATGACAATCCGCACGTATTGTTCTTTCGAACATGCCACTGAATGGATAGAATTTTTGCTTTGGACCCATTTAGTTTGTGTTCTTAAATGTGATTGTGTTCGGTCAAAAAGCCAGTCACATCTATTTTACAATATAACAATGAATTTGATCTATTCTTGCACACAATTAGTGGCGAACTTATCGCAATGTACCAAATTTCTCACTTTATTTTCATTCGTGCCATGGAACAAAGACAATATCTGAGGAGTAACTCCAACGTTACTGTAAAAAAGCAAATGACTTAATTAGCGTGTTTAATATCTCTTCAATCGCTTAATTTAAATGAGCCATTTACAAAAGGAGTAAATACTACTACTTTATACACAGGAATTAATATTTAATTTTTATATTATATTTTTTTTTTATATATTTTCTTACAAAAATCGTTCTACAAAAATTAAAAAAAAATTCATCATGAAACCACATTTTTTGTGTTTAGCATTGACCCAAAATACTTTCTAATTGACTATCGTACCATTAAATATTCGACTTTATCACCCATGACCATAGCTGTTTATGGAAAGATTCGGAGGAAAGTTGGACTTTTCAAATACATATATTCAATGATTCTTACAGTGATAACAGTATATTAGACATTTTCAAAGTAAAAATAAAAATTACTTAGATATAGTGTCTTCGATTCTGATTTTGGTCGACGCCTACTACGCGTACCTATTGACCCATACACATTGACTTGACTGAATATATATATTTGTATGTATGTATGTACATATTTAATTAGATATATAGGCTAATATTTTCTCTTAGGTTCAAATCAAATTGAACTTTTTAAAATCTTTTGGCATTATATGCATTGACTAATCTGCATAAATGTAGATACACAATATATGTACGAACATTAGTTCGTATGAACGTATAACGTATGAAGGGGGTGGAAGTCGAGGTAAAAGCGGAAAGTTGAAAGTGGAGACATACATTCATCATCAGTTAAGTGGTAATAAGTTGTTGCAAAGTACGATGATGTGGTATGTGGTTGCTGTGGTACTGCGCCAGTGGTTCCATCAGCGGTTTCCATCCCAGCAGCAGTTGCCTTTGCCACCATTCCGCTTAATCCGGGAGTACTAGCGACACCCAAACACGGCAAATTTCTCATAGCAAGAACATTGTCTATAAGAAAATAAGAAAGAGAAAAGAGAGCAGAGTAAACAGAATATCAGGATCATAAAATCCATATAGTTCATTTGCCATTTCAACTACTTACTACATTTTAAATAGTTTATAAGTTTGTATTCATACATACGTATATATCATTAATACTTATTCATCAAATTTAAAAGAACAGTATTTTGTACTATTATAAACGATAAATTTTATATTTTATATCATCAAATAAATTATCTTTAATCTTAAGTCAGGAATATGAGATGTCGACCTAAAGTTACGAAATTATGAATTGGACCATTTTTTTTATTTTTTGTTTATTAAATAATTAATGGTTAAGGTGGAAAATGTTTCAACATTTTTTTATACCCGGTACCCATAGTGTAAAAGGGTATTAAAGCTTTGTACCTGCAGGAATTGTATGACCAGTCAGAAGCAATCACTTGTCATGTTTGCAGGCAGCTTGTTTTAAATTTGGGCCACGCCCACTTACGTCCCCACAAATCGACAAAATTCGGAAAAGGACCCCAATTTTATAACTAGAACTGTACATACATTAATATCTATAGCCTTTATGACTCCCGAAAGTTTGAATGCGATCAGATAAAAATGTCGAAGATATTAAGAACAATTTTGGTATGGGGAAAACGACTACATACTAGGGGTCTTAGTTGTTTTGGCTGACAATCTGGTATATTTTGCACTCTATGGTATATTTTAAGTGTAGTACTATATCAATATATGTACGTAAACTAGTCATTGGTGTATATCAAGTATTTTTAAAACCGAAATATTTGGATTTTATTCAAAATGGGTAGCGGGTATCTCACAAGCAAACACACTCGACTGTAGCTATAATAAGGAAGAATAAGGAAGAATCCTTATTATACCCGCCACCCATAGGGTAGAGGGTATTATACATATATTTGTGCCGGCAGGAAATGTATATACCATATAGAAACAATCATCTCCGATCCCACAAAGTAACTATATTCTCAATCAGTGTCCGTCTGTACGTATGACACACTGGATCTAAGAGATTATAAGAGATAAATATAGTAATTACTTTCCGATAGCACTTATTATGTTTGAAGATAAAGTTTGTCTTAAATTTTTGACACGCCCACTTCTGCACCGCAAATTAACAATCGAATAAATATTGTAATTTTAAAGATAGAGCCACGATTTTTGGTACAGAATTTGGATCAGATAAAAACTGTAGAAGCTATTTAAAGAAATAATTTTGTATGGGGAAAAACGTCTACTTACTATGGGTCTTAGTTACTGTGGCTGACAATCTAGTATATTTCACACTCTATATTATAATATGAACTATACTATATACATATATAGCATTTTGGTGCATTTTAGTATTTTTGTGGTATACTAATTTGGTATATTTCAAGAATAATACTACAATGTTTTGCTTTTATTAAAAATGGGTAGCGAGTATCCCACCGTCAGGCATACTCGATTGTATCCTTCTTACATGTTTTTATATACTTTAGTTATGCTAATATGCTTTTTTTTTGTTTTAGTAGAAAAATTGTGTAAAATGTAGAAATTTTAGAAGTTTATTAGTAAAAATATTTGATACATATGAATGAGAATCCTTATTGACAAAAAAAAGGTGGGCCCCGCCTGAGCAAGTCTGTCCTTGTCATGACATGCTCTCATAGAAATTTTAACCAGAACACCAATGCAAATTTCCCAAAATGTTTAATTTACCCAACTAGGAATTGTATACTTGGCATTCAATGAGATATTTATATAATATAGACTCCGTGCAATGCATAAAATCGATGGCTTTATTGCTTTCTAACCATTTCTTTAAGGATATTATATTGTCCAGTTTCTCGCCTTACTGAGTGGCTCGAAGACCCAAAAGTAGGACTTTTATTACTATACATAAGGTAGGTAAGTAGGTAGGGAGTACCAGCTGCCCTACGATCGGCGGAGCATAGACCAGTTGAGATCCATACCTGTGCCGTTATAAGTTAACTTGGGTTTTATCGCATGAGAATCCAATAAACTTTTTTATATTTTTGTTTTAATCAACCAGCTGGTCTGACTGCGATCCCATTTTTATTTGGTGACAGCCATCTCGATTAAAACTAGCATTTTTACATGGGAATTCAGGCACTTTATTTGATTTGTATAATGTAATGCTAATAATAATTGCACTATCGGAACATGGAAAAAATATTTTGAGGCCCACCATTTTGGTCTTTCTTTTTCTTTTCTTTTAGCCCAACGACACGATTAACCCGAATGACCAAAATCCATCCTTTCATTTGAAGTTTTGTAATTTATGCTATTCTTATTTTCTTCAAACTTTCCGAAAAAAAAAAAAAAAAAATCGGCTAAACAATAATCCAAAAACGTTTGAAGCATTTTCAACATTAATCATTAGTTATTTGATAAGCAATAAATATTTTGAAACTTTTAGATTTCTCAGATTATTATTGATTAAAAACTCGCTGAACCATTTATAAAAACTAACAATAAAATTCATGACTTAAAATTTTTAAATTCAATTTGTAAAAGCAATTTAAAAATTTGAATGAATAACTTTCCGATGAGTTTTCTAACCTTGCGAGCAAAATGAAAATGAAAAACTGTCAGTCTACCGCTAGATAAAAAAAAACAAGAAAGAAAGCTGAAGTCGAGTGTCCTCGACTGTGAGATACCCGCTACCCATTTTGAATAAAAGCAAAATATTGTGGTATTATTCTCAAAATATTACAAAATACTAAAAATATGCCCAATTATATATTTGGTATATCCATATAGTACCACGATCAAAATATACCATATACGGAACAGTATACTACATTGTCAGTTCAAGCAACTATTTCGACAATTTTATCTGATCGCAACCAAATTTCAGGAATCACAATGACTATAATTATTACTGTATATACATATGTACCAAAAGTCGCGACTCTAGCTTGAAAATTACGCTTGATATTCGATTTTATTGATTTGCGGGCGTGGAAAAAATTTGAAACAAACTTGATCTGCGTGCAAACATAACAAATTATATCTCTATCTCTTATAGTTTCTAAAATCCAGTGTTTCTTACGGACAAACGAACATGGCTAAATCGTCTCGGCTGTTGACGCTGATCAACAATATATATACTTTATAGGGTCGGGTGTACCTGTTACATACATTTCATGCCGGCACAAAGTTATAATACCCTTCTACCCTATGGGTAACGGGTAAACAAATCTGTAAAACTGTCGTTTTATGTTATTATTAATTTTGCGAGGACTTTATTTTTCTACATGTGTAGTCTGTGCACAGACTCTTAACTCTTACGTTAGATAACTATTGGTTTTACTAGGCTGGAGGGGCAACAGATCGTTTGTCGCCATTTCCTTCTCTTACTCGAGCTAGACCAAATAAAATTGGATACAATATTGCTGTATATATATATCGAAGGAAATAAGCCGTACGAATACAGATACATAGTACAATAGTAATACAAGAGCTAGAGGCCAGAAAAAACATTCTGAGAATTCCATGGCTTTCAGGCAATATCTTTTAGGAGACTTTGAATCGAGCACGACCGACCCGCGAGAGAACTTATTTTTGTTCTTATTCTGCTGAATGAATTTTTATAATCTAAATGATACTGCACATACCTTTGTGGTCCTCCAGCGAAGGCAGTCGCTCAATCAGCGCTCCTGCTGACCATGGTACTGTGCCTAAGCTGGCCGGGTTTGGTTGCAGCGTAAACATAATTACCAAATCTAATTGATATAATAAACGCACCAGCGTCTGACTACTGATGATTGTTGGTTAATCTTGTTGTTTAATTTTGTCGAGTTTTTTTTTTTGTATGGCATACAAACTGAATTTGAAATCCAACTCAAATCGTGCTCTTTTCAGAGTTCGCCGAGTTCGCTGCGGGCGGGAACGAATACATGCAGCGATTTGCACAATTCAGGCAGATGGTCTCTTGGTAGTGCGGCTCCAGGATAAAGTATGTTCATATATGTGTACTTTTCAATCCTTTATTGTCAAATAATTTTGTGACATGAGCAGCACGGCCTTTGTTTATATTTGAGAAATTAGACTTGTTCCTTTTGTTGTATTGAGTTAAAAGAGCATTTTAAGCACTGAATTTATAGAACCTATTTATCGTGTTTGCACTTTTGTTTCATATTCGGATACAAATACGGATTCTATTCGTTTTCACATTTATATTTGTATTTGTATTATACGATTTGTATTTTTGTATTTGCATGCAATTTAAACACCGAATTATTTGATTACACTTGGTACTATTTCAAAGCAATTAATTAATATACATATAACACTATATTTTCCCGATTTTCAAGAACTTCCACTAGCCCCGTCGGAATTGAGGTACTGCAAGCGGCGACGAGTCGCAGTGCGAATGCTATTGCCAATATAACTGTGAATGACAATCACATGCTTCAAATTTTGTGCCCGGGTTTCAAACGACTACGTTAATATCATAAGTGTGAGGTTGAATGAGCGTTCTGATTGGTTCGCTTGACATCGTCTACGTACCATCCACTGCCAAGTCGGGTAGGAAAAGCCTACGCTGATTGGCTGATAGCCAGTTTCTCAGGCTGATGCGCCTCTCTCGCTTCTGTACATTACAAGTTAGAGCACGGCTGCGTTGAAAGAGAGTAGCGTGTGTTTTGGTTGTGGCAAGGAAAGAAACCAAAAGAATAACTTAAGTTAAATCCGCAAAATAATGGTATCTTTTTAAGAAATCTAACCAAGCATAAATATTTAACAATTCATAATGTAAAAGAGTTGATTTAATTTTGCTAGTTTATTATATGCAGTACATTCCTTAATGATTCATGCCGTCAATTTTTATATATTCGACATAGGATTCAAATCCCATGCATGAATGTTGGGCGTGTGTGAATAAGGATGTACGTACGGATGTATGAACATATCTATGTACATATTTATATTGAACGATGCATACACAGTATATGGAAACACACATTCACCCACGAATAACTTCTATACAATTTGCGAATGACTAGGCGAGTGCGAGTAAGTGGCAGTTACCCAATTGAATTGTTTTATTCCGATAGCAAAAACCGCTACGCTCTTCCGGCAACTAGTACCGCTCGACACTGACTTCCGTTTCGACAAAAGAAACACGAATGAAAACTCGTTTATACAAATGTGTTGGAGGTGATGATGCTTGTTTCATATTTCTCCGTTCACTGCGATTTGGGCGTTTCTTTATTGTTGTGTCAGGAAGCAGCACGAGTAAAACAAGGGACACACCCACAACTATAGCGACGGACATACAGCTTACTCACTTTGGCATGTGCAGACGTGCCCATTTACCACATTGGGAGATTAGCGACAGTTAGAATAGGATGGCATATTTCATGAAATAAAGGCCTGAAAACGAGAGCCCTTATTTCATACAAATGTTTCGAATAACAAAATGTTTATGGAAATTGATGCAATCCACGATTACGTGTAATTCTATTCAATTAACACTTGGCCTACAACAACATTTGTACAAGACGATATTAATTTAGATGTTACTTTTGTTTTGATTATTGATTATTATTCGTTAAATCAATACACATATATATGCATATGTATGAGTTGTATATTTTATTTATAAAATTCTATAAAACGAGCCAATATATAATAGATCAACATTATCAAAACACAAAAGGTTATTCCGAAATGTTACACGACAAAGTTGCAAGTACATATTGTCAGTTTCATATAGACTATACATACACATGTTGTACATATACATATATGTACAAAAATTAAATCAATATATAGTCAACGGCATAAACATATGTAAATAAAAATGTGTGTGAAGTTTCATTATATAAAAGAATGAAATAATAAAGAAAATAAAAATAACAACATATATTAAAGGTTTCAAATGGAAATAACAATAAATTTAAACAAGCCGGAAAACTACAATCTATCATCTAGCTACAAAATAACATTTTTTGTAGTTATAGCGAAAACTCTTCTCGCCGGAAACATTACTTTACCTAACGGAAAATTTCAACAAAATGATTTGAGTTTTTAGAGATGTTGGGATACTTTTTAAATATCCATATGTGTGTAAATAGTCCGCAAAGTTCAGTAAGAGACGGCGATTAACAGAACTACACTAAATAAATTACATAATATAATTATTATTCTGTAAGTTAGCTTATTTAATGAAGGGAAAAACGAGCTATTCGATCGTAACAAAATTATCAGGAATTTTAAAGGTCATAGAACTGGAGATTATGATTTTATTTTCATTTTGCGAGACAGACGGGACGTGATCAAAATTTAAAGAAAACTTTATCTGCAAAACAACAATAACAACGGTTGTAGAAAATTTAGATCTGTGGCCTCTAAGATATAAATGTTCCGACAGACAGACAAACACAAACAGGTAGACTTTAAGAACTTTATCATATGGCGTCGGATATGCAGAAGTGTTTGCTTTCTAGAAGTTTTTGCATTCTACCAGCGTGTATAAAAATGTGCTAAGCAAAACTTTACAAAATCGGTGAGATACTCTAAAAATATAAAATCAAAATATTAAAAAAAAAAAAAAAAAATGAAATTGAAAAACATATGTATATTTTTGGACTGTATAACAAATCAATATACCACATCGGGTAAAATAACAACTTTTCACCCATGCTTATGTTTGTTTTATAATTTAATTAACAAATTTGTAATCAATATTTTATTATGCATTAATTATCAATCCAAAAACGACAATTAAATAAAATAGTAAGACTTAATAAACGGTTTTATAAAATTGAAACATGACTGTAACTGATTTTTCGGTGTGCTAAATGAAATACAAATGTCGAAATATTATAACAACTAACGCAATGAATCCTTAATATTTTGTTTAACTTTTTTTTAGCGAATATTTAGCTTTGGTATTCAGATATTTAATTTAATAGGTAATGTGAGCAGATTTGGCAAGAAGCACGTCCTCTTCTTGCATTCGAAGTATTTTAATTTATAAAGATTAGATCTATCGTGTGTTATGTGCATCTTTTATCAGGTCTTATCAAGCTATGTTTGCTGGGAATATTAAAAAAAAACCGTAACAGCACAAAAATAAATTGAGGGAAAAAAAAGAGAGAGAAAGACATAGTATGTACATGCCTAACGGAGCTATTTAACGGGTGAAGTGAAGAAATATATTACAGTATTAGTATTACTGGCAATCCGTATAAAAGTAAATCTACTTCTCGGCAGGAAGTTGTGCCCAATCTGTTGAAGACTGTTTTGCCACGTGCCGACACTGGAAATGATGGAAAAGGATATTTTAGGGTTGCTGGGCAGAGCTTTCAAGATTTTGTCTGCATTGAGCCGGATCTCGATACGGATTCGTATCCGCCTCCTGGACCATGGTGTGACGGACGTAGATAGATTCGCTTCAATGATTGTTAATATATGAAAAATATAAAATATAATAATATAACTTTTAGTTATATATGAGCTTTCCAGAAAAAGGCCTACAGAGCAAAAAAAGAGATTAATTCAGGTAATTAACTCGAAATTTAATTTACGCAATAATATCCAAAAAGGGAGTAATTGTTGATCTGAACAAATGGCAAAAGTAATACAATACAATACCATAGTTTAATATAAATAGTGTAGTTTAATTCTTGTGTTAGACCACTACAAAGATGTATCGAAATATTTGCAACCAAAAGTCGTTTTCATATCTTAATATTTTGTTGTACGATTGTAACGTGACGACACATAGGAAATGTTCATAAAAATATACTTTTGGAGTCGATTTTGGTACACTCAATAATAAAAAAGGATTTATGATTTCCGAAAATTTGGTTGCGATCAGAGAAACAATTTTAACTTATTTTTATATTTCAACCGATGCAATTAAGACCCGACAGCAGCAGCCGTATTTGACCTTACATAATTGCTTCTAAAATAAGTTATAAGTTATTGCAATAAATTAATAAAATTTTAGTATATGTATGCTGCCAATTTTAACGGTTTATCCAGCGTGCGGATTTAATGCATATAACTAATGTTATTTAGAATGAAATAAAAAAACAATTTAACAATATAATTTAAATACAATTTGATTTCTATGAAAACTGTTTTTGAATGGCTCGTTGGAAATCAAATATTATAGACCTAAAAAATAGGTTGAAGAATACTTTTTGTTTTACCCTATGGATAGCGGGGTATAATAACTTTGTGCCTCCCTCTTGTTATTTTAACACGCAAATCAAATTTGTATCAAACTTTTGCCAGGCCCACAACTGATCGAGTAACAAGCGTAATTTGGAAGTTAGAGTTCTGATTATTTATGATTCCTGAGATATTGGACAATCAGGTCTTAGTTGCTTTGGCCGGCAATCTGAAATTTTATGTGCACTATGTTATATTTGGAATGTAGTACTACAACGATATACCAAATACGCCCTTTGGCGTATTTTGTATTTTTCGGTATTTTAAATTTGTATATTAATGAGAACATGATTTTATTGAAAATAGGTAACAAGAAACAGGCACGCTGTAACTTTCTTACTTGTTTTGTACACTGTTAAAACCTCTTTAAACTCGTATTATATAGCTAATTCGCTTCACTTAACTTAAGCTTTATAACTGCGAAAATCTGCGAAACAATGGGCACATGATATCCTGTAGACCAGCACGCTCTATTGCTTTCGTCAAATTTTGCGCAAAATGTCACTGTTGCTTGATATGGTCGCCCTTTAAACGAAGTGCTCTGCGTGAACTCTTGCGACCAAGCGATAACGACAATACCCCATTATTTAAAGTTAGCAGCCAGCTGAAACTTAAGTCGATCAAGATATTTATGTAGGACTCGACGCTTACGCACCCACACTCTCACAATTTAAACGATACTATTTGCTCTAACAGTCTTTTGTATATTAATATTTAAAGAGGCAACTGATTGAATACTTGACTAAAATGTTGAAGTAAGTATTGAAGCTGCCACAAATATTGTAACTCAAGATATGGCTCACATTTCACGCAGAAGGGTGACACTTTTCCAAATACAAAGAGAGTATGAAATAATTTCGGTAATGGTCATCTACTATCAAGTAGTAGTAGTAGTTTTAGAGCTCATGCAGGAGTAAATGCAAATTTGTTGATTTTGAATAAAAATGCATGAGCATAAAAGTTATATTCTTGTTTTCAGTAAATGTAAATAGTGAGTGGTTAATACATAATAAATCAGTACAATTATCACACTTTAAAATCCTAGCTAACTCAACATAAAGCGTGTTATATTTATCATCTGAAGCTAAAGCGTTTGTTCCCCTCGGGAATTTAACTAACGAGCCATTAAACAATTAGAGTATCGTCCACACAACTCGTGGCAGCAGAAGCACCAATTTTGTTGACAGAGAGGAAGCCGGTCAATTCTATGGCTAGAGGGACGCATTTGACCAGCCAACCAAATGCAAACAACCAAAACACATATCTGCAATACAAAAAGGAGGAGGGGTATGAGAGATGGAAGATGACAGCGGGATGTTAGCAAACAACAACAACAACAGCATACATTTCAAACTCGTATACCGCTCTTTCTGGGTCTTCACGACCGCTCCCACTCCTATCAAGTATATGAATATGCTTCAATTATTATAAACATTCCATGTAACCTCCCGAGGTACATACATATGTATGTATGTTTACCTCGTGCTCATTGTGTAAAGACAACCACTGAGCAAAAGCCTTGGCAAAACTCCCGCCCCCATACTGAACCGGTTATTTTCCTACAATATCAGTATATGGAAAATTAAATAGAATATGAAAAAGGGGCGTTGCACAGGCCGATGAGTGGCAGTTAAGTATGCGAACGTAATTAAAAGGACCCATGCTGAGTGCAGCCAGTTAAGAATAAAAGTTTACAAATATGTATCTCGATTTCGTATTTAGACCATTCGCTGCATGCAAATTCCTTCCCAAAACTGTATCAAAGCTTAGAAATTGTTTTTGAGCTGTTGACACTAATCACTTAGAATATTTTATATACGATAACGAGGTTGGCGTTTTTAATTGTAGCTTTACTCGCAGATATTGTTCTTGATTAAATCATTTATTGAGTAATACATAACATAAGAATTAGAAATGCAAATCTCCAAAATACCAAAAGGTATATTTGTATGAATGTGAATGTGAATATGTGAATAAAGTCACAATATGCCACCAGCTGCCACAGCAGCTGCAGTCTTAAAAACTCCTAGTTTTTCTATTTGATCGGAATCATAAAGAACACCATCCATGAATCGAAGCTTAGACATTCTTTTCATTTCGTTTCAAAAAAACTTGATTTCCATGCAATAATAACAAGTGTTGTCAAACAAATAGTAGTTTAATGTCATATTTGTAGGTCTGAAATCGATTCATACATGATTGTATCATCTAGACTTTTGATGTCGATCAAGAATATGTACATATAGTTTATGGTGTCGGAGTCGGGTCGTTAAGAGCTAATGCTGCGATAATACAGATATGAAATCCGAAAACCAATAATTAAAACACAAACCTAATCAAAATAATCGTTGACGAAAAACGGAAGAACTTTTTAAGGTAGTCTCATAATATAACGAATAACAATATTCCTCGGCTGCTGCAGGGATCTGAATTTCTTTGGTTGACAATCCCGTGGTAGCATATTTTAAATGTAGTAGTAATATGTGAATTTGAATTAGCTCTAAGAAATGTGTACTATACACGAAGTTTTATTTTTGCTGACTGCAAATACATATGCCTACAAAAAGCCAATTGCAATTAGAGTAAATTAATTGTCTATTGTTTTGTTCCTATCTGAATTATGTTGTATTGTACGCATTCAAATATTTCGTTCTGGTGATTTTAAGTTCATTTTGGACGTCGGCTGCAAACAAATTTAGTAATGAGCATGAGAACAGGGGTGAGTAACAAAATAATACATAAAAGTAATAAGGCTTTGTAGTAATATTGTACTCATAGCATACAAATATTTGCAATTTATTAATGCTTCAAAATGAAACATTTGTTTTAAGAAACATGATTATGGATTGAAGATTTGTATGTTTTCAGTTATAATTAAAAATTTTACAATGGATATTAACAGTGTGACGTGTAATGTATTTGATATACAGAAGCCATACAATAATCTTAGATTAAATGTAACAATATATGCATTCTCAATCAGCGTCAACTACTGAGAACAATTTTAGAGTCTATAACACATACCAAACTCTTGTTGATGCATACAGACAGCATTATGACACGTTTTGAATGGACCATCATTTAAATTTCTCTTTGTCAATCCCATACGCCAAGACTGCGTGTTATAGTCATAGTCGCCAATGCAAATTTTGTGTATTTTCGTTAAAATTTCAAGAGGCTTTAGTTAATTTTTAAGCGTTTTGATTATTTAAAGTGTTTAGTATTTAGATTATTTTTTATTATAATAGTAGTTATATACATACATACATATACTTCATTTCTATGTCTAATTAACGAGCTACAGCGGGTTAATACCATATTAAATTATTTTTGAGTGACTTCCTCATTATTAATATCAATTGCAACAAAATTATGAGAAATCATGAGGACTGCAGTTATTATTGTGTGTACCAAAACTTATTTCGATTTGTGGGGCAGAAGTGCGTGTGGTCTAAATCTAAACAAACTTAACAGCGAATGCTTTGAGCAAATAGTAGCACTGTCTCTACGAGTATATTCTCTGAGAACTATGTGTTCATACGCACAGACGGACAGTTATAAGTACATCTTTTCGGCGGTTGACACAGATCAGGAATGCATATATTTTACACCTATTATGTGTAAAGGGCTTTCTTGATTTAACTTTGGTGAGCTCTTGTTCAATAATTAACATTTATGCAGAACATCAAACTATTTGATCTTGAAGAAAAATATGTAACGCGCGCAGCGTGTGTTGTGAAACCAGCGTGATATTTACTGGATGAAACGATTTTTTATGTTATTTTAAAAGGGAATTGCCAATAGAACCTTTAAGCATCCCTCTTCCAGAGAAAATAAATTCAAGAACAAGACTATGGCTATCGATTCTCGTGTGAAAACATGCAATTACGGTTTATTTGTATATATTGTTCGGACTTATTGTGTTTTTAAGTTTTCGTGTTTTTAATGCATGGGTTAGTGTTACGTGGTGAAAGAAAGCAATATAGTAAATAAGGAAAACAGTTATAAATGAACCTTAAGGGACTTAAAGTATCAATACATTATGAAATCAGTATAACTATTTTAATTTGATGTTAAGTTTATACGACGAAGTTATAGAAAACAAGTCCTCGACATTAAGTTAACCAGAGCACTATGGGCAAAAAGTCCCGAATTGCGGCATTTTTACCATTTTGAAGATAGAAACATGAAATTAAAATTTTTGATTTTATACCCGCTACCCATAGGGTAGAAGGGTATTATAACTTTGTGCCGGCAGGAAATGTATGTAACAGTTAGAAGGAGGCATCTCCGACCCTATAAAGTATATATATTCTTGATCAGCGTCAACAGCCGAGACGATCTGGCCATGTCCGTCTGTCCGTCTGTGTGTCTGTGTGTCTGTCCGTCTGTCCGTCCGTCCGTATGAACACCTAGATCTCAGAGACTATAAGAGATAGAGCTATAATTTTTTCGACAGCATTTGTTATGTTTGCACGCAGATCAAGTTTATTTCAAATTTTTGCCACGCCCACTTCCGCCCCCGTAAATCAAAAATCGAATAACAAGTGTAATTGTAAAACTAGAATTTTGGTATATACAATAATAAGTATAGTATTTATGATTCCTGAAAATTTGGTTGCAATCAGATAAAATTGTCGAAGTTATTAAAGAAATACTTTTGTATGGGCAAAACGCCTACTTACTAGGTAATATCACAATATCTAGTATATTGTGCCGTCTATGGTATATTTTGAATGCGGTACTATATCGATATACCAAATATACCATTTGGTATATTTTAGTGTTTTAGTATATTTGGTATATTTTAATAATAATACCCCAAAATATATTTTTAGTATTTTTGTAGTATAATTGGTATGTTTTGAGAATAATACCGCAAAATGTATTGCTTTTATTCAAAATGGGTAGCGGGTATCTCACAGTCGAGCACACTCGACTGTAGCTTTCTTACTTGTTTTTCTAAAAATTTGTTTTAAAATATTTTAATGTAAAATGGCATAAAATTAAACAAAATTTATTAAATTAATCTATTTAATTCGCATTTTAAATTTGATTTGAATCCATGCCAATTTTAATTTGCATGTCTAATATTATGTTTTGTGACTCCATAGCTTGGTGCCTAGTTAATAATTTATTCTTCATAAAGCTCTTCCTCCAACTCCAGGGAACTTTGCCCGAAAATGTCGAGTTCACTATCTCCGCCTTCTTCTACCTGATTATCATTATTGTCTGCACGTGCCTGTGTTATTGGAGGCTCAATATCAGGAGATTCCAAAAGAGCTATAACATCTCTTGGTAGGCTTTTTTATAGTTTAATCTTTGGCGTTCCTTTAGATTTATAGTTGAAAGCAGTGGATCAGAGGAATCCAAAGCTCTATTAAACACATCTGATATAGTATTCAGGCGGCTATTTTTCCTTGCATGAGAAAACATATCGAGTTTGTACAATTTTTGCGCTCTTCTGACGCATTTTTACGGAGAGCTAGAAGAAGTACGGAGGTTTCCATAATTTGGTGCCAATGTACCAGTACTTTATGCAAAATTGGAGACATTGGATACCACTTATAAGTATTAACGTATAAGTACCTACTTTAAATTTTGATGGGCATATCTCAAACTCACATTATGTAGCAATTAAAATTATATAAACACTTTTCAAAACGTTATGCAACAATAGCATTGACTTTTCTGTTTCATAGATTAGTTCAAATGTTAATTTTCACTTTAACCTTGATCCTGCCTCAGTATACGTCAATCGTTTACGACCAGGCTTTTCGCGTGGAACATCATCTTAAGAAACTCAATTATGAACGAGGATGCAAGCCATTGCGCAGGCTTTTCTGTTGCATTTTCGTAGATTAGTGTTATTCAATCCGAAAAACTGAATAAGCTTATCTTTTATTAAGATTTCTTGAACATCACTTAATTCATTTTCATTGATATTTTGCAAAACAAACTGCTTCACAGCAGTTTGTTGGCAGTTGTTATTGCTCCAAAAATCAAGCAACGTTGAAAAACAAGACGTAAATACAACTGCAACATTGAGTTTTGCCGTAAATCCGGCAAGAATGGGCAAAAATGTTAATCACTATTTGATTGTTAACAGTTTGGTTAATAAAATTCAGCTTTAATATTGCCTCGACCGGCCTAGACGCACAAGTTACACTCCACAGAAACACAAATACATTTGTTACCAGGGACCTAAAACATACCAACAACACATTGCATGATTGGACAATATATCACATGTACTAAAAATTTAGTGCCAATAATTAAAATTACATACCTTGACAATTAAATTCCATATTCAAGCTTTTTGTTTGATTTAATATATGAATATAAAATTGACAGAAAAATCACAAATCACACCAGACCATAGTCTTTAAATATGGGCGAATAACAACTTACCAACGAAGTCTAAAATTTTTTCAAAAATATGTTTCAGTATTCTTGAAGTATTCTAATTCAAAAATAAAGTCAATTTAATGATACCGAACACAAAAAATGCGACTTTTGCCCATAGTGCAGAGGAGGTTTATCGTCGACAATCATCTACATATTTCTCAAAATTCCTACTCGATTTTATGTCAAAGGAAAATTAAAAGGCTTTATAGCTACTTGGATTTTTAATCCCTGATAGAACCATTATAAGAAATTCTCAGCATAGATTAAATTAATTAGAGTGAACGAACAAAAATGCAAGCACGTTACATTCACCCTGAACAGGCAAAACTGTCCGCCGTTAACGTTAAACAACACTCTTCTCCCGCAAGCAGACGAGGTGACATATCTAGGAGTACACCTCGACAGAAGACTCACATGGCGCCGGCACATTGAAGCCAAAAGAACACATCTAAAGCTAAAAGCCAGCAGCCTTCACTGGCTTATCAACGCTCGGTCTCCCCTTAGCCTTGAATATAAAGTCCTGCTGTTTAACTCGGTACTAAAACCTATATGGATGTACGGCTCCCAGTTATGGGGAATGCCAGCAATAGTAATATTGACATAGGCCAGCGAGCTCAGTCGAAGATCTTGAGAACCATCACTGGGGCACCGTGGTACGTTCGCAACGAAAACATACAACACGACTTAAACATCCTACCAGTCAAAGAAGTGATCGCAGAACAGAAGGAAAAGTACTTTACCAAGCTACTGTTGCACCCTAACCACCTGGCGAGAGGTCTAACAAGGTTGAGCAACCAATCACGTCTTCGTCGTATTGACTTACCTACCCAGCGACCGACTTGAGGGACGCGCAACCAGAATGCAGTTTTAACACACTGTTAGCTAAATTTTAATGTTAAGATTCGTAAACTTATTGTTAGTCTCAAAATTTAGGAGAAGATTCAATAAATAAAAGCAAAGTCCTCAAAAAAAAAAGATTAAATTAATTAAAATTTAATTATTTGAAACTTTGATTTTAGTAATCAACCGAAAATATTAATAGTTAGACAAAGGTCGTAATAAAATGTGCATGGGATAATGTCCCTATAGAAATAGTAAAAAATAAATGTCTATACAATCTAAAATCTAAACAAACAAGAAAGCTACAGTCGAGGGTGCTCGACTGTGAGATACCACTACCCATTTTGAATAAAAGCAAAATATTTCAGTATTTTTTTTAATATACTAAAATACTAAAGTATATTTGTTATACCTATATAGTACCACATTCAAAATATACCATAGGCGGCACAATAAACCAGATTGTCGGCCAAAGCAACTCAGACCCCTAGTATGTTAAGTAGGCGTTTTTGCACATACAAAAGTATTTCTTTAATAACTTCCACAATTTTTATCTGTTGGTAATCAATTTCAGGAATCATAAATACTATAGTTATTATTGTATACACAAAAATTCGCAGCTCTAGCTTTAAAATTACGCTTGTTATTCGATTTTTATACCCGCTACCCATAGGGTAGAAGGGTATTATAACTTTGTGCCGGCAGGAAATGTATGTAACAGGTAGAAGGAGGCATCTCGGGCTCTGACTCGGCGTCAACAGCCGCGACGATATAGCCATGTCCGTCTGATCGTTCGTCTGTCGGTCCGCCCACTTCCGCCCCCGCAAATAGACAAAAATCGAAAAACAAGTGAAATTTTAGAGCTTAAGTCGCGAATTGGTAATTGGTACATACAATAATACAGTCATTCAGTCGAAGATATTCAAGTAAAACTTTTGTATGGGGAAATCGACTTCTTTCTAGATGTTTTAGTTGCTTTGTCTGACAATCTGGTATATTTTTCACTATATGGTATATTTTGCACATAATACTATATCATTATATAAATTATACCATTTGTTATATTTTTAATAGTTTCCGGTGTATTATTTTGGTATATTGGTTGTTGCGCTAGGATTGTAAAACGAAATGCCGCAGCGAACAGTTTTGAAGGAACAGCACAGAAATAAATCGTTCTAGTATATCTGGAACCAGCCGCGTAGACTTTTAACGGTCTTATTTTTTATATCGAGTTGCACAAAATTACAGTTATTTAGTTTATCTAGGAACAGCACATAAACAGTAAGGTAATTCAAATACTAACATAAGTTAACATAAGAATTTGAATTAATTAGACATATAATATTTTATTACATATTAATAGTTGATTTTTAATTAATTTTTATTTTATTACAGATTAATAGTTGATTTTTAATAAATTTTTATTTTCGGCGCCGTGTCCTTAAAATTTTTCAGTGCTGTTAATATGCTGTTTGGACTGACCTGCATCATTGAAATTTCCGTTGAGTAGAACCTTCCCCGCCTAATTTCATAATCGCCTGTAAGAGAGTGTTGATTCTGAAAATGTGGCCGTATTTTGGTTAATATTTTGGTATATTTATCGAAAAAGTGCGATATCGATTGAAATCAGATAGCTCCACTTTTAAATTTTGGCGCCTTCAAATTATTCAACATTTTATAGCAATTCTCTAAAAAATTAAAGTAATAGATAGACCCGATAGAAAATGTTTAAAAAAAATAAACAAAACTATCCATTTGACCACATTATACAGGAACATAATCATTTCAGAGCAAGCCGATAGAATTCAACTGGGTTATTCACTTGCGAGTTTTAGCGCCTTAAAATAGTTTCAAATTGTTTTGCAATACTTAAATAAAAACCGAAAAAATGAATGAAAATAGACGGAGGGCTAAAAAATTAATTGGCCTCAGTGCCGCATAATTTATTAAATTTCTAATTTTCGGTTGATTTGTTTCAATTCATTTTGATATTCATCTACCTGTCTGAGCTTTGAGGTCTATTATTTGGTAATATTAGCTTTCTTATTTGTTTTTTATGGAGTTGCACAAAAATTGGGCGATTGAATTTTTTTCCCTAAAAATTATTTTACATTTTTTATTTGATTTTTAATACAGTCCTGCGTTCCAACCGTTTTAATAAATGACGTTTCTCGTCTTTTAATTGTCTTTAAATTTATCATGTTTCATCATTTATATCATTGCGAAAAAATAAGTTGTCTATTTGTTTGTCTGCGGAACAACCGATTAAACATCCACATTCATTCCATTATCGGAGTATCAATACCCTTTTTGTATTTTTGTTTGGAAGGACTGACCGAAATGACGCTTCTAAAATTTTTGACGGGCGTTTTTGTTTTGTTATATGAAGTTTCGCGGAAAAACGCGATTTCGCTTATCTGGAAATAGTGCCTATACCACAGTATTAACCAAATACGGCCACATGCTCAGAACCGTTGCTGCATTAATGATGCTGCACCATTAACGGAAAATTCATCTCAACTAAAATTTGTAATGATGCTACAAAGTCTAAGCAGGTATTAGTTTATCCGTTAACAGCGGTTATAGGTAAAAATTAAGCGATGATTTTAATATCGATATTTCTCAGACTAAAAATGGAATCAAAAAATGCATTTACTTAATAGGCGAATGTTTGAGTGGTGTTTTTACTATTTTCGTGCCAATTGTAATTGCACAAAGCTGCTAAGAACTTAAGTTTCTTCGCAGGCAGCTTGAAGTCGTTACATTTAATGAATAACAACCAATAATAACATATTCAATATGCTGACTTTGATTACGTTTAGTGACAAAACTGAAACTATCGGCGCTAGAAATATATGTACTAATTCCAAAATATATTACATTCATTAAACTTGCATTTCAAATTAAAAAGAGTTATGAGTAAACAATTATATTGTGTCGAACAGACATTCGACGAAATTTCTATGGACTTCGACCATTAACCATATAATACATGGTAATATAATTAGTGCTTCGACCTAATTAATATACAGTGTAGACTAGCTACATATATCATTAAAAAATTCTGAAAAAGTAACCTTCGGGGCATTGTTCCATAAACAGCTCTGTATTATATCCTTTTTCCACGTTTCGAACCTACTTTTTTCTTATGGGTTTTACATTGGGCGAACGTAACATTCGACCTGAACGAAAAAACCGAGGTTTTCAGGTGCAGTGGAAATAGGCTATAAGAGTGAGACGGTTGAGAGACTAATGTTGCGTTGATTTTAAAAATGTGGCCGTTCCTCATACTTTGTTATATTTATCGGAAATGCGTTATCGATAGCAATCACCATATTACTGCAATAAGAAATTGTATACTAAATTTAGATTAAGTGCATCCGCTTTATACTCCATTTAGAGTAAATGCATCTGCTTTATACTCTATTTATAATAATATTATTACCAACTATCATCCAATTCAATGATACGGTTGTACGTTGCAAGGGTTTACACCAAAACTATGTCATGCGAACAGCTGCTTGGGGAGAAAAAGTAAACTTACTCAGGCAGTAAGAAGAATATCAAAGTCAATAGAAACCAATCAACCAAAAATTAAAAATTTAAAAAATTTATAAAATAGTAGTATATATAAATTTTATTTATTATTCATAAATTGACTACTTTTTTCCGATGTACATCATAATAATCTGCAACGATCATATTTCTATACAAACATTTCTACAAAAACATTTTCTTATGACTATTGACTGTTTCCTTTCATTTTGTTGACATTGGACTATTTTTTAAGAACTGCAAACAAATATAAATAAATAATTTGAAGGCGATATGTCACTTGTTTTTATAAATATACCCAAATATTAGTCTAATACCCTGTTTGGCCTGGGCTGCATAATTAAAAGACTGGGACGGCTTAAGATGCATAATGATGATGCGGCAATGATTCTGAAAATGTATCTGTATTTTGAATAATATTTTGCATCCCTAAGCAGTTGTTGGCATGATTACTTGCATTATATGCTATAACTTCACCATTGCAATTTCATAAAAAAACAATGAATAATGCTAAAAATAAAAGGAAATGAACAAAGAAGAAAGAAAATGCTTGGATGAAATCGCCGAGACGACCAAGTTCGTTCCTCTCAGAACGGACTGCTTAATATGATGCAAACTTGAAATAAGTATAGTCAATTAATAAATAAGAAGGGGTGCCGCAAAAACGATTCAAGAGGTTGTCTGCGGACGATTTTTTCGCAATTAACGCTTATACAAAACGACATTTTGCAACATTTAGAGAATTAGACAATTCTCATATATATTATTAATATTGTTCATAAACAACTTACATTTTAAAAATATGTCAAGGAGACATTAATATTAGCTTCTAAATATGTAAATATTAAATTGCATCGTCATTTTCGTCTCGCTCACACTACTACGCTGAGACCCTTTCACTCACACTCATTGT
This sequence comes from Drosophila sulfurigaster albostrigata, assembly GCF_023558435.1. Taxonomy (NCBI): domain Eukaryota; kingdom Metazoa; phylum Arthropoda; class Insecta; order Diptera; family Drosophilidae; genus Drosophila; species Drosophila sulfurigaster. The sequence continues at coordinate 525,166 of NC_084884.1, forward strand.
CAAGATTACTAGGGTACCAGCTTTTGCCGACGAGACTACCCTGTATAATTGTATCATGTCCGTTACCCAGCACAGCAAAACAGTGTGACAACTGCACGTTGTAAAACTTCACGTGCATATATATATCAATATAGGCGATCATATATGTAGATACATAGAGGCATACGTAGATGCGAAAGCACAGCATAAAGAAATCGCTCGTGCTCATCGTTCCGAATATATAACAAGTTATTATATTTTTGCACAGCAAATGTAGTGTATTTCTTCATAATCATAGGAGCTTTCATACTTACTTTTCCATTGTACCAATTTGTGTAGGATACTTATTTGGGACGTCATACTCAAAGCAGCTGAAAAGCTTGATATAAGTTGGTCAAATCTTTTTAAATGCAGTACTTAAATTGGGAAATCTTCCTACCAAGCATCACGAATTTTTTGTTTACATGTTTGAGACATTTTTTTTCGGAAACGATTACCGTACAAACAATCGCACTACAAAAATCAGTTAAGGGGCTGTCCACATATTACGTAATCATGTGCGATTTCTGATCCCCTCCCCCCCCATGGTATTCAAAAGTAATCATTTGATGAACACCCTCCCCCCCCCAACAATGATTACGTAATCACAAAAAAAGAAAAATAGGAAAATTTGTTCTTTTAATCTGTATTTTCAAAAGGAGATTCCAGCCAATCTTTAATATTTTTTATTTTTGGAAGTTGGCTTGTCAAAATCTCTTTATATCCGCAGGTGTCATCTTCTTCAAGCCTTTCGAGGTCTTCACATCCTTCGTATGACTGAATTACTAGGCATTCTCCCTATCGCCGTCCAGCCACACGGTAAAGGGGTTTCTTTGATTTTCAATCGAAGCTTACAGCTACATTTATATGAATTATTGCATTCGGTACTTATCAACAGAGTAATCGGCGCTAAACCAATTTTTAATAAATACTTTAAACATAATTTTTATAAAATGATTACGTAATCATTGTCCAAGACCCCTCCCTCCCCATGTAATCAAACATAATCATTTCCTTGACCCCCTCCCACCCCCTAAGTGATTACGTAATATATGGACAGCCCCTAATTTAAATGTAGTGATGGTAGCATTTTAATTATATTTATTTTATGTTCAGTGCTCACACCACAAGGGTTTTTGTCTAGGCTAACCCCTCGGAATTCTGTAACATGACGAACATTTTTCAGTGGTTTGACGTTGGTTATTTCCAAAATATATATATATTTCCGAATTATTGGAATAAACACTTTTTGTAATATATTTACCTGTAAATTAAATGTCTATTGCCAGTTTAGTTCAGCCGCAGTGTCAGTGCAGCAGCTACTGCAACCCTGTCTCTTTTGTAAAGTTAAATTTAATTTAAAATTGAAAATGAAATTTATTTAATTTAAACAGAAATCATTTACACGTTGGTCATGCTCTTCTTATTCTTCACTTGGTTCGCTTACTGCAATATAACACATGCGGAAAATGCTTTTTTCAAATTTGACAATAAATACGGAAATAGGTAAAAAATATCAATCCATTCTAAATAAAATACATTTTTCTTTTTAACATATTTTAAATACGTTCCATAAATTTTTTTAAATACTTGTGTTCCGATACAAAAAAGTGGCATCACTATATATTAAAATCAGCGTCAAAACACTGAAGTGTTTTGCCGAATCAAGTGATTTCACTAGTGATTTACAAAAATGTTAATTTTAATAACTTACTCCAAACTCAGTTGATTTAAAATTGAGCACTTTTTATGAATCTATGACATTTCAAGTGAAGTTCCATTACTGTCTTTAGCATAATCACTGGCAAAATAGTCAGTGTTTTTGAAAACACAGTAAAAAGGTCTATGGCACAAGTGAAATTGAAATCCGAGTGTAGCAGCCATGATAATGTTGCTTTCGGATGAATATAACGGTTTATACAAATTTAAATATTGCCAAACTAGATCAAATGTCTGTGCAAAGTCATGAAAATATGAAAACCGCCTCCATTTGACATCTGCAACTAAAGAATACATAGATTTATTAAACAGGTAACAAAGTGATTTTACTGAAGACATTATTGGCACCCTAAGCCATGACAACAACCGCTGAACGACAGAATAATTTCGAATTTCAAATATCGTTCACGGCGAGCGGCGTTTGAATTCAGAAGAGAATGGGTGCGCATCGTCGCGCTGTGCTTTCTTTTATATGGATGAGTTTATTATTGGATGGTTATGTGTTTGCACGTAATTAATTTATAACTTTTATTTATATGAAATAATAATACACATCTCCATACAATTGCCTTTCGCAGTTACCATGCAAAACTGTCTCTAATAAAGGAGCTGTCCATAATTGTTAGACAAATTAAATAAATATTTGTAGTCTTAAATTTATTTTATCTTTTTCTACTAAATATTTTTATGAACATTAAAAAATTGATTGATCTTTTGGCACTATTAGAACTCTAAGTAGTGAGCAGTTTATGTAAAATTTAAAACTTACTTCAGCATAAGGTTTCTTTATAAGGTGGCAATATTAATTTTGTCTGTGAAAAATGTGAATATCTAAAGTAAGAAGATAGAGTTATTTGCACGAAAATTAAAATGAAATTACAATGTTTTAAATTTTATTCGCGTTCCTAGTGCCTAGTAATTCAGTAATACGAAGGATGTGAAGTAGAGGTGGGCGAGGGCCTGTATTTTAAGGCCCGGGCCCGCACGAAAACAAACGCTTTTTGAGAGGCCCGGCCCGGCCCAGCACGAAACTTATTTACACATATAAGGAAATTCGAAAGACTGCTGCTGAGTGAGGTTCGATGGTAAGATACCAAGAGTCTTGAGTAAGACAGAGATGGCTCGACTTGAGTGAGTTTATGACGTGAGCGCGTATGCAAGAGTAAGTTGAGCTTGGGTATTCGATAGGGTTGCATGATATTTAAAAATATCGTATCAGTGATATATCGTTTTTCAAAAATATATCAAATTGATAAAAATATTTATCACCCAAAAATATCGATATATCAAGTATTTTTGATATTTAATTTTTATATATTTATTTGTTTTTCATTAACCAAAATTTAACTCCAAAATTATATATATGTATAATAAATACATAATTATATCTTTTGTGTATATCAGCATATGCATCTGCATAAAAACATATAAAATCCTGATTTTATTTCGCCTATTAAATCTCTTACACGGAATACACGAATTCCCCAGAAAAACATCAGACACACGCATGTGTGTATTTCCCCGAAATTGTGAACCCTTGGCACAATTTCGGCGAAATTCACACATGCCGATGCCTGTTTTAAGGTGAGACAGTAAGTTCGACGAGTTGCCGCTCGTTTTGACAATTTTACTGCAAATGTTGCAGGTTGCAGAATGATTTTTAACTTCCGAAAAAAACTTTTTGCCGCGCTCATCTTTACAGGAAGTTAGGTCAAATCAAAGTGACCAATTAGGAAATATCAAAATATATAAAAAAAATCGCGGTATTCGATATATCAGGGGAAAAAATATCATGATATAAATATTTATTTTTATAAAAAATATCGATATATTGATATTTTGATATATTATCAACAACCCTAGTATTCGAACCAAACGGAACTCGCTGTGCAGCTGCGAAAATCAATAAAAGCATCAAGATGGAAAACATACCCTTGCCGCCGACATATACATATATATCAAAAATCGCAGAAAACGTGATTACGTAATATATGGACAGCCCCATAATAGTTTTTGTATGTGTGAACAAAAATCTTATTAGATGGGTTATTACAGCCCATTGCTAGCATGTGCTTCATATGTAATAGCTTTCGGCATTTTAACAAACGCTTTCTTTAATTTCACAACTCCAAACGATTAGTGGTAAAACTAGGGTTGTTGATAATATATCAAAATATCAATATATCGATATTTTTCTAAAAATGATATATTTATATCGTGATAATTTTTTTGCCCAAATATCGAAATCACGATGTTTTTTTTGATATTTTTGATATTTTTCCTTGGTCAATCTAAATTCAAAGCGTCGATTGAAACTTTCAATTTAAACTTAAATTAAATTTGAAATTTGACAGAAGAATAAACGGAAAAATGAATGTTAAATCAAATTACACAAACATAACAGGCGGCATCGCGAAGTACATTCATTGTGAGAAAACAATTAAAACCAGCGGTAATTCATCGAATCTGTCGTCGCACTTGCGTAATAAGCATAGCGAAATTTTTCGCAATTTTTGACGGACATACACGTAAAGTAAAGAGTGTTTTTAAAATCTTTAAATTCTGCCAATTGGGCTTGATGTTACATTTAGATACATATAAGACATAAGACATGTATATATATACAGTGGCGTGCAAGACTGACTACATGTTTGCAACTACTGACTTTGGCTTCGCATAAAAAGTTATTAGTGAAGTAAAGGAGCCCAAATTTTTGTGTTTATTCTTTGAATCTTTATTAACAAAATCTTATACAAAATATTACAAAAATACTAATTGGTTTATTTAGGAAATAAAACCAAAAAACTCGCATGTACTCAGTTATGCTCATTTTGAACACTTTTCACCAAACGTTTTTTTTAATACTTGGTCCAAAGACCGATATTTGTTATTGTGATATTTATTCATTCTGGTATATTTTCTACCAAATTTGGTATTATTTATTTTAGAATAGCTCTCCATTCGTGCTGGACTCGTTGTTGTATCTTGCGTTAACTTGCTGGTACTGATTCGTAGAGTCCCAATCATTTTCTCATTATCGACCACAAATTTTCGATCGGATTGAGATCAGGACTCTGTGCTGGCCACTCCTTTAACTTAAAATGTTGCTTTGCGATCCATTCTTTGAAGATTTTGGACGTGTGTGTTGGACCTCCATCTTGTTGAAATGTGATGTCTCTCCCCTTAGATGCCCATTTGTCAACAAAATCGCAAATATGGGTTTGCAAAATATCTGGAAAGTCTTCCTTTTGCATAGTAACATCTATTTTCAAAATTGGTTCAACGCTCCACCAAGTAGAACAGCTCCAGGTCATGACATTTCCTTCTCAGTGTTTTGCAGTTCCTTGTACGTGGCGTCCCTGCAGCGACTAATCAGGCTTCTTCCAACAATATTGTTTACAATCCGACTGGAATCGATTCAATTTCGTTTCATCAGACCATATAACTATTTTCCAGTCGTCCAGTTCCCAAGCCTGAAGAGTCGTTGCAGATAGGCTCATTTACTTCACTAATAACTTTTTATGCGAACCCAAAGTCAGTAGTTGCAAACATGTACTCAGTCTTGCACGCCACTGTATATATTGATTAAAAATATAATTAAAAATGTAAGTTTATAAAACTTATTTTCTTTTTATTATCCAGGAAAAAACATTTTTATTAAAAAAAATCAAAAATATCAAATTTATCGATATTTTTCGGTGATATTTAGAAATATTATTATCATATTATTTGATAAAAACAATATCATCGATACGATATTTTTAAAATTTTCGACAGCCCTAGGTAAAACTTCAGCCAACTTATCAATCTTCGATGACACTTTCGATTAGAAATAAATTCACGTTCATTCAAATGAACATAACCATCGGCAAAAATAGAACAAGCTCCGATATTTTCATGCTATAAAGCATGTACATATGTAGGTCAAGATAGCTCCGCAACTTTAGCGTCACATATCGATACAAAAATATCGGATAAAAAAACTTATTTTCGCTTTTTTACGTGATATTTAATCTTAAATTAAGAAAGTTCAAAGAAAAACAAAAGAAAACTAAATTATCTTTTTATTAAATCAAATTTCGTCAAATTGCATGCAGTATTTATGCACTAAAATCGTGAATGAAAAATTGGTGTAGCAACATTTGTGCCAATATCTCGACTTTGAGTTGTTGGCCAAATCGACTTATGACAAGTTTTATGAATATTTCGAGATATTTCTTGAAAAGTACAATAACCTCAGCTCCAGCCCCATACAAATAGAGCACAAAAAATCAATGTTGCCGATTAATGACCATATGTTTTATGAGGTTTATTTTTTATTCTTTATTGAGAGCGACTGCTCTGGTTATGGGTTCGGTATAAATTAAAACTTATTATTTTTCCTTCGTCATTATTGCTGTCCTCATAAGTAACCATAGAGCCAATTATTTGGAGATACTTTTCAGGCACAGAGTGTCTGTCAGACACTACATTTTTAATAAGGTTAGTGCACTTGGTTCTGTGCAATTTAACCTTCTTGGCGTCAAAATGTGTTTTACTAATTCACTTAGGTGGCTACATAGCTATCGCAGCTTCTTGGCGACGAGTTTCTGAAGATTTGACCGGCTCGAAACAAATTTTACTTTGTTTCACTAAACTTGATGTATTTTTCGTATGTTTTTTGTCGTCATGTGCACTCTTAATAGGTCAATTTTACAGTTAATACTGCATTTGCAGTATTTGAAATAAGCCTTGTTAATGTCTGAATTATGTCGGCTAATCCAATCTTTAAAATCGGGCTGCAGTAGCCAACAGTCCCGAAACTTTTGCTTTTACATTTTTTTGACATTTTTAATTTAATAGTTTAAGAGTGCTTAAGCAACTATTTTAGAAAAATAAAGAATTAATATTAGATTTAAAAAAGGACAGATTTCCGGATGAAAAATCTAAAAATATGACAGATTTCAGGTATGCGGATGATTTTCAATTTTTTTCCGGATGAAGCGTTAAAAACAGGACAGATCTGTCCGGAAAAGGACAAATTGGCATCACTGATGACCATGCCAACGGCAACCTGCCGCATCAGCACTTCTTACTAGCTCTCTCTGAGCGGCCAGCAACAGCGGGATATGTGTCAACAATACGTTCGGCAATGACGCAAGTTGCATCAGCTGCGGCGTCAGCCGCCTTAGCTTGCCCGTTAGCGAGACTTCGCTTCAAAGCCAGCGCAAGCATTATAGGAGTCAATGCATTTAGGTTAACTTCTCCCTTGTTTAACTGCGAGACGTCTTCGGATCGCTCAAGTTGTTCTGCTAGAGATGCGAGTCTGCTAGCTTCTTTCCTCAACTTAGACCTTTTGCGCCAGATAGAGATCATGACCAGCCCGCTCGTAATCAGAACCAGTGTAATAACACCACTTATGATGGGTCTTGCGACGACCTTCTCTCTCAACCCACCGATGTAGCGAAGGTTATCAACGTCTAGCTGATGGAGAAGCGAAAGGCTCAGTTCGTTCTTGAACTCGAAATGTTAACGATTGAGACAGCAGCCACTGAAGGTGTCTTTTTCAGCTCGCTGCGTCTGTTAGCGAAGCGGGTTCTGTTAATGAACACCTCATCATCGAAGTCCACAAGAATGGTGCCTGATACCGTTTTGAGTTGGTACGGTACTCCCGCTTATAACGGCGGTGGCTTCGTTGATAACAATTAATCCATCGTCAATTTTTGCCACTAACTACTCCAGGTAGCCAGGTCGAGCGGAGCAGTGTGCCGTGGTTGAGCGCACGTATTTCCTCGATGCTTCCTGGAGAACGCAGTCCTCACAGTTTCACCACAGGTGTCGACAGCGATGAATTCTCTGTTACAGTCTGCCATTACATCACCTCCTTCGAAATATACTATAGTAAGCTATTGTTCTTTTGAACAGGATAAACTCGAATTTTGTTACATATTAATTTGGGTTTTGGGTTTTAATTAGGTGTCATTATTTTGCAAAATTTTTATGCTAGAGACCTTAAGCAAATCTGTCAAGCTTACGTCGGTGAGATCTGTTCAACATCGACCTCGTTAAGGATGGTGGGGTAATCAAATTTTATTTTGCAAGAGCTATAGCCATAATCAGACTTTGTAGGTCTGATTCATTCTGTTCTTTGTTAGCATAATCTGATACCGAACATCTGAATTGATTTCATTAGGCCGGGAAAGTTCTCGTGTACAGTTCGTGAGCTCATTTATTCTTACTTGAAACTTTGAATTTATTTATATTTGACTATGCTCAGCTTCTATTAGTTTATCTAGCCTAAACTTAACTTGTTTCCAATCATCAAAATCTGGATTACCTGCAATCACCTTTAAAGCCTTTCTGTCACTGGCCACTACAAAACTTCAGAACTGGAGGTGTCGATTGGCCATGGGTAAGTGCTTACCTTGCCGATTACTACATGGGTACTTACTAAAGTGACCCTATAGTAAACGAACGTCGAACCACCTAGTTAATAAATATATTAAAGCCTAAGAACAAAATAACGGCAAGCATCGCTTTCGTTTTTGTTATTTTGTGGAAAGGGCATACACAAGATTAAAGACAAAACTTCGATTATGCTTTACATCGCTGTTTGTTTACGCGTATTTGTTTTATGTTGTGCTATTCTTTTGCTCAAACGCAGCTGTGTTTCCTGGCTGATGAAATTTTTGCAAGCATTTGAGTTGAGAAGTGCAAAGCGGATCCGCGATCAATTATTAGGTGAGTTACTTAAAAAATAATTTATGTATGTCTTATATGTTTAATGTGTAAAATATTAAATAAACAGATAATAAAAGAACGTCAAGCAGTTAGCATAATGTATAGTTCTACAGTGGAAAGCGACAATGTGCCTAAAGATGAGGAAGTGGAAATTATAACAGAAAATCTACGTTATGGAAATATTGACAGGGGATTGCGACACTAAAAAAAGAGTACAATTTCTTTGGCGTTGTGTGTATTTTAAAAGACATTTATTTAATAATCATTATCCACTTCAATCTATTAAAACTTTTTGAATCCTTTTTATTTCAATAACTGAGGACCAGTTGAGAAAGGTGTTGCAGCTAAAAAAAAAAAAACACGATATTTTAGACTCTCAAGTTGCCTTAAAGTAATAAAAGTATCCGACTTATTATAACAAAGAAAAATTTAAATGAAATATAAACTGTATTTGCAATTGTAAATTTTTTAAAATTTATAATGGCCGACCCATGGGGTCCGATGTTAGTAGTTACTTCAACGACCCTTCCATGGGGTCTAATATAAGTACTTTCTTTAAAGGCCCTAATATGTTGCACTATTTCACTAGTTCGTGGGTAATCGAGGTAGTGGCGGACATTTCATACAAAAACGGAAATTAAAGAACGCATTGGTAGGTGCCACTTTGTAAGCAGTGGTGGTCTCCTGGTAAGTGCTTATTTCACCAGCAACGAACTAGCGCTCAGAACTGCAGGTACCTGCAAGCGGTCGCTTGGGCCGCTCAAATTTCTTTGTTGGGCCTAAAAGTAGGCAAAGTTATTTTTGGCTATTGGAAAACGCCAGCGCCACACAGTGGGCGATTTGGTCTCGCTAGCGGCATTTAATTAATAACTTCTTTACTAAAATAGATGTCTTCAGGAGTTTTTTTCACTGATCAGAGAAAAGTCATAGATTTTTATAAGTTAAAAACATTTTTTTTTAAATTTGTTTTAATTTTTTTTTAATTTAAAAAGAAAATTTGTTAAATATAAAATTTTGTTTTACTTTTATTTTTTTTTAAACTTCAATTAACAAATTTCATAAATAAACTTTATCTAAAAAATGATGGAATGATAGAAAAAATGGGATAACTTCTGAGTGCAATACTAAAAAGATCCCTTTTGGTACTAACACTGTGCCTAAAAAGTACCATAGTTTGAAGGTTAGCAGGTAATAGCAGTTCATATTACACATTTTGGACGCCACTGATTCAAACTTTCGGCTAATAAAAGAGTTAGACTGAATCCACTTGAATCCAATAAGTTAGACTCCACGAAAGACAGGTGCACGCTAATCCGAACTCGTTGTTAATACACTGAATTACCACTATGTTTTATGAGCTACACATTTATAGACCGGTCACAAACATTGTTTTTTTTGTAATACATACCTTGAAGATAATAAAAGCCAAATAATAAAAGGCCAAATCCTTTTAACAAATTTAATAAAATTGTAAATTTCCGAGGAACTCGAAATTAATGCTGGAAAAAGAATTTTCTAGAGCTCTTTGCAAAATCATATCGTGTGTTTGACCGTTCACAGCTGATGATCGTAGAGCTTTTAAAACGCTTTGATAAATATAATCAAAGCATCTGTCGTCGACTTGTGAAAAAATATCAACGCTTTTTAAAATTTGAATTAACTGCTGCTAGCGAGACCAATCGCCCACTGTGCGCCACGGGCCGTGGCGTGTTGCCAGAGTCGCTTTTCCCCGTCAAAACTGGTTTAATTCAAATGCCATCTGATTGAAAAAATTGCAAACAGCGGGCAGCGGGAATTTTGGCTTTTTTAGATTTTGCCCAAAATTATGGAACTATATTTGCTGTAGCTGTTCTGTCGATGCTTGCCAACATTTTTAGTAACAAATCGATTGTATAGTGTTGTAAAGCAATCTCAAAGAACACGTCAATTCTTATCGTCACTAAAGGCAAAAGTGAATTTATCTAAAGTTCAGTGTGTTTTGATTGATAAAAAAAATGCCAAAAGACTTTAAACAAAAATATCGGGACGACACGGACGACAGTTACTGCAAATGTATAATCACCGCAAAACTCTCTGATTTGCGCACCAAAAGCATAAATGTGCTAGGGCCGGCTTTATGCAAAAACAAACCAAATAGATTTTGTAAATTTGACGGTCAAGACGATGGAGCAAGAAGCAGTGCTATGTTTTTTGTGGCCGACCATACATTGTTGGCTCATTTGGATCATTTAGGAAACCTAGTCGTTAAATACTTTAAAGACGACAGCGCTATCCGTTTTTCTGCATTTACAGTTAAGGCTTGCGCAGACTTGACAAATGCTGCTATATATAATATATACCGTTCCTAATAAATTCCTAAAAATGATAGGAACCTGATGAACATATGACAATAAAAATGAGAATGAGGATAGTTAGTAATGAAATTCTGCAAATATTGTGAATATTAGGGCAGCTGCTGTACAAATACTATACATTCCATATGTTTCATTATAACCGTTTTCGTGCGGTCACCTATCAAACTATCAGAAAAATATAGAGAATCCAATGAATTGAAAAATTTGCTTTTTATAGTTTTTTTTTCTAATTTTTCAACTCTTTTGCATCGTTCTTCCCGTCAAAATCAGTTTTTTCTCAACAAACGTTGGCAACAATGCACTATGGGGCATTTTCCATTTGAGCTGGCATTTAGGCGTTTTTGAAAAGTGTTCCAATTAGAAAAACTTTAATGTCAATGCATTAACAGAACATCAAACTGTTATGGCTCGTACCAAAACACGTATATCTAAGTTTGCATATTTTTTGAGTGAACTTTGTTATTCATTTATTTATGTTGAAAGCTATTAACAAAAAAAAGAAGTGATGGATAATACTACTACTATATGTTAAATGTAAATAATTAATCAAATTGTGTGTGTTTATACTAATATTTTGCAAATTTTTAAAAGCTTTTAAGCTGGATTTTGAAGAACAATTTTCAACTTTGGAGAGGATTTTGAAAATGAAGTTAGAAAAAGTTAGCAAAACCTTCAAGTGTTGTATGTTGTAGTGTTGTCAATTCTTAATCCACCAATAGTTGTCTTTTTCTGCATTTTTGCGCACAATTGGCGCAATTCGCATTTTCTCAGAGAACCTCACGTTTTCCAACACCGATTGATCCGATCGGAAAAAATTTGCAGTGCACATCCGGGATAGGATTTACATTATGTCTACCAAGAATGGGGTCTTTTGCTCTAAAACTGCTCAAAATATTTAATTTTTTTCAAAATTTTGTGGGCGGAAGGGGCGGGGAAAAATTCTAAGGGGCGTGTCGAATTCTGAAGGGTAAGTACATAGTGGTGTAAAAATTTTATAATACTAACTGCATAGGTGTCCGTAATGTTCAATTTTTTGATTTTTGTAGGCGGTAGAGGTGTTGCCACGCCTACTTTTATTTCTTGGGAATAAAGTAACACACATAATAACGAAAACTGCAGTAAAAATCTCTTATGGTTTACTCGTAATATTAAATGCCAGCTAAAATGGAAAATGCCCCATAGTGCAATGGCCACGGCACTATGTGTTAAAAAGTAGTTAATGTTATATATTTATTAAAGTTATGTTTATATATGATAAAAATAAAATTTTTGTTAAATATTAAATGTAGAATAATTGTTTAGTGTAGTATAAACTGTTAGGATAATTGTATTTTGTTAGCCAAAAATGTATTAGCGTCATCTGTGTGTGGGGCTTTGAAACATCGCTTACAGATTTTAGCGATAGATGCATCTTAAGGCAGTGAATGTCAAAGAATGGGAAGATAAGAATGCATCAAAGCTTAATGTCCGATTGACAAGCCATTTTTTTCATTCGTGATGGGTTTCTAGCAAGTCGCTTGTTAATTTTGTCTTGGCAATTCGCGCAAACTAGAGGGAAAAATATATTGTAAAATAAAGTGTGACGATAGCCAACTAAACGACAAAAGTTAAGTTAAGTTAAGTTTTTAAGGTGCTGTCTAAAATGGCAGGGTAAATATTGCTCACGGCAGATGTAAAGTTTACATATGGGTAATTCCATGGCGAAATTTGTCCCGTGCAAGACTTTTTACAGTGCACTGCAGTGAAAATTACATAAACTGAAACAATTTTATTCTTAAAGCTCTAGATAAACACTATATTTAGAGCTAAGATTGATTTTGGAACTTGATCTGTTTTCCGATATAATATATAATTGCGCTCATTTTTGGATTTGCTTACGAATTGGGTAATTTTTTCAATTATCACAACAGAAAAAAACAAAACAAAAAGAAAATTCCAAAACCATTCTTAGCTCTAATTAAAGTACTTATCTAGAGCTAAAAAATAAACTTTTCTTATTTTCAAAATTGTTTCAGTTTATGTTATTTTTAATGTAAAGACTCTCGCACGGGACAAATTCCGTCATGGAATTACCCATATGAATATTAATGCTCTGATTTTTTTAAATCAGACGGCATGATGTGATAATTTTTTTGGAAGTTAAGCCACCAAACGAATCTCATCCACACCGCACCACGGCAGCAAAAGCTAGCACGAAAGCTTTATCACGACCGCTTCGAAAGCTGAAGCAGATCAGCTGATAGCTGCAAGCGAGGGACCAATTTCTACGATCTGGCAGAAATTAAGAGGAGCGATTTGCAGCGATACTGCGCCGCCGCCACCTCAAATTTCCTGGAAGTTGTCACCGAGAGGGATAACAAGAACGCCAGCATTACCACTGTTGTATTGGTGCAATTGACAGTACGACCAAATGCATAAGTGTCTTCGTACATCCCGGGATTTGGCGCAGCTGCGTGCTTATGGATGTTTTTGTTATTTAATGTACATCGGCGTTGTTCCTTTTGGGCCTTCTGCCATTTAATTAGTGCTTCTTTCTATTCTATTTTGTCCAATTGATGTATTGTTTGCGTACATGAATATATGGTAGCCGAAAATCTGTTTTGCGAATTTGCATATGTACACATGGTATATTATACTATGTAACCGATGCAAATAAACTTCAATAGTTACTATAAATTTGTCCTACATATATTTTGTCCGTAAACACTTTTGTTTTCTGTGAAGATTTGCGATTTTAAAATTGTATTTATATTTGTTTACAAAACAAATGGAACATCTGGCATAAAAGCTCAGATCACCATTCTAGTAGAAAGCTTTTGTCAGGGCTTTACATTTTTGCTCCACAGCTGAAACAACAACAACAACAAAACAACACACACCCACACACATATCACCGGCTGTGAAAGATCTTTCGTCGCTGGAGAATGGTGTAAGTGAGCTAACAGAGCTTTTTGTCATTGAATCTGTTGAATGCAAGATTTATAGTCCGAAAGAATTTTTTTTATTTTGCTAGCAGCTTAATTTCGCTGCACATGAGAAACCTTAAGTTTCTTGGGGTAGTCCATTGTCAAGCTATGATATGGATTCATAATTAAATAGTTTTTTTAATTGTATAAAAACTATGAGTAAATTATAGTTCCATATCTAAAAATCGCCGTATGAGTTATTTTCTATTTATATCTATTACGCATATTTATTCTATTTATCTATTTATTTAGTTTTAAGCATTTAAGATATAATTTAGCTTTAATATTTCCACGTATTTCTTTCGTATTCCGTCCATGTTTTCTTTGGTTGCCTTAATTGCCGTTTCTTTATGTATCTTAGTTTAAATAAATTGTTTTTATGTTTATTATGTGTTATTGATTTTTCAAATTTGGAACCATGTACCGTTTGTATGAGGAGAGTTGAGTGACGAGGAGTTTCTCTGAGGGATCCTGTCATTTAAATTGATTTTTACGTTGGCTTTGCAGGATCATGGTAGGGTGGGCGTCTGCACCAATAGGTGCACCTTTTCCTCTCCAACTTAGGTACGCAAATATTTTAATAATGTAGTTAATCTACGGAAAGGATTTTTTATGCTCTCGTCCATCCGAGCAACAACAACCGTAGCGATTGCGTACGCCTTTCATAGCGTTACATTTACATCAGCTTCCTTCAGCGAACTAGCTTCGTTGCACATTACATGTTGATGCTTCTCGCGTGTCTATCGTGAACCCTTAGTGTCTCAATTACCGTCCTAATGGGTTTTAAGTCTTCAGTAATTATTATACCCACTACCCATAGGGTAGAACGAACAGGTAGAACGTGGTATCTCCGACCCTATAAAGTATATATATTCTTGATCAGCGTCAACAGCCGAGACGATCTAGCCATGTCCGTCTGTCCGTATGAGACATTGGATCTCAGAGACTATAAGAGAAAGAGCTATATTTTTTCGACAGTATTTGCTATGTTTACACGCAGATCTAGTTTGTTTCAAATTTTACCACGCCCACTTCCGCCCCCGCAAATCAAAAATAGAATAACAAGCGTAATTTTAAAGCTAGAGTTGCGAATTTTGGTATATACAATAATTACTATAGTAGTTATGATTTGGTTGCGATCAGATAAAAATTGTGGAGTTATTAAAGAAATACTTTTGTATGGGCAAAAACGCCTACTTACTAGGGCTCTTAGGTGCTTTGACTGACAATCTGGTACATTGTGCCGTCTATGGTATATTTTGAATGGTGTACTATATCGATATACCAAACATACCATTCGGTACATTTTAGTATTTTCGGTATATTTTGAAAATAATACCGCAATATTTTGCCTTTATTAAAATGGGTAGCGGGTATCTCAAAGTCGAGCACACTCGACTGTAACTTTCTTACTTGTTTGTCTTAGATGTATTTGTTCCACTAAGGTCAATTGTTTCTCTGTCTCTTCTACAAATACATCGTATGAAGTCAAGTTCGTCGAATGTCCAAGGTATCTGTACTCGTCCCAAACTACTACGACCCCATCTACTATCGGTATGTAATTAGCATTAGAGTAGTCTGTCATAGTTATTCCTGATTCCGTCCGTGCAATAAAGGTCCCTAGTCTCCAGATGCTTTGCATAGGGTAGAAGGGTGTTATAACTTTGAGCGATCTAGCCATGTCTGTCTGTGTGTCTGTCCGTCTGTCCGTTTGAACACCTAGATCTTAGAGACTATAAGAGATAAAGCTACAATCTTTTTCGACAGCATTTGTGATCAAGTTTGTTTCAAATTTTTGCCACGCCCACAAGCATAACTTTCAAGCTACAGCTGGTGCATACAATAGTAACTATAGTATTTATGATTTCTGGAAATTTGATTGCGATCAGGTAAAATTGTGGAAGTTATTAAAGAAATACTTTTGTATGGGCAAAAACGCCTACTTTCTAGGGGTCTAAGTTGCTTTGGCCGACAATCTGGTATATTGTGCTGTTTATGGTATATTTTCAATGTGGTTCTATATCGATATAACAAATATACCGTTTGGTATATTTTTCGTAAATTTGTATATTTGGTATGTTTTGAAAAATACCGCAATATTTTGCTTTTATTCAAAATGGGTAGCGGGCACACAGTCGAGCACACTCAACTGTAACTTTCTTACTTGTCATTTGTTTGAAGGCGCACACTAACACACACTATTTATTGTGAGATTTTACGTGCGGTGTTCCGTGCGCACGGAATTTAACACATACGAAGTTTAACCCGTTGGGCGCCTATTAACTAGATTCGAATATAAGTTTCATAAGGCTTGCTTTTTATTCTTTATTGAGAGCGACTGCTCTGGTTATGGGTTCGGTATAAATTAAAACTTGACAAACTTCAGATTCATTTATATTACTCATGCCCATGCCAACGGCAACCTGCAGCATCAGCGCTTCTTACTAGCTCTCTCTGAGCCGCCAGCAGCAACTATATATGTGTCAGCAATACGTTTGGCAACGACGGAAGTTGCATCAGCTGCGGCGTTAGCCGCTTTAGCTTGCCCGTGGCCTTAGTCAGCGAGAAATCGCTCCAAAGCCAGCGCAAGCATTTTAGGAGTCAATGCACTTAGGTTAACTTATATAAGAAAGATTTCTAACAATTTTGGTTGAAATCCTTACAGCGGTTTTGAGCAAATTTAACTTTTTAACCCCCAAAATCAAGTTCATTTCGCAGATGCATCAAATAGCTGGAACCAGCATGGAACAAGTCAGGCCAGAGCGGACTCAAAGCGGAAAACTTTGGTTTTAAATAACACCCTTGGACTTTGGCGGGACTTTAAATACTTGCAGAAAATAACTAAATGAAACAACTATAACTATTATTTAATATTACATTTTAATATTATATTTACATATACATTGATTTATTATAATTAATAAACATACGCACTTTATAATCTTATTTAAATCGTAATTTTGCAGTTTACTTGACCACTGTTAGCGGCAAAACAATATGTTAACACTATCATTAAATTATTCTTCATATTTGCAACTTGTCGTCCATGTCGCGCTATTTTATTCTATTCGAATCAAATAGATAAATATTTTGTTTTCTTTTCTATTGAAAATTCAACTTTTGTGATTATTGCGAAAATTACAAATCAATTGAATTTGGCATCATAACAATGCTTAACATCTGCGAAGCTAATACTAAGTTAGCGTCGAATTTTTGTTTTGCAGATTTTCCAATATTTTGACTATTTACATATATATATATGTATGTATGTTATTTTTAATTTAACTAAAAAAAAACATTATCAACTTTAACTGAAAAAAACTATAAACTATTGTGCCATATATGATAATAATAATATATGTGGGATATTATACTTCTGACAGGCTTCATCGCATATCCTAATTACACTTGATCACTGCCCCTTGATTTCTGTGGCACCACAGTATATTGTACATTTACACACATATATTCTAGATCATCGTTAGCAGATGAACTGTTGAACTATACATTTTAAACAGCTTTTGTTATTGTTGCACGCAGATAAAGTTTGTTTTAGTTTTTCCGCGCACACATCGATGTAGATTCGGCATGTATGATAACTAAAATAATTATGCGCAGAAAATATGATTCAAATCATTTAACTAGCTAAATTTCATTTCATACTGCAAATTATTTAACTATTATATATTTTTCATAAATTTTTATTAACAATGTAAAGCTGAAAAGATGTCGAATTTAAATTCGTTGAATTTCGCATTCACACAAATTCAATATTACTATACGATTGCATTTGTGACTGATATTGATCAAGCATTCACAGATTTATGTGTTGAAATGGTTAACGTTTCCGGAGTATTCTTATTAGTGAATTTGTGGAAGTTCAAGTTCCGTTGTGGCAAAAGAAAAAACATGTGAAAATTAGCTGTGAAATCGCTGGAGAAGCTGCTTAATTATGGAGTTATATACAACTTAGTTATAAGTATTTGTTTCCATATCACTTACAATTGTCAAAACTCGGATAACAAGCAATTTTAAAGCTGTTTTGGTCTATGCAATACTAATTATAGTTTCTGTGACTCCTTAAAATTTGGTTGCGATCAGATAACGATTGCCGAAGTTATTAAAGAAATACTTTTATATGGCAAAAACGCCTAAGTCGGCGTCTTAGGGTCTTAGTTGCTTTGGCTGACAATCTGGTATATAGTGCCGCATATGGTATATTTTGAATGTATTATCATATCTTTAGTATTTCTTGGTATAATATTTCGGTATATTTTAAGAATAATGCCGCGCTGCTTTGCCTTTTTATACCCGCTACCCATAGGGTAGAATGGTATTATAACTTTGTGCCGGCAGGAAATGTATGTAACAGGTAGAAACAGGCATCTCCGACCCTATAAAGTATATATATTCTTGATCAGCGTCAACAGCCGAGACGATATAGCCATGTCCGTCTGTCCGTCCGTCCGTATGAAAGACTGGAGCTCAGAGACTATAAGAGAAAGAGCTATAATTATTTTTCGACAGCATTTGTTATGTTTGCACGCAGATCAAGTTTGTTTCAAATTTTTGCCACGCCCACTTCCGCCCCCGCAAATCAAAAAATCGATTAACAAGCGTAATTTTATAATTTTATATACAATAATTATAATTTATATATACAATAATTACTTTAGTAGTTATGATTACTGAAAATTTGGTTGCGATCAGATAAAAATTGTGGAAGTTAAATTTAAACGCCTACTTACTAGGGGTCTGAGTTGCTTAGGCCGACAATCTGGTACATTGTGCCGTCTATGGTATATTTTGAATGGTGTACTATATCGATATACCAAACATACCATTTGGTATAAATTTAGTATTTTTTAGTATTTTCGGTATATATATATATATATAATATATGTGTGTGTGTGTGTGTGTATGTTTCTGCACTTACATCAATTTACGTGCCATCATATATTTTTCAATATATTTTAACTTTAACTTTATAAATCACTTGTTATACTGCAGCAATTTAGCAGAACATACAATATTATTCCGTTATGTTCCAGAGTTGCCATCAAGCTTTCATAAAGCGTGGCCCAACTTTCGGCCGATATATGTACGTGTTGACGCCATGGTAATATTAATTTGGTAATAATCACTAAAATTTAGTTTTCTCGAGAACGGTTCTAACGATTTGAATAAAACAAAATGCGAATTGTTTATGTTTATATTACAACAATGCGCGGCTTCCTGACATAGTCTAGAAGAGCGTATAATCGAAAATGTAGATGTACATTTGAATTTTCTCGGAAGCTATGATAATTTGCTATGTGGTATATATTGGGAAATGATACATATGTTAATTATATATTTTTAAGGTATTGAGCAATTATGTACATGGTCAAATTGTTGAAAAATCTGCAAAACAAAAATTCGACGATTAGAACATTAAAATTTAATATTAAATAATAGTTATAGTTGTTTCATTTTTTATTTTCTGCAAGTATTTATCATAAAGTCCCGCTAAAGTCCAAAGGGTGTTATTTAACAATAAAGTTTTCCGCTTTGAGTCCGCTCTGACCTGATTGGTGAAATGAACTTGATTTTGCGGGTTAAAAAAGGTAAATTTTCTCAAAAACCGCTGTAAGGATATCAATCAAATACCTATCTTCCTTACATCTACGAACGCATAATGCGCGCTATGGGCGACAACAAATTAAAAAAAAATGTGGTCATTAATCGGCAAAATTCTTTTTTTGTGCTCTTTTTGTATGTGGCTGGAGCTGAGGTTATTGTACTTTTCCAGAAATATCGCGAAAACGGCTCTAGCGAAATTTATGATTCTATGAGGGTATATTCATAAAACTATAATCTATAACTTGTCATAAGCCGATTTGTTTGACAACTCGTCAAAGTCGAGATATAGACAAAAATGTTGCCACCCCAATTTTTCATTCACGATTTTAGTGCATAAATACTGCATGCAATTTGACGAACATGGATTTAAAATAAAGATAATTTAGTTTTTTATTGTTTTTCTTTTGAACTTTTTTAGTTTAAGATTAAATATCATGTAAAAAGCGAAAATAAAAGTTTTTATCCGATATTTTTGTATCGACATGTGACGCTAAAGTTGCGAAGCTATCTTAACGTACATCCATAAAGAATATTTCTCTATTAAAACAAACCGTTTATGTCGCAAATTCATTTAAAACTAGAGTAGATGAATTTTAAAATAAGCTATATTTCAAGCTATAAGCAAATTTTACAAGCTTTTCCATTTTCAAATATGTTAGAACTATATAACTAAACTGGCATCACTAGTAGAAATATATTTTTGTTTGTGCCGATAATTTTATAGGCATCTGTTCAGCAATATAAAAAAATCCTTATGATGCATCACCTGTACGCCCGGTTGCCACTTTTGGTACAAATGTACCAAAACTGGTACATTTTTATGCGTTGGTACATTGGATCACTTTTTTCATATTGATACATTTTCAATATGCCTAGTCTAGTATTTAAATTTTTCATAAAATTTTATGTTCACACATATTTTTTAACAAGTGGCTCTGTTCCACCAGACATAAATTTTGTATCAGTTAGAAATTGAACCATGACTAACCCTGGAAAATATCGCATACAGTCGATTTGCGATGTTTCGTGTCAATTGAGAAAATATGTATGCGCCAATCTAAGGTCCACGTAAAGAGTTATTTATTGTGAATCACAATTTGTGATTCAGCCAAATTTCTAAGCGAAGTAGAACTTGCCATAGTACCTCTAATGAAAACCTTTAAAAATTTATACAATGGTGATCCTGATTATATAATATCCCAATGCAACCAACTCCGTCTTTCTTTAAATCAGGGGAAAAAAGAAAATATTCGTAAATTTTCGGCAGACATTGAAAGTAAAAAACGGTGTTGACGAACCGCTGTTTAGGAACTTAATAGAATTCATAAACAACTTGATTTCGTTGCCACACACCTCTATTGCTGCAGAGCGAAAGTTTTTGAAATTTCGTTAATGAAAACTAAATTATCAAATAAATTACAATTTAAGACTTTAAATAACATAATATTGCAAGGAATTGATTGATTGTAAAGACCTTCACTATGTTTGGTCTACAAAAGACTGCTCATTTTAAAAATTAACTAAGATTGTTTAAAATTTGATTTATTATTATTCAAGTGAAAGTTCTGTTTTTGTTTTCTTTATGTTTGAAAAGTATAATTGATTAAATAAAAGTTCTGTTTTTGTTTTCTTTTATATGTGTATAATAAAACATAATTTTAAAAAAACGTTAACAAAATATAGTATCAAAAAATACCGCAAAAAAATTGTGGTACATTTTTGCTAAAATTTGTGCATTTTTCAATATTTTGGTACACAACATTTTTTTGGAATGGCAACCGTGCCTGTACGTGATCATGCACGTGAGTCCTTAGGCGTTTTACATACTATAGCTTTCCTGGTAGCGACTATACAAGAGATTCTGCACTAAAGGATGTTTTCCAATTTCTATCACTATTGGGCTTTGGAAAAATCACGAGAAAATAGAGAAAACGACGAAGCGACAAAACAATACCTTTGCACTATGGTCCAATTTTTTTTGGCATAAAGTCGAAATGTTGATGATAATGGTTTTTATTTTTATAATTTCTTAAAGTTAATATATCTAACATATAAAATCTTAAAAATAAAGCTTTAAAGGCTTAGCTGAAAATTTTTAAGAGCTTTTAAATGTACACAATCGATTAGCTGCTTAAGATTAAAAAATTGGCGCCAAATTATTCAGTTTACGTTTGTGAGTCAAAATACGAATTCTCTGTCCAAAAATACTAGATAATAATAGAAGCTAAAGATCAAAGTACATATATATGTACTATTAACTGTATATAGTACATATGTAGTGTAAGTTTTCGACTTAATGGTCAATTTATGTTTTTTTAGAAAACTAACATGCATCATGGAACAAAACTAACATGGAACAAAACTAAAACCCAACCTCTGTTAACAAAAACAAAGTACGACAGCTTGTACAGATGAATGCCATCATTCATTGCTAATTTACACTTTACACAATATTCAGGAACGTTCGAGTTTTATTATAGCGATCTTATCGATATTTGGCACAGCAACAATCGCAAAATATCGTTTGTGTCAGATTGGATTTTCGAAAAAATTGCTAATGAAAAATTACAAAAAAATGTATCAAATAATAAATAAATAAATACATAAACAACGGAGGTTACTTCCAATTCTTTTTATACCCGCTAACCATAGAGTACAAGGGTATTATAACTTTGTGCCGGCAGGAAATGTATGTAACAGGTAGAAGGAGGCATCTCCGAGCCTATAAAAGATATATATTGTTGATCAGCATCAACAGCAGAGACAATCTAGCCACGTCCGTTGTTATATTGCACGCAGATCAAGTTTGTTTCAAATTCTTGCCACGCCCACTTCCACCCCGAAAATCAATAAAATCGAATAACAAGAGTAATTTTCCAGCTATTTTGGTCTATACAATAATAACTATAGTATTTATGATTTCTGAAAATTTGATTGCGATCAGATAAAAATTATGAAAGTTATTAAAGAAATACTTTTTATGGGCAAAACGCCTTTGGCCGACAATCTGGTATATTGTGCCGTCTATGGTATATTTTGAATGTGTTACTATATCGATATATTTTGGTATATTTACAATATATTTGTATTATTGGTATATTTTGAAAAAATACCGCAATATTTTGCTTTTATTCAAAATGGGTAGCGGGTATCTCACAGTCGAGCACACTCGATTGTAATTTTCTTACTTGTTAAAAGAAAAACTTGTAAAATGTAACTACAGTAGATTCCGGTTATAGCGACTTTCAAGGGACCGACGATTTTACATCGTTATATCCGGAAGACGCACTAACCGAAAGAAGCAAAATTAATTTTTGTTTTGTTTTTTTATGGTTGCCATGTTCGTAATAGGTTTTAAGATAAAACAAATTAATTTTTAAACTAAACAAAAATTTATAAATTTAATTTAATAGCATGGTTTTTCCATAATAAATTGTATACCTGCATGTTCCTTAGCATAAGCTAAGGCGTCAGCTAAAACTAACAGAGAGTAGTGAGAATGTAAGAACCTTCGTGTCGCTCCTACGCACACAATCACTGATAAATGCATACATTAATGACAGCGTCGTTTGATACTTAAATTTGTTGGCATTATTTCGACGTATTTTTTTGTCCAATATCCGGTTGAATTGTGAAAAATTTCGTCGGTATAAGCGGTTTGTCGCTAAAAGCGGACCCGTACTATGCGGAGGCCCTTTCATATCCGGGAGCTCGGATGGGAGGTTCTTTGCATCCACCGTATAGTCCGGATCTCGCACCAAGTGATTACCACCTATTTCTGTCCATGGAACAAGCTTGGTAGTCGGAAATTGGCCACAAGAGAGTCCTGTGAAAATTGGCTCTCCGAATTTTTGCCAATAGAAAAGCGAGCTTCTATAAGAGGGGCATTATGAAGTTGGCATCTCGTTGGGAACTCGTCATCGAACAAAACGGCGCATATTTGACTTAAATCGCATTATTATAACCAATTTTATGAACAATTGAAAATTCAATAAAAATACCGCAAGACTTTTTGGCCAAGCTTATATAAGGTTGTATGGGAACCAACCAAGCCATCGACTTTTCGTCGCAATAACCGGACGGACACTATAAGCGGAGTCCTTATAACCGGATTCTACTGTATATGGTGGAGCGTTTTAAGTAAAAGTGTGATAAATGATATAAATTATTTTTATTGAGTCTTAATAATAATGTGGAGCCAATGTGAAGTAGCATTTCAAAGACCATAGTACATTGGTTGGTTTTGCAGAGTATATGAGTGCAAATACAAATGCAGAAATTCAAGGGCAAGGGATTCTGTGACACTTCTACTTGCTATGTTGATTTCTTTCTTTTTATACCATGTATGTATGGACATTATTTCAGTATTTTTGTAGTCTTTTGGTATATTTATATTTATTATAAATGGGTTGCGGGTATCTCACAGTCGAGCACACTCGACTGTAGCTTTCCTACTTGTTTACTTCTGTTGAAAGAAAATTAGTTCGGTAGCTGGCACAAATTCGATTGGACCAAGTAATGTCTTGTAAGTTTCTAGTATACAATTATCAATTAGTAAAGAATAATTTATTAATACTTATGGGAAATGTATATATTAATGTAATAAATATAATTGAACACGTACAACTAATATATGTTACCAACTAAAAAGCAAAATGTAATCTATACGTGACGAAGTTCGAATGTTGTTTTGCACCGTTGGGTGTAATCAAGTTTTTCTGAAGGCCAACAAATGGCAATATATTCGTTTCCGGTTTGAACTAAAATACTAAAAGGGTTAAGACGCAAAACCAGTTAGGTCATCGAAGTGTCATTATCGGACCAAATAAGAAATAGAGAATACATATGAAAGCCAAGAAAGTCAGTAAGAAATTTAGAGCAATAAGCAAAAATAAAACATATGCATGTATTTTTAATTATCACGACAGTCCCATTATAGGCTTTGTACGTAATTGTGTTTTCGAATCCGATAGATTTGTATAATTTTGAGTTCGGATTAGAGATGTTTTAACTGGCACCACTTTGCTGCTAATTAGTTAAAAGTATTAGATAATTTTATTGAAAGATGGGGTACAGCACTTGAACCAATAGTTTGTAAGTATGCTGAATAGAAAAACAATCAGTATATAATGACTAATGTTTATAAATGTAATTTAATTTTTACTATCATGATAGAGTTCCACATCACTTTGGTTCACAAATATTTAAGAGAAACATTACAATCTGCAATGTAATGTCAGGCCAACCCGAATACAAAACGTGCATTATGACTGATGATATGCTTTAAAACTCCCTGTATTTTTGTGCAACAATACAAGTAAAATACAGTATTTAATGTTTGTGACTTAGTGACCGAAAATATTGACTTCAAATTCATTGCGAATTTAAACTTAGGCAGGGTATAAAATTCAGGAGCGTATCGGAGGTAACTTTCACTTCATCAAGGTACATACGTTTAATTTCCGAACGGTTATTATATATGTATATATATATAATATTAATGCGATGCATATGTAATAACCACCGATAATATAACAAAACTATATATATATATATATATATATATATATATATAGTTATATATATATATATATATATATATATGTATGTCTACAACTACCCAAGACCGAACGGAGCAGAGCTGATCACATATTCATCCTCAGCAAGCATCTTGCTGTTGATGGCTGTGGGATGTGGGATGCGAATCCGACAGTTAGTCAGTTGTATGGCACGATCAGCCTCTGTTCTGTCTGTTGTTTGTCGCAGAATTTTCGTTTTCTGTCGCTGAAGCTACTGCTGCTGCTGTTGCTGTAGTCTGCTTGAATGTGCGTGCCTGTGCTGTGTTTTTCTTTTACCAAGGCAAAAACGCGTTGCGATTCAATTTAAACCAACGAATAATTGTCACATACCGTACACCCATACATGTGTGTATGTGTGGACATGTGTATGTAGTGTACTTATATATTTGTTTGTAAGCGGGCATGTACTCTTATGTTTAAACATACATAAACATATGCATTGAGAACACATGACAAAATGTACAAAATAGATTACACCTGAACTGTCCAACTTATATATACATATATGTATGTACATGGAGATACATACATACGTTCATTTGCTTGAATATTTAAGCATATTCATAATTATACGTATGTACATAAATATATTCATATGTATATAGCTATATATGTATATACATAGATGGACATATATGTATATGGATATATGTTTGTATATTATAAACAAGTATACAAAAATATGCGATGTGTGGAAATAATTGTTCTCTAGCAAATAAATGAATCAATGTGTGCTTCGTATAGCGTTTGGGTCTACATACAATCGTATGTTTTATTATACATACATATGTACATATATTGTCGAAATTAAAATTTTCATTATTTACATTGGTATACGCATGTATTTATGTACTTACATACATATTATACCAAGTACTCTGTACACTTATGTATGTACATAATGGGTACTACCCATATACATATGTATGTACATTTTTAAATTGACTTATAACTTAAATAAATACATATGTATGTATGCATGAGTAATGAGTGTAATGCACAACGATTTGTATTCAAGAAATGCTGCACTTCCAGAATTGAACTGAAGTTCAAGAGCACAAAAATGAATTATAAATGGTTTTAATTGAATACAATAGAGTGCGAGTGACCATTGTGAATGTGAGTGCACAGTAGTCACACAGATGCATACATACTTACATTCGTATGTACATAAGGATGTATGTACATTGACACGTAAATACAAACATGTACATACGTACAATGTGTATCCATGCAACCTCCCTCCATGCATACACAGTGTGTATAACACACACGCTGATATTGCATACACATACATATGTACATCATATGTATATACATAATTGTGCATATTTATAGCATACAATAAAATTAATCGTTTATTCCACGCATCCACTGGCATTTTCGAACGTGATGTGTAATATATGTATATACATACTGATTCATATGTATGTATGCATGTGCAGTATTTAATTGTATTATAAAAATTGATCAAAAACAATAAAAACAACAGATAAGTGTCGGGCACATGCATACATGCATACATGCAAACATATGTACATGATGTACGTATGTTGGTACATGTATATGCATGTTTCTATAGATCGCTAGATGCAATTTTGACAACGCACATATGTATGTATGTGCATGTATTAATACAAACAGATGTACATATGTACATATGTAGAAAATTCGAGTGCCAGTAACTAAGCCGGTGTTCGAAATAAAACCACATATTACTATATACTATTAATAAAAATACACAACATATGTACATATGTATGTATCTATGTATGTATATGCCAACATTCATATGCATGCAGCCCGTTGTATCCATATACAGTACATATCAAATGTGTGTATCTACATGTATGGATATGCACATAACAACACATACCGTGCTTGTCAATAAGAAACGGATATGTCAACAAATTGAAAAACAAAATCAACAACATATGTATTAAATATGTATGCCAATCAATCATTTCTCAATTAAAGCTGCTGAATATTTAACTCGGATGGAATATAGAGTGAGTGTAAAACAATTGAAGCTCCTAATTTTTTAAATTGATAAAATATTAAGTGAGTCAAAACCTAGACATAATTATGTTTTCGGCTAATTACAATAACAATACACTAGTACGAAGAAAAATCCATTTTTATTTTAACAATTGCCGGCAAAACTGTGGTCTAAGTTATGTTAAAAAAAATTATGTTAAATCATTGTTTCTCCAAACAAAAAAAAAATTCTGTGGAAAACTACTTCAAAATTAGTAGCAAATAAAAATGGTTGCAGTGCATAACGAAAATTTGAAGGTTTAAGCATAAACCGCCTACTTTTGTCAATTGCATAGAATATTGAATTTGCACTAATTCCAAAGGAACATATTGGGCGCATTGCAAATCCTTAGTAGTCTCAAAGCTCTTTAATAGTCGGCTTTTAGTTATTAGTTAAAAACGAAAATTTTAATGATTTAATAATCTTTTTTTTTATTTTCAAAATAATTTGAACAATTTCTACCATATGTTTCCCCAATCTATAAACTTCGTATTCGTCTAATTTTGCATGTTTTGGTAAACAGATTAGCTTGCATTCTAATTTAATACGTAAATTCTTCAAAGAATGCTCATTCAATGATCAAATTATGGAAATTTGCTTTCTTTTAGCAGAGTGAGGATTTTATCTAACGATTTGTTGCAGAAGAAACTACCTTATTGATTTGCATTTTGTGAGTAATAATTTCATCTCTTCATTAAGATTTGTTTTTGCAGAAAAGAATTATTTACCTGTTGCAAACTATGAATTTCTATGTAGCAATTTAATCTTGTTCCAGATATGCGTTAAACGCGACTTTTACCACATTTTTCAGAGATTATAATAGATAGAGCTATGTATAATTTGTTTTGGCTGCACTTCTTGGTGCACGCTGTAACTGTAATTATACCTGCTACCCATAGAGTAGAATAGTATTATAACTTTGTGCCGGCAGGAAATGTATGTAACTGGTAGAAGGAGGCATCTCCGACCCTATAAAGTATATATATTCTTGATCAGCATCAACAGCCGAGACGATCTAGCCATGTCCGTCTGTGTGTCTGTACGTCTGTCCGATGAACACCTAGATCTCAGAGACTATAAGAGATAGATCTGCACGCAGATCAAGTCTCTTTCAAATTTTGCCACGCCCACTTCCGCCCCCGCAAATCAAAAAAATCGAATAACAAGCGTAATTTTAAAGCTAGAGCGGTGTATGCAATAATAGCTTTAGCATTTATGATTTCTGAAAATTTGATTGCGATCAAATAAAAATTGTGGAAGTTAGTTATTAAAGAAATACAAAAACGCCTACTTACTAGGGGTTTTAGTTGCTTTGGCCGACAATCTGGTATATTATGCCGTCTATGGTATATTTTGAATCTGGTACTATATCGATATAACAGATATACCAATTTGAAAAATACCGTAATATTTTGCTTTTATTCAAAATAGGTAGCGGGATATCTCACAGTCGAGTACACTCGACTGTGCTTTCTTACTTCTCTTATTACTAAATTATAATTAATTATTAAAATAATTAATATAATATAATTATTATTAAAAAACGAGGGCTTTCATATAATGTGCGATTTAATGTATAGTAGTTAAAGAAGGAGCCCATCAATTTTAGCGTGTTAGCCAACACAACTTTGCGTGTACATAGATACATATACATACATTCATACATTCTATAGCTCGTTGATCGTGTCTGACACAAAGATTCACTTTAATATTAGATTAAATGTTCATCTGCATTACAAAAGCAGGGAACAGATCTCAACTGCTCAGAGAGCAAAGGGGACTATTATGTGAAAACATTTGATGCATTTGCAGAACAGTTTACGAAAAACCGCTAATTATGATAGTGTATACTTTTCACTTTAATTCATTGTAAAGCAATTAACTTCCTATGTACTGCCGTTTGGGCTGCAATTTGACAGCCACCAGTAACTAGTCAGGAAAAATTATTTAAATACTATATGTATATATGTACATATGTATACTGAGTCACTGCCGAAAGTGGTAGCCATTACACAGAGCGATAAGTGGGGCCAATGTGTTGGCAATGGCTGGGCGTACTGAGGTTGGCAACATTTTTTAGTAATAAAGTATATTTTATGTACATATGCAAATGAATATATGTATGTAGGTCTGAAATATATTTAGTTTCGCGCTCACCTTATAAACCGAAGAGTGTGCTCGACTATCAGATACTATCTACCTATTTTGAATAAATGCAAAATATTGCGGTATTATTTTCAAAATATACCATAATTATACTATAAAAGACTAAAATACCAAATGCTTTTTGTCAATATACCATAGACTGCACAATATTCTCAGCCAAAGCAACTAAGCCCCTAGGAATTAGGCGTTTTTGCCCATACACATATACATATATTTCCTGCCGGCACAAAGTTATAATACCCTTCTACCCTAGGGGTAGCGGGTATAAAATGTACTAATATACCCAAGGCTAAACTTGGTATATCGATATAGTACTTGTTGATCCGCGTGCAAACGTTACAAGTGCTGTATCTCTGATGGTATAGCTCTATCTCTTATAGTTCCTGGGATCCAGTGTTTCACACGTTAAAGCTCAATCCTCTATAGTTATTGATATCCAGACAGACGAACATGGCTGCATCGTATCGTCTGTTGACTCTGATCAAGAATATTATTCTTTATAGGGTCGGAGATCCCTCCTTACACACGAACAAAGTTATAATACCGTTGTACCCTATGGGTAGAGGGTAAAAAAATATTTGAAGCCCAATTATTAATATCAAATTGACCCGACAGCAGCAGTCAGCCCAGTTTTGCATATGTAATTATCTATTCTTCTTTGTTTGTATCATATCGCAACCAATTCGGGAATCATCATTGTATGTATGTAAAGTTATTGTTAGATTTTCTTGCATAGAGAAGGAAGGGCAAATGAATAAAATGTGATCAAGAATAACATACATACGTTCATATATACAATTTAGGAAATTTGTTACATACATTGGACTGTAGAGGACCCGTTGTATTATTTATTTTAAGTTCGCAAATTTTGTATGTTATTTATAAAATGTATATTATGTAACTATTAATAGTACACAGGTAGGTAGATTGGTAGGACCGTCTGCACCTACTAGGGGCAGAGCATAGACCAGTGGTCCGTATTTGTGCCGATATGACGTATCTTCTTCTCAGAAGTCGTACAGTATTGATGGATTTTAGCAAAAGCCGGCAGCATCCTAGGTGTTAGCCGTGAAACGTCACAAAGATCATTAAGGCACGGCGAGTCGTGGTATTTCATCCGGAGCCGGCATAACGATGGACATCCAGATATGAGATTGTCAAGTGTTTCCTTAACTCGTTACATTTCCTGCACTGATCACTGCTCTTAATGCCCAGCTTTATATCATGGTTAGCCGCCAAATCGGCTAGTTAAAATGCCGAGAGTTAGCCTGTAGTCTTTCCTTGAAAGCTGTAGGACGTATTTGATTAAGTAATGTTTATTGAAGCACACATCAGCCTTGCAGTTTTGCAACAGTTTTGCTATTGCATCAACTCATGTCCCACTGGAGCGCACTTCAATTTATCTGCCTAGAGATCTCAGACATTAATAGTACAATCTGTTCAACTTAATTGTAGTACATGTACATTGTTTGGATATTAATTCAATCAATTGCTCTCTTTAACTCAATTGTCTCGTTGGGTGTGATCCTCGCTTTCCAGTCGCTTTGCTTTATTTCTTAAAACAAACAGATAAATCCCACCCTAAAAATTTCGACAAATACACACTAGTAAACATATACATTCATATTAGCTCTTAGATTCAACTGTCATTCAGAGCTGCATAATAGCCGTCAACTCGTTTTGCCTTCTAAGAAAACAAAAAATAAAGAAATAAGTTGAACACAATGGGTTGCGGCCGACCAACCAACCAAACGAATCGATATCTCTCTTCATCTTATTCATAATTTTCAGTTAGATTAAAAGTATTTGGAAACTCGAAAAAAAATGTTTTTCTGTTTTGGTATTAAGTTTTAAAATGTTACATGTATGAAAGCTATAGTCCAGTGTGGTTGTTAATTATTACCCATTTTAGGGATACCTAAGTATTGCAGTATGTTGCAATGAAATAATATTCTGAATATACCGAATTCTATATTTGATATATCGATTTACTATTAATTTCAAAATACATCGAAGGTTACAAAATATAGTAGATAGTCATCTAAAAGCGCCAAAAGGCACTTTGCAGTCGATTGAAACTGAATAAAACAAGTAAGAAAGCTACAGTCGAGTGTACTCGACTGTAAGATACCCGCTACCCATTTTGAATAAAAGAAATATGTTTTGCGATATTTTTCTCAATATATACCAACTATACTGCAAAAATACTAAAAGCACACAAAATGGTATATTTGGTATATCGATATAATAGCGAATTCAAAATATACCATAGACGGCACAATAGACCATTTTGTTAACGAAAGCAACCACAGGTGCCATTCCAAAAAATTTGTTGTACCAAAATTTTGAAAAAATGTACCAATTTTAGCAAAAATGTACCACAAATTATTTGAAGATTTTTGTATTTCACAAATTCACAATATATAACTGTTTATAGACCTTAGATTGGCGCATACATATTTTCTCAATTGACACAATACGTCGCAAATCGACTGTATGCGATATTTTCAGTGTTAGTCATGGTTCAATTTCTAACTGAAACAAAATTTGTGTTGGGGAACAGAGCCTTTTGTTAAAATAATATGTGTGAACATAAAATTTTATGAAAAATTTAAATTCTAGACCAGGCATATTGAAAATGTACCAAAATGAAAAAATTGATCCAATGTACCAACGCAAAAAAGGGACCAGTTTTGGTACACTTGTACCAAAAGCTCCAACCGTGAAAGCAACAAAGACCCGTAGTAAGTAGGCGTTTTACCCATACAAAAGTATTTCTTTAATAACTTCCACAATTTTTATCTGATCGCAACCAAATTTTCAGGAATCATAACTACTATAGCAGTTATTGTATATACCAAAAAGCAACTCTAGCTTTAAAATTACGCTTGTTATTCGATTTTTTTATTTGAGGGGCCGAAGTGGGCGTGGCAAAAATTTGAAACAAAACATATATATATATATATGAGATTCAGTTTTTCATACGGACAAGCGGACATGGCTGATCGCCTCGGCTGTTGACGGTGATCAAGAATATATATACTTCATAGGATCGGAGATGCATCGTTCTACCTGTTACATACATTTCCTGCCGGCACAAATTTATAATACCCTTCTACCCTATGGGTAGCGGGTATAAAATTTCTTCTCCAGCTCAAAAACAATTTCATTTTAAAACAAGATTTAAAGGACCCACAACATTAAAAAATAAAATTTTAATTTTATTATTTAATTTTGTAGTCTTTAAAGTTGTAGAAAATTATTTCTTATTTATATCTTTAATACTAAGGGAGCTCTTATAATTATATACACACCATTTAGGTCGTGCTTTCAATAATTTGCTTATAAATATAAAAGATTTATTTTAAATATATTCAACGAGTCCAACGATAAATTTATAATATATTTCATTGGAAAAACTTAAATTAAGTCTTTCAATTTTTGATTTTTGAAACGAGTTTTGGGGATCGCGCAACTAGACAACCGTACAATAATTTAGAAAATAATATTTCTGTAAAAAATAAAAATACACATGTGCCAGAATAGAGACTATTTGGTATTTTAGCTTACAATATTATTCAAAAATAAAGTATTTGTATTGTTTTTTTTTTTTTAACTTTCATTTCACACTTCACAAGAGTTTCAATTTTACTTTAGTTTTTATCGAGTTTTTTGGTAAAAATTACTTTCTATTTATTCATTTATATAAACAAAAAATAAAAATATTGATTTGTTGTATAATTGTGGAATTCATATAAAAACTAAAATCTAAGGGGCGATTTCATATACAAATTTTAAAATTAGCATAATTAATAATTATTTCAGGCTGAATACTCTCGAATACATTATTAGAAATATTAAGCTTTCTTTCTGTAAAAAAATGCCAATGGCGTATATATGAGTGAATCCAATAATATTTTAATAAACTCATGAAATAAAGATCAGAAACTAATGTGAGCAGAAAGTAATGTCAAATGAAAAAATGTAAACTTCGCGGGCTTAACATTTCGCGCTAGTTCTTCTGGGCGAAATTTCATCTCATTGGCATAGACTTCAAAGATGGTCAGGAACGTGTTGTTGACTTGGAGCGACGACCATCGACGTCAGCAGATGAGCAACACGATAACACTCAAAATTCATCAGTTAATTGTTACACTTACTGATATGATCAGATAAAGATTTCGTAAAATTTATGTCACGGAAGTAAATCCGCCCTCGAAAGTCGATAAACATCTAATAACAAGCGTAATTTTTAAGCTAGTGTAGCGAATGGACATGTCTATAGTATAAACAATATATATAGTATTTTTGATTCCTGTTCCGCCCTTATGAAGTTGTTTTTTTATTATTTCATTCATTATTATTGTGAATTTTACATATTTTTAATTTCCAAAAATTTGGAGGTTTTATTTTTTTGTAATTTCCAAAAATTTGCCGACTTTACAATTTTTCCCTTTCCAACATTTTGTGGTTTTACATTTTTTCAATTTCCAAAATTTTTCAGTTTTATACATTTTTTCAATTTTCAAGACTTTTTCGATTTGTAATTTCCAAAATTTTTCCGATTTTTAATTTTTTGTAATTTCCAAAATTTGCCGATTTTACAATTTTTCCAATTTCCAAAATTTTGGCGATTTTACAATTTTTCAATTTCCAAAGTTTTTACATTTTTGAATTTTTAAAACTTTGCCGATTTTTGCATTTTTCCCGAATACCATTCATTATTTTATTTTATTTTATTTATTTACAATTTATTTTATTTTCTTTTCATTATTCAAGATTCGATCGTCTTGCTCGCGGCATTGCTGACTGTAAAATAAATGTAAATGCATAAATACATAATAATAATATATTTTTATAGATCTAGATAATTACTTTAATTAGTGCTAAGAAAGGTTTTGGAATTTTCTTTCTGTTTTGTTGTAAAACCAAAAACTGAACGAAATTATATATTTTATCGGAAAACAGATCAAGTTCCTAATCTTAGCTCTAAATATAGTGCTTATCTAGAGCTTTAAGAATAACATTCACTTATTTTTAAAATTGTTTCAGTTTATGTAATTTTCACTGCAGTGCACTGTAAAAAGTCTCGCACGGGAGATTTCGCCATGGAACTGCCCATGTGTATATTTATAGTCGCTACCCATTGGGTATTATAACTTTGGGCTGGTAGAAAATGTATGTAACAGGTAGAAGGAGGCATCTCCGACCCTATAAAGTATATATATTCCTGATCCGCGTTAAAAGACAATCCATGTCCGTCTGTCCGTTTGAGTAATAGCAAACCATCGCGATATTATTCTTTTATTCTGTTCATACAGACGGACATGGATATATCGTCTCGGCTGTTAACACTGATCAAGAATATACAGGGTCGTAGATGCCTCCTTCTGCCTGTTACATACATTTCCTGCCGGCACAAAGTTCTAATACCCTTATACCCTATACACATAGGGGTATAAAAATATAATATAATAAAAGCAATCTGTTGCATTCGTATCTTAGTAGCTTTGGTTGACAATGTGGTATATTTTGAACTCTATGTTTTATTTTTAAAGTAACTGTATATCGATATACCAAATGTATACTTTGGTATATTTTAATATTTTTGGTATATTTATTTGGTGTATTTTGAGAATAATAACGAACTATTTTTCTTTTATTAAAATGGGTAGTTGGAATCTTACAGTCGACCACACTAGACTGTAGTTTTCTTACATTTATTTATTTAAAAATATTTATAATTAAAAATATCCTTCCAACGGGTTAAATATTGAAGATGTATATTAACCAGTCTCTGGAATCTAGTGATCAAGCAGAAAGACTGCCAAGCGATCGTGGTTCTAAGTTATGATGCTGAGCAAGAATGAAAATAATTACCCATTATTTCTAATTTAACTACTTAATAACTAAATTTACCTAAAAACGTAATCTTTTTCTTTTATTTTAGGCACACAACAGTTCTGTTAACATCATGGCTAACATTGACGTCGCATTTGAATTGACTAAAGATCAAAGAACTAGAAATGACCAATTTTTGAATTTTCAGTCGATCCTATAATTATTGTGGAAGACTCCAAGTCGAAGTTTTATTTAACAAATTTGTTTCACAATAGTTTTGAAAATTTTCCTTCGAATAACACCTACTGCTATTGCCTCAAAACCGAGCAACAGCCAATCAAAATTAAATGGCGATGCCGTATGCTTATCGCACGGTATGTGACTTTGGCTATAATTTTAATGATGTTTATCTTGGCATCTGCACAGAATGAAAATATAGAGACTATCGTTGCTAATTCCAATGTCTTTAATGGAAGTAATTGGAACTCAAATAAAAATCAATTCCATTTTGATACAGATACGCAAAATGATAGTGACGCATTTACTAATTCAAATGCAAATAATAATCAAAATTATAACAGTAACAATGGAAAAATGGCATCAGGGCCCGGTACTCAGGGTGTCACTGTAAGCCGCAATACTTTGATTAATGGTGATACTATTTTGCAGCGGCAATTGAGAGAGAAAACTAAACAAGATAGCTTACAGTCAATTAAAATGCATATCTTAATGCGTTTGAATTTAAAAAAGCTGCCAAATATAACGAAACCAATTTCAGTACCACAAAATATAATTGAACATTTTTATAAAAAGTATAACGCATCGCTTTTAAACTCTATAAGGATACATGAGAAATCAGAATTGGAAAATTCACCAGAAAAGCTATTGTATGTCGAAAAAATGGAAACAATACAGAATCAACTGAATCTAAATTGTTATCTTCAAATTGGACAACAAATAGTCAGCACTTTATAAACGATTCCAATTTATTCAGACCCAATACAAATTTGACAACAGATGAAATGCAAAGTGACGATCCCAAACAGTTTGATGACTATAGATATAAAGATATTATTGATCTTAATAAGAAAAAGAAGCGAGCGTTTTGATATCCATAGGACCAACGATTATTCTATGATTGAAAATGATAATGGCGAATATGAGAGTATTTTATCACATACAAACAGCATATATGTATTTCCAGAACGTAAGTATACTTACGTATGTACGTATGTTGACCTTGACCTACTACATATGGCGAAAACGGCATTCAAAGGCAATACAAGCTGCTGAATTGCGGGAGCTACCTATTGTTGATTTTTGAGTTGGTTCAAATTTCATTTACTCATAAGTTTTCTAAGCAATATAAAACAAGTAAGAAAGCTACAGTCAAGTGTACTCGACTCGAAAGACTCGACCCGCTACCCATTTTGAATACAAAAATATATTTTGGGGTATTTTTCTTAAAATATACCGAATATATTAAAAATACTCAAAAATATACCAAATGGTATATTTGGTATATAGATATAATACCGCATTCTAAATATACCATAGACGGCACAGTATACCAGATTGTCAACCAAAGCAACTAAGACCCTAAGTAGGCGTTTTTGCCCATACAAAAGTATTTCGTTAATAACTTTGACAATTTTATCTGATCGCAACCAAATTTTCAGGAATCATAACTACTATACTAATTTTTGTATATACCACCGGCACAAAGTTGTAATACCCTTATACCCTATGGGTAGCGGGTATAAGCAAGTAAGAACGGAGCAGTCGAGTACGCTCTACTGTGAGATATCCGCTACCAATAATAAAAGCAAAATACAATTTACAATACTGAAAAATGCTATATATCGATGATATAATACAAAATATAAGAAATTGTCTATCAAATTGAAACCCGCTCGATGGAACCGGTTTTAGCCATAGGAAACTATAATATTCAAGACTGAATTTAATATGTAACAAAAATCAAACTTTACCTTTAAAATTACGTTTGCTCTTCGTTTATGCTTAATGTTAAAAAAGTTAAATGAAAATAAAAATATGCTAGATTTCAGCCTATAAGCTTTGGGTAAAATGATAAGCTTCTCAATTCTTAAGTCTCAAGTAGGCTATATATTTTCAATAAAAGCATAACATTGTGGTATTACTTTTGAAATATACAAAATAAATAATTACCAAAAATTATTTTTGGAAAGAAATATATCTGATTGTCAACCAAGGCTACTGCCGCATCCCGTTTATACCATATCAAGTTTTTGATAAATAACTTTAACAATTTTTATTTGGATACAAATAAACCAAATCAAAAATCATAAAGACTGAAGTTATTATTGTTCGTACCAAAACCATAACTCTATCTTTACTTGATTCTATTTGATTTGTGTGGGCAGAGGTGTGCGAGAGAAATATCTGTATCATAGCCTTTTCGTCTATGGTGTTGGAGTTGGTCAATAATATGTACACTTTATAAAATCGGAGATGCTTTCTTTACTTTCTTTCTTTTCTCTTACATACATTTTCTATAAAATCTAAATTTTAATACGCTTATCTGTACCGGGTATAAAAATGTTAGAGCTACCCAATGTTGACCAAATGTCAGGCAATGTTTATTAACTCCTCCGTACTTATAACTTTTATGTGAATGCAGTGCAAACATTAATTTTATTTTAATAGTGGTATGGGATATCTACCAGTAGAGTTCCCTTATCTGTAAGTTTCTTACATGTACATATTTCCTATTAATACGTTTCATGTTCATGTTTTTATTACTTTATTTATTTGGCTAAGAACCCCATACACGACATAACCGCAAAGCCGACGTACTCCGGTTTAAATTTGATAGCTATACGGAAGTATCGTATGTGAAATTGCATTTATATCTGCGTGGATTGGACTGGATAAAGGCGAATATACCGAACATTATCGATGGATTTGAAGATAACTTTGAAGATAACGAAATTGTTGTGGATGTACATCGTGCCATACGCCATGTGAATAGCACACATAAAGCTAAAATGTTTGAGTTTCGTCACAAAATTCCAGTCGGATTTGGTCAATGGATCAGTGTTGACTTAAAACCCTTGTTCATAACAGGAGAGGATACAATGTTTAATCCTACCAGGACGAATAAAACTCAAGAAATCGTCATCAAAGGCGTTGAGCCATGGATGAAACCCTTAGTCGTCACTACGGATAACACTTCAAAAATCCGTTGGTATACGCGCATACATCATAATATTTAGTAGTAACATTTACGAAGTTTGATTTTATTTTTGCAGACTGTCCACATTGAAATTGGTTCACAAAAAGCACCGTCGAAAAGAAGCGTTTTTATGGACTGCACTGAAAGTGATCACGATATGCGGTGTTGTCGTTATCCGCTCAAAGTGAATTTCACGAGTTTCGGTTGGCACTTTGTGGTGGCACCCACATCTTTTGATGCATATTTTTGTAGCGGTGACTGTCGTGTGGGTTATTTGGAGCAATATCCACATACACATTTAGCAGCACTAACGACATCGGCAACGCCATGTTGCTCTCCGACGAAAATGAGTTCGTTGAGCTTGTTATATTTTGATGACAACCATAATCTAGTGTTGAGTGTTATACCAAATATGTCCGTCGAGGATGCAGCTGCTCATAGCCGATTGGGATAAACGGAACCTAGTAAACAACTTTTATAAAAAACTTAGAAAATAAACAAAGAATGTATAACTATCCATTCATTGTAGATGCATAAGCAATATACATATTTGTGTTTATTTTAACGGAATCTCACTAACATTAGTTGTGAAACATATGTACATACATACATACATACATATATAACAAGATTTTATTGTATAAAGTTTATACAAAAATTGAAATGCTTCTAACAGCTGTTTTGGAAGTAATGCGGCAATGGTGAAATAAAAAGTATATGTATGTATGTACATATACTTTTATTACGGAACTAGTTTAAAACAATCCTCTTGAAAAATTTCGCTTATTTATTTTGCTCCTTACAATTTTAGAAAAGATACAGCAACTATCTGTATATTTCAAATAAATATAGTAGACAGGTCGAGTAGCACATGCCATCAGCTGTAGTCCTTCATGCACATAAAAGTAATACCGTATTTATCTAACATTCTATTCGTTGTTTTGTTTTAACATTCATCGAAAAAATTCCATATTAATAGTAATCATTTTGATTTACAATCAAAAATAAAAGGAAATGGACCGAAACAGAAAATATTTATAGAAACTAGCCAAAACTTTAAAATGTACCTATTATATGTTCAGCAATCTGATCGTTGTACGAGTTGCCAAATATGATGCAAGTGTGGAGTACCTCGTTTAAATGAATATAATAATTTTATAAAATTTATAAACAAATACTTTTTTAATTACTTATACATAATTTTTTAATTGATGTTCTCATGTTTGATTGAGATGATTCTATTACTAATAACCATATAATACATAGATACTCCAAGTTTTAAAGCAAAAGCCGAATGCTGCGATTAGAACCCCAGAGCCTTTTCGGTTCATTTCGACGCGCATGGACGGCGATGGCTCTGCTGATAGTTTGTAAGCTTAACAGTCCCGATCGAGAATCTTTTTATTTTTTAAAATGCGATTTAAATTTTTTCATTTCATTTCTATCTTACTGACAGAAGTAATAACCAATTGCGCTTTGATTTTTGATTTAAAATTTTGTACATTTAAATATTAAAATGAAAGCGTACGTAATTTTTGCAAACATTTTGACATTTAAAAAAAAATTTTGAATTTTTAAAATAAATTTATTTATTTGCTACATTCTTCAGATAACCTTTTTTTTTTTGTAGGTTTGACGAAGTTTGCTTCGCTGGACAACTATTTGAGTGATGCCACTTTAGAGAAAGTATTTGCATCATTAAAATGAATAATTTAAGCGGATGCGTGTAGTGTAAATATGGAATATAATATTCTACGAATTATTCCAGAATATTTTAACGACTTCATTACCTTCTCATTCTCATGGTGTCGTTATAAAGATTCGGCGCGACTTATATGATTCCTTAAGTTGTTCGTTCAGTTTAAGCAGGTTATTAAACTGAAATTTGACATCTATGATTGTTTCAGTGATTCGTTCAGTATACGCAGGATAAGGATAATAAGCTCAAATTATCTAAATTTAAGTAAATGAGTAAAATGTATTTTCATGGAAGAAATTGTCATTCGCCCAAAAACTTACAAACGTTTTTTCTAGTATTTTGGCAACAAATTACATCTTTTTTAATTTAGAGACTATTATTGCCAAACTATAGACTGAAATTATCTTGAAGTACAAAATTTATTGCAAAATACTGTACAACAGAAAATTGGCGACATTTTACTTTATGCATGCTTTGGTCACACTAGATTAGATAGTAAACGATGTCTGTACTTGTGTTGTTATGTGGGTGTGGATTTACATCACTGCATCGAAAATAAAATAATGTAATTTATCAAAATGTGCTCTAATAACTGTGTTAGCGTTGTTGATTTAGACTATGTTCTAATAAAGGTAAGTTTCAAGTACACTGATGACAATTACATGCAATTTATACAGACAATTCACTTGTATGTGCACTTATGTATTAGTCGAAAAGAATATACATTTTTTATTCTCAACAATATCGATATATTTAATATATCGATATCCATAATTCCTTTACATGTAAATTTCTGTAAAAATTGTATTAACCAAACAAGAACAAAATTTGTTTCAGCTTAATGGTAGCGACATTTCATCGTTGTCGAGTTATGAGGTGGTTCAAATGTTCCTTCAATCTAAAGAAAATCTAGTAGTCGAATTGTCCCGAAAAACAAACCATTTACAATTTTCCGATGCAGAGCAAAATAAGTTTGAAATTTATACAAAACATGAAAACATTCTACAATTACCAAAAGATACAACAAGAGATGGCTCACATCCCAACACAAATTCCATTTCATTTCCCCTGCCACAGAAAAATGAAATCATATTAACTTTACGTGCATTTAACAATGTCAATGTCGATGCCGAACCATTGTTAACAGATGTTGAACACGCCACCGTAGTATCAAAAGGAACTCAAACCACAACCGAAAATGGTTTTGATATTAAGCAAAATATCGATCACAACAAAGACATTGTGCAATCGATAGCTGATCATTTCATTGAGCAACAGCACCATCTATTCGAACAATGCTTGGAACCAGAAATTGACATTGAGGTGAGTAATTTTACAGGCGTGCTCCGGTTTTACTTTTCGTTTTCGTTTTGGGACCAAAACCGAGATTTTCGTTTGTATGTGCTTTTCACAAGTTTTTAGTTTTTGGCAGCGTTACATTTCTTACTGCTAAAACAGCTGA
The DNA here is from genome assembly GCF_023558435.1 of Drosophila sulfurigaster albostrigata. Lineage (NCBI taxonomy): Eukaryota > Metazoa > Arthropoda > Insecta > Diptera > Drosophilidae > Drosophila > Drosophila sulfurigaster. Next base: position 566,567 of record NC_084884.1, read on the forward strand.
CTTGTGTTTTGGTTAAAAGTAAACAACGCGAAAAAATTACTTTTGGTATGTTCATTTCCTGCGTTGATACAACTCACACAAAAATGATTTTATCTTACATAGATAATTTATGCTTTCCCCGATCTCCGCTCGGTACAATTTTCGAGCGGAATTATGTCGTTATTTTTGGCGGAGCTATGTCGTTTTCAAAACGTCACATCTCCGTCGCTTTTAAAACGACATATCACCGCTGAACAAAAGCGACATATCTCCGCGCGGAGTTAATTCGCATTAAAACGTCATATCTCCGCGCGGAAAAAAACACCTTTTCCCCAACTCCAACCAAATTAATTAATGTATTTTGAACTTGCTTTTTCATTCCATCAAAAGTTTGGCGATAACTCATGGCGTCGGATTTATCGGTCGCTCACCAAAACGAAAATTGTTTTTGCTGACGCCAAAATTTTATTTCCAAATTTGAGGTGGGGTGAGAAACTAGTCGTTTTAAAAATAATTACATGCCTAATTTATCTTCTGGCGATCTTTAAAGTACGACAATAAACCAAGAGTCAACTATTTTTCGAAAGAATCTTTTAAAACGAAAACGGGAGCATACATTTTTACATTGGTATTAAATGTATCACAATTATTTTGAAAAGTTTCTTGTTTGTTTTTAGGAAATAACGCTTATTAATAAGGACTCGATTGGTGGCAATTTAGGATTAAGTGTTAGTTGTCCCAACGACTTCGAGGAAAGTATTAAGCCTGTGATACGCAACGACAACAGTAATAATACAGACTTGACAATATCAGATGAACATGATGCCTGTGAGGATGTCTTCATCAGTGATATTCAATCTGAAAGTATTGCTGATATTGATGGACGCTTAAGGCGTGGTGATCAAATTCTACGTATTAACGGTCTCGATATAAAAACTAAAAGCACGCTGAATCGCAAATCTCAATGAACGGCAAGGCTGTTACGTTGCTTGTCAGTCGCATTTTATATCCCGTAAGTGATATGAAAAAAACTTAATAGTTATTTTAAGTTTTATTAAACATTTAAAATAATTTCATGAAGAAAAGGCCGAAAATTCACTAACAAACGGCTCGTTAGTAGCGACAGGAAAGTTTTCTTTTCTCAAAATGAATTGTATTGCTTTTATAACCAATCCCCAAATTCGTTGTTTTTGCGAATTCGCCCATGATCGGCTGTTATGTTCGAAATATGCGGCCGAGATCATTAAGACTTTACATGTAGTCGGGTGTGGCAATTGGAACAAAAGGTAGTGGCATGCTCACCGCTCAACTGAAGAGATAAAACTTCCTCTCAATGTTTTACACACACTAAGTTCGGTTTACAAATGGCTACAGATCGTATATAAAAATCAAAAGTAGCAAAAAGTCGAATGCGTTTGATTTTCGCGACTGTAACTGCCGCCGACTTTCAAGAGTCGCTGAGCGCCGCATCTGCGATTTATGTATACGATGAAAAGCAACATCAAACAGTAAGCAAAAAGAAAAACGACGACTGTTGATGATTCTTGTTTTTGTAGCTGTTTGAGTTTTGTCTATGCTTCCATTCCGACTTCTAATTTTTCCAAAAGAAGCAAAATCATTTGAAATTAAACCTTTTAAGCACTACACACAAATAAAAAGTAGATACAACTTAAACTTTAAAGTTTAAATACTACAAATTGAAAAACCAAGTTTTTTTTTACATTTTGGCAAATAGCAATCCTATTAAAAACTTTTCTTATTGAATATTAAGGAAGAGGACGAGGACGACGATGATGAAGATGATGATATTGATAGCAACTTTGAATATGCAAACCGATTATTGCCTGACGATTACACAAATGTTGTTGATAAATTAGATACAATTCTTTTGGCCCAACAACAGCAGTCTGTACTAACCGGAAAGACCTTAATTACTACTCAAACTAACTGCAAATCCGCTCGCGTTAATTCAGAGGAGTTGAAAAATGAAACTCAAATAAGTACTATGAGTTTAAGAGATGAGGAATCAACGAAATTGCCGTTGCAGACAAACTTGCAATCTGACTGTCCATGTCAAATATCAGAAAAAAACCTTTCAGCTAGAAATGGAGATAAGTCTTCAAAAACAGTTAAATATGGGTATGATGAAAGCGAACATATTTATGAAACAATACCAGAAGATTCGGAATCCGAGCCGCTTTACTGTTCACCATATCAGAGCTCGGACTATATGACGGCAATGGGCTCTTGTTCATCGGCTGATGTGTTGGAAATGCAACAACAAACCCAGCGAGTAGCTCAATGGCTTGGCCTTAAAAAATTGGTTCGAGATCAATACATACTTTATCTGGACGTTTAACTAAGCAACAGAATCGTTTGCCAAATCGTATATGCACATTAACCAATACTACGAGTGGCTCAAGTAGTAGTGGTGCTGCATATAGTGCTTGCGGATATATTAATATTGACAGCGATCATGCAAATCAAAATCTACTCGTCAATCAAAATAAAGAAGAAATTGACAACTCATCAAGTGCTTATAATACAGGTGGCTCGAATAACAGTGCATCTCCACGACAAAATGGTCCGATAGCAAATCTAAACAATGAAAATTCTACAAGTTTTCAAATCATCTCAGGTGCCTTAAAGAACACTGCATCAACCATTGAACCATTTGGTAAATGCTCTCGAATACACTGTCCAGCACATGTGTCGCAAAAAGAGCAAATTGGTATGTTATCTTGAAAAATTGTTAAATTTTATTAATATGAATTGTTTTCCCAATTTGTTCTAGCAAACATTTCGCAAAATAAATCACATACAGACGAACCACATACAGGCCCCTTCTCCGCAAAAGCAGACGTAAAAGTTTCGCGTTTGCAGCCTACGGAGGAGCAACAAGTTCAATCCTGTCCACAATTTAATGCTCCGAACTTAAGCAGATATCACTTTGTTAGTAGCCAAGAGGTATGCTTAAACCTTTTAAAATAAATTCATTAAGTATTTTCAATTCACTTGCGTAGTAGACATGGGATATATGGTTGTGTATCTGGTGACGGATAGATCATTCATAACCAATCAAAATGAAACAAGATAGCTACATGTGAATGTGAAATACGCGCAATTCAATAAGCATTGCGGTATTATTCTTACAATATACCAAATTAATATGCCAACAAAATTTCAAATATCCCAAAAGCCATATATATGTATACTTTATCATGTCGGAGATGCCTCCTTCTACATGTTACATACATTTCCTTTCGGCACAAAGTTATAATACCCTTCTACCGGGTAGCGGGTATACAAAATGCAATTGAATCCGATTGAAATGCAAGCAAGCATTAACAGTGTCAAAGAGCACGCTGGCCGACGCGTGCACAGCATTACATTAACATTAGCTGTGTGCTCCTCCCGACGTATGTATATCACAAAACATTTTTGGTTTTGATAAATGGCGAAACTTTTGTTCTTGATTAGCGTATCTCAGCGTAAATTGCGTTAATCTAGCCGTAAACAAGCTAGAAGAAAACGTCTCAGTTAAGCAGGCCATCCACAGGCGAGCATGTTTGCGAATATGTTGTGCTCGACGAAATTTTTCTCGTGGATGGTAGCGTTCGTCGTCAAATTTCGTGTTCGTCAAAATGTTCGCATGGGATTAAAATTATTCTATTTTGTTTGTGTTTGCACGAACATGCTCGCCAATGGATGGCAACGTTGGCACGAACATCATTTGCACAATCATTTAGTAGAGAGAAGACGTGTTTGCGAAGCGCAAAATGAGCAAAAAATGTATGAAAGAATTCATTTTTTATCTGCAAAATCAATTATTATATTATTATATTTCAATTATTATGCGCCCAAGGCTCTGGGGAGAAATTCCTGTTAAGAATTTCAGGTCTTCATAACTTTGGCCATTACTAAATTTAACAGTTTTTCATATATGTCGTTATCCGTTGACATGTTAACTGCTTGAAAATTGCCGACAAATGATGTTCGCGAACATGTTGGCCCTAGTTGGTGGGCAAATGAAATACAAGTTGGCGAGTATATTCGCAAACATGCTCGCCTGTGGATGGCCTGCTTTAACTAGAAACCTTGCGTTTTATCCTACAGAACTTTTTTTTATTTATTTTTTAAATGTATAATATATACCAAAATATAAATTTAATTTATTGTTTTTGGTTACGATTGACTTTTCAAATATATGCCCATATAATAACACATTCAAATGGTTTGAGAACAAAAAATTATTCTCTTGTTTAAAAATACTCGTGAGAAGACTTCTTGACTATTTAGATGCCAAATTTTGATTTGTATAAACACAATTATTTCATATCAATTTTTCCTAAATATATATTTAAATTAGTTTTCTTTCAGCCATCTAAATTAATTGCTTATAAAATTAAATGTAAATTAGAAGTTTTAAGTTTATTTTAATAACATCGGGACTCCGGTTTTCACATTCACAAACGTTTTACTTTCGAAAGATTCTTTTGATTTACAAAACGAGTAAGTTTGTCTTGCCGAAATGAAAAGTAAATGCCTTTTTCTACACCAAATAGGACCTTCTTTGCAAAAGGAAAAAATTTTGAAATAAAATTTTGCCGTCGGCAACAAATTAAATTTGTTGAAGTTGCGTAAAATATGTTTTTTTTTTAATTAATTTGTTTAATTTAATTATTTAAATGCTAAAATTGAATAACAATTAAATTTGTTGAAATTTTTAAAATTAATTAGATTTATTTAAATACTTAAATGCTAAAATTGAATAAAAATATTTGTTGAAATCACCGGAATGAAAAGGTGGCATACCCGTTTGATTGCTTCATTATTTGCAAAAGGCAAATATATTGCATTCAAGTGCATGATAAAATTATTCTTATGTGAGTTTTATCAACGCAGGAAATTTGACATAGGAAATGCATTTTTCGCTTTGTTTTGCGCATTTTCTTACTATTCCATAGACTTCGGCATGGAATACAATTTTCCTTACACAGGCGTGACGGCATCCTGCACTTGTATGTGGTGTTTTAATTGCTATGCTTTATCAGAATCGATTGATCAGATATAAAGCTAGTGGCTGTAAAATTATCCTTTGGTAGTTTTATCATTTTTATTTCTTGTTCATATGTATATCCCTCCTGTTCCTGACGTCGTTTTGTGTTTAGCTCATTTTTTATACCCGCTACCCATAGGGTAGAAGGGTATTATAACTTTGTGCCGACAGGAAATGTATGTATCAGGTAGAAGGAGGCATCTCCGACCCTATAAAGTATATATATTCTTGATCAGCGTCAACAGCCGAAACGATCTATCCATGTCCGTCTGTCCGTTTGTGTGTCTGTCCGTCCGTCCGTATGAACACCTAGATCTCAGAGACTATAAGAGATAGAATAATTATTTTTTTCTACAGCATGTTATGTTTGCACGCAGATCCAGTTTGTTTCAAATTTTTGTCACGTCCATTCCCGCCCCCGAAAATCAAAAAAATCGAGTAAAGCTAGTATTTATGATTCCTGAAAATGTAGTTGCGATCAGATAAAAATTCTGGAAGTTATTAAGGAAATACTTTTGTATGGGAAAAACGTTTACTTGCTAGGGGTCTTAGTTGCTTTATCCGCCAATCTGGTATATTGTGCCGTCTATGGTATTTTTGAATGTGTTTTATTGCGATATTCCAAATATATAATTCGGTATATTTTAGTAATGTTTTAGTATTTTCGGTATATTTTGAAAATAATACCGTAATATTTTGCTTTTATTCAAAATGGGTAGCGGGCATCTTACAGTCGAGCACACTCGACTGTAGCTTTCTGACTTGTTATCTTTGTATAGGAACAGGAATATAGCGGTTGAATTTTTTATTTACTTATTTTTATTTATTGATGGTTGTATTCCATTAAGTATTCCGCATAGGTTTAATAATGAATTCGTAATCGAAGTCGTTTGTTTACTTAGATCGAAAATATCGCCATTTCAAAATAGGACATATTCAAATGATCGTGGTATTGCAGACTTATTTGCGGACTTTTTACAAAAAAAAATTCTGTTAGCCGTCTTCGGTACTTACTTCGCCACGTCTAAACTTACTATACCAATCAATCATTAAACCAGGTTTCTGTTTTTCTCTTTAGAAAACAATATTTTAACAAAAACGTAGTAACAAGGTTACTTTGCCCAGTTAGGTAACAGTACACCTATCTTTGTTAGCATTTCGTTATTATTTTAATAATAATAAAAAAACAAAGTTACTTACAGACATTTACAAATACGTATTTTAAAGGTTAGGACTAAATAAAAATCATTAGGATTTGACTCTAGAGGCGTCATCAGTGTGTCAGGCCGGGAACTTTTCAATTGTATCTAATTCCATATAATAAAAGTACCCATATAACAATTCTTTAAGGGCTCATATGGGGTAATTATGTTTTATTCGTACTTTTTAAAACCTAAAATTGACTAAGAACAAAACGCAATTGTATGCTGGAAAATACAAAATTGGCTTACATATTTTTTTTGGTAATTGCAATCATTTATTGTTTGTTAATTAAGTGTAATTTACTTAAAACATTGTTGATAAATGAACCATCTACGTGTTACCGCTCTTGCTGTGAATTGGTAGCAAATAACCAGTCAATTCAAATGACTTTTTATATAGATACTTGCTATCAATCTCATTGCAATTATCTACATAAGTACATTAGATATACTTACAAATCAATTGTCTTAAAAATCTAAAAATGTATATATGTATTGAATAGGTATCCAGTAAAACTGTGTCGGGAGTATCAAAACCTAACGCAATTCTTGTGCATACCGAAAATGTGTCGGAGGAAATTCCAATGGTATGGAAAGTGAAACGTCGGCCTGACGGAACACGATATATTGTAAAGCGTCCAGTGCGAAATCATTTACATTTGGGCATAAGGAAAAATCTACGCAACGGTGACTTAACCACAACAGAGGATGATACTATATCAGAGGTAAAATTGGACGTTACTGGACTAAAGAGGAGCGAAAACGCCATATAGAACGCGCACGTGAAAGACGGCATCATCAACAATTGATAAATCAACCACAATATCCAACATAATAACTATTTACTGCTTATATTATATATTTACGTACACATTTAAATTTTAAAATCCACAAATCTACCTGTAAAATAAATTAATCCTTTTAGGTATATATATGCGTGTGTTGCTATCGGGTTTCAATTGCAGTTCATTAAATTTAAATTAGTAAACATATATAATTAGTAACCAAATAATATGTTAAATGCATCGGGCAATAATATTAGTCAAGTGTCGTCACCTGCATGTCATAGTGAATTTTAGTTATGAGCAGTATTGAGCGATAATAGCCTATATAGATAGACACATTAATTAATTAAATAAATTTCAAAATGTTAATTTGAACAAAAAAATTATTTAAAAGAACTTATTGTGACATCTAAATAAAAATTCACTTATGTATTTGTATGTCAAAATTTTTATTTTTAGCAAACTTTTGAACTGTAAACAATTTTAAAAAAATGAGATTTAAAACTTCTGACTTCTAAATCTTATTGAAAACCATAAAGTTTTTAAGCCATTGATATACACTGACCAACAAAACTTTAACAATGTAAACCTGTAAACCAAACAAGAGCAATTTGGTTCATTAGCAGCAATTGAGTGGAAAAGATAACGGCCCATGCTTTCTTGATCGCTCACTCTCTCTTTCTCACTCATGTAATGGTTAGTTTGTCAATCTCTTCTTTACTTATGTTTTTTAAAGTAGTAGAACAGTAGTCTGCAAAATTCGGACAAATTCACGAGCACCTTCTATGCACAATTACTAAAATAAATTAAATATAATAAAATCAAGAAATTTCGTGTTTCTGAAAGAGAGTTTGCCAGACACATTTGGACGGGAGCCTCAACGCCGCCTCGGTTGGTGAATACATGAACGCTGTATCACATCTACCTTCGAAGGTTTTGTTTGTTAGTAGATTCATACACTTGTTTCTCGAAATTTTGCCATTTGATAACAAGAGAAAAATTGCTAGAAAATCTGGAAAAAGTCAAAAGTTACAGTTTAGAAAAAAATTTTTTAATATTTTTGTATTTTTCACTTTCTTAGTTCTCCTGCTCAATTTGGCATACTCTGGGAGTTGCGTTGCACCAATTCTGGGGAATAGCGTACCATACGCCCTCAGTCGTCTCCCATAGCTCCTTCGTTCCACTTGAGGGAACTGCATATTTCGCCAATTGCGATTAAACCTTAAAATTTTTGAAAAGTTTGCATTTTTAAACGCTAGTCGCAATGTGCTATAGTCTAATATTAGTGAATAGACGAAAAGTTTTGACGCAAAATTTGGTGTATATACATATGTTATGAATGGTTTCCTTTTAATTTCTTTAGCTTTCAGGCCGAATATATTAATACTGCGTCGAATTGCTCAAGCACTGTTATTTAAATTAAGCAATGTAATGTCGTCGCTTTTACTCGGTAGTAACTCATCGGTATGAGTCACGACCGCTTATTCTAATTTTCAAATTAGTGTATTGTACTCGTCTTGCAGTTTTGCTCGTCGGTGTAATTGTCACAAAAATATTTTGCGGTAAGCTTAAATTCTAGTCCCTCTTGTATTTTAAAAGGGACATTGTTGGCCTGCAGTTGCTGACTATTGAGGTGTCCGAACCTGTCTTAAAATGGGACTACTCTAACGCTTCTCCAGCTTTCAAGAATCTCGCCCATGGGTCATTTCTAGAAAACAATTATTCCTTCTGAGGTTCAGTCCTTGGATCATTCTGTAGGAAACGCATGCTTGAGTGGTGTGGTCATAAATTTTAGTTTTTATAATTTGCGTGCCAAATTTAGAGGTCTAATGGTTGCCAAAACGGTCACTGTTGAATTTATGGAACTTTCGAAATATATTGCTTTTCAGCACGTTCAAAATTTTTATTTTGTGGGAACAGCGCTTTATATGGAGTTGCGTCCATAAAATGCGATACAAACGCTTAATGTGTTTTAGCTCTAAAGAATAGTCGATTAATTCCAACGAATATCGATATTTACAAAAATAAAACAGATTTATCGATAGTGTCACGACGTTCACCGCTTTTACTATGAAACTTAGAGATTGTTTGTGCGAATTTTGGTGTATACAATAATTACTATAGTAGTTATGATTCCTGAAAATTTGGTTACGATCAGTTAAAAATTGTGGAAGTTATTAAAGAAATACTTTTGTATGGACAAAAACGCCTACTTACTATGGGTCTGAGTTGCTTTGGCCGACAATCTGGTACATTGTGCCGTCTATGGTATATTTTGAATGGTGTACTATATCGATATACCAAACATATCAGTTGGTATATATTTAGTATTTTCGGTATATTTCCAAAATGATACCGCAATATTTTGCCTTTATTAAAAATGGGTAGCGGGTATCTCACAGTCGAGCACACTCGACTGTAACTTTCTTACTTGTTTTAAATTAATAACATTTCTAGCATGCTTTCCGATTGAGATAACTTTATAGTTATTGGGTGTCTTATTATTGCTGGTATCTCTTAAAATTTCGCCAAGAATTTTAATGGACTGTGCCCTTCCCTTCTTAATAACCCTATTGGTGAATCATTGTCTTAAAATAATATCCTCCCTAAATATCCAAATCACCTCAAGAGATTTTGCTTGAGTTGCCATCTATTGTGTCAGAGTCTAGTAAACGTTTAGGGTGGGCAGCATTCTCTGTGTTTTCGGAAAACCGATTTTGAAAAACTTGTCCTGCTTATATCTCAGACTGACTGGTAGTAATTATACCCGTTAACCATAGGGAGATGGGTATTATAACTTTGTGCCGGCAGGAAATGTATGTATCAGGTAGAAGGAGGCATCTCCGACCCTATAAAGTATATATATTCTTGATCAGCGTCAACAGCCGAGACGATCTAGCCATGTCCGTCTGTCCGTCTGTGTGTCTGTCCGTCCGTCCGTATGAACACCTAGATCTCAGAGACTATAAGAGATAGAATAATTATTTTTTCTACAGCATGTTATGTTTGCACGCAGATCCAGTTTGTTTCAAATTTTTGTCACGTCCATTCCCGCCCCCGAAAATCAAAAAATCGAGTAAAGCTAGTATTTATGATTCCTGAAAATGTAGTTGCGATCAGATAAAAATTCTGGAAGTTATTAAGGAAATACTTTTGTATGGGAAAAACGTTTACTTGCTAGGGTCTTAGTTGCTTTATCCGCCAATCTGGTATATTGTGCCGTCTATGGTATTTTTGAATGTGTTTTATTGCGATATTCCAAATATATAATTCGGTATATTTTAGTAATGTTTTAGTATTTTCGGTATATTTTGAAAATAATACCGTAATATTTTGCTTTTATTCAAAATGGGTAGCGGGCATCTTACAGTCGAGCACACTCGACTGTAGCTTTCTGACTTGTTATCTTTGTATAGGAACAGGAATATAGCGGTTGAATTTTTATTTACATATTTTTATTTATTGATGGTTGTATTCCATTAAGTATTCCGCATAGGTTTAATAATGAATTCGTAATCGAAGTCGTTTGTTTACTTAGATCGAAAATATCGCCATTTCAAAATAGGACATATTCAAATGATCGTGGTATTGCAGACTTATTTGCGGACTTTTACAAAAAATTCTGTTAGCCGTCTTCGGTACTTACTTCGCCACGTCTAAACTTACTATACCAATCAATCATTAAACCAGGTTTCTGTTTTTCTCTTTAGAAAACAATATTTTAACAAAAACGTAGTAACAAGGTTACTTTGCCCAGTTAGGTAACAGTACACCTATCTTTGTTAGCATTTCGTTATTATTTTAATAATAATAAAAAATAAAGTTACTTACAGACATTTAAAAATACGTCTTTTAAAGGTTAGGACTAAATAAAAATCATTAGGATTTGACTCTAGAGGCGTCATCAGTGTGTCAGGCCGGGAACTTTTCAATTGTATCTAATTCCATATAATAAAAGAACCCATATAACAATTCTTTAAGGGCTCATATGGGGTAATTATGTTTTATTCGTACTTTTTAAAACCTAAAATTGACTAAGAACAAAACGCAATTGTATGCTGGAAAATACAAAATTGGCTTACATATTTTTTTTGGTAATTGCAATCATTTATTGTTTGTTAATTAAGTGTAATTTACTTAAAACATTGTTGATAAATGAACCATCTACGTGTTACCGCTCTTGCTGTGAATTGGTAGCAAATAACCAGTCAATTCAAATGACTTTTTATATAGATACTTGCTATCAATCTCATTGCAATTATCTACATAAGTACATTAGATATACTTACAAATCAATTGTCTTAAAAATCTAAAAATGTATATATGTATTGAATAGGTATCCAGTAAAACTGTGTCGGGAGTATCAAAACCTAACGCAATTCTTGTGCATACCGAAAATGTGTCGGAGGAAATTCCAATGGTATGGAAAGTGAAACGTCGGCCTGACGGAACACGATATATTGTAAAGCGTCCAGTGCGAAATCATTTACATTTGGGCATAAGGAAAAATCTACGCAACGGTGACTTAACCACAACAGAGGATGATACTATATCAGAGGTAAAATTGGACGTTACTGGACTAAAGAGGAGCGAAAACGCCATATAGAACGCGCACGTGAAAGACGGCATCATCAACAATTGATAAATCAACCACAATATCCAACATAATAACTATTTACTGCTTATATTATATATTTACGTACACATTTAAATTTTAAAATCCACAAATCTACCTGTAAAATAAATTAATCCTTTTAGGTATATATATGCGTGTGTTGCTATCGGGTTTCAATTGCAGTTCATTAAATTTAAATTAGTAAACATATATAATTAGTAACCAAATAATATGTTAAATGCATCGGGCAATAATATTAGTCAAGTGTCGTCACCTGCATGTCATAGTGAATTTTAGTTATGAGCAGTATTGAGCGATAATAGCCTATATAGATAGACACATTAATTAATTAAATAAATTTCAAAATGTTAATTTGAACAAAAAATTATTTAAAAGAACTTATTGTGACATCTAAATAAAAATTCACTTATGTATTTGTATGTCAAAATTTTTATTTTTAGCAAACTTTTGAACTGTAAACAATTTTAAAAAATGAGATTTAAAACTTCTGACTTCTAAATCTTATTGAAAACCATAAAGTTTTAAGCCATTGATATACACTGACCAACAAAACTTTAACAATGTAAACCTGTAAACCAAACAAGAGCAATTTGGTTCATTAGCAGCAATTGAGTGGAAAAGATAACGGCCCATGCTTTCTTGATCGCTCACTCTCTTTCTCACTCATGTAATGGTTAGTTTGTCAATCTCTTCTTTACTTATGTTTTTAAAGTAGTAGAACAGTAGTCTGCAAAATTCGGACAAATTCACGAGCACCTTCTATGCACAATTACTAAAATAAATTAAATATAATAAAATCAAGAAATTTCGTGTTTCTGAAAGAGAGTTTGCCAGACACATTTGGACGGGAGCCTCAACGCCGCCTCGGTTGGTGAATACATGAACGCTGTATCACATCTACCTTCGAAGGTTTTGTTTGTTAGTAGATTCATACACTTGTTTCTCGAAATTTTGCTATTTGATAACAAGAGAAAAATTGCTAGAAAATCTGGAAAAAGTCAAAAGTTACAGTTTAGAAAAAATTTTTAATATTTTTGTATTTTTCACTTTCTTAGTTCTCCTGCTCAATTTGGCATACTCTGGGAGTTGCGTTGCACCAATTCTGGGGAATAGCGTACCATACGCCCTCAGTCGTCTCCCATAGCTCCTTCGTTCCACTTGAGGGAACTGCATATTTCGCCAATTGCGATTAAACCTTAAAATTTTTGAAAAGTTTGCATTTTTAAACGCTAGTCGCAATGTGCTATAGTCTAATATTAGTGAATAGACGAAAAGTTTTGACGCAAAATTTGGTGTATATACATATGTTATGAATGGTTTCCTTTTAATTTCTTTAGCTTTCAGGCCGAATATATTAATACTGCGTCGAATTGCTCAAGCACTGTTATTTAAATTAAGCAATGTAATGTCGTCGCTTTTACTCGGTAGTAACTCATCGGTATGAGTCACGACCGCTTATTCTAATTTTCAAATTAGTGTATTGTACTCGTCTTGCAGTTTTGCTCGTCGGTGTAATTGTCACAAAAATATTTTGCGGTAAGCTTAAATTCTAGTCCCTCTTGTATTTTAAAAGGGACATTGTTGGCCTGCAGTTGCTGACTATTGAGGTGTCCGAACCTGTCTTAAAAATGGGACTACTCTAACGCTTCTCCAGCTTTCAAGAATCTCGCCCATGGGTCATTTCTAGAAAACAATTATTCCTTCTGAGGTTCAGTCCTTGGATCATTCTGTAGGAAACGCATGCTTGAGTGGTGTGGTCATAAATTTTAGTTTTTTATAATTTGCGTGCCAAATTTAGAGGTCTAATGGTTGCCAAAAACGGTCACTGTTGAATTTATGGAACTTTCGAAATATATTGCTTTTCAGCACGTTCAAAATTTTTATTTTGTGGGAACAGCGCTTTATATGGAGTTGCGTCCATAAAATGCGATACAAACGCTTAATGTGTTTTAGCTCTAAAGAATAGTCGATTAATTCCAACGAATATCGATATTTACAAAAATAAAAACAGATTTATCGATAGTGTCACGACGTTCATCGCTTTTACTGTGAAACTTAGAGATTGTTTGTGCAGTCAAAGCCGGCAACTATTTGAGCTATTTAAAAATAGGATAAAGTGTAATTGGCAGTGATCTTTTGGGTTAAAATTATTGAAATGTGATTTGGATATACGTGCATAATGCTGTTTGTGGAATTTAAAGATTGTACCTATTTCTTATATATACATACATGCCTATGTATGTATATTTCAATGCACAATTATATGTACACATGCATTATATCGAGAGGCGTTGCCGTGAATTGAGTGCCGGAATTTATTTATTTATAAGTATTGACATTTATTGTTATTTATGTCAACAAGTTTACTTAATTTACTGTCTACAGTAAAACCTAATCCATCATTAAGAATGTTTTAAGTAATTGTCAATTGAATTGAGCATGTACATACAGATATGTCAACATATATAGAAAATAGCTCAGTGTGACTGCAAAGGGAGCTCCATACAAAAATATGCATTAATATATATGCATATATGAACATATAACTTTTCTATATAATGTTAAAAGGGAATACATAATATATGCATAAGGACGTACCTAAAAAGTGAACATTTATTCAATTTGCTATACAAAATTCAGTATTTTTAGTGTGCACTGTATTTCCCCATACAGATCAAATTTGGTTAAAGTAATAAAGGGTGGGTGACACAAGGTTTACATCGCAAGTGTTAGGGGTTGTAATGAGATGACGAAAATAACGCCGAGTATTATGACATCAACATAGTTCAAACATGATCTAAGATATAAGAAAATCTAAATGACTACTGAACTCGCGGTAGTTGTTTGTGATTTTTGTATACTTATTAAAACGTATAAAATGATACAAATTATTTTTGGTTTGACCTTTGGAAAATACCCGAAAAGCGGTTCAAGTAAGTATATTTATGTTCAGATAAGAATGGGTGTGTTTGAAAATGTGTATGTCTATCCATGTCATGTATGCGTGTGTGTATACTAAATATACCAAATGCATTTCAGTATTTTTACCATTGCAGAAAAACGACTAAAGCAAAACGAAGGGTAAAAGGAAATGGGTGGCGTAGTCCAGAACAAGAAGTGAGAAAAAGGAATATATATGCTACTTAAAAAATTTCTGAGTCTTGAAAAACAACAAAAAAAAGTCAAATATAATCGTATGTATTATGTATTATGAATAAGAAGGCCAGCTATGAATGAAAACAATCTTTAATACTTTAAAAAGTGGAGTTTGGATTTTCATTGAAATATTGGTCGATCTGTGTATGTGCCTTTATAATTTGATGATTATTAATGAAGGTTTAATGATATACAACAAATTGTAGCCATTTATAAATGATATACCAACGAGTTAAATAGTGTGAGCTTATCTACTTATCACTCCTTTGTATATCGCCCACATCCAGCTAAAACAATAATCCAGCTACAGCATCGAGTTCATATGAATGGAGCATTGAAATTAAAGATGTTTGACTAATGTTCAATCATAAATTCAATTTGAAATATCTAAATTTAAAAAATTATCGAAGCAACAATCAATGTCATCGTTATCGACATTATCATCAACAATGTCTAGTAATGCCGTCTCAGTAAATACAAATACACAAATGCTTAATGATAATAACATTACTAAAAATGCAGCATTTCATAAAATTAATAATCAGAATACTCACCATCAAATGATACAAATACAACAACAAAAACTACATCAAATCCCATTATCGGAAGATCCACGCACGTTGCAATTGGCATTGGAATTATCGTTAGTTGGATTGAATGAGCACCAACACAATAACAATCCAAATAGCTTTGTTCATCCATTAGCCTCGCAGGGTGATTATGAATTGGCATCTATTAATTTAGTATCTGCCGGCTATGCTGCGAAGACTGATATGCCAATAAATACTGGGTTCGGATCTGGGTCTAGCATCTTGATGCCATCAGCCGGGTTGGACGATAGATCGAAAAATCACAAAACATGACGGAATGTGTTCCTGTACCAAGCTCTGAACACGTTGCCGAAATTGTTGGTCGACAAGGTAGGTAAAAAACTCGGACATAACACATGGGCTGAAAAGTCCGGGCCTGACAAAGAAAACTTGCTTTTTGGATCAAAATTGGCGTTACTCGTCAACTTAATCTTTATCAAGAGCATCGAAATCATTCCAGAGCCGCTGTAACATTTCAATATAAATTTTTAGAACGATTTATTTTTGCCTCAAAATAGGCTTCAATTTCAGTGATAATCGTGTGAAATTTTTATCGGCGAGCATTTTTCGAGGACTGCTAACCTCCAGAAGTCGCTGGGAGCCTAATCTGGCGAATTAGTGGATGTGGGAGCAATTCGAAGTTAAATTCATGTAGTTTTGTCACTGTCATTGAATCATGAACACATTCTTGTTGTTGGTCAAAAGTGAGCAAACGCGGCAGCCATTTTGACGAGATTTTCTCATAGTCAAATGCTCATGCAATATTAAGCCAACATGTTCTTTTGATATCTTTATGATGTTAGCTACCTCACGCAAATTTAATTTTCGATCATTCAAAACGATTTTGTGGATTTTTTGATGTTTTCTGGTGTGACCTCCCCATTTGGACGTCCACTGGGTTCTGCATCATCGGTGTCTCTACGACCATGTTTGAAGTCAGCAAACCAACGTTTTGTTGTTGTTTCTAATGGAGAGGAGTTCCCATAACACTTTTCAAGCCAAAGCTTTGCTTGAACGGTATTTTTCCCCATCAAGAAGCATTGTAAGATTAGAAGACGAAATTGCATTTGATCCATTGTTGTGAAAATAGAAAAGTAGTGTCACTTTTGGCTCAATAACTTACAAACTAATGAATAGAATATCATGAAATTTTAGCAGCTGTCTTCTGAAGGATTGTATTTACTGAAAAAAGGTGACTGCAATAAAACTAGCACAATCTATGTGTAAGGCCCGGACTTTTCAGCCCACGTCTTACCTTTGAGTATATGTCGCCGAGACAAAAACTTTATTAAGTTTTAAATAATATGAACATACATGTACACGTATCTTAATTTAAATAAGTAAACAGTACTGTCTTTCCTAAACTTTGTTAATCTGGTTTTATATACCCATAAAAGATAAAAGTATTTAATTTTAATAAGATGTTTTAGGTTTGCTTAACACTATTCTTAACAAAATGTTCTATCCAAAAGTAAGCTAAATGAATCGGAAAAGTAATAGCAATCTCTCGATTAAAAAAAAAGTGTGATCAAGACGTACTTTTGTTTTTAAAAATAAGCTTACAAGCGACATTCCATATTTGGTAACATAACTTTTGGGTTTATGTTGAATATCCATTTGGTTAAATTTATATTATTTATATATTTTTAAAATATATTTTTTTTAAGTTTTTTCTTAACAAGATAAAAATTGTAATAATCGCCTTTAAAAAGCCTTTTTGATATCTGTGTGCCGACCTAAAGGTACCACTTTTCACAAACGTAGAAAAATATATAAAAAGAGAATACAATTACTATCTGCATATGTACATACTGTACATGAAAGATTCTTTTACTATCGGGATAACAATATAAACATTCAGCCGTGCTCCCGTTTTCACTTTTAGAAGTTTCTTTCGAATTGCAAAACGAGCAAGTTTGTCTTGTCGACTTGAAAAGTAAATGCCTTTCTCTACATCAAATCTGATCTTATTTGCAAAAGGAAAAATATAGTTGACTCATTGATTCATTTTTGTTCTTTTAAGACCGCCAGAAGATCAATTAATTATTATTAAAACGACTTATTTCTGACCCCACCTCAAATTTGGAAATAAATTGTTGCCGTTGGCAACAACAATTTTCGATTTGGTGAGCGACCTACCTAAAAAATTTGTAAAATATGTTTTAAAAATAAATTTGTTTAATTTAATTAATTATGATAAGTGCTGAAATTGTATTAAAAACAGTTGTTGAAATCACCGGAATGAAATCGATTAAAAATGTGGCTTCCCCTTTTTTGTGGGGAACAGCTGATTGCCGTTTCACTGATTTTTTAAGTTTTAAATCTCTTTTGCAAAAAAGTCAAAGAAGCATAAATCATTTATGCAGAGTTAAATTATCCTTATGTGAGTTCTATCCACTCAGGAAATTGGCCATACGAAAGTCATTTTTCGCGTTGTTTTCTTCTGGCCAAAACAAGAGTAAACTGTTTCAGCAGTAAGAAATAAAACATTCCGACAGCAAAACTATGACCAAAATCTTGTGAAAACCGGAGAAACCGGAACCGAAAAAAATGCCGGAGCACACATGATTATCAAGTTTTTGTTATCGCAAATAGTATTTGTTTTTTTAATGTATTGTGAATTTTAGTCATTGTAAAAATTAATTTTTTTTTTGTCAAAATGATGGAAATAAATGTTTTTTTTATAAATAATTATATATATATTTTATTTATTTTTTTTTAATCTTATTTGCTAAGTATATAGAACAAGATAAACACTATAATTTAGTAGCGCTCTTGCTTCTATTGGAAAATATTGCGTATATCCCTTATTCAGATATTTATTCTTAGTTTTTAAATTTGTCGTTTACAGAAAATATGTTTTACATGCGAAAAACAATTTGAAATAGCTCTGTTATTAAGCATTCGACGTTGCTGTTGAACGATCAGTCTTACTATAGAACGGTAAGATTAATAATATCGTTCTGTTAACTCTAGCACTGTTAACAGAACGATATTATTATTATTAACGTCATGAAAAACAGCACAAAATTTGAAATTACAATTTTTTAAATGCTTTTTTCTAAAAATGTCAACGATTTACCAAATTCAAAGCCTCTGAACTGTAGTTTTTTCGTATTTAACTTTATTTTTGCACTTAAGAGCAAATGTTAATATTTGGTTAAGATAAAGCTGAATATTTTCGACTATAGTTAAAAACTTTATTCCACAACTATAAAAAGTTTTTCTTATTATTAGGATGCAAAATTAAAGCACTGAGAGCAAAAACAAATACTTATATCAAGACCCCAGTTCGGGGAGAAGAACCTGTATTTGTGGTAACAGGACGCAAGGAGGATGTGAACAAGGCTAAACGTGAAATACTCTCAGCAGCGGATCATTTTAGTTTAATTCGGGCGTCGCGCAAGCCCTCGATGGAAGGTTCAAATAGTAGCAGCACCGCTCTATCGGAAAATAGTACAACGTGTTTATCCATAAATAGTTGCATCGGTATTGTTGCTCGCACAACCCAGGCGGGTCCACCATGTTTACCAGGCCAGATTACCATACAGGTTCGCGTACCATATAGAGTGGTTGGCTTGGTGGTTGGACCTAAAGGTGCAACCATCAAGCATATACAACAGGAGACACAAACCTATATTGTCACGCCGTCAAGGGAAAAAGAGCCGATATTTGAGGTAACCGGACTGCCCGAGAATGTCGAAACGGCACGCAAGCAAATTGAGGCGCACATTGCATTAAGGACGGGTAATAACAGTACGCAGGGCAGTGAAAATGGTACTGAATCAACAGACTCGTCGACTGACTATACATCAACTCTGAATACTATTAATACCATGTCGCAAATATTGAACGATGACATTAACGCGGATATACTATCTTCTATGTATGCGATTGATTCAGATGCAATGTCGTGTAATTTCACTTCTGCCGATAACACACAAAACATTTCGAATTTAGTTACAACTTCAACAATTACAAGTTTGTCAAATTGCTTTGAAAGTGTTGAACTAGGGACATTGCTAATGCTGTAAATACGTCAATTTTGCCACCTTCGTCAACTGTTGGCGAATCAAATGATCCTTCAAATAAATTAAATGATAATTTGAATGCCAGAAATCATTTAACAAACTCGAATAATAGTGCGAAGTCGAGTACCTCATATCGCAATACGACACATGGTATAAATAGGCACAAGAGCTTATCTTTTTGTTCGCCTGCGTCCACATCTGTATCAGCTATATCGAGTGCAAATGCAAACGTAGCTGCTCAGTGCAATTTAAGCTCGGCTAATATATTGACTCGATCCTGCTCATCGGCCTCATCGACAACATCAACAAAAAGCACAAATAATAGCGCCAATAGCAGTCAAAGTATGAACAATACACCTCCAGAGCTCTTAAACATTTGGAAAAATTTAAGTGATTCCATTGACGTAGATGAGGGCATTGGTGATTCGCCGAGCATTTGGAATCAGCCAACGACTGGAGTTAATGTAAATGTGGTCACAACGACGGCATCGCATTCGCATTGCTCGCCTACTGCTTCGATAAGCCCAACAGACTCACTTTTTGCGGAACAACACATTTTAAAGACAACGACAAAGAGTCTTGTTCAAGATTTACCATCATGCCATAACCTACTGCTACGCCCTTCAGGAAGCCCTCTTAAAATGCATCAAGTACATCGCGAATGCTTTGTGTGCAATAAAAGAGAAGTGACTACAGCTTTAGTTCCTTGTGGACACAATATGTTTTGCATGGACTGCGCTAATCAAATCTGCGTCTCTATGGAATCTATATGTCCAATCTGTCACTCGATTGTCTACCACGCTATGCGTATTTTAGCTTAAATCGATTGCATTAAATCTTTTGTATTTGGTTTGTACACGCAATGATCCAAAATTCAAACATTTCAACAAAGATTAGAAATTCCACTCGCATATTATTTATGAATATACATATATAATTACTCATAGTATTCTAGTAGGTATTGAACCAAAGTTTAGATTGTTTTGAATAGGCTGAAAAGTAAATACCCTTGCAGAAAGTTCCTAAACTCTGGTGGCGACATATTGATAGTATTCAATTTCAAGATATATTTCACTATCGATCTTTAACAATATATATGTATATGTTTTCAACAAGTCCAAGATTGAATAAAGTATCTTCTGCGAGGGTATATAAACAAAGATAAATAGTTATGCTGATTAGTCAGGATATAACATAATTATTATAATGAAAAGCCGATCATATCGCTATATGGAATAATCTTATTATAACGCCAAATACAAACGACACATATATATTTTTAATTTTTATTATTCGGTTGGATATAACATAATATAAATACATTTTTAATAAATTGACATTTTATTTATTAGATGATATTAGTGTGTATATAACAAGATACTATGGCTACTTATTGATTTTAATTAAGAATCTAATATACTTCCAATAATTACCATGCGTAATCACAAAAATGTATTTTCATAATCCTTTGCACCATGCTATAACAGGGTATCATGAAAATTATATAATTTATTTAGCAGGCTATAATGAAAAACCGCTCATTAACATATTTATGTCAATGTATATATATATATATATATATATATTTATATATGATATATATATAAATATATAAATAGTGACTTATTTATTTAAATGTATATACCAATATTAAAACAATTTAATGGCATAGGATTTCATGAAAACTGATTAAAAAAAATATTGAAATTTTAGAAAAATACTATACAATAATTGCTTTCAACGACTTTTATTTATGATAAAAATATAAATCAAATTCAAAAATATAAATGTTCAATGCAAAAAAATATTGTCATTCGAATGTAGTAGACTTGAATGTACTATTGATTTTAATATTAAGATTTAATAGGTTTTATAATTTCGTTGTCAAAACAAATACAAAAAATAAAACTTATTAGGATAAGATGACTGATAAATAAGCAGATAATATTAAAAAATCACATACATATATACGAGCATATATTACATATAATATTTATAATATCCATATATTTATTTCTTTAAATATGTGAAATAATATGCAAGGATAAACAATATATCTACATACATTTATAATTTATACATTGCTTACACTATTAATGTGAATAATAAGACTAATATATTTACAGCCAATCAGATGAAAGATTGGTTCATACCAATAGTATATCTTGCAGTGAGAATCAGATTAGTTATTGAGATATTAATGATTTTTTATATAATTTTGTGTAAGAATTTTTTAATTTGTCTGATGTCCATTTTAATTTTAAAAATATAAACTAAAAAATCGTATCTAAAATTATGAATAAGAATCAGAATATATATTTTTATATATTAATACAATTTACATAGTTTTTTCTTCTTTTTAGTTACTTGAAACCCTTAAAGCAAAATATGAGTGAGAGAATAAATTATTTAATAATTACTCAAGAAAATGCATTTATTTCAATTAATAAAATTTATTTCATTAAAAGACATTTTCTATGTCTAAATATAAAAAAAAATAAAAATTTATACATTTGACTCTAAGATGTAGATTTAAGTTTTAATTATAAAATTGATAATAAATACAAAGAGTAAAATTATTTATACATTTTATGAAGTATTTATAAAATGTTAAAAATTATTTATTTTATTTATAGACAAATCTATTGAACTATTTTTTATCAATTAATTTTAACTAGTTATATTAATGATTGGCAGAAAATATATCAAAATAAAAAATTAAATTTTTGTAACTGCGATGGTTGGTACCTAATTATTTACTTTATTAGTTTCTTCTATATTCTTTTTACTATAACATGGTGTTTACTTAAATTTATTTTTCAGTTTATTCTATACATTGGAATAACTAAATATTAAACTATTTGTACCCATGCATTCAGACTTGCATGGACAATATTTTTTTACCAGAATAAAAATATAATCTTTTACATAAATTGTGTAGATGGCAGTTAAAATATTTACAACGAATATTTTATAAATGTTTCTTATTAAAACCGAAAGATACATTTGTAACGGTAAAATAAAACTAAAATCAATAGTAATCATAATGAATATCCGCATTGTGTTCGTAAGGAAGTATATCTCTAAAAATACATTTCATATAAATTAACTTTAATCGACATTAACGGCGAGAAATATTACTGATGTCGATTATAAAAAAACTTTACACAAAGTATATATTATATAAAAATAAATATATACATTATATAAACAATTACTACATGATTATATAATAAAAATTTTCGAAAATAAATAAAAAATGTTTATTCAAAATCGTGGAAGAGGTGGAAAAGCTGTACTAAGTACTAAGCCAGTGGGCATGACGAAAATCTAATACAAACTTGATCTTCATTCAAAAATAACGTGTTGAAAAAAATAATAAAATTATAGTTTTATGTTTATGCGGTCAGAGTTGACTTACGCGTAATGGCCGATGGTTTTATAAAATAGCTTACGTACTGTATCATATGAAATAAGGACGATGGTTCTTTGAATTTATAAAAAATATAAATGCGAGACAAGCTCGACTTATTTTATTGATTCCAAACTAAAAATTAATTATAATTTGATAAAGAGTGAAGACACCTCTGCTGGTTGTTCTGCCGGCGTCGCTGCTCCGTCCGTCGTTCCCATTGCTACTTTGTTGTTGTTCTCGTTTCCGTTGTAATTGCAGTCGTTGCAATTACTATTGCTGGCTCTTGGCTGTTGTTGTTGTCGTACCTCTGCAACTGCTGTATCTGAAGTTGGCGGTATTGCTTCTTCGCTGGTGTGGTTGTTGTTGTTGCCGTTTCCGCTAGCTTTTCGAGAATCGGGTTAGCGTCTGCAAAGTGTCACTGCAGTGGTCGTGTTCTGGTATTGAAAGTTATTTCTTAGATAACTTCTAAAACGGTCTAATAACAATCAACTTTTCAGGATTCATAAATACTCTAGGTGTGCATGTGTATATACAGGTTATTAGGGAGCGTATTATCTAATTTCAAATAATGTGTTGCAGCGTGGGCAAGAAACCTTGTGAACCTCAACGTGATATATGTACATATATGTATAAATATAGCAGAATTTTGTGAATCGGCACAAGAAACTTACCTCGCGATATTATACGGGTGAAGCTGTATTATATCCGAGCTTCAGTACACTTCGGCGCTAAACAAAATTTTGGAATATTGGTTCCGCCTCAACCATAACCACAATCACACACACACACAGTCATACTGCTCTCACGGTCGCGCGCGAATCTATTACAACGGTAGACGGTCATTGCTGTGTCTCCTCGTTTTATTGACAACTTTGTGCTCAAGTGCAGTTTATTGACTTAACGCATTTGTTTCCAATGGTGAGCGAAACAGTGCGAGAAGTAAATGCTAAATCATTCAAGCCAAAGTGGGTGGGACTGAAGCCTCAATTAGCTACACTAAACGCTTTTTGACTGAAGAGCGATTGGAAACTGTGGAACAGATGAACACTGAGTATGAATACCGTCAATCTGACTTGCCTGAGTTTGCTTGCGCAAATTTACTGGGAGGTAAAGACATATTCATATATGTTAGACATATTCAATAAATCTAGATCTGTGGGAAGAGGGATTTCATTGTAGAAGTTACTCGAATTCACCAAGATGATGCTGCGAAAAGGAGGATTTCCCATTCGACTCTAATGACCCTAAAGTGGTAATTGGGCCAGAAATTTCATGATGTATCGTACATTACTTAGACGCTGGGATTAGCCTTGATTACCACATCTATATGTAATATATGTACATATGTAAGTTACAACCTGAAATATTACGACCTGCAACTCCCACACATCTAATATCCAAAATTAACGTCTGTCCAACTTCCTGCGCGTGCCTGTAAGATTCCCAAAAGACCAAAAGCCAAGTTGCCCAGCGCATCCAGCACATGTCTGTGGAAGCCATGTTGGGGATATTTGTTCTAAATAGAGTTGTTTGGATCCTTCTGCTTATCTTAGGGTTTCTGATAGTCTGCATGTAGCTCATTTTAGTTAAGATTTTGCACATGGAGATATATGGGACGTCTTTTAGCTCTCTCTGATCCTCGCTTTATGGTTGCTGTTGTAGCAAGTTGCAATTCCAAGAACATTACGAAATGCACCCAACTTACCAATCAGAAGTCAACGCCACTGCTAGAACTCACAGCTTTATATTGAGACAACTTTAGA
The DNA here is from genome assembly GCF_023558435.1 of Drosophila sulfurigaster albostrigata. Lineage (NCBI taxonomy): Eukaryota > Metazoa > Arthropoda > Insecta > Diptera > Drosophilidae > Drosophila > Drosophila sulfurigaster. The sequence continues at coordinate 591,183 of NC_084884.1, forward strand.
ATTATTATTTAGTCTTTAATTTGAATCAATAAAGAACAGTTCCAGTTGGAACCTTGATCAAGTATTTTGTTGTAATTATGTTAATTCAATACAAATCATAGTATCGAAAGAGCAAACCATTTTTAAGCGCGTCGAAGAACATTTCGGTCAAATCGCGTATCAATAGAGCAAAACACTTTTTTAGTGCGTGAAAACAAATTGAGTACCGAGAGTGCAAGACGTCTACTAAGTGCGCTAATCACATAAGATTATTATCCCAAATAGAGATCCGTGATCATCACAGGATGACAGGTATATAACAAGCTACACCAAACCGATTAAGTTAGCGGGTGAGATTAAAAGAACTGCATCGGCTGAGCATAAATTCTGTAAGATTCGTTCACAGAATTCTCTCGAGGAGGAATGGATCACGGACTTCTAGTAGCAGTTGGCAAAAGAGTCAACCCAGTCCTATCATCGAAAACACATTAATAAAATGAATAGTGAAAATCAGAATTATCAATAGAAAACCAAAAGTAATTGATAAAGCATACAAGACTCATCGAAGTCCATATAGAATATGGTAAGTTAAATCAGTAAAGGAATCCATTAATCTGTGTAAAACGTTAAAAAAACGGTGATATAATAACTTCCAACTTTTCGATTCCTCAGAAGTAGAAGTAGAAGGAAAAAACATCCACTGGTTATAAACCAACAAGTAAGAAAGCTACAGTCGAGTGTGCTCGACTGTGAGATACCCGCTATCCATTTTGAATAAATGTAAAATATTGCGGTATTATTTTCAAAATATACCGTAAATACTACAAAAATAGTAAAAATATACCAAATGGCATGTTTGGTTTATTGATATAGTACCACATTCAAAATATACCATAGACGGCACAATGTACCAGATTGTCGAATAAAGCAACTCAGACCCCCAGTAAGAAGGCGTTTTTGCCCATACAAAAGTATTTCTTTAATATCTTCCACAATTTTCTGATTATCTGATCGCAATCAAATTTTCAGGAATCACAACTACTATAGTTGTTATTGCATATACCAAAATTCGCAGCTCTAGCTTTAAATTTACGCTTGTTATTCGATTTTTTTTATTTGAAACAAACTTGATCTGCGTGCAAACATAACAAAATTATAGCTATATCTCTTATAGTCTCTGAGATCCAGTGTTTCATACGGACGGACGGACAGACGGACATGGCTAGATCGTCTCGGCTGTTGACGCTGATCAAAAATATATGTACTTTATAGGGTCGGGATGCCTCCTTCTACCTGTTACATACATTTCCTGCCGGCGCAAAGTTATAATACCCTTCTACCCTATGGGTAGCGGGCATGATACAATTATACAAGTTAGTCTCGTCGGAAAAGCTTTCGTCAGTGCGCATTCGTATTTCGAGCAATTAACCCTTATACACAATGACATTTTGTAATATATGCCGTAGACACGGGTAGAATTAAAATATTTAGAGAATTCTCATGTATATTGTTAATATTATTCATAAACAACTTACATTTTAAAAATATGTCAAGGAGACATTAATATTAGCTTAAAAATATGTAAATATTAATATCATAGTCTAAGGGTTAATGCGCATTTCATTGTCGTCTCGTTCACGCTACCACGCTGTGCCTCTTTCACTCGCACTCATTGCTAACATAGACAGGGTACCAGCTTTTTGCTGACGAGACTACCTTGTATAATTGTATTGTGGGTAGCGGGTATAAAAAGCTTGTGAACTAAAAGAAAAGCTTTGGCACCAAGACACAGTGGGCGATTTGGTCCCGCTAGCGGCATTTAATTCAAATTTTCAAATTGAAAAATCCGTTAATATTTTTTCACATATCGATAGCAGATGCTTTGATTAGATTTTTAAAAGCTTTTGAAAGCTCTACGATCAGCTGATCATCAGCTGTGATCGGTCAAACACACCATATGATTTCGCAAAGAGCTTTACACAATTTTTTCTCTTTGCGCGCATGGAATTTGAGTTCCTCGGAAATTTAAAATTTTTGGTGAATTTGTTAGAAGTTTGGTTTTTATTATATTCAAGGTATGTATTTTCAAAAAATCAATGTTTGTGACCGGTCTATAAATGTGTAGCTGATAAAACGTAGTGGTAATTCAGTGTATTAACAACTAGCCCGGATTAGCGTACACCTGTCTTTCGTGGAGTAGAACTTAATTTGTTCAACTAAGTCCAGTCTAACTCCTTTATTAGCCGAAAGTGTGAATCAGTGGCGTCCAAAATGTGAATTTATCAACTGCTATTATCTGCTAGCCTTGAAACTATGGTACTTTTTAGATACAGTGTTAGTACCAAAAGGGATCTTTTTTAGTATTGCACTCAGAAGTCATCCCATTTTTTCCATCATCCCATCATTTTTAGATAAAGTTTATATATGAAATATGTTAATTGAAGTTCAAATAAAATAAAAATAAAACAAAATTTTAAATTAAAAAAATTTTTTAAATTAAAAAAATTTAAAAAAATTAAAAAAAAATTTTTAACTTAAAAATTTTATGATTTTTTCTGATCAGTGAAAAAACCGACTGAAGATATCTATTTTAGTTTAGAAGTTATTAATTAAATGCCGCTAGCGGGACCAAATCGCCCACTGTGCAAGAGTGTAAAACTGTAACATTTGACTTGTTACATTTTTTACTCATATTATCAAAGGGCTTAAAATTTTTTAGAAAAGTAGTGTAAAATACTAACAAACAAGCCTAAGATTTTTAGTTTACTTTTTAAATTAGAAAAGAACATACAGACCTTTTAAGTTAGAGTATTGAACTCGTGTTACAGTTTTGCTCGTCAGTTTATGTACATATGTATATTTTAAATGTAAAATCGAAAAAATATCCGTCTCTCATTTACACTATAAATTATGGACTATAATTTATTTTTAGCAATACCGAAATTTTCTTTCATAATATATGTTATGTGTTGGCTGGCAAAAATCCTCTGCTGAACCCTCCTCGAGGGTGCTGGCTGGGTAGGATTTGTATTACCTCATTGTCAACGGGTAGCAGATCTCTACTATACGTCGATATTTCAGGAACTGCAGATCCTAGCTGAGGACTCTGTTCCTTATCTTTCGGGCATCTGTCTGAAGATAAGTAGCAGAATCCATGGTACGAGGTGTCTGGCGGTCAGACTGAAAATGGTATGGGGGGCTCCCAATAACAAAATTAGCCAAAAATGGTCTCAGAATGGACTCATTAAATAATTCAACCCCGGCTGGGATGTCAGCCCAAACGTCGGTGGAACGCGTGACTGCTACCACCGGTGGGCACGGGGAGAGATCCTCTCTGCGTGTCGCCAGCGGTCACACCTCTGAGGCGGCGGGAGCAGGCCGAATCAGTTGTAACAACACTGCCACCAAAAGCTCGAGGTTGGTGCGCGCGGGTGCTGTGGTCTTAACCGACACGGACCAAAAGAGCGCTGCGCCAATCTCTACGGTGGAGGGGAACGTCTTCCTCTTCAGTCACCTCGGCCTATCGCCAGCACCTCCAAGGTTGCGCAGCGGGGCACGGAGGGCCTGAAGGAGAAGGCCAAAAATAAGGCGGCGACCCGTATTCACGCAAGACTCAGTGGCGTAGCAAACCTGTCTGTCAAGGATCAGGAGAGGTTTGCCTGGGCCATCACGTGGATACGGGAAAACCAAATTAGCCCCTTCCAAATGACACTAAAGTGCAGACCGGTTTTTCCGGCCCTGCCAACAAGATGGTGGAGTCCATGGCAAGCAAGCGCCAACGGTCCGCTGAGAGTCCCAAGCAAGGGCCCCAATGAGCAAGAGGCTGCGAGCAACTGGCTCCACTAATACGGACTCGAACAGAACGAGACAGAGAGCAACGGTTGCTGAAACTGCCAGGCGGCATCTCGCCGTTGCTCTCATAGACAGAGGGGTCCCTAACGGGAAAATGTCTGCAGAGCGGTGGCGGTTGACCCATAGTAAGCTGGTCGACGCACTGTTTGTCAGGATGGAGAACGTCTCAGACAGTCCAATGCCTACATTCGAAGGCACTGGCTGGATGAATGGTGTCAAGATCCTGACATGCAAGGACGACCCAACATTGCAGTGGCTGCAAGCGACCGTACCCAAACTGGACGGACTGTGGGAGGGGGCCAAGCTGGACGTGGTGGACAGGAATAATATTCCGTCCATGCCGAAGGCGAAAGTCCTTTTCCCCATAGTTGTGCAGGGCGAGCGGGCGCTTCAGCTGCTCAAAAAGCAGAACCCGGCCATTTTGACGAGTGATTGGTACGTGCTGAAGGTTGATGAACCTTTACCCAGTGGTGGGCAGCACGTGATCATTCAGATCAATAAGGAGGCCGAGGATCTGCTATATAAACGCAATGGGAAGATGGTGTGGGGCTTAGGGAGCGTGTACCTTCGCCTCAAAAAACGTCATCCCAACGACAAGGACTCACACATGCTGAGGTCAGGAGAGGTTGAGGCAGATATCGGTCTTGAGAGCGTGACCGACGCCACCCAGCACCTCAGCTTGACTGATGAGACGGAGGAGGTGGGGAGAAACTGTTCATGCAGACGGGCCCCGCGATTTTGCTAACTTCTAATGAGTGTGCTGCAACTCAACCTCCATAAGTCCAAAACGGCTTCGGCTGAGCTACTCCTTGCCCTGGAGGAAGTGTCTGCCTACGCGGCTTTGGTCCGAACCGTGGATAGCGTCGGGCAACACGGTTACTGGGCTGAAGTCGCCTCACTACGATCTATACGTCCCGATATTGGTAAGTAGATCGACAACTGCCATCATTTTAAAAAGGGGATAAAAGCTCATCTACTACCTAATTACAGCAATGACGATCTAACCGTGGTGGTGCTGGAGAGCCGTGAAGGATGTTTGCTGCTGGCATCCTGCTACATGGCCCACGACATGCCGGCTCCACCTGACGAGCTGCGGAGGCTGGTGTACATGGTCTGCTCCTCCAAAAAACACCTTATAATCGGAACGGACGCCAACGCCCACCATAGCGTCTGGGGAAGTCCCGACATTAACGACAGGGGTGAGTCAGTTCTTGATTTTATCCTAGACTAGCCAACAGAGGTGAGGTATCTATGTAGGTCCCACCTCTTGTAATGTGCTGGACTTAACGATTGCGACTGAGTGTACCAATGTAGAAGAGTGGAGGCTCCTGGATAGACCCTCCTTCTCGGATCATAAGTATATTCAATTTACCATTCCTTTTAACAGGATACCTGCGGCTCAGCCGTTCAGAAATTCCCGCAATACTAACTGGGCGAAATTCTCTAGCTTTGTTTCCAAGTCTCTTGGTCCGCCGGCTAACATCAACTCGGTATAGGACCTAGAAACAAATGTCAATGTCCTCTCAGCAATACTACTTTCCGCGTTTCGCCAATCCTGTAGGCTCTCAAGACCGACGAGAAGATCGAAGCCACCCTGGTGGAACCCAGATCTCTTATCGCTTCGTGGGGAGCTTACTAGCATGTTTCAACTTGTTAAGAAGTCGAACAACGAATATGTCTGGGACAAGAATAGGTCTCTCCTAATGTCTTACAAGAGGATGATCCGATTATCCAAAAGGTCTTCATAGAGAACCTTTGCTCAGACCTTGACAACATCAAATACACCTCCAGACTGAGGAAGCTGCTGTCCAAGCAGGCTTCTAGTCATAGTCCGCTCAAGTGGGGCGATGGAGTTTGGACGGAGAGTAGTGCTGAAACTCTTGAAGCACTGGTCTCAACTCATTTCCCGGATGTATCCAGTTATGAGACCCCTGCCGGTCTAATTAAATATAAGAAAATAATTTGGGCTATCGAATCCTTTGCGAAGGTGATGTCGCCCAGTCTCGATGGACTTTCGAGAGCAATGCTGCAAGCCAGCAAGCCCACGATTGTTCCGTGGCTATCGGGTATCTATTCGGCGTGCCTCGCATGGGGTCATGTCCCCACGCTTTGGAGGACCTCGAAAGTCATTTTCCTGCCCAAGGCGGGCAATGTATGGAATTTCTTTTCCTTTGGAATTTGGTCGTAAATAGCCTACTTCAAAATTCACTGGACGGGCCCCAAGTTAATTGCCTATGCCGACGACATAAGCATTTTGATAACTGGGAAATGCCGCTTTATCCGCGCAATCCATCGTCCCTAAAGATTGCCGCAACGGACAATCTGGGTCTGCTAGGCTATGGTCACAGCGCCATTGGTAGGGAGACTAGTAGAGACTTGGACTATACTTTCCCCTTACCAGTACTGACCATATAAAAACAATATTCTTGGAACCGGACTGCTGGCGGGAAGGGTTATGCATTCCCTAAGCCCTCAACCTCTTCACCTAAGGGTCGAAGATGGATGATGGTGTCGGAGCGGCCGTATACTGCCCAGACCCGGTCTCCAAACATTCCTATAAACTCCCAGACCATTGCAGCATCTTCCAGGCAGAAGTTTTTGCAATTGGCAAGGCTGCCGAATTGGTTCGGGGTTTACAGCGTAATCACAACACAATTAACATCTTTGTTGACAGTCAGGCTGCAATAAGATCAATGCACTCTGATGTGGTCAAGTTCAAAGTTGTCCTGGACAGCAGAAGAGCAATAGAGTCGCTGAACGCATCTGCGGTCGTGCGTATCTATTGGATCCCAAGCCACCAGGGCATCGATGGCAACGAGATCGCAGACACTCTCGCCAAAGAGGAAGTGGGGCTCGATGTCAGTAACATGTGCAATGTTCCGATATCCCTGCGAACTCTAGGCAGAGAAATTAAGGTGCGCTCTAGACTTTAGTGGGACGCGAGCTGGCGCAATGCCAACTCGTGCAAAACTGCAAGGCTGATGTGTGCCTCTACTAACAACAACTTAACCAAATTCGTCATGCAGCTTTCAAGGAAAGACTGCAGGCTAATGCTAGGCATTTTAACTAGTCACTGTCTGTCGGCTGTCCATGTTGTAAAGCTGGGTATCACGAACAGTGATCAGTGCAGGAAATGCAACGAGCCCGGGATTAAGGAACCACTCGAGCATCTTCTCTGTAGATGCCCAGCATTATCCCGACTCCGGCTGAAATACCTTAATTCGCCGTGCCACAACGATCTTCGGGTCGTTTCACGGCTACCTCCTATGATGCTGCTGGCTTTTGCCCCGTACAGGGCAGCCGGTCCCACCTAACCTAACCTATATGTCCGAAAATCAAAGGACAATAATAAACAAATTGGCCGCAAATTACAGAACGCTATTTGCAGAGCCAGACGAAAAATTGACATACTCCACTAAAGTAGACGGAAAAATTCGAACTACGTCGGATAAACCAATTCACACCAAACACTATCCATACCCTATTTCGCTCAAACAAGAAGTTGAAAGGCAGCTTCAAGAGATGTTAGACGACGGTATAATCAGACCTTCTAGATCCCCATACAATGCCCCAGTTTTTGTTGTACCAAAGAAAGCAGACGCTTCGGGGAAAAGAAAATACAGAATTGTAATTGATACCCAATGCCTGAGATAGGAGAAATCATCGCGCAGTTAGGGAGCAACAAGTTCTTCACAGTGCTCGACCTAAAGAGCGGGTTTCATCAAACTCTGTTAAGAGAACAAGACATTGAAAAGACAGCATTCGCAGTCAATGAAGGAAAGTTCGAGTTCATTCGCCTTCCCTTCGGACTTAGAAATTCACCATCAATCTTCCAAAGAGCTCTAGACGACATTCTAAGAGATCATATCGAGAAGATCTGTTATGTTTATATAGATGACATAATCATCTTTAGCAAAACAGAGGAGAAACACGCAAACCATTTAGAACAAGTCTTTTTAACGCTGCAAGGCGCGAACATGAAAGTCCAAATGGATAGGTGTGAATTTTTAAGAAACAAGTCAATTTCTTGGGATTCACAATATTTGAAAATGGCGTTAAGATGAATCCGGAAAAAGTTAAGGCTATTTCCGAGTTCCCTATACCCAATTCTCTAAAAGATTTAAGATCATTCTTAGGTTTGTCTGGATATTACCGACGTTTCATAAGAGACTATGCTAAACTAGCAAAGCCTCTTACCGCATTTCTCAGAGGAGATGGCGGTCGAGTCTCAACAAGAATATCCGATAAAGTATAGATTCAGCTAAATAAAGAAGCTGTTGGCACCGGATCCGTGCCTTGGTTGGTGTGCCGTTGCTCGTACTTCGAGCAATCCACTACTCGAAAACAACAACGTGTAGTGGATCAATATTTGCTGAAATCTTTATTATTTTCATTATATTTCGTACATTTCATTGTAATTTCATATTTTTACTTACATTCGTGCTCTGCGCACACCTTCAAATCCCTATTTTATTGTTAACAATTATTTGCCTCTGCTTGGGCTCAAATACAAATTCAAAGTAAATCACGCTGCCGAAATTTGCAGCTGCATTGCTACTTCTAGCGAACGTAACGGTGAAATTCCAATGCGCAAAAGAGAATCACCGATTACAAATGCCCAGTAGGAAATGCGCTGGCAAAGCCCCAGTAGAAAATTTAGTTCGCCCGCCAACATTCCCCACCCCGTAATTCACTAGCATTCGCGTTGTGTATTACCAATTTTCAAATCTAATTTGGCTAGCTTTACGGCGGGGCGAGTCACAATACCTTCTGGAGTGCGCACTACGGCACTCCGTACCTGACCGTCTCTCGATCGGTGAACATCTACCACAACTCCTTTGGGCCAGCTGTTTCGTTTGCCATTCTCATCTACGATAACAACAATGTCATTCACGGCGATTGAATCTGGCGGCGGTTGGAACCATTTGGTACGACGCGTAAGCGTTGGTAGATATTCTCGAATCCATCTTTTCCAGATCTGATCGGCTAACTGGCTCGAAATTCTGAATCCTTTGGCAAGCTTGTCACCGTTTTGAATTTCGCTGTCTCGTTCACGAATTCCACTCGAGTGGCCCAACAGAAAATGGTTCGGTGTAAGCGCTTCTGAGTCTGCCGATTCCAGTGGTACATATGTGAGTGGGCGTGACTTGAGAATACCCTCCACATCAGCCAACGCAGCACGAAGCACTTCTTCTCGCAATCCACCAGGCGGCAAGATTTCCGTTAGAATGGACTTTGTTGAGCGTACCAATCTTTCCCATGCACCGCCCATGTGCGGTGAACCTGGCGGAATGAACATGAACTCCATTTCTGGGTATTTGGTCTCCACATCCCTGGTCGATATACGCTCCACTTCATCTTTTAACACTCTACTTTCACCACGGAAGTTAGTCTCATTATCGGACATCATTCGTCGCGGGCAACCACGTCTCGCTATAAATGCCTTTAGAATACAAAGAAAAGAGTCGGTTGACAATGACGTTGCAATATCTAGGTGTCGGCACGAATTGTGAGGCATGTGAACAGAACACCCCAGCGCTTCTCGTGCCGTCGTCCAACGATGATGTCGATGGGCCCAAAGTAATCTACTCCTGTATAGGTGAACGGCGCCTTGTGGTGCGCCAAACGCTCACGCGGTAGACTTCCCATTTCTGGAGGCCTAGGACGCGCGCGCCTCATCCGGCATGCTGGACAAGTTTGAGAAACCTCTCTCACCAAGGCTCTCAGACCAAATATCAGGAACTTTTGCCGTAGTTCATTGACCACGATCTCGTCGTACAGATGATGGTACCGGCGATGATACGACTCAACCAGCAGAAATGTAAATCGATGTCTTCTTGGTAGGATTATGGGTCGCTTTAGGTTTACTTCGACTCCTTCTATTAGGTCGATTCTTCCCTTGACGCGTAGTATGCTCACTTCGTCCAAGTACGGAGAGCATTTGAATAGCTTGCTCTTCCGATCCATAATACTGCTTCCCGTTTTCAAGCATTTCATCTCGCTAAAATACTCGGCACACTCGTATTAGAATGATATCCATCTCGATTGGCCGCTCAAGTAATAATAACTTCTTTAATTCCGATCTCATGCTCTTCTTGACAATAGATCGCAAGAAATCCAATACTCGCAACTGTGCGGGTCTTAATCTCTCCAGTTTGCTGAATCTTTCTGGGTCTGGTGAGATACAGCTCAAAGGTGACATGGCTTCCAATTGCTCTTCGACGTGTTGCAGAATAGTATGGCTATGTTGGCTCGCATCAAAGCTCATCTGCGGCCACTGAGAGTCATCCGAATATAGAAATTGAGGCCCTCTGAACCACCTATTCGCGTTCTTGTCCATTTGGTACCATCGTCGGCCACATTTTGCGCTGACGGGACCCATCTCCAGTTACTCACATCTGATCCTTCTAAGATTTCGCCAATGCGGAGTGCAACAAATTGGTGAAATTTACGAACATCCGAACGTATCCAGTATAGAACGTCTCTAGAGTCTGTCCAGAACACTTTCTTGTCAACGTGTACTGACATTTCAGACTCGATACATCTGGCCAACCTCAGCCCCAAAACAGCTGCCATGAGTTCCATGCGAGGTATCGAAATTGGTTTCAATGGAGCAACCCTTGTTTTCGACGCTACAAGACTGCAATGAACTTGATCGTCTACTTGAGCTCGGATGTATACGACGGCAGCGTATGCATTAACACTTGCGTCTACAAATGTATGCGTTTCCAGACATCTAGCTGCACTAACTCCTTTCAAACATCGGGCTATACGCAGATTGTTTAACGTTGGCACCAAATCCAACCAACGATTCCAGTCTGCCTCGTCTTCTTCTTTAAGCGGCTCATCCCATCCGACTCCACTCCTCCATATATTTTGCAGAATGATTTTTGCGCGTATGTTGAAAAATCCAACAATTCCAAGGGGGTCGAATATGGCCATAATCATGCTCAGGACGCGGCGCTTAGTTGGCCGACCATCCAGAGCCTTTGCGATCGTATCTGGCTTCACCATAAACGTTAGACAATCTTCTCCAGGTTGCCACCACATGCCCAGAACCTTTTCCGGACCAACATCTGGGTAACAAATTGGCTTGTCCAACATGTCATGTCTATTTTCGAGAGCACAGACCACTGCTTGGGAATTGGTTGTCCAGTGTCGCATGTCAAATCCTCCATCAGCATGAATCAGTTTTACAGCCTGGGCCAGATTTGTCATCTCAGCTACTGAGTCCACAGACTGAAGCCAGTCATCGACGAAAGTGTTGCCACAAATGGCTTTTACGGCCTCGGGATATTCAGCTTCATAACGTTGAGCATTGCGTTTCAAAACGTAACTCGCCAAGGAAGGTGAACACGATGCTCCAAAAGTCATAACTTGCATGACGTATACCTCCGGTGGCCGTTGCGAGTTTCCATCACGCCAGAGGAATCTCTGAGCTGCCTGATCCTCTGGTCGCACCCTCACTTGGTGGAACATTTCGTGTATGTCTCCCGAAATAGCAATTGGGCGTTCTCTGAAGCGTATTAGAATGCCCATCAATGATGCAAGTGTGTCAGGACCCTTTAGCAGGCAGTCGTTTAGAGACATTCCTTGGATCTTCGCTGCGGCGTCCCACACTAAACGTGTCTTCTTCTTGTTAGGGTTGGTGACGGTAAAGATAGGAAGAAACCATGTTATATCTTTACGCGCCAACTCACTATCATCCAGGCGTCTGATGTAACGATTTTCCTTATAGTTTTTCATCGTCGTTAGCATGAAGTTGCGTAACTGCGGATCTTTCGACATTTTCGATTCAAGACATTTTAGTCGCTTAAGACACATTTCATAGGAGTCAGGCAAGACCACTTTGTCGAATCTCCACAGTGGTCCAGTTTGCCACCTTTTCTCGTCTGCCAAGAACGTTGTCGTTGCTTCCATGATTTGCATCGATCGCTCATCGTCTTTGGATCGTAATGGATTGATCGTAGCGACAATTCCCAGAGATTTCAAAGAAAAGTAATCTTTCAATGCAACATCTAAACTGCCAGACTCACTACATTGGCAAATATGTAGCAGGCGTGGAATCGATGAGTATTCCTTTGCTGAGCGGCCGTAAACAGCCCAGCCAAGCCTGCAACGTGCTGCAATAACATCGTCGTCTTCACTTTCATGCAACTCCAGCGGAATAGTCCACTTAATGTTGTCGAGTCCAATGATGATTCGTGATCGTACGTTGGAATAGGGATCTATAGGCAACGTACAGAGGTGACTCGAGACTCCAATAATTGCTGGTCGAGGCTTTGCTCTGGTAGGTCCAGATCAGACACTGTTCGCACACTTTTCAGAGTGTATCGCTGCGATTCCATACTCGTAGTTGATACAGTGATGTCCAACGATTGCGAATTGTTTTCAACCTTAGAAACATCACCTGTCCATTTCAGGCACAATTGAGTTGCCGGTCCTTCTAGCTCGAGCTCGTCAGACAAGGATCTTTCAATTAAAGAACAAGCAGCTCCTTCATCGGCCAAAGCAAATGTTTTCACAGATTTGGATTTGCCGTGGATCGTTATCGGGATATAGCGAAAGAGAGGGCTACTCGCCGTCTTTCCATGAAACATGATTGAAGACTCCTCCTTGTTGGCAGATCGAGGCACTGTTTGCCCAGTCAGCTTTCTGCCATCATTGCCTGCGGCGGTATGCAGCAGTACGTGGTGAATTGATTTGCATCCATCGACGCCACAGGTTTCTTTAGCTTTGCAGTTTCGTACGAGATGCCGCCAGAAACAACAGAAACAAGCCGTTTCGATTTCACAAACTCCCAGCGTTGTTTAACGTTCAATGCTCGAAAGTTGACACATTCCGACAGTCGGTGCGTGCCTCCACATTTTGGGCATGTAGTCTTCTCTGATTCTCCATGATGCTGTCGCTGTTGAGTCTCCTCATTGTTGTCGCTAACACTGTGCACAAACAACCTTTCTTTTGAAGCTTTGGCTGAGGTCGTTCGTCCGACATCATACGGAGTTACCATACTGGCACACATTGCCACATTGAAAAGCCAATTGTCGAATGTGGCCATGTTGACGCTTTGATTTGCCAATCGGTGTCGACCCCAGTCCAACTTCATACTGCTCGGCATCCTTGCGACCAATTCGTTCAACAAGACAGGATCATGCAAAAGTCATGAAGACCCAATGCAGACATAGTTGCGCAGTAATTTTGGACAGCAAGGGCTAGTCGAATGACGGAGTCCAAATTATCTGCCTTTATCGCTGGCTCGTCTCTCAATTTTCCTTGTAACGCGGCGTGAACTATTTCTGGTCAGCCATACAGCATTCTCAATGTTCCAATTGCATACGGCACTGTATCTGGCACCATCAATTTTCCGCCTACCGCTTCCAGTGCCTGGCCCTTAAGACACTTCTGTAAGCGTATAAGATTTTCCCCGTTACTGAATCCACATCTTTCCGTCGACTGCTCATTATTGCTAATGAACAGCAGCCATTCGTCAGGCTTTCCAGTGAAAGTAGGTAGATCTCGGCTGATGACATGTCGTGCACTAATTTGAGCTGCCGTCAAAGGCCCACTCTAGCCAATGAATTGGCAGCGTGCATGTCATTTGGTTGTTGAAGATTACTGGGCAATCCCATTGATCCCGCCTGTGGCAATCCATTGATTATACCACCCATTGCTGCTGCAGTGTTCGCTTGATATGGCATTGACAATCCTCCACGAGATGAATCCATATGGAGCTTGTTGACCACCGTGCCATATCCCGAACTATCAAAGTACATTTGTGTGTTTGCCGGTTTATGCTGGATAGGAGTTGATGAACTCGACGATGTGCTGATTCCATATGACGAAGATGAGCGGCCTATATTTGCTGCTCCATTGCGCTCAAAACCCGCGACAGCTGCCTGCACATTAACGGCTTCATGTAAACCATTGGCAGGTCCAATTGGATCTTGAGGAGCAGCTCCATCTAATTGCTGACCATCACTCGTCATCTCTTTCCAGGCACATGTTCCTCCCGATTTGCCATAGTCGTGGTTGAGGTTATGTCACGACTCCAATTGCAAACTTTCAAAGTGCTCCACACACAATATGTTTATCTCCAAAAACTGATATTATTCCAGATTCAGACTGATATTCGAAAATAAGACTGAATATTCCAGTCTTAGCAAGAATATTTCAGAATGTTGGCACCGGATCCGTGCCTTGGTTGGTGTGCCGTTGCTCGTACTTCGAGCAATCCACTACTCGAAAACAACAACTTGTAGTGGATCAATATTTGCTGAAATCTTTATTATTTTCATTATATTTCGTACATTTCATTGTAATTTCATATTTTACTTACATTCGTGCTCTGCGCACACCTTCAAATCCCTATTTTATTGTTAACAATTATTTGCCTCTGCTTGGGCTCAAATACAAATTCAAAGTAAATCACGCTGCCGAAATTTGCAGCTGCATTGCTACTTCTAGCGAACGTAACGGTGAAATTCCAATGCGCAAAAGAGAATCACCGATTTCAAATGCCCAGTAGGAAATGCGCTGGCAAAGCCCCAGTAGAAAATTTAGTTCGCCCGCCAACAGAAGCTATCGAAGCTTTCAACAAACGTAAATTATCTCTTAGGTCAGCAGATGTTATCCTAAGCTATCCGAATTTCCAGAAGGAATTTCATTAGACAACAGATGCATCTAACTTCGCAATCGGAGGTGTACTAGAGCAGAAGGGCAAACCAATCACATTTATTTCTCGTACCTTGTCAAAAACGGAAGAAAATTACGCCGTTAACGAGAAAGCAATCGTATGTGCATTGCAAAGCCTGAGAAATTACCTATATGGTACCGTTAAGTTGTGATATTCACAGATCACCAACCTCTCACCTTTGCACTAAGCAAGAAAAACCATAACGGAAAGCTTAAGCGTTGGAAAAGTTTCATGGAAGAATTTAACTACGAGTTAAAATACAGGCTGGCACCTCTAACCTGAAATATTCCGTAAAAAGTACCATCAATGTTTTCAAAAACCAGTTATTCCTACTCACTGATGATAATCCATCATACAATTTCGAAATCCCATTTTCCGCTTATCACAGACACATAGTAAAAAGACCATCTTACACAGAGAAAGACCTCATAGAAATAATGAAATAAAGATTAGACCCCAAGATACTAAATGGAATTCACACTTCCGAAAATATCATGGGAAAGATCCAACATTTTTATCCATTACATTTTATTTCTTATAAAATCCGGTTCGCACAGGGTATAGTAGAAGACGTTAATTCAGAAAGCAGACAAAATGATTTGATGGTACAGGAAATAAAAGAGCGCATCGCAACAAATCCTCAGAAAATTCTTTTTCCCCAAATGAATAAAAAGTAATTGCAATAGCCATAATTGGCCATAGCCAATTATAGAAATGCTCCGAAAACTCAATATCTTGACAGGCATCGACAAATTTTCCAAATAGTATGCTCAAGTGAAGGTTCTGAAATCCAGAGCTTCCCAAGACTTATGTCTTATGTCTATGATTCCATTGAGGGAAATGTTGATAGCTTTTGGGATACCCAAAGTAGTCGTAATGGACAATGAAAGCGCCTTAAACTCAGCATCTATCAAATAATAAATAATAAGAGCCGGAAGCCCAGACCACCATGATCACGAGATCATCCTAAATAAAATGAACGAACAATTAGAAAATAATAATAAGCAAGTAGTAATAAACAGACTTTTTAGCGACAAAATTAAAGAAATCCGAGAAAGCACAAACGCCATACTAAAATTAACAAAAGAAAGTCAATCAACCAATAATATCGAAATAGAAACTGATGATTTATGCAATTAATTGGGCTAAGACAAATACAATAAATTCCATTCTACTATCAACTATTGAAATTCAATTCATTGAAAAGTTAGTGAAAAATTCCAACAATTTGTTCATAAATATAGAGGAATTACTTGAATTCGCAAAAATTAAAGTAGCTCCAAACGGAAAAGACATTCTTTATATTATCAGTCTATCCACAATAGAAGAAAACCTTTGTCAAAGAATATTAATAAAACCAATAAGAAGAGAAAATGTAATTAATAAAATCAAGTTCGCCCTAATAATTCAATGAAATGAAACAATATTTGGAATCAAAGAAACTTGCGAAACAATTAATGATAAGTCAATATGTAAACGAGAAAATTTAATAGACCTAAGTAACAATACCTGTGAAACTGCACTACTGCAAATGAAACAACCTAATTGTCTGCGAATAAATAGTCAACACATCCCGGAACACGAAAAAATTCTTTGCGGAGTCATCTTATTGAATAACTTTGATGGAACGATCAACATTGACCAAGAACAGCTGCATCTACATGGATCTTACCTTGTCCAAGCCAAAAATGCATCGATCATAATAAAAGGAACCTCTTATACAAACAGAGAGTACGTCACGTTGATCCTTTACCACCTATGCCACCAATCGTTGGCAACAAGAGCGAGATAGAACATGTCCAAACCAACGGCGCACCTGCACATAACCATAGTCACGTGCGCCTCGTCATCAGAAACCATCTCCAATGTCCAGAACCTTGCGTAACGCCCAAACCGTGGGACCAAGCCTCGGACACCAACACCCAGCGCGGCTACATCCGGCAGCGACAGCGACGAACCACAAGTAGTCACTTCAGCAGCAGAGCTTTATTTTTAATAATTTAGATTGTTTAAGTTCTAATCCAACTCCGAAATAAAGCACTTGGCTTTTTTAACAAAAATTTAATCAATTTTGTTAATTTACATACATACAGTGGCGTGCAAGACTGAGTACATCTTTGCAACTACTGACTTTGGGTCCGCATAAAAAAAAATTACTGAAGTAAATGAGCCCACATTTTTGTGTTTATTCTTTGAATATTTATTAACAACATCTTATACAAAATATAAAAAAACTAATTGGTTTATTTAGGAAATAAAAACCAAAAAAAACTCGCATGTACTCAGTTATGCTCATTTTGAACACTTCAACAAACGCTTTTTTTTTAATACGTGGTCCAAAGAGCGATATTTGTAATTGTGATATTTTTTCATTCTGGTATATTTTCTGCCAAATTAGGTATTATTTATTTTAGAATAGCTCTCCATTCTTGCTGGACTCGTCGCTGCATCTCGCGCTAGCTTGCTGGTACTGATTCGTAGAGTCCCAATCGGTTTTTCATTATCGACCAAAAATTTTCGATCGGATTGAGATCAGGACTCTCTGCTGGCCACTCCTTTAACTTAAAATGTTGTTCTGCGATCCATTCCTTGAAGATTTTGGACGTGTGTTTTGGATCTCCATCTTGTTGAAATGTGATGTCTCTCTCCTTATATGCACATTTGTCAACAAAGTCGCAAATATGGGTTTGCAAAATATCTAGAAAGTCTTCCTTTTGCATAGTATCATCTATTTTCTTCCAATATTGTTTACAATCCGACTGGAATCGATTCAATTTCGTTTCATCAGACCATATAACTATTTTCAAGTCGTCTAGTTCCCAAGTTCCATCCCAAGCCTGAAGAGTCGTAAGTACATACTGCAAGTACTTCTGCGAGTGAAGTAATAGATTAGCAAAGCAGCGGTAGTCGCACTCGACATTCCCTAACCTTTTCATTTTTTCCAAGTGATATATTCTGTGGAAATTAGAATACTTCAAGAATACTGAAACATATTTTTAAAAATTTTAGACTTCGTTGATAATTTGTTATTTGCCCATATTTAAAGACTATGGTCTGGACCCTCTAAAAAAAAAATTGGCGGGAAAATTTGTGATTTTTTCTGTCAATTTTATATTCAAATATTAAATCAAACAAAAAGCTTGAATTGGAATGGAATTTAATCGTCAAGGTATGTAATATTAATTATTGGCACTAAATTTGTAGTACATGTGATATATTGTCCAATCGTGCAATGTGTTGGTATGTTTTTAGGTCCTTGGTAACAAATGTATTTGTGTTTCTGTGGAGTGTAACTAGTGCGTCTAGGCCGGTCGAGGCAATATTAAAGCTGAATGTTATTAACCAAACTGTTAACAATCAAATAGTGATTAACATTGTTGCCCGTTTTTGCCCGATTTACGGCAAAACTCAATTACGTCTTATTTTTCAACCTTGCTTGATTTTTGGAGCAAAAACAACCGCCAACAAACTGCTGTGAAGCAGGTATATGTACAAAGTTTCACTTCTATGTTCAAAAATGGTAAAATGCCGCAATTGGGGAATTTTTGCCCATAGTGCAGTGTTCAAACATACACAGACATACATACACATACATTTTCATACTTCGATACACACAAAATCAGGCATGCTCCGGTTTTCACTTTTGGTTTTCGTTTCCTTTCTCATCATTTCTTGATGCCGAAACATCTGATTTGAGTTTTGGTCAGAAGCAAACAACGCGAAAAATGCCTTTTTATTTTCAATTGCATCTTTCGAAGCCAAAAGAAAGCAAAAGTTATTTGACTTAAGAAAATCTAAGCAATTAAGATAATACATGTGTTTTTAATATGTCTGACGACCGGTAAGTCACATTTACAACATTCAAAATTTCGCCTCTAATTTATGTTTATTGCAGATTTGTCCAATCATTTAGGATTGATAAAGACACTTTTAAAAACATATTGGAGACAGTCAAGCCACATTTAAAAGTAACCACACTGTCTCACTCAATGCAATTGGCTTCTGTATTGCGATATCTTGCTACTGGATGTTATCAGTTTTCAATCGCCAAGGACTATCATATAAATATAGGACGAAGCACATTTGGAAAAATTCTCCACATATTTATTATGTTGCTGGATAGGCTTCTTTGTCAGGATACAATTTGCCTTCAGATGTCTAGCCAGCAAATGCGGAAATCTAGCGAATAATTCTTTAGCAAATATAAACTGTTAAGAATAGTCGCCTGCGTGGATGGAACTCATATAAAAAAAGTGAAACCTGTAAATAATGCCTCTTTTTTAACAGAAAGGGCTATTACAGCATGAACGGCATGGTTGAAGTAGAATGTCTAAATTGGTTATAGTTACGTTAAGATTTTACGTAACTACCTACAGGTTTGCAACTATAATATGGAGATTATAGCTATTGATGCGACGCACCCCGGATCCTGTCATAATTCGTTTATTTGGAATCATTCAAGCGCCAGGGAATATTTATCCAGGACAATAAATGAATATTTTGTTTTGGCAGATTCTGGCTACACACAGGAGAGTTTCGTATTAACTCCCTACAGAAGCGCAGAGATGGGGACGTATCAGCATCGATTTAATTTAAGACATGCTGGAGCCAGAAACATAATAGAAAGAACAATTGGTGTGCTTAAAAGACGTTTCCGTTGTTTACAACGATGCTTAAATTATCAGCCCATTTTTGTTGCCAAATTGTTAACGTATGCTGTGCTTTGCACAACATATGTAGAAAACGGAATTTTTCAATAAGTGACGACTTTCAATTGGAGGGTATTGAACAGGCTGTGAATGATAATGACATTGAAGGAAATGTACGTCACGAAATTGCTCTATTATATAACAAAATAAATAAACAAATTATTTATTGCACTTATTAAAATGTATTTATTTATTCTTTTTTTAAATTTGTTCAAGTTTCAAGAAAGTAGCTCCTTTTTAAATATAAGTCTTTTTTTTGGAAATGCTCCTTTTTAAATTTAAGTCTTCTTGTTGAAGACTTTCCATTTTTGGAAATGCTCAGACATTGTTAAATTCATTGATTTAATTTCATCTAATTGAGCTACGCTCAGACTCTGCAAATCAAATTCCGCAGCTGTGTGGCGACGCTTTCGCCTCGGTGCCTCCTCTGTGGCTATCTCCTCAGCTTTTCCTTAGCCACCTCTTCTTCTACCATGGTGGTTGGGGCTCCAAATGCCAGAGCACCAACTCCCTCGTCCATCTCAAAAGCCCGCAGAGCTTCGCCACGCCTTCTCCATGGCTGTCAGCGGTTGCTGGCAGTAAGGACCCCCGCCAGTAGCCCTGACCACTGCCTTATTTTGGAAAATTTTCTTGCGAATATTGGCCTTCCAATCGCACCAAACCTGGAATGTATTATTATAATATATTAGTTTGTCATAATTCTGAGGATACTCATACCTTCTTCCATCCCGCAAAATCTTTAATTGGAGGCCCAATTGCGTTCAAGGCACCGGCAAGCTCGCTCCATTTAGCTTCTGCAGCCACACGATCGCCTGCATAAAATTAAGAATAATTTCATCCTGAAATGTTGATTTGTGTTTTCCCCTGAAAACAATATATTAGTATTTTTGTTTTTGTAAAAATAAACTTTTTTTACTCACATTTTTAAAAATCAGTTGAACGGCAAACAGCTGTTTCCCACAAATAAAGGGGATGCCACCTGTTGGCGCATTTGATGTACATTAGTTAAGATAATGAAGTTGTCAAATGAAGTTATTAGAATTAGGGCGAAGCGAGAGCGCAATAAAGCTTTCGTTTTGCTCTCTGAGCGAATTCGCCTCGCTTCGCCACTCTAGTTAAGTTAGGCTTAATGTAACTTAGCAGAGAATTATAAATACAGTTGAAATCGAACACTCTACAGCGCGTCATCACTCTTTTCGTTTTTCGTTGTACCAACAACAATTAGGTCCAGTCTTTGTTCGCGAATAAAGCGGAAAATATAATATTGCAAAAACTCTTGTAATTTTTCATGGCGCCCCGGGTGGACTCTAATTGTTGTTGAACGCGAGTGCTTGATTGATCTAAAACAGAAAACAAAACAAAGTCGCGCCGGTCGCTAAATAAAATAAAACATAAACAAACAATTGACTTTGTGCCAGTGCTGTGATCCATTTGTGTTTGTGTCATCGGTGGACTTTTCTGCATCATCGCTGGAGGATACCCTGCACCAAGCAGAACACACAGAGGAAAGTGGCTGGGATCATTACAGATCGCCAATTCCAGGTACTGTGCGAAAAATTGAAAGCGAACAACTGAATTGGTTGCCAAGTTGCAAAATTCTAGTGACGCTTTCAATTCTTGGCACATACGTAATAGTAGAGCATTTGTTTTTAAATTTATATTTTAATTTAAAAAGTGAACCGCTTAGGCAGAATATTGTTTTTGTTTTCTAAGTGAAAGTGACTAGGGAAAAATTTTATTTCCATTGCATCGAACTTCTTCTCTTAGTTCGTTGCAATTTTCGCTTTCGTCGCCCCTTTGTCACCAGATTCGTAGCCGCTGTAAGTTGTGTGCTGTTGCTAAGCGCACATACGTATAAACATACATGTATACCCGAAAAATAATAAATTTTTTTTTAATTTTCGTTTTCGTTGTTGTTGTTGGAAGCAACAAGATTTATTTTGTATTTTATTTTTATTTTTTTTTTGTCGTCTCCTCTAATAACCTAAATAAAAATGAATTCGAAAGAAACTCTTGAAGGCTCTAAAAGAAACTTGCTATTTGCGTGAAGAGCATTTGCAGAGTTAATAATCAAATTCCCGATGATTTGACAGAGCTAGAGTGCAGGCTTAAGATGTTGTCGTCGCATATTGAAAATGCTCTCAAATATCAAAGCAGAATTGAGACATTTGACGAATATGACGATTACCGGTGCGAGTTAGAAGAGATTTGCATTACTGCAAAGGCAAGGCTGAAGGCGATGGTGAAATCGTTGACCGATACTTCATCCGCCAATATATCGATTTAGCCGATTGCCGCTCCTCGTACCCGTCTGCCTAAACTCTCATTGCCAAAGTTCAGCGGAAAGTATTCCGAATTTAAAAATTTCATAAGCTTGTTTGAGACTCTTGTTGACAATGACCATTCAATTCCGCGCATTGAGAAATTCAATCATCTCATTTCTTGTCTCTCTGGTGAGGCTCTTGGAACGGTGAGAGCGTTTCAAGTCACCGAGGACAACTATGAGAAAGCAATGGCGAGTTTGAAAAGAGTATATGACAATGATTGTCTGATATTTAATGAAAATATCACTGCTCTTTTCAATTTGCCAAAGATTTCGCAGCCCTCCGCTTCAGCGTTGCGAAACTTGATTGACACTGTCTCTGCGATATACGGATCTTTGTTGTCGATAGGTGATGATAAGAAGATTGCAAATGCAATCCTTATTCACCTGGTCATGCACAAAGTTGATGCAATGACAAAGAAGAAGTGGGATGAGCAGCTAGATTACACGAAAATTCCATTATGGAGTGAGTGTGAAACTGTGCTTAATCGTCGATATCAGCACTTGTCAGCTGAGAATCCGACAAAGTCCGATAGTCAAGCCGTTTCCACTAAACAGCTTAATAAAAGCTCGTTTTCGTGTACGACGCTCAAAGATAAGATTGATCAAAAGACCCAAATATGCGAATATTGCAATTCCGAAGATCATTCCATCGTGAGTTGCTCGATGTTTGCTGCCTTGGCAGTTAAACAGAGATTCGACTACGCGAAAACAACTGCATTATGCATAAATTGTCTTCGGAAGGGTCACACTGTCGCCAAATGTAGGGCAAAAAGTGTCGTGTGTGCAGCCGTTCACATCATACGTTGCTGCACATATATTCTGCGACTACAAATAGTAGAGCGTTACCACCCCGAGTCTCTCCGCTGTTGAGCCTGATCGTCCATCCACTTCACATGCGATGCATGCGACCGTGTCGGATAAAGTGATCCTGGCCACAGCAGTCATCAAAATAAAGACGAATTCAGGCGATTTCGTCTTAGCCCGAGCTTTGCTGGACTCTGGGTCACAAATTAATTTTGTGACTGAGGAACTAGCTCAGCGGCTGCATTTGCGTAGAGAAGACTCGTGCATCAGCTTGCTTGGCATTGGTGAATCCAATTCTCAAGTTAAGAAAAGATACACACTGTGGTGAAGTCGCGAGTTGGCTGCAATGAATACGCGATCGATTTATGGATCCTCAAATCGATCTCAGGTTATCAGCCAGATCACACTGTAAATGTCAGTGGCTGGAAGATACCTGACCTAGCGGATCCCTATTTCTTTAAACCGCAGAAAATTGATCTTCTTATCGGCGCTGAAACATTCTTTGATCTATTGTCCGTTGGCCAAATCAAGCAAGGTCCAGAGTGTCCAATCCTCCAAAAGACAAGCCTTGGATGGATTGTCTCGGGGCGGTACACTCCTGGTGAAAAATCTCACCAGAAGATGACTGTCAATCTGAGCTATCAGGAAGAAAGTTTGAGCTCGATTGACAAGACCTTGCTGAAGTTTTGGACTGTCGAAGATGTGCGCTCTCCCTCCAAAGTCCTTTCCGCTGAACAACAAAGTTGTGAAGATCATTTCACAAATAATGTGAAAAGATTGCCGTCTGGTCGTTTCGAAGTAAGACTGCCGTTTAAATCAGATCCGCACCAGCTTGGGTGCTCATTTGAAGTTGCTAAACGGCGGTTTTGTCGCTTGAAAAACGCTTAACTCGAGATCCCGAGTTAAAGCGAATGTACTTGGAATTTATGGAAGAATATGTAGAGATGGGCCACATGTCCGAAGTGAGTCACATCCTTCCAAGTACACCACACTATGTTATTCCGCACCAATGTGTATTACGGCCCCAAAGCACTTCGACAAAGCTGAGGGTCGTATTTGATGCTTCGTTTCGCACTTCGACACATAAGGCGTTGAATGACATTCTTATGGTCGGGCCGACCATTCAAGAAGAGCTGTTTTCGACTCTGCTTCGTTTTCGATTGCATAAATATGCATTAACGGCTGACATCAAAAGATGTACCGCCAAGTTATGGTGCACGAGGCAGATCGAAACTATCAGCTCATAGTGTGGAGAAAAGATCCATCAGACTCGTTGAGATTATTCAGATTAAATACTGTAACATATGGCACTGCGCCAGCGCCATTCTTGGCCATACGGTGTTTGATCCAGCTGAGCGAGATTGCGAAATCCTCGCACCCCATGGCAGCTGAGGTTATCAGGCAAGATTTCTACGTTGACGATATGTTGACTGGTGCCACATGCGTCGAGGACCTGAAGACAATTAAGTCTGAAGTGTCGCAGATACTGCTAGGAGCAGGTTTTGAACTTGCGAAGTGGTTCTCGAATGCTCCTGGGTTCTCCGCATCAGACAGTACACCAAAGCCGATAACGATCTCCGAGACTGACGCAACCAAGACTCTAGGTGTGATTTGGTTGCCAAATGAAGACGTGTTCCAATTCCGGATCGACGATTCATTCATGGGTCTTAAAGCGACAAAACGGAACATTCTCTCGGTGACATCGCGGTTATTCGATCCGCTTGGCCTATTGAGTCCCTTAATTATAAAAGCAAAGATACTGCTTCAAGAGCTCTGGCTTCAAAAGTTGGAGTGGGATGAATCCATACCATTGAGTTTGGATACATCGTGGCAGCAATTGAAGTCAAATTTGACACAATTGCAAAACATAAAAGTGCCACGATATTTGTTCACAGAGCCTACGTCACCGATAGAGATACATGGCTTCGCCGACGCCTCAATAAGAGCGTATGGGGCGTGTATTTACGTTCGTACGCAAACTGCTGAAGGTTGTAAAGTATCATTACTAACCTCAAAATCAAAAGTAGCTCCCCTCAAGACTAAGACTCTTCCTAGACTTGAGTTGTGTGCAGCTCACCTTCTTGCAGAACTCTGCCACCGCATCCGAAGGCTGATCCGATCTCCAATTGAACGGACGGTTCTTTGGTCAGATTCGGAAGTCACTCTTCATTGATCCGGTCACATCCTTCCACTCTCGCGACATTCGTGTTGAATCGAGTGGCCGAGATTCAAGAGTGGTCAGAGAGCGTGGAATGGCGTCATGTTCCAACTAAGCAGAACCCCGCAGACATTGTATCGAGAGGTTGCGATGGGACTGAACTGTGCGCGTCAATGTGGTTTAGTGGTCCGTCATTCTTGATGGAACCACACGACGCATGGCCAGTTAACCACCATTTCGTCTCTGAAGAGACGCGCAATTTGAAGTGCGCAAAACAGCTGTTGGACTGACAGCTATAGTGGTAAAGTCAGATCTAGTGGACTCGATCGAAAGTTTTTCGTCGCACACAAGTCTGTTGAGAGTGTTATGTGTTCCGCTTCATTCGAAGATGTAAAGACAAAACAGTTCAATTTGAACTGGTTCCAACGGCATCAGAACTGAAAGAAGCATTCAGTAAAATAGTAGAAGTAATGCAGGATTTCGAATTCAGAGACGATATAGAAAGGGTTCGTAAGAGTACACGTGTGAGCTCGAGTCTACAACGACTCAATTCTTTCATACATGAGTATGAAGGATCTTGGTGTTCGTTTTCGTTGTTGCGAGTCGGGGGCGACTGGTAAATGCTCCTATTTCGTATGATGCTAAGTTTCCACTCCTCTTGTCGAAGCGCTCACAATTTGCTCGCAGCTATGTGAGGTACCTTCACTTGACCAACTGTCACGCTGGCCCAAGAGCGCTCGTGAGCATTCTCAGAGAACGACTTTGGTTAGTCAATGCTCAAGAGCTTTGTCATCAGACAGTACGATCATGCATCCGTTGCTTTAAATGCAAACCTCGGTTGCTTACGCAAATAATGGGAAATTTGCCTGCTGATCGACTCCGAGCGCTCCGCCCATTTTCAATTTGTGGCGTAGATTTTGTGGCCCGGTTGAGACAACCTATAGGATTCGCGGAAAGCCGCCGTACAAGTCGTACATAGCTTTGTTCGTCTGTTTTGCGTCAAAAGCGGTTCACTTAGAAATTGTATCCGATCTGTCAACTAACGCATTTCTAATGGCTTTCCAAAGGTTTGTTGGTCGAAGAGGATGCCCGAGCCGAGTCCATTGCGACAACGCGACGAACTTCGTCGGAGCAAGTCGCCATCTGGAGGAGCTAAGGAGGCGAGTCGAGGCCGAGGAGAACGCAGTTCGCGACTTCGCATCAAGAAGCGGATGCGAATTTGCGTTCATACCGCCGAGGGCTCCTCACTTCGGAGGACTATGGGAGGCAGGTGTGAAGTCTGCAAAGCACCTACTCCTACGGACGGTGGGCAACGCCCTGCTCACGGCCGATTAGCTACAGACAGTGGTCGTGGCGGTCGAGGCGGTGCTCAACTCCCGCCCGCTAGGAGCCGTAAGCAACGACCCCAACGACGGCGAGGCACTAACCCCAGGGCATCTACTGGTGGGCGGTCCACTGGTGGCACCGGCAGCATCGCGGACCCCGGACCAGGAGGGTCTGAGTTGCTTAAGGCGATGGCGAGCTGTCTCGTCGCTCAAGCGAGCGTTCTGGCAGCGATGGTCCCGGGAGTATGTGCTGGGCCTGCAGGCACGGGCCAAGTGGGACCGGTTGCAGCCAAATCTGCGAATCGGAGAGCTCGTCGTCGTCGCAGAGGACAACCAGCCGCCGATGCATTGGATAGTGGGTCGAGTCGAGGCGGTGTATCCAGGAGCGGACGGGGCGGTGCGCGTCGCAGACGTGCGAACTAGCGCAGGAGGGCTGTACAAACGGCCAGTACACAAATTGGCGCCTCTGCCAATAGCATGAAGGCACAGCCGTTCATCGGGGCCGGTGTTGGCGCATTTGATGTACATTAGTTAAGATAATGAAGTTGTCAAATGAAGTTATTAGAATTAGGGCGAAGCGAGAGCGCAATAAAGCTTTCGTTTTGCTCTCTGAGCGAATTCGCCTCGCTTCGCCACTCTAGTTAAGTTAGGCTTAATGTAACTTAGCAGAGAATTATAAATACAGTTGAAATCGAACACTCTACAGCGCGTCATCACTCTTTTCGTTTTTCGTTGTACCAACAACAATTAGGTCCAGTCTTTGTTCGCGAATAAAGCGGAAAATATAATATTGCAAAAACTCTTGTAATTTTTAATGGTCTTCATTCCGTTTTCAGTTTTAGCACATAAGTAATTAAATTATTTATTTATTTATTTATTTTTAACTTGGTTCTTCATTCCACCAAAAGTATGGCAGCCTAGGCGATAATTCATGGTGTAGGATTTATCGGTCGCTCACCAAAACGAAAATTGTTGCCGTCGGCAAAATTTTATTTCCAAATATGAGGTGGGGTCAGAAATTAGTCGTTTTAAAAATAATTACAAGCCTAATTGATCTTCTAGCGGTCTTAAAAGAACGACAATAAACCAATGACACATTTACAAAAATTTATGACCACATTTTTTCCTTTTGCAAATAAGAACCGATTTAATATAAAAAAGGCATTTACTTTTTATTTCGGCAAGACAAATTTTCTCGTTTTGCAATTCGAAAGCATCTTGTGAAAGTGAAAACGGGAGCACCAATTTTTTCGTTTTCGTTTTCAAAACGAAATATTTATTCTTATTTTTTGTTTTTCCTATCCATCAGCAATTCAAACAGTTGTCATTTCAAAATACCAATATATATACATATACAATTTTGTTTTATCCAGCTTCTTGCTCTCTGGCATTTTTCGTATGATTGTTTTTTTTTTTGTTTCTTTTTTCGACGAAATTTTGTTGTTACGCGAAATTTCCCCGACTCCGTCCTTTTGCGTTCTTCGTCGGTGTCCGCTATTTCCGTACCCATTTTGGGTGTAAAATACCACAGCGCTGCCTTTGGTATTTTTCTAGCCTTTTGGTATTTTTATTTATTGTTTGCTAAGTTCTTTCTGTATCGTTTTTACTATCTGGGTCGATTTCAGGCAAAAAACCAAGTTCCATTTGGTATTTTTGGTATATTTTCTTGATTTTCCGTTTTCAAGAAAATATAGAATACAGTCTGTATCCTTGTCGGACTGTAAGAGCGCCCGGTTACTTTCTCATCTTTTGCGTAGCATGTCATCGGGCAAACCCGATAAAAGTAAAGCTCAACTGTCCGTGCCCTCTACTAGCGTCGCTAGAATTTCTGTCAGCCCCTTTGCCTAGATCCTAGAAGGAGTCGGCTCTTCGTGCATCCAGCACATCGCCGATTCATTCGCAACCGAAAAGGGAGGTCCCCGCACGGTCAGCTAGCGTTTCGCCCGCTTCGGGTACGAAGCCTCTGATTCTAGTTAAGCAACCTCCGTCTGATCCTAAGATCAAGTTTTGTTCCGTCCCAATCCCTCGGCTGCCAATTGTCACTCGTTCGCAAGAAAAGATAGCACTCACTTTGCGGCGCGAGTCAACAATCCTTCTGCTGACAGCCCACGTGCCAAATCCGAAAGGTCCAGATGCGTGGCTTGTGGGAAAAGGTCGAGAAGGAGTATGAGGCTTGCTCTTGCATCATGTCGGAGGAGATGACGACAGAAGAGCTGCCTACTATTCAGGCCAAGTACGATTACTGCTATGCTGTCTACGAGCAGTGTGCAGCTCAGTTAGGTGAGCAAATAGCCAAGGCTTCCCAGGCGCTCACCCCCCGTACACCCGTACACAGGGTGTCGATTACCTCCGTGCGACACCGAAGTTTTCGGAGGCGATTGCACTCGCTGGCCCACATTTCGGGATTTATTCACGGCTCTCTATATACAGAACACCAGACTGTTGGAAGTTGAGAAACTTTTCTATCTCAAGTCCAAGACCAGTGGTGAAGGCCATGCAATTGTTTCAAAGTCTCCTTTGACAAATGAAGGGTTTAAGTCGGCTTGGTCCAGCTTGACTGAGCGTTTCGAGAACAAACGGTTGCTCGTCAACAGTCAGCTGAGATTTTTGTTCAATTCGCCCGCCATTGGGCAAGAGTCGGGTGCAGCTATTCAGGAGCTGCAGAGCACCATTCAAGGGTGTTTGACAGCCTTAGAGCACTCGAAGATCAACATAGAGAATTGGGATTGCATCCTGGTTTTCTTGTGTTCTTCGAGGCTCCCCAAGTTGACCCTTTTTCTCTGGGAACAATCGATCCAAAACAAGAGCGATATTCCAACATGGGTTGACATGAACGCTTTTCTTCTAGAGCGGCATCGCACCCTATAATCGATAGCGGAAGTGTCATCCAGCACGAACGCTCCGACGGTTCCACGAGCCTCACGCAAGGAGGCTCCCGTCTCCAGGCAGGTCAACTCTTTTGAGAGTAGGGTGACCATTAAGACCCAGACCTGCAATATCTGTTCCCGGGAGAATCATCAGATTCGATTGTGCCCTCGCTTTCTTCAGATGGGTGTCAATGAAAGGGTCAACCATATCAAGCAACAGAAGCTGTGCTTAAATTGTTTCGCACGAGGCCATGTCCTGACCGAGTGCACAAGTGCGCACAGCTGTTTTACGTGCAAGGGTCGTCATCATACACTCTTGCATCAAATCAACCCGACGCCGACAGTCACTAATCCCTCTCCTAGTATACAGTCCACTCCTTCCCAGTCAACTAATGTGCAATCTTTCCTGGCAGTTAACACACAAGGTGTTCTGCTGAGTACGGCTGTTGTACACATCTGTAATCACGGCGATTCTTATCGATTCTGGATCAGAGGCCACCTTCATTTCTGAACGATTGTTCAAGCGCTTGAGGATGCCATACACATTCGTTCAAGCCCACGTCTCTGGGCTGACTCAAGCTGTAGCAGCCCATCCCCGAAAGCATTGCCAATTCCTAATTGGCTCCTCGTTGCGATAGAGGTGCAGAAACATCGATGTTCATGTCCATCGATGTTTTCGATGTTTTCAAAAAACATCGAGTGAAACATCGATGTTTAACAAAAAAAAAAAAAACAGTACAAACGATAACAATGAGGTTTATTTGAGATCATTTAAGTTTTTATTTTTGTTGAGGAAAAGAAGTTGATCAACAACTTCAGGTTTAAGTCTTCTTCTGCGATCAGATACAATTTGTCCAGCTTTGTTGAACACCCTTTCAGAAATATTTTTGCACAACCAATTTGAGATCGTTGTCATCAGTCATCTGTAAAAGTATTTTTTATTTAACATGTTTGTCATAATTATTTGAAAATCATACCTCCCAATACTTTAAGGGGTCGCAAGTGTCAGGAGCATTTTCCTTTTCCATAAATTGCCTTGTGGTAATAATGGCATCGGCTCGGGTGGACTTCACTTTGATTTGTTTTGCAAAATGAAAATGTGAAATTTGGCTAATTTCGCTAATTTATGGATGTATGTGTGTACATACACACACGTGCACACATATCTAAGTGAAGCGTGGGCTTGTAAAGAAGATATATAACTTACTTTTCACGTAATCTTGCCTTCGTCATCCATCAACGTCCACCAAACCACCAACTAGAAATCCTAAATATTATCAACAATTTTGTTAGTTGTTAGAAAAAAATTAAGAAATTAATTGACTTACAATTTGTTCGTACCGAGCGCAGAGTTGTTAGTGAAAACATCGATGGTGATCACGAACCATCGATGGTTTCGATGTTTTGAAAACATCGATGTTATCGATGCTTCACTCGATGTTTTTGCACCTCTACGTTGCGACCAGATCTGCAGATTGAGGCGTCGGCGTTCGTCCTTCCTCAATTAGCAGGAAAACTGCCCTTATGCTCTGTCCCACAAGCAATCCTCGACAATCTGCCAAGCATCCCGCTGGCCGACCCCAAGTTCTATGAGAGTTCGCAGATAGAAGTGCTTTTAGGCGCAGATATCTTCCCATCCGTTCGTCTCGGAGGCTCTCGTCCGAACGTTTGTGGGACCCTCATTGGTCAAGAGACTATTTGGAACCAGTTGGATCCTGACCGGGATCCATTTCTAAGTCCATCTCGTCCTTTTCGACTCGACTGTCCGTCGATCGAACTCCTACGATTGGTCCTGTGACAGGACCCTGTAAAATTACGAAAATCGAAAAATATATTGTTGTTGTTGGGAGCAAAAAGATGAGACACTTTGAAGGCTGCTGATGCGCAAAATTAAAACACGTCTGATTCGTTTGCTAGTTGCGAAAGGAGAGAGTGACAATTTATTGTTTGCCGGTTATTCCGACATTAGTAGTTAAAGGAAAACAAAAGTTGAGCGAAAGCTTATAACTAAAATGTAACAACTGTAGCAAAGAAGAGCGCAAGATTGAGAGTAAATGTAACTGCTCAGTTAGGCTGAGCAGGCTTACAGTGGGACAAGGCGCTTGATTTAACACCGGCCACCTTGGAATACCCGACGTGGGATTTCAAATCACTGGCAACCGTGCTAATTTATGGATTGGGCGCTTGAATGTGCCAGTGCCCGTTCTAATTTCGGCCACCCGTATTTGGCCGTCTGTTCCTCGGGTTACGCCTGCGACCCTTCCAGTTATCCACCGCTGAGGTGGCGTGTTGTCCTCGTGAACCAGGACGAGGCATCCGACCTCCAAGCCGGGCTGTGGAGACTTCCATTTGGTGCGGATTTGGAGGTTGTGGATGTAGTCCTTCGACCACGCGAGCCAAAACCGCTGTCTGAGCGTGGATAACATTTGCCACCGTCGCAAATACGTCAGCTCTTTGTTGGGCCTGTCTGGCACGGATCCTTGCGGCAGCGAACGAATGGCTTGCCCGATTAGAAGATGGCCCGGCGTTAGAGCCTCGCCATCGTTGGGATCGGAGCTGAGTAGAGTGAGAGGCCGCGAGTTGAGAATGGCCTCGACATCTGCCAGATGAGCTCTGACCTCGCTTTCTGCCAGTGACGCGTTGGCCATTTGCCGGACGAGGAGATGCTTTGCGGATTTCACCGCGACTTCCCACAGCCCTCCGAAATGTGGGGCTCGAGGAGGGATGAAGTGCCATTCCATCCCCATCTCCGACGCGAACAACTGCAGTTTCTCCTGCTGCTTCGAGAACTCCATCTGTAGCTCCTTGAGTAGGTTGTTTGTCCCGACGAAGTTGGTGGCGTTGTCCGAATACATCCGAAGTGGAACGCCACGCCTTGCGATGAAGCTTTTAGGGTTAATAAAACAGTTAGTGGACAAGTCAGCAACCAGTTCTAGATGAACAGCCTTTGATGCAAAACACACAAATACTGCTATATACATTTTAAAGGAGGCCGTCCCCGAATTCGCAAGGAAACATTTATGGGTCCGCAAAATCAACGCCACAAATGTGAAATGGACGTGAAGCAATCAAACGATCAGTTGGTAACTGCCCCATTACTTGTTCCATTAGTTTTGGCTTGTATCGAAAGCAAAGAATGCAACCACGAACTATTTGTGTGCATTCTCTTCGAGCATTAATCAGCCAAATTCTTTGCCTCAAGAGCGAAATCAAAGTTTTAACACCAGCATGACAGTTGGTCTGATGCAAGTCTCTTAAATACATTCTGACCAAGGGCGAATTCTTTGACATCAGGATTGGAAATTTGGCATCGTAGTCAATCGGTGCATTTAACAGTCTGCCACCTACGCGAATCAACGAAAGAGATTTTCCTGGCTCAGAGATTTTCTGAATAAATGGAGCGAGAGATTGAACATTTGGTTGAACTAATTGATTTGCTCTTAGTTTTTAAATTCCAAGTTAAATTCGGACCGCTGAACCAATTCAAATAACTTTAACGAGGCAAAATACAACTCCTGTTTACTAAGTGCTGAAGAACAATTTTTAGTTTTTGGCCAGCAAATGAATTTATACACATAGGCAATCACTCGAACCAACCTTTTGTACGAAGAAAAGCGAGCCAGTATAGATGAAAGAAAATCAGGGTTGGTAGTTAAACAAACCTGAGCTGATTTTTGTTTCACTGTTTTTCAAATCGGTTGACAATGAAAAATGAGGATTCTTAGGCCACTCACACTGCTCTTCCATTAAGAATAGTGGGCCTTCTAACCATATCGAGTCGACTAATTCATCGATGTCACAACCACGTGAACAGATATCGGCAGGGTTTGATGCAGAAGGCACATGTCTCCATGTAACATCTTGTGTGAGGTCTTGTATACTGGATACACGATTTGCTACGAATGTTGCTAGCGAAGAAGGCGACATTCTAATCCAATACAGTGTGATTTCTGAATCTGTCCAAAAATGCACACTCTCGATTCTGCACTTGCCAAGCATTGGCTTGACGCACGACCACAACTGCGCCAGTAAATACGCTGCACACAACTCAAGTCTTGGGATCGACTTGGTTTTAAAGGCGCAACTTTTGCTTTTGATGTAAGCAATTTACATTTCACTTTTCCATTCTGATTAGCTCGTATATATAAACAGCAGCCATAAGCGTGGCTGGAAGCGTCTGCAAATCCATGAATGTGGATCTTGGCTTTGCTGGAATTGGTGTATCGTGGAATGGATACTTTATCAAGGCTTAGTAGATTTTCTTTAAATCTCTCCCATCTCGTATGCATCTGCATAGGGATAGTTTCGTCCCATGCTAGATGATTTTGCCAGAGCTCTTGCAGTAAGATTCTGGCTTTAATACTGATGGGGCTCAGCAAGCCAAGTGGGTCGAACATACGAGCTGTCACAGACAAAACGTTGCGTTTTGTTGGGCTAAGATCGGTGAAGCTGGAATCCAAATGATATCGAAATATATCAGATTTTGGCGTCCACCGCATGCCCAATGTTTTGGTCGAATCTGTGTCGTTGAAACTGAGAACTTTATCAGTTTCATTCCCATTGATTAAAGTAGGGTGGTTCGAGTGCCATTTGGCCAATTGGAGACCACCGGAGTTTAGGATATCTGACACTTGGACACAAATCTCCTTCAGCGTGTCAGCATCGTCAGCTCCAGTAAGCATGTCATCGACATAGAAGTCATTGCAGACGACTTTAGCTCCAAGAGGATGTGTTTCCTTATGGCGAACACCAAGTTCGTGAAGGCTTCGTATGGCCAGAAAAGGAGCAGACGCAGTGCCATAAGTAACTGTATTCAGTTGGTAAGAATAGTTTATAAGATTTTAAGCTTTTCTGACGGATTTTCAGACAATAAGTTGAAACATCCGATCATTTGGAGACATGCTTACTTGTCTATACATTTTAGTAATATCTGCCGTGAGGGCAAACCGACTAAGACGAAAGCGAATAAGCGACGAGAAGAGTTCCCTCTGTATAGTTGGCCCCACCATTAGAATATCATTCAATGAATAATTAGAAGTCGTTTTGCACGAAGCGTCGAAAACAACTCGAAGTTTGGTGGTGGCACTATCAGGCCTCAGGACGCACTGATGTGGTATAAAATAGTGTGGTCCTGGTGGAAAATCAACGGGAGACATATGACCAAGTTCTATATATTCTTTCATGAAACTGACATACATTTCCTTTAATGTTGCGTTTCTTGAAACCTTGCGTTCAAGTGAAAGAAACCGACGTTTTGCCGTTTCAAAGGACGAACCAAGTATTTTTGGGTCTGTTTTAAAAGGAAGACTAACTTCTAATCGCCCTGTCGATAGAGTTGTCACTCGGTCAACAAAGTCCTGTTCGCAGGCTCTTTGCTCTGACGAGTATTTAGCGACGTCCGATAAATCTGGAACTTTTCTAACTCCCATAGCCTTTCTACCAGCGAGTCAAGTTGTATATCTTCCGACGAGTACGTTGTTGCACCACATAATGGGTTCTGACTCGGAAGACCTTTGCAACGCCCTGACACAATCGACCCTAGCAGAGTTTTTGTAACAGTGGGCCACTGTCATTCAATTTAATTTGGCCTGTGCACAAAAGGTCGAAAAAGGAATCGGCTCCTAATAGCAAGTCGATTCTCTGCGGCTTGTAAAAGTAAGGATCAGCCAGTTCCACGTTAGCCGGTATTTGTAACTGCCTAACTGGAATCAAGCTGTCTGGCTGCTGGTTCGAAATTGATTTCAGCACCCAAAAATCGGCGTCAAATTGATGTTTGTTAACACGAGATGATATCGTTGTTGACACTTCATGTCGGGCTACCAAGTTTGACGTTCCTATGGCCGTAACTGTCAGACACTTGTTGGCTCGCGACAACCTTAGAGCTTGGGCAAATTCTTCAGTCATGAAATTGACCTGAGATCCAGAGTCCAACAAAGCCCTAGCCAACTGGAATTGACCGAATCTATCGCGAATTTTCACAACAGCGGTAGCCAGAATGACATGGTCAACTTCTGCTGTTGACTTGGTCACGTGCGCTGGATGTGACGATGCTTGGCCGCTCGAGTTACCAGCCTGAGCTGATGCATCGAATCTATGAAGCAATGTATTGTGCGATTTAGAGCACACTCTGCATTTTGAAGATGTGCAGGTGGATATTCTATGCCCAGACAGCAGTTTATACAAAGGTTCTGGGTCTTGACGAAACTGAATCGTTCTGTAACCGGCAGTGCACTGAAGCCTTGGCAACTGCTTATAAAATGATTCGCGTTATAGAACTGACAACTAGGGTTGCTGGACTTAGACGCTGAATACGACGCTTTGGTAGTCCGTTTGGGACTCTGTTCTGGCTTAGGGATCGTTCTATATTTCGAGCTTTCCTCAGCTGAAATATGCTGGTAGCGCCTATTCAAAACATCGACACAATCAGACCATTGTGGAAGCCTGTTATAATCGAGCTGTTCTTCATACTTTGACTTGGTGGTATGGTCAACCTTTGACAATACAATGTGTATGAGATTCGCGTTGGTGATGTCCCGTTCATCTCCTAGTGACAACAAATTTTCAAAAATTGCCGAAACCCAGATGCCGAAGGTTTATTCATAGGCGAGATATGAAACAATTGTGCGATTGTTTCGAAGAATATAAGACATTTGTTGTCATATACACGCCTCAAGTTTTCTAAAGCCTTTGGGTAATTTACACCGGAAACTTGGAACGCCTTTATTGTTCCTAATGCTTCATCAGACAGACATGAGATCAAGTGATTAAACTTTTCAATGTTTGAAAGCGACCTATCAGAATCTACAAGAATTTCGAAAAGGCTTATGAACTGCTTGTATTCTGAGTGCTTACCATTGAACTTTGGTAAGTTCATTTTGGGCAAGTGCGACCTATACGATGCTGGCTGAGCAACTCGGTCCGAATCGGGCTCCTTTAAACTAATCAGATACAACAACCTTGTTTTAATGCACAATTCTTCTAAGGAAGCACGGCTAGAATTATCCGGGTCAATGCAATCAATTTCAGATTGCAACTCCATGGCATCTGCAATGTATTTATTTAATATATCCAAACGACATTGGATCTCAATTTTATTGATGGAACCTGTTTCATTTAACACTGTTAATCTAA
Source organism: Drosophila sulfurigaster albostrigata (assembly GCF_023558435.1). Taxonomy (NCBI): domain Eukaryota; kingdom Metazoa; phylum Arthropoda; class Insecta; order Diptera; family Drosophilidae; genus Drosophila; species Drosophila sulfurigaster. The sequence goes on from NC_084884.1 coordinate 627,027, forward strand.
GCCTCTCAATACTTTCTTCTAGCTTTGATAATCTAGAAAATAACAGCGTTAATTTTGCACTATGGCAATTTTCAATCACGGTTTGATTTAATTCAGTCTTCCCTTTATCTTTCGATATTGCGACTTGGTGTATGTTTCTGGGTTGTGCAAGTTAAGCAAAGAGAAAACACACTTTACTATTAAGAGAAACACCAAGGCAAAACTCAAGAGAATGTTTCTTCTGTCAAACTCAACAGTGAGCGTAGCTTCAATGTTAGTTTGAGCGGCTCCGAACAAGCAAAGCAAGAGCGAAAACGTTGTGTTCGAACGAGAGCGAAGATGATCGACCAAAGCGAGAGCGAAACTTATTAAGCAAGCGAGAGCGAAGATGATGGAACAAAGCGAGAGCGAAACTTATAAGGCAAGCGAGAGCGAAGATTACCAAATAAAGAGAGCGAAAAATAACTGAAATTATGCGCGGGTGCTATTATTGTAACTCAATGCAATATAAAGAACCTGAAAGCATAATCATAAAGTTGCGAGAGGGGTTCGAATGTTTCGGCACTTGGATTTATTTCACTTATGTGTGTTGCATCAATTGTTCACTACAATTCAATAATCAGTGTCAGGCAACTGGACTCTTGTTTAATACAAGATATAACAGTCTGAACTGGGAAACAATCACAATGAATGTCACCAGGTCCAAAGTTATTAACAAAGTTTTCCAGTTGTTGACACTGTTACCTGTTCATCAGAAGAGCTGTTGACTTCTGATTGATCCATAAATCCAAAGGCCAGCAACGAAACAACGCAAACGAATGTGTTTTATATGCACTCAGCTGCCAACAAGGTGTGAAATTAATTAAACTTATCAATTGCAATAATTGAATTTTCTTTATGTTTAATTAACAAATCAACAAAGTCTTTTTGTAGTCCCTGCTCGGGCGCCATGTAAAATTACGAAAATCGAAAAATATATTGTTGTTGTTGGGAGCAAAAAAGATGAGACACTTTGAAGGCTGCTGATGCGCAAAATTAAAACACGTCTGATTCGTTTGCTAGTTGCGAAAGGAGAGAGTGACAATTTATTGTTTGCCGGTTATTCCGACATTAGTAGTTAAAGGAAAACAAAAGTTGAGCGAAAGCTTATAACTAAAATGTAACAACTGTAGCAAAGAAGAGCGCAAGATTGAGAGTAAATGTAACTGCTCAGTTAGGCTGAGCAGGCTTACAGTGGGACAAGGCGCTTGATTTAACAACCCCTCCAAATCTAATTCAGTTTTTTCGGCTCGACTGTTCGTCGAACGAACTCCTAAGAATGGTTCTGTGACAGGACCCCACTCAAAACCCTTTTCGGCTCGACTTTCGGTCGAGCGTACCTCTAAGCTCGATCCTTTGTTAGGCCCCATTCAAAATCTGTTTCCCTTCGGCTCGACTCTCCGTCGAACAAACCTATAAGATCGATCCTGTAATAGGACCCCACTTGAAGTCTATTTCGAAATCTTCGGCTCGACTGTCCGTCGAACGAACCTATACGATTGGTCCTGTGACAGGACCCCTTAGAACCTCTTTTAGCTCGACTGTCTGTCGAACGATCCCGGACGGAGACGAATTCATCCCTGGCACCGGTCACTCCGGGCGGGGTTTCCGTGCCTCCCAGCACAACCTCGCGCCAGCCCAGGGGCCGACGCGACCACCCGCCACCCTCCAGAGAAGAACCACCAAGGACGTCCCATGTCAGCTCTTCCCAGGCCGGCATCCACAGGCCCACTTACCCACGCACCAGGCGCGTGCCTAGCCCCACCATAACACTGACGGCACTTTCCAGTGCATAGGAATGAGCATACTCCCCACCGCGGCGGTCAGGGTAGACACGGGGACGGCGGTTTTCGAAGCGCGAGTGCCTTGGGACCCGTGTTATCCCGTAAGCCGCATCAGCGAGTCGATGCCAGGGGCCTTGGGCCTCTCCATCACTCGCGTGGGCGCTGAAGGAGTCTGCACGGCGACGTTGCGCTCCAAGACATCACCCACTCTATCTATCCAGATATTGTCCTGCCGGGTATCCTCCCAAGTTTGATATTCTTTGCAATCCCAATATTGTAAGGGGTAGAAAGTTGATGCGAGCGCATTGTAGGTGAGTGGCACACTCTCCGTTCCGCCGACCAAAAGCACTCGATGCTTTTCGCTCACGCTTAAGAAAGCACTTAAGATCCAGTGCGCTCAACTTCTCTCTCTCCCACAACTCTTCACCACAGAGCCGAGCTTTGCAAGGGCTCGGCGCTAGATCTGCAAAATGCCGTCGGCATTTTGCCTCTCCAGTATCGATCTACTTTCGTTCACAAGCGGTCATCCCCAACAACCCCAACTCTGTGTGTTTCTTTTGTCCAATAACCCGAAAGTTTAAATATATGTATAAAATATAAAACGCGAGTGTTTTTATTTAATTTCTTGAAAGGAAAACTGGGAATTATCTGCGCCACCACAACAGTATATTTTATTTAAATGTGGTATTATATCGATATACCAAATACATATGTCAATTGGAATATTTTGTAGTATTTTTTAGTGTTATTGGAATATTTTGAAAATAATACCGGAATATTTTGATTTTATTGAAAATGGGTAGCGGGTATCTCACAGTGGAGCACACTCGACTGTAGCTTAATACTTATGTACAATTTCGTGATTGTCCAGCACTCATTTGTCTGGAGCAATATTTTGTGAATAACTTATAACTTCCAGGTTTTTGAACCAATCTACACAAAATTTGCAGGACACGTCCCGGGTTAAGATTTATACTATGTCTACCAAGAATACTTATGTACAATTCCGTGATTGTCCAACACTCATTTGTGCTCTGTAGGAAATAGAGAGAAAGGGCGCCTGGAGCCGCGTGCAGGACACGTCCCGGGGTAGGATTTATACTATGTCTACCAAGAATGGGGTCTTTTTCTCTAAAATTGCCCAAAATATTTATTTTTTCAAAGTTTTGGGGGCGGGAAGGGCGTTGCAAAACTTTAAGGGGCATGGCGAATTCTAAAACATAAGTACTTATTGGTGTCGAAATTTTATAATACTTGCTCTACAGGTGTCTGTAATATTCAAGTTTTTCCCATTTTTGTTGAAAATGCCCCATGGTGCACTGCCACGAGTTTGCTTTATACACTATATCAGCCTTAATTGTAGTAATTTGTAGTCACACTACTACAGTTGTCGAAAGGGAAGTGAAGGCAGACGAGAGAAAAATGAATGTACCCAATTGTGTTTTAGTAGCAGACAACATAGCGGTTAATCGATTATAATCCAAGAATCAGCGCCAGCCTAGTTTGAGGGTGAGATGTGTTGAGTTGTTGTTATGAATTTACTTGCTGCTCTTTGTCATTCGCGCAAAATATTCTGCCCACTACTAGGCTTCGTTTGCTAAGGGAGTAAGAGAGTACTTTCGCTCTCCTTTTATATGTCATGGGTCATGGCCTTGACTAATCAGCTCTGATACCTCGTTTTGTTCTGTTAACTCACATGCGCTGTTAACTCACTTGGTACGGTTAACACTGTACATGCGCTGTTAGCTTGCTGAGTTCTCCTAACTCAGCACAGCTGGGTCTGTTCGAGTGACCGTATAGTTGTATTGTAAGAGGAAAAACGCTCTGGTATATGTAATTTATTGGTATTTTTATTCAGGCGCACTTTGGTGCCGAATGCTGACATGTCAAAAAGCAATTTCAAACATAATCACAATTGCACAGTTCAATCCTTGATTTCATCATCTGTTAGTATAAACTTTAAAAGCTTTGTCCCAACTTAGCTGGCTTGCAGCATAAGTTTACTTTTGTACTTTAGTTATTTGATATAGAAATAAGGCGGAAGCTTGCAGCTTCCAATATAAAAATGTATATTTTCTATTTAGCACAGCTGAATAAATTAATTTGTATATTAAGAAAATTGTCAAGTTCATTGAAGACTTGCAGTTACGTGTCTTTTGTTAGGATTGGTTTCTTTTTCATTTCCTTAGTTTTCAGGCCTAATCTATCAAGCATCGTCGCCGCTTTTACTGGCGTTATGTCGCGGTTGGTCATCTCCAAGTTGGCCACGTGGCGTCAGTCGCTATCGCTTAAAATTTAGCTCAACACAATCGGTTTTCACATTTACTAACGTTGTTGCAAAAAAAAAAATAATATGATATGTTAAATAGAACAATTTAAATTTATTTTCAAATATTTTCAGCAACAAGTTCCATTTATATCCCATAGAACAAAATGCTATCATGTATATTATGTGTTAAGCTTTATAACTAGTAAGGCGTTCAGATTTTCCGCACTAATCGAAATTCTTCGTTCGTTTAAGGCTGAGAATGCTCGTTCGACGGAAACTTGTGTTGCAGTTGTAGCCAGCACAACCTGCGTTAGTGTACTTATATGAGGAATCTTAAGCTGCAAGTCATTAAAAATTCCAATATATTTGAATTTAATGGCAAGCGACCAAATGTTGCGCCGAAGTTTTTATGTCAACATAATTTTGACAAGTTTTACAGAAACAGGAGCTTTTTGCTTTCTGACTCTGTCTGAAAATCGTTCAAAAATGCCGAGAAAAGCGACTTTTCTTCAGATGAGGATGCGGTTGAAAGAATTGATGGAAATTAGGATTCAAACATCTCATCACACACAGGAGTTTCTAGCCCTGGAATATTTTGTGTTTGTGCCTTAAAAATAAGGCGATAATAATGGATAATAAAAATAATGAATTTTAGTTTAGTACAATTATTAGTTTTGACGAATACAATTTTAATTATTAACTTAGTTTCTCAAAATTACAACATAAATAAAAAGGACCCAAATATCAAACATTCTACGACATATACAGCATACTTCTTTAACTCAAATAAACGAAAAGCAATTTTTTTAATTAGGCATTGCTAAGAATTTCTAATAGTTTGTCAACATATAATTTACCCGAGGATCCATGTAAATTGCCGCAACAATGCTTCATTTTCTAACAATTTTCTTTCTCTTATTTTTACTGTACCAATTGTACGCCTCGATTCAATCGCAATCGGCATACATATACACAAATATAAAACTGCGTAACCAGGAAATCCTTTCAGTCCAATAATTTTAGCATTTAATAGGTTGAATTCCACCTTGTAGCAACGTCGAGCGATGGTATGTTTCTTTCGTTCTCAATTAAGATACGTCTGCATAAATTTTATAATTAGTATATATGTACAGTAGAGTCTGGTTATAACGACTCCGCTTATAGTGTCCGACCGCTTAGTACGTCTCCGCTTTTAGCGTCAAACCACTTATACCGACGAAATTTTTCACAATTCAACCGGATGTTGCGACGAAAAAAAACAGAAATAATGACAAAAAAATTAAGCATCAAACGACTCTGTTAGAAATGTATGCAGTTATCAGTGATCAGCACTCCTGCTTGTGTGACACATTCTCACTATTCTCGGTTAATTTTAGCTGACGCCTTATGTTATGCTAAGGAACATGCAGGTATACGATTTATTTTGGAGAAATCATGCTATTGAATTAAATTTATAATTTTTTATTTTGATTAAAAATGTATTGGTTTTGTTTTAAAACGTATTACCATAAAAAATGCCTCTTTCGGTAAGTACGTCTTCCGGGTATAACGACGTAAAATCATCGGTCCCTTGAAAGTCGCTATAACCGGATTCCCTGTATATAATTCTGTTTTTCGCGTTACACGAAGGTTAAATAAAAAATAAAACAAAAGATTTTATTTAAATTTACTTTTAGACGAACTTTATTGGAATTGCAAGAAAGCGGGCTACGCGTCTTGTCTGAGAAAAGTGTCTGTAAAACTCAATATGTTGAGTTTGTGTTAGTGTTTTAATGCTGAGTCCTCAACTTGCAATGGAAAATTTTAATTGATCTTTGGACTTTGAAAGTGGCGTGAAGTGGATTTTTTGTTTGTTACGATTGGTCGCTGTCGCAACAAGTTTATGTCTAATATATATGATATTTATGTGAATGCAATAGGATCTTTTGGAAGATAGGGGAATAATTACGAGAATGTGTCACGTACGAGAAATGAGTGTGGTATGTCACTATCTGCACATCTCACAAGGTGTATATTAGCAAGTTCAATACAATTCGGTTCATTCAGAAGATTCTCTCTTTCTGTATCTTCTTCAAAAAGGGACTCCTCTGTGGCATCGTTTAACACTTGGACTTGGCTTTTATCATGTTTCGCCCATTATCAGTGTGCATGAATATGAAAATTCTTAATAATTGTATGTAGTGTTTGCCTGCAGATTTGATCTAGTGATATTCCATAATCATCTAAGATTACTAGAATTATGTTCTTCATTTAGAGTCATGTTTCAGAGTCAGATTCTCCGAGCTCAATCATGCCTAAAGTCCTTGCAATAATATCGGTTTAAGGCAGGCTTGCGTGGTGCATGCCAAGTGCATTTTATATTGAATCCATTATTTCTTTGAACCCTTCACTGTCTAGAAAGATAAATCACAAAAAGTTTTTTGTCTGTAGTTACTATTTTAATAAAAGATGAAACAATTGTTTTTCGCTCATTTGATACGATATTCTTCGTTTTTCTTCACATTGGGTTAATTTTGAACATCCAAAATTGTTCTAGTCATTGAAAATGTCCATATGTTTCGTTGTTAAATGCCGTCTTAAGGTTGTTGAATGATTGCCGGGCAATTTAATACCGCAAACACTACAATTGACTTGTTCTCTTCCAAACTAAATTTAAAGAATTGGTGCACTTTTTATTAAAGTTTCTTTCCATTTTACACAACAAATATTTCACAATGCATGCCAATACATACATACATACGCAGAAGACCTTTTGCTTCACTGAACACGACAAAACGATCTTGAACAACCATAAAAAAACAGAATAGAAGAAAATACATTTTTTAACCGTTATATAATAATAATAACAATAATTTTTTTCTTTCTCAGTATCCAAAATTATTGCATTGAATATACGACCACTAACTATATACATACATATGTATGTACATATATAATATAGTTTCAAAATGAGCCGAAGAGGCTTTGGGGCATCAATAATGCTAAACAAGTAAGAAAGTTACAGTCGAGTGTGCTCGACTGTGAGATACCCGCCACCCTTTTTAACAAGGGCAAAATATTGCGGTATTATTTTCAAAATATACAGAAAATACTAAAAATATACCAAATAGTATGTTTGGTATATCGATATAGTACACCATTCAAAATATACCATAGACCATACCATACTTGCTAGTGCCAAAGCAACTAAGAGCACTAGGAAGTAGGCGTTTTTGCCCTTACAAAAGTATTTCTTTAATTACTTCCACAGTTTTTATCTGATCGCAACCAAAGTTTTAGGAATCATAACTACTATAGTAATTATTGTATATACCAAATTCGCAACTCTAGCTTTAAAATTAAGCTTGTTATTCGATTTTTTTTTATTTGAAACAAACTTGATCTGCGTGCAAACATAACAAAATTATAGCTATATCTCTTATAGTCTCTGAGATCCAGTGTTTCATACGGACGGACGGACAGACGGACATGGCTAGATCGTCTCGGTTGTTGACGCTGATCAAAAATATATGTACTTTATAGGGTCGGGATGCCTCCTTCTACCTGTTACATACATTTCCTGCCGGCGCAAAGTTATAATACCCTTCTACCCTATGGGTAGCGGGCATGATACAATTATACAAGGTAGTCTCGTCGGAAAAAGCTTTCGTCAGTGCGCATTCGTATTTCGAGCAATTAACCCTTATACACAATGACATTTTGTAATATATGCCGTAGACACGGGTAGAATTAAAATATTTAGAGAATTCTCATGTATATTGTTAATATTATTCATAAACAACTTACATTTTAAAAATATGTCAAGGAGACATTAATATTAGCTTAAAAATATGTAAATATTAATATCATAGTCTAAGGGTTAATGCGCATTTCATTGTCGTCTCGTTCACACTACCACGCTGTGCCTCTTTCACTCGCACTCATTGCTAACATAGACAGGGTACCAGCTTTTTGCTGACGAGACAACCTTGTATAATTGTGTTGTGGGTTGCGGGTATAAAAAGCTTGTGAACTAAAAGAAAAAGCTTTGGCACCAAGAGTGTAAAACTGTAACATTTGACTTGTTACATTTTTTACTCATATTATCAAAGGGCTTAAAATTTTTAGAAAAATACTAACAAACAAGCCTAAGATTTTTTGTTTACTTTTCTAAATTAGAAAAGAACATACAGACCTTTTAAGTTAGAGTATTGAACTCGTGTTACAGTTTTGCTCGTCAGTTTATGTACATATGTATATTTTAAATGTAAAATCGAAAAATATCCGTCTCTCATTTACACTATAAATTATGGACTATAATTTATTTTTAGCAATACCGAAATTTTCTTTCATAATATATGTTATGTGTTGGCTGGCAAAAATCCTCTGCTGAACCCTCCTCGAGGGTGCTGGCTGGGTAGGATTTGTATTACCTCATTGTCAACGGGTAGCAGATCTCTACTATACGTCGATATTTCAGGAACTGCAGATCCTAGCTGAGGACTCTGTTCCTTATCTTTCGGGCATCTGTCTGAAGATAAGTAGCAGAATCCATGGTACGAGGTGTCTGGCGGTCAGACTGAAAATGGTATGGGGGCTCCCAATAACAAAATTAGCCAAAAATGGTCTCAGAATGGACTCATTAAATAATTCAACCCCGGCTGGGATGTCAGCCCAAACGTCGGTGGAACGCGTGACTGCTACCACCGGTGGGCACGGGGAAGAGATCCTCTCTGCGTGTCGCCAGCGGTCACACCTCTGAGGCGGCGGGAGCAGGCCGAATCAGTTGTAACAACACTGCCACCAAAAATTCGAGGTTGGTGCGCGCGGGTGCTGTGGTCTTAACCGACACGGACCAAAAGAGCGCTGCGCCAATCTCTACGGTGGAGGGGAACGTCTTCCTCTTCAATCACCCCTGCCTATCGCCAGCACCTCCAAGGTTGCGCAGCGGGGCACGGGGGCTGAAGGAGAAGGCCAAAATTAGGCGGCGACCCGTATTCACGCAAGACTTAGTGGCGTAGCTAACCTGTCCGTCAAGGACCAGGAGAGGCTTGCCTGGGCCAACACGTGGATGCGGGAAAACCAACTTAGCCCCTTCCAAAAGACACTAAAGTGCAGACCGGTTCTACCGGCCCTGCCAACAACAAGGTGGAGTCCATGGCAAGCAAGCGCCAACGGTCCGCTGAGAGTCCCAAGCAAGGGGCCCCAGTGAGCAAGAGGCTGCGAGCACCTGGCTCCACCAACACGGACTCGAACAAGACGAGACAGAGGGCAACGGTTGCTGAAACTGCCAGGCGGCATCTCGACGTTGCTCTCATAGACAGAGGGATCCTAACGGGAAAATGTCTGCAGAGCGGTGGCGGTTGACCCATAGTAAGCTGGTCGACGCACTGTTTGTCAGGATGGAGAATGTCCCAGACAGTCCAATGCCTACATTCGAAGGCACTGGCTGAATGAATGGTGTCAAGATCCTGACATGCAAGGACGACCCAACATTGCAGTTGCTGCAAGCGACCGTACCCAAACTGGACGGACTGTGGGAGGGGCCAAGCTGGACGTGGTGGACAGGAATAATATTCCGTCCATGCCGAAGGCGAAAGTCCTTTTCCCCATAGTTGTGCAGGCGAGCGGGAGTTAACATGCCCCTCTCTCCGGCCACATGGAATAATGCCGATCCGGAAGCTCCAAGCCTACTCTATGCAACTCCAAGCCTACTCTATGCAACTCTAACGATAATACACTCATACTTAGATTCTGACATACACACACATGTTCAGGCCTTTTGTAATAAATTGCCCCTGACGAAATCAGGCAGTCTTATTCTGTTCTCTAAACAGCACAGTGCTTTAATTTGTGAGTATTTCTGACATATTACAGAATTTTCTCGCAAATGAGACTCCACTGGACTGGTAACTCGGGCGCTTCAGCTGCTCAAAAAGCAGAACCCGGCCATACCGACGAGTGATTGGTCCGTGCTGAAGGTTAATGAACCTTTACCCAGTGGTGGGCAGCACGTGATCATTCAGATCAATAAGGAGGCCGAGGATCTGCTATACAAACGCAATGAGAAGATGGCGTGGGGCTTAGGAGCGTGTACCTTCGCCTCAAAAACGTCATCCCAACGACAAGGACACACACGCTGAGGTCAGGGGAGGTTGAGATCTCGGTCTTGAGAGCGTGACCGACGCCACCCAGCACCTCAGCTTGACTGATGAGACGGAGGAGGTGGGGAGGAACTGTCCATGCAGACGGCCCCCACGAGTTTGCTAACCTCTAATGAGTGTGCTGCAACTCAACCTCCATAAGTCCAAAACGGCTTCGGCGGAGCTACTCCTTGCCCTGGAGGAAGTGTCCGCCTACGCGGCTTTGGTCCAAGAGCCGTGGATAGCGTCGGGCAACACGGTTGCTGGGCTGAAGTCGCTTTACTACGATCTGTACGTCCCGACATTGGTAAGTAGATCGACAACTGCCATCATTTTAAAAAAGGGGATAAAAGCTCATCTACTACCTAATTACAGCAATGACGATCTAACCGTGGTGGTGCTGGAGAGCCGTGAGGGATGTTTGCTGCTGGCATCCTGCTACATGGCCCACGACATGCCGGCTCCACCTGACGAGCTGCGGAGGCTGGTGTACATGGTCTGCTCCTCCAAAAACACCTTATAATCGGAACGGACGCCAACGCCCACCATAGCGTCTGGGGAAGTCCCGACATTAACGACAGGGGTGAGTCAGTTCTTGATTTTATCCTTAACTATAAGCTTAGACTAGCCAACAGAGGTGTGGTATCTACCTATGTAGGTCCCACCTCTTGTAATGTGCTGGACTTAACGGTTGCGACTGAGTGTACCAATGTAGAAGAGTGAAGGGTCCTGGATAGACCCTCCTTCTCGGATCATAAGTACATTCAGTTTACCATTCCTTTTAATAGGGTACCTGCGGCTCAGCCGTTCAGAAATTCCCGCAATACTAACTGGGCGAAATTTTCTAGCTTTGTTTCCAAGTCTCTTGGTCCGCCGGGTAACATCAACTCGGTACAGGACCTAGAAACAAATGTCAATGTCCTCTCAGCAATACTACTTTCCGCGTTTCGCCAATCCTGTAGGCTCTCAAGACCGACGGGAAGATCGAAGCCACCCTGGTGGAACCCAGATCTCTTATCGCTTCGTGGGGAGCTTACTAGCATGTTTCAACTTGTTAAGAAGTCGAACAACGAATATGTCTGGGACAAGAATAGGTCTCTCCTAATGTCTTACAAGAGGATGATCCGATCATCCAAAAGGTCTTCATAGAGAACCTTTTGCTCAGACCTTGACAACATCAAATACACCTCCAGACTGAGGAAGCTGCTGTCCAAGCAGGCTTCTAGTCATAGTCCGCTCAAGTGGGGCGATGGAGTTTGGACGGAGAGTAGTGCTGAAACTCTTGAAGCACTGGTCTCAACTCATTTCCCGGATGTATCCAGTTATGAGACCCCTGCCGGTCTAATTAAATATAAGAAAATAATTTGGGCTATCGAATCCTTTGCGAAGGTCATGTCGCCCGGTCTCGATGGACTTTCGAGAGCAATGCTGCAAGCCAGCAAGCCCACGATTGTTCCGTGGCTATCGGGTATCTATTCGGCGTGCCTCGCATGGGGTCATGTCCCCACGCTTTGGAGGACCTCGAAAGTCATTTTCCTGCCCAAAGCGGGGAATGTATGGAATTTCTTTTCCTTTGGAATTTGGTCGTAAATATAGCCTACTTCAAAAATTCACTAGACGGGCCCCAAGTTAATTGCCTATGCCGACGACATAAGCATTTTGATAACTGGGAAATGCCCAACCACCCTTAGTTCCGCAATGGAACTTACTTTACGGAAGTAAAGCATTAACGCGGACAAAACGGACCTTATCCTCTTCACGAAGAGGTATAAGGTACCTGCGTGGTCTCCCCAAAAATAGGCTGCACTATGCTAAAGCCGAGCCAAGCAGTAAAATACCTGTGGTCCTGGACAGCAAACTGTCATGGAAGCTCAACGTGTTAGAAAGGGTGAAGAAGGCCACCGGAGCCTTGTACATGGCGAAAAAGATGCTTAGTTGCACTTGAGGCCTCTCTGCTAATCTAATGCGGTGGATATACAACTCAGTTGTTCGCCCTATTCTCACCTATGGAGTTCTAGGACGTACCTATCCATCATGGAAAGGACACGGCGTCAAGCGCTACTGTGTATCACAGGCGCTATAAGGTCGACGCTTACTAAAGCCCTCGAGGTAATAGCCGGTGTCGAACCGTTAAACCTATACGCGCAATCCATAGCCGCAAAATCGTCTTTAAGCATTGCCGCAACAGGCAATCTGGGTCTGCTAGGCTATGGTCACAGCGCCATTGGTAGGGAGACTAGTAGAGACTTGGACTATACTATCCCCTTACCAGTACCGACCATATTAAATCAATATTCTTGGAACCGGACTGCTGGCGGGAAGGGTTATGCATTCCCGAAGCCCTCAACCTCTTCACAGACGGGTCGAAGATGGATGATGGTGTCGGAGCGGCCGTATACTGTCCAGACCCGGTCTCCAAACATTCCTATAAACTCCCAGACCACTGCAGCATCTTCCAGGCGGAAGTTTTCGCCATTAGCAAGGCTGCCGAATTGGCTCGGGGTTTACAGCGTAATCACAACACAATTAACATCTTTGTTGACAGTCAGGCTGCAATAAGATCAATGCACTCTGATGTGGTCAAGTTCAAAGTTGTCCTGGACAGCAGAAGAGCAATAGAGTCGCTGAACGCATCTGCGGTCGTGCGTATCTATTGGATCCCAAGCCACCAGGGCATCGATGGCAACCAGATCGCAGACTCTCTCGCCAAAGAGGGAGTGGGGCTCGATGTCGGTAACATGTGCAATGTTCCGATATCCCTGTGAACTCTAGGCAGGGAAATTGAGATGCGCTCTAGACTTCAGTGGGACGTTAGCTGGCGCAATGCCAACTCGTGCAAAACTGCAAGGCTGATGTGTGCCTCTACTAACAAAAACTTAACCAAATTCGTCATGCAGCTTTCAAGGAAAGACTGCAGGCTAATGCTAGGCATTTTAACTGGTCACTGTCTTTCGGCTGTCCATGCTGTAAAGCTGGGTTTCACGAACAGTGATCAGTGTAGGAAATGCAACGAGCCCGGGGTTAAGGAAACACTCGAGCATCTTCTCTGTAGATGCCCAGCGTTATCCCGACTCCGGTTGAAATACCTTAATTCGCCGTGCCACAACGATCTCCACGGCTAAAAATTGTGGAAGGTATTAAGGAAATACTTTTGTAAGGGCAAAAACGCCTTCTTACTGGTGGTCTGAGTTGCTTTATTCGACAATATATACCAGATTGAAAGCCAAAGCAACTAAGATCCCTAGTAAGTAGGCGTTTATTCCCATACAAAAGTATACCTTTAATAACTTCCACAATTTGTATCTGATCGCGAAATTTTCAGAGATCACGAAGACAGTAGTCATTATTATATATACCGAAATTCGCAACACTAGCACAACTTTTCTGATTTGCGGGGGCGGAAGTGGGTGTGGCAAAATTTTTAAACAAACTTGATCTGCGTGCATACATAACAAATGCTGTCGACAAACAATTATAGCTCTATCGCTTATAGTCTCTGAGATCTAGGTGTTCATACGGACAGACACACAGACGGACAGACGGACATGGCTAGATCGCCTCGGCTGTTGACGCTAATCAAGAATATATATACTTTATAGGGTCGGAGATGCCTCCTTCTACCTGTTACATACATTTCTTGCCGGCACAAAGTTATAATACCCTTCTACCCTATGGGTAGCGGGTATAAAAATATACATATGCAATTCCAATATTGGAACAGTTTTTTTATATTAAATTTCTAATATAATATTAATTAATGATTTTTCTCTGAACTAGAAATGCCTCAGACGGTTTATATTTAATTTGTTTTATTAAATATCCATCAAATTGCGCATTAAGGGCGAAAAATACGGTACTAAAACAACCATTCATTTCTTTTTATGTCAAGTTAAAAGTTGCAAAAGTCTGATACTGTACTTTTGATCCACCCACCATTTAATTTAGACAAAGCACCATCTGAATATTATTTTAGCATTATTTGTCGAAGCATTGTCGATAATAACTTCACTTCGTTTAAATAATTCATTTTCACAGTATAAGAAAACACTTTTAATTTAACTAAAAAAACATCATCAAATTTTTAACAGACCAAATGTGTTTACTTTAGACTGTTTATTTAGAATGTATAAGTTTACTGTTTTCGACCATTGATGTTTTGTAATTGTACTATATGCTAGTTACAGTTACATAGATTATTTTTATCTGCACAGTTAATTCGATATGAATGACAGTACATACACACCTAAAGAACCCACCAATGTAATTGCTATACATTTATTATCAAGGAAGCTGTGCATTTTGAAACATACTATACATACATACATATATATATATATATATTTTTGTTGTGGAAATATTGGTACACAAAAATCAACAAATGTTACATTTAATACAATTTTAATACAATCAAATGCAATTATTTTAATTACAGAAATAATTATATTTTAATTATTTCAATAAATTATAATTAATTGAATATTAAAACTTTTTAATAATTTGGAATGTTAATACCTCCAAATAATTTATTCCACACTTTTCTTCTATTTTGCAGCCATGATTAGTATGTTGATTTGGTTACATATGTATGCACTGATGTGCTGGCACCCTATAGAGGAGTATATTAGCGGGTTACTTTAGGATAAATAGATTGTGTAATTTTTTATATTTTAAAAGCACATTTACATATTATTATTTGTAACTTTTTTATTGATAATCGCATTTTCATCTCACACGCACGTACTCATTAGTTTGCTGATGAAAACATATTGGTGTTGTCCCATTCAAGTTGATTAATGTGTGCGAATCCATCTTTTATAACTGTCGAATATACAAAATACAGATAACTTAGACGTCAACAACATATTTATATCTTGCGAATATACCTTCTTCGTCATCCGAATCCGAATTCTCAGAATCCGAGCTATCTTCAGATGTAACATCTGCTTGCATTGGATTTATAGTAATAGTCAATGCAGAATCATCCCAGATCAAACCTTCATCAGCAACCTGTAAACAACACAACAAAAAGACCGAGAGCTTTTAATATTGATTCGCAATGTGGGAAGAATATACGATTTGATTGTATATGATTTAAATTTTAAATATAGCACCAAATTTGCAGCATGATACAGGAATTACCTAGCATTTTAATAAAATAATATGTTCCATGAATATAAAATATCAACAACTTAAATTATACTGATATAACATATAGCATATGGGAAGTTCTGAGTCCCAATTTAGATTTGAATACAATAATTTTAATTCCCATTTCAAAAACATTTTTTCAGAGTGTTTTGTTAAGTCGTAGTTACCTTGTTGTCGCTTTGATGGCTTAACATAAACTGAGCTGAATTTCTCTTGTAAGAAAGCTACAGCCGAGTGGATACCGTTACCCATCCTCGATAAATATATATAATTAATTTATCGGATGACTATATTAGGTATATCTGTATACTATTACATTCAAAGTATACCGTATAATATAAAAGTCAAAGTAAATAAGAGCCGATTGCAGCAGATTTTTATTGACAAATTAAATAATTTCTTATATGACTGGTATAATTACCTTTGGTATAGGCTGGTGACGATCTGCATACTTTTGGTTATTTCTTAGGCGTGCAATCGAAACGCCACAAATCACAACGACGATAAAGACACAGATCAGTATAATAAGCATGGTTGGATGTGATGCTTCAGCTTCAATTTAAAATAAGTACATTAAATAATTAATTTGCGTTGTTGTTTATCAGTACTAACCACGGGGCACAAACGAATGGACATGTAATTTTGGCTCCTGAACAATATTTGTATGTAACAATGAATATGAGAAAAGCTTCCCATCTGCAAGATAATTAATATGTAGGCGGAATAAAAGTGTTTCGAAATTATGTATTTACCTTGTGTTTGATCTGCTCCACTTCCACTTGGGGACTATTATGAAGAGATGCTAATAATTTGTTGTTGCCATCTAAATTTGTTATTGGCGAAGATGATGATGATGATGGTAAATTTGTAGTCTTTGATTGTGATTGTTTTGGATGTAGGACGGTCAAGGTTAACGTATAGTCGACGTTTTTATTTTGTAAATTTAATTGTATGCAAGATAGCTTAAAAACACGATTTAAATAATAAGCTGGCTTTTTATTGCTATAAACCAAAGCCCGCAGTACGCTTAAATAATTTATAATTAAATCAGATCCAATCATTTCGACTCCATCTTTATTGATGTTTGTTCGAATATCCATGGTGGATGACAAAGATTCATCGCCATCAATTTGAATCTCTTCATGATCCGGATTCAGTGACGGAAATACAATTACGCTGCATGAATCCAAAGTCTCTTTCCGGCTTACATTTTTATTATATTTGCCATCTATTGAGAAGCCAATGTGAATACCATCCAAAATTCGTACGCCTGTTTTGATTTCCTGATACGAGACTAGTTTATTTTGGGCGCCTAAGATACAAAAAGATCGTAAATAGCACATTAGTTTCTCTGTGTTGACAATAGCTCTGGTACTTTTTTTTATTGGTTTTTGTATTGGTTTTTGGAATGTATTCATTGATATTTTAGTATATTTTGTAAATTATGGCAACTTTTAAAACTGATGGTTCGCCCACTAAATATTATTTTTGTAATATTGTAGTAGATTTTTGTTATATTTATATGTTGTAACAGTAAGGATGTGTATCTTTCACAGTTAGTTACCTAACTTGTTTTATTGAGCTATCAATAGATTATGCCAGCATTGAATGAATATTTTCATTTTACTTAATTTTTTTTTCAATAATCATTGTGATAGAGAAGGCTTATTCTTATTATGACTTTTAGTTGAATAACTAAATGAAAGCCACAATAACAATAACAGCTTATTGACAATAAAACGGGTATTTATAGGTAAAATTTCGCTGTGCGTGAATACTTTGTTATATTATAGTTTTAATGTTTTGGTTAATTACCTGTAATCGTTATCTTTGCTAATGTCAAAAACTTGGATGGCACGTCATTTTCTGGCTTAACTTGAGATTCGAATTTGTCGACTTTATAAATAACATTAAAATCACTGGAGGAGATTTTTCACTTAAATTAGTAGAGAAATTTTCTGTATAAACTGATTCAGGAGCAATAATGGGTTCGTTAACCATAATGTAAGTCTCAACTGTTGCGAGGCGAATTATACTATGATTGGCACACTGCATTTTTGTTCGAACTTCAATATTACGTCGACCAATTGTGGGATTCTTTTTACATTAATATATTGAAGACTACGCATCAACTTCTCAATGTTTTGCTTGCTCTGTGTTTGAATATAAATTTCATTCATTTGTGCATTAACCTGAACTTGACTATCAGATGAGTCAAATGACTGGTCCAATTGCAGTTCAGTTGATGGCAGCAAATGCTCAGCACAGCTTGTGCCACATTTAATTTCTTCGGCTGAAAGTACACTGTTTAGAGAGATCTTCACTTCCGAGATGTCTCCATTAAAACCATGTTTTAAACGATTTTCAGAACTTTGATAACAAGCACCTACAGAGAGCGTAGTGTTCACTCCATGTGCAGCATGTAGCGGCCAATCATCGATCACCTCTGGATTTGTATGGCGTTGCTCCTCTACAGAACTTTCAAAGCGTATGCCATCAATAAATAGTTCAACTTTGGATGAATAATTAATGTTGATAACATAATGATGCCATTCATTATCGCACACTTGCGGTATTTTCCACCGCCATTCAGCAGGGCTGAAAATGTTCAAATCTCCATCGTTGAAATTTTTACGAAGCAGCAAAATGAGACGGCAATTACGCACAAATAGTGCCATATGGTGACGATTCATTTTATGGTCATCAGCACTGCATACTATGTGCTCCTTTACGTGTTTATTGTTCGAGCTTTGACTGCTATGTCGGAAAATTGTAATGATGCTGAATGGAAGTAGGGAGAAGTCATGATGTCCAATCAAATTATTGGGCACAACAGCACCTGTTGATCCAGAGAAATGAAATATCGGTTCACGGCCTTCATCATAGCTCAATTCTTTAGTCCAGATAGCATCTTGTGGTAAAAGATCCTTTAAGTTGGATTTACTTGAACAATTGGATATATCTCGATCACATCCAAACGATATGTGTTTTGTCTATAAATTATTTATGCTACATTTATTTGCATTACAACAATATCTTAGAACTACGCTTACCTTTAGAGCAATTGTTGCATTAATAGTAAGGTCCTCAGTAGTACATAATATATTGCAGAGATCCAATCGAGCATTAGGAAATAATTGCAAATTTTCAGTGCTACCAGACTGTAAATGATCAGAAATTAGTATTTCGAATATTTACGTAGATTTTAAATTTATTTAAAAATAGTTTTGCTCAGAAAATTAAATATGTTTGTTTGTTTTAAAGTCTAACCTAATTTACTAAAGACAATCTAAATTTTGTTTTCTATTATTAGTGGAAATAAGAGAAGAAAAATAATAAGCAGACGCGAATCCCATCGAGGAGCCCGCCCTTGTAGTGTAACAGGTCACAGTACAATACTACTACCGAAAAGACGGAACAATAGGCGTAGTACTGAACCTCTGCATCTAAGGATAACACCTCAAGAATTTCTGAAGCGAGGAAGAAATAGAGAGAAACGCCGTTTCTGGGAATCTCTTGCATTTTTTGGAGGCGAAAACCATGCTTTTAATCAGTTTTAATGCACAAGCTGCATCGCTGACCACCGGCCTTGGTAAAGATGTCCCTTCCTTACATTCAACATATCACATTTATTCTATATCTGTTTTTATTTTTGAGGTCGATCGACCTAAGCCCATCTTTAACCTAAAATAAACTAAAAATTTAAATTCTTATCAAAAGTTTCTCTAACCAATTAATTTCAAAACAAAATTAAATAACTCTCGATGTTTGATTCTTTAAATTTATAAGTGATTGTATTACGAAAAAATATACATCCTTTTTAATTTGTCTTTAGATGTATTGGTATTAACTGAAGATACAGACACAAGTAGATTTTAGATATAAGCACTTACTGTGTAATCAATGCGTTCCGGAATACCAAGGAATTTAGCGTCGCAAACGCGTCGTACTTTGATGCTGACCATTATTGGTATTGATTCTTTCATGGCACAATCAAAGGCTACCACGGATAAAATATGATTGTGGGATATTTTATGCGAAAGCGGTTCAGTGTTTTTAATGGAACCCTCGTTATCTATGGTGAAGGGTTCATCACTGTTTAATATCTCATATTTGCAGACATCGCCAAAAGAGGCGTGCAGTCCTTGTCCGTAGCTTCGACGCGAATTATTTCATTGTACAATCGTCCTTCGTCGACTTCCGTTACATATGATTGTTGAAGAAAAGTTGGCGCATATTCATTAATATCAATAACAGTGATATGCACATTGGCTGAATTTGATGGCATTCCATCGCAAAAATCGCAACAATTTCAAAATGGTAACTTTTACGTTTCTCACAATTCAAGGTTCGTCGTGCCTTTAGAATACCCAAATTGTTGACCAACTCAATCTAAAATTTTAATTAAATTGTTTTACTTTAAATTTGATTTGAATAGTGTTGTTAATGTCATTTACTTGAAAAGGAATTTCGTGATATGGCTTCTTAAGAATGCGAAAATTGCAGATTTTTTCTTCGTTGACCTTAATTAAAGGTGTTATTTCCACATATGTTTCATTTTCTCGAATCAATCCATGATAGGAATTCTCCAATATATTTTCTGCAATATATTTTATATTTCAAAATGTATCAGTAACAATTTAACAGTTAACTAGTTACTCTAATATCCTATTTAGACCAAGTGCATCTGCTTCAATGATTCGATTCTCTGATGCAAACGTTTACTCCAAAGCCGCATCATGCAAATAAAAGTTTGATGGTAAACAAACTTAGGTAGGAAAAAGAACAGAATCAAAGGCAATAGAAGCAAATTAAATTAAAATTATGGATTTGGATGGCTGGATATGTGGGCCTATGTACATATGTTTATGTATATATCGATGCGCGAAATAGTGTTTTGCCGTGCAACACCATATAAAAAGAACGACTTTGCAAAACTTCTTTTTCATTTTGTTCCGCAGTTCCCAGAACAAAAAAATTTTTAAGCGTATTGATACTCCGATACTGGAGTGTATGTGAAGGTCAACTCAGCAATTCCAAATGCGAAAAGATGGACAACCTATTATTCCGCACTCGTATCGAAAAGGTGAAGACATGCATGAAGATGAACAATTTAAAACAAGTAAGAAAGCTACAGTCGAATGTGCTCGACTGTGAAATACCCGCTACCCATTTTGCATAAAAGCAATATATTGCGGTAATAATCTCAAAATATTAAAAATAAATATGCATGTATTCTCGATCGGGATTTGAACTCGAGCACCACCGACCGGGTGGTTAAAAAGAAGTTTGTACTTCGAGCGGGTTCGAACCCGGGCACCACAACATGCGCGGCTTGCACTCTACCACCTGAGCTATCGCATTGCTTAAGAAAACTTATGCATACAGATGCTAATATAGACGAGCATGTATATACGTATACGCATACATACAATACATACATAGCAGGCGGTTTTGCTCATACAAAATATTTCTTTAACAAAATCCACAATTTTTATTTATAATTGTTGTAAATACGATTAAAAAAAAATTTTGTACCCCGAGCGGACTCGAACCCGAGTCCCCGACTACCACAGCAGTAATAAGCTTGCACTCTACCAATAGAGCTATCGCAGTGCCTCTTGCATACATATACAAATATAGAGGCGAGCATGTATATACGTATACGCATACATACAACACATACATAGAAAGCGTTTTTGCCCATACAAAACTATTTCTTTAATAACTTCTACAATTTTTATCTGATCGCAACCAAATTTTCAGCAATTATAAATGCTATAGTTATTATTGTATACACCAAAATTCGTAGTTCTAGCTTTACAATTACGCTTGTTATTCGATTTTTTTGATTTGCGGGGGCGGAAGTGGGCGTGGCAAAAATTTGAAACAAACTTGATCTGCGTGCAAACATAACAAATGCTGTCGAAAAAAAATTATAGCTCTATCTCTTATAGTCTCTGAGATCCAGTGTTTCATACGGACAGACGGACAGACGGACAGACACACAGACGGACAGACACACAGACGGACAGACGGACATGGCTAGATCGTCTCGGCTGTTGACGGTGATCAAGAATATATATACTTTATAGGGTCGGAGATGCCTCCTTCTACCTGTTACATACATTTCCTGCCGGCACAAAGTTATAATACCCTTCTACCCTATGGGTAGCGGGTATAAAATTAAAAAGAAACATATATATGAAATTTAAGTTGAATAATATGTGCTTGGGATATTGTAGCCATAGAAATGGACAATGATGGTAATTTTTTTTTAATAATTGCATTTATTTAATAAGCAAATGATTAAGTGGTGTGGCCATAAATTTACCATTTCCTTGCCAAATTTAGGGTCATAAAGTGGCAAAAACGTTCACTCTAGAATTTGTGGTACTTGCGAAATACACTTGGACCTCGCTTAACATAACGGTTAAAAATTTGCCCCCATCCCCATTTTAACACGCTGAATACCTCGTTCTGATACTATTTTTTGATAAGGAGCCACCAAAATGAGAAAACATGTTGAAGCAAACTGGCTTAAACTATAAATGCCACCAAATGCAAATTTCAAACTTGCATTTATTAATGCATTTATTAAAGGCATGTAACATACATAATAACTTTTGGTTAATTTTGAACAAATGTATGAAACTTTAATAAAAACAGATCAAATTTAAACAATACAAAATTTGGTTTGCTGCCAATTCTGATCTGAGAACGTAACACCTTATTTTTAAGAATCCATCTTTCGCTTAGCACGAGGATTTCTAAGAACGTAACCCCTGTATTAAGCGGAGGCCAAGTGTAGATTGTTTTTTCTGACGTCAAAAATGTTGCTCTCCAAAAAAACATTGAACACATTGATCGTCATCACTCATACCGACCCTTTTTAATAAAACCATATTCTAAAAATATTCTGCAAAATTCGGAAAAATACCGAAGAGTAATCATGGTATACCGATATAGCAATATATTCAAAGTATAGTACAAAATATAAGAAATTATCAGCCAAAGCAACGATGCAGGTTTTGCCATACAAAATTATTTTTGTACCCGCTACCCATAGGGTAGAATGGTATTATCAGGCATGCTCCGGTATTCACTTTTCTTTTCGTTTTCGTTTTGGGACCAAAACCGAGCTTTTCGTGTATCGTATGTCCAATTCCCTGCGTGGATATAACTGACATAAGGATATTTTTATCCTGCATAGTGCTTCCCTGAATGAAATATATTTGAAAGATTTGAAACTTTCTTTAAAAAAATCAGTTGAACGACAATCAGCTGTTTCCCACAAAAATGGGGATGCCACATTTTTAATGGATTTCATTCTGGTGACTTCAACAATTTTTTAAACAGTTTTTGCACATAAGTAATTTAATTAAATAAATTTATTTTAAAAAAACATATTTCACCCAACTTCAAAAAATTTATCGCCATCCGTTTGATTATTTTCAACTTGCCAGCAGATAAAAATTGTCTAAGTTATTAAAGAAATACTTTTGTATGGGCAAAAACGCCTACTTACTAGGGGTCTAAGTTGCTTTGGCTGACAATCTGGTATATTAAGCCGTCCATGGTATATTTTGAATGCGGTACTATATCGATATACCACATATACCATTTGGTATATTTTCAGTATATTTGCAATATATTCGGTATATTTTGAGAATAATACCGCAAAATATATTGCTTTTAATCAAATTGGGTAGCGAGTATCTCACAGTCGAGTACACTCGAGTAATTGTGATTTCTGAAAATTTGGTTGCGATCAGATAAAAATTGTGGAAGTTATTAAAGAAATACTTTTGCGTGGACAAAAACGCCTACTTTTAGTTGCTTTGCCCGACAATCTGTTATATTATGGCGTCTATGGTATATTTTGAATATGGTACTATATCGATATAA
The DNA here is from genome assembly GCF_023558435.1 of Drosophila sulfurigaster albostrigata. Classification (NCBI taxonomy): domain Eukaryota; kingdom Metazoa; phylum Arthropoda; class Insecta; order Diptera; family Drosophilidae; genus Drosophila; species Drosophila sulfurigaster. The sequence continues at coordinate 650,276 of NC_084884.1, forward strand.
CAAATATACCATTTGGAATATTTTTAGTTTTTCATATTTTTGGTATATTTTGAAAAAAAATACCGCAATATTAATAATAACTTATAGTTATAATAATACAAGTGCTGCAGTCGCTGCTGCTGCAGTCGAATCTGAGTTACTATGTTTGTCAAGACTGTGTACTCTATGGTATATTTGCGTATTTATTTCAATGTATTAATTTGACATATTTTAAGAAAATGTTTTTTCTTTTCAATGAAAAAATAAATCGTTCTTCAAGGGCATCCCTTCTAATAAAGATACTTTCACTCGCTTTTATTTTGTTTTATTTAACATAATATACTATATGTATCTCACAAATCACACATATCCTGTTGCGCGATTACTTTGTTCACGTTATGCGAAATTTTAAGCTTTTTCTCCTTAGATTTTCAACAAAATTTGACCTCCGATTGTCAGAATAGGGTTCTTATGGTTGTACATTAAATTTGTTTAACGAAAAGCGACTGGAAAATGTTATTTTTCTGATAGCATCAGAAGTTGAAAATGAGAAATTAGCTGCAATCAAAATGTTACCTTAAAAATCGAGTTTTTATTTGGTTGTGCTGAAATGCTTTTGAGCGTTATTTGGTCGTGCGGTTTGTTATTTTCCAAACTTCACGTTCTAAGTTACTTTAATTTAAATAAAAATATGAACATATGTAGCTCAGGATTAACCAAGTCAAAAAGTCAAGTCAAAAAAACATGGAAAATTAAATATATGCAGAATAAAAAATAACAAGTTAGCAAGCTACAGTCGAGTGTGCTCAACTCAACATTTTGAATACAAGCAACAGATTGCGGCAATAATCTCAAAATATTTAAACTCTAGGCATCAATCATCAAAATCAATGCGCGATTAGTTATTATTATTATTATTATTATCAGTAAGCTTCAAGGGAATGAAAATATATCAACCATTAAAAACACCAAAAACAATTTTTGTATTCCCGACCGGGACTCGAACCCGAATTACTATAGTAATTATTGTATATACCATTAAAAATAAAAATAAACAGTAAGAAAACTACAGTCGAATGTGCTCGCTGTGAGATACCCGCTACCCATTTCGAATGAAAGCAAAATATAACGGTATTTATTTATTTATTTTAAATTACGCCTATTATTCGATTTTTTTGATTTGCGGGGGTGGAAGTGGGCGTGGCAAAAATTTGAAACAAACTTGGTATGCGTGCAAACATACCAAATGCTGTCGAAAAAAGATTATAGCTCTATCTCTTATAGTCTCTAAGATCTAGGTGTTCATACACAGACGGACATGGCTAGATCGTCTCGGCTGTTGATGCTGATCAAGAATACATATACTTTATAGGGTCGGAGATGCCTCCTTCTACCTGTTACATACATTTCCTGCCGGCACAACGTTATAATACCCTTCTACGCTATGGGTAGCGGGTATAAAACTCCCAGTCCGTTTCGTAAGTTCAACGCTTTACCGTATGGGTTTATTCAGGTTTATTCAATCAATTTGGAGAAATCACATTAATATAGAATGTTTACTTATATTATGTGATAAAGTAAATTCATATATTTTTACAGTAATTTACCTATTACATACAATGATACATTCTGAAATACTTAGAATTTAAAAACGTACCATAGTACTTTTATTATGTATTTTTGTATACACTAACCTCTTTGTGTTAGGAAGTCCTCTTCGTTTTCGTTTGAAGTAACCATTCCACTAAAAGATGCTGATGAATAAAGTGCAAGGCTTACTATTATGCTCAGGTTGATGTAAGCGGTGATACTTCGAGGCATCATATTTGCAGAAAAGTTATAGATCTGAGAAATTGCAAAAAGTGGCTTTGAAATTTTATCTGCAAAGGTATAAGATTTTTAACACACAAGATGAATATTTATTGCAGATAAATTCATTGAGCTGTTAAATGTGAATATACATATGTACATATGTCTAAGATGTTTAAGCGCATATATGTACATACATACATATATACTAAATACACATAAGTAGATATATGTGCAGGTGTTAACAGATGTGTGTATCAATATAAATACATTTGAACCGTTGCATGAACTCATAAGATACACATTTACAAGATACACACACATAATTTTTATTAATAGAATTTTTGTTTTTATTATTTATTATTAATTTAAGAGTGAACGACAACAAAATGATCGTATTTTAATGTATTTCAAATTAATTTAAATGTGTATAATATTTATTGAACAGAATAATGCATTTACTTAGGATCTGTTCAATTTTTCAGTCACAGCAATTGCTAAAAATCAATAAATTACGAACATTTTGCCTTTTCCTTTTGCTATTACTGTAAGAATGTTAGTTATTGAACTAGCGCAATGTTTATTATATTTTTAATTTAATAAGAGATTGATCACGTATTTGTCAATTGTTTATCCGACATTTTTATGTATTTGACAAGCAAAATGAATCGAACACATTAAAATGGTCTAAAAAATCCCGATCAAATGAATTCTGTATATTCGGTATATTTGTTTTAATTTTTTTAGTAAAATATTTATTTGATAAAGAATTGTATTTTGGGTATTCCAATGCAAAATTTTTAGATCGAATTTTGAAAGACTTAAATTAATATACATATGAGTTCAGAACTGCTTGCCTTAATAAAAAATTGTTATCGATAAATTTAAGTACAGTCTAAGTAACAGTTAAGCAACCTTAACGCACTTTCAATTGTGTGTAAATAACAAACATTGACTTAAAGTTTACTTGGTAAGAATTGGTAAATGGATCTCTATCCCGTAAATAAATATTTCCGATATGAACAAAAACTTTAATAATATTTTTAAATAACATATAGAACTTGTACATTTCTAACGGTAGACAATGCAGATAATTGGGGGTTTGACTTTAGCATAAGTAATATGTAGAGCCTTGCTAAAAATTGTTGGTCAAATATTCATTCACGTGCGCGAGTTCTTTTCTGAAATATGTATGTATGTATGCATGCATAAATTTGTGTAGGCTGAACTGAACAAATTCGACCCGAATCGGAAACTCAAACCGAGCAATTGGAAGTATGTGGGAACTTGTGGGTTTTGTCAGGGATGCTGTGTGGATTCTGTGTCGAAGTTCACATGATAGGAAGGAACATTTAGTCCAGTTTTCGTGACGCGTCGAAGCGGTTCACTCATATAAGGCAGGCTATATAATAAAAATGCAAATTAAGTTTTCAAAGTAGTTACAAATTATTGAATTTGTAAAAAAAAGCTTGCGTAGAATTTCTGTAAAGAAATTGCGTGGCTATAAATGTAAGTATGTTGTGAAATTAAATTATATGAAGGACAATGAATGAAAGCCAACATACATTGACAAATAAAATGCATAGTATACTTAGGACTACAAGGTATGAACACAGTATACATACAAGTATACGTTCATTCATATTTAAAGAGACATTGGTAATGAATGTTTGGAACATCTATATACATACATATGTATGTACATATGTATGCACCTTTGTCGTTGTTTTACATATCCAAATGTACATATGCCAGCATGAGAGTGAGCTTTATATAAAGCTTTTATGTCTGAATGAATATTTTCTGAATGGGCAGTCAGTCCATCAGTTGGCTACTTCTTAGCTGGGTTTCAAATACATATGTATATACCAACGCTCTAAGTAATTAAGATTTATTATTATTAGTAGAAAATTATTTTATTAATTTGAAATATTCTTTATATTATTAAAAAATTTAAAATTTAATTCATTATATTATTTGGATGTTAATTTTAAAATTAAGAATAATACAAATGTACAATATTTTAAACATTTTTTTAATCACATTACAATTAAATTTGATCATTTATTCTAATTAGTTTGTTGGGATTTGAGTAAAAAGTAAGAACATGTAAATGTGAAATTAAATTTTCTCTACAGCTTGAATTATGACTGAGACTTACGGTAATGCGTCGCACTCAATATATTCTCATAAGACAACAGAAAATTGCGATGCTATGCGACTGTCAGCGAAGTGCAACTTATTGCGATTTCGACTTATAATTTACTTATTTATTTGGAAAACCAATAAAGCAAAATGCCAAATATGATAAAACAGAAAAGTAATTCAAATTTTTAAAAATTAAGTCACATTTAAGTTAACTCACGATCAACTAAGTGCACAAAATGTTCAATTGTTTTCTTATCCAGCACTTGCACAAAATGAACTTAATTTACTAATTGTAATCGTATTCCAAGTACATATTCTTTGTAATTCTTCTTCTCTGCCAATATTTACATATAATCGTACATATGGCCATTTTTCAAGACAAATTAACAACTATGATAACAACGCATTATAAAGAAATAATTAATTAATTAATTAATACAATAATTTGCTCTGAAAACCAGTATGGATGATGAAAGCGAGAACTATGTTTTAATCAAGTATACGAAAGAATAGTTTTCAATACTTTAATTAATCATTTAAATTCTATAATGTGTACAAATCAAATCTGCATTAACTGAGACATGCTTAGATATATTCTACATATTTAACTCTTTAAATAGTCCTATACTGTTTATAAAGGTGTACTCTTCGTGTCCAAGGACACCGTAGGGAAAAGGAAATTTTAATTTAGTGCCTACAGAAAACGCATGTAAAAGGCAGAAGTCGTTTTCAACCACGTAAAATATATACATATATATTATTAGCCGATATGGCCCTGGTGCATAATGTTAATATAATAGTATATTAATATACCAGAAGTAGCCGTCTTAAGAATACTTAAAAAATGGGTAGTGAGTATCTTACATTCGAACACCACGACTGTAGGTTTTTACTTATTTTTAATCTTTAAAGGATAATAGTCACTGGTTATACCATCTGAAACGTCGACATTACTTCTCACGTTTTTAATAATTTCACCCGTCTTGTGTTTGCCTATTCAATAGAACGGACTGGTTCAATGAATGACACCCCAGACTGTTGCTCACTGATGCTTGTCGATACGTGCGAGCAAGATTCATGACAACACAACTCCCAATTGAGCATACATCTGCTTGGAATAACATCATTGATTTCTCCAAGGTTTATTGCTCAGATACACACTTTTTAGTTGTGATATATTAGACTAGATTTTAGAAGGAACTGCATTCACATATGGGTAATTCCATGACGGAATTTGTCCCGTGCGAGACTCTTTACAGTGCACTGCAGTGAAAATAACAGAAGAACGAAGACGCCCCCTACACATACATATAAATTCGTTCATTTTTGGTTTTGCGTACCAGTTTGTTAATTTTTGCAGTTATCAGAACAGAAAATAAAACAGAAATTAATTCAAAACCATTCTTAGCTCTAATTAAAGTATTGATCTAGAGCTATAAAAATAACCTTTTCTTATTTTTAAAATTGTTTCAGCTTATGTTATTTTCAATGTAAAGAGTCTCGCACGGAACATATTCCGTCATGGAAAATTACCCATATTGAGCTTTGGGCTAAGAGCCCTTTTGTCATTGAGGATTCATTCCTATTTTTATACTGCTCAAGCCATGGCATAATTGATAAGAGGTCGTATCTGACTTGCATACTTATCAATATAGGTAGAATAGGAGGCTTTTTCCACGGGGTTATATCACTGATCGAAATATTGCTTGGAAAGAGAGTATCTTATAGAACTCGAAGACGCTATTCAATGTTGTTGGAGAATATGCCATTTTATGCTTGATTGCTGAATAGAATCTCATATCTTCTTCCGCTAAGAATTCCTACTTATTTGTTATTTTGAGTTAGGTTACTTTTATACTCGCAGTAAGACCTTTGTTTCTAATGTCAGTTCAGAACCTACATAAATATTTTAAAGTTATTATTACATACGAAGTCGATAAGCAAATAACTATTATGATGAGTATTGATATCGTATCCAATACTATTGGCATGTGCTTTCTTTCGAAGTACTCGATAAGTCCCGCAATTGTCACAGGTGAACTCGGTACATAGCCAGGAAAGTAGGCTGATGCTACAACAGCAGTTGAGACATCTCCAAGTGCCTTAAATACGCCGATTTACCAAAAGACATCATCATCATGCGATGCGCGGGCTCCTCCACTGCTGATGAGTATTAAGGATATGATGACATTCATGATGGTGGTAGGCACTATGTGGTGGGAGTTGTGCGGTGTTTATGAATCTACTTTGTAGATTTTCTATTCGCAGCTGACTTTCATGTTTGACATCGTTCTCTATCGCCATCTATGTATAAGCCTTAGCCTTAGCCATCTCACAACCATCTACAAGTTGATAGCAATTTATGATATGTTTTATAATACTTTTATTTATTCAATAGGCTTAGAAGTATAGAATTATTGAATGCCTGCATGCATGTAATAAATGTCTTTGAAGTGTACTAATATATTTTAAATTTCACTTTGTTACCCTGCAGAGAATATATATACTGGATTGTCAACAAATATACAACTATATGTATTGGTACAACCAAAATTGACTTTTATCTTTTCATGAATTACAAGCATTGGTGGATATTTATTGAATAAATAATTAAAATGTTTATTAGTTCGAATTTGGTAAGTTTACTAACAATAATATTACTTTCAAATATATTCTTTTATTTGTTACAGGGATATTGATGAATAATAGAAAACATTTAAATTAAAAGAAAGACAAGTGAAAAGCTTAAGTTGAGAGCGCCCGACAACACACTTCCTTTTTCCTTTGACCCGTTTAATCTGAAAACAAACTAATTTAATATTTGTTCTTATTAATTAAGTCATCAAGCCCCTGCAGCTATATACGTATGATTTCTGGCAGACTGCTCTCTACTTGTTATTTGTTATTCATTCAACTTTTTCTCTATCGCTGTTTACTACACGAGACGTTAATCAATCCCCATTCTACTTCAAGAACTATTTTAAAAAATCAAATTCAATTCGAAGTATTGAAAAGAAAAGAACAACAAAGGACTGGTGCTTTGAAAAATTGTATTACATCTTGACGTTAAAATTATAAGCATCATAAATTTATTTAACTTAGATATGTTTTTTAATTTGAATTTCCTACTTAATAACTTAAACAAGTAAGAAAGCTACAGTCGAGTGTGCTCGACTGTAATCTCACCCGCCACCCATTTTGAATAAAAGCAAAATATTGTGTATTATTTTCAAAATATACCGACAATACTGTAAAATACTAAAAATATGCCGAATGGTATATTTGGTAAATCGATATAGCACCACATTCAAAATATACCATAGACGGCACAATATACCAGATTGTCAGCCTAAGCAACTAAGACCTCTAGTAACTAACGCTTGTTATTCGATTTTTGATTTGAGGGGCGGAAGCGGGCGTGGCAAAAATTTGAAATAAAATTGATCTGCGTGCAAACATAACAAATGCTGTGGAAATTCTAACTCTATCTCTTACAGTCTCTGAGATCGAGATCTAGGTGTTCATACGGACAGACGCACATGGCTAGATCGTCTCGGCTATTGATGCTGATCAAGAATATATCGTTTGAATTACAATAGCAATGCCCGCTACTCTTAAGGGTAGAAGGGTATTATAACTGTGCCGTCAGTAAATATATGTAACAGGCATAAGGCATCTCCGGGACGATCTAGCCATGTCCGTATGAACACCTAGATCTCAGAGACAGTAAGAGATAGAGCTATAATTTTTTCGACAGCATTTGTTATTGGTTTACTTTTTTCTATATAAAAAATTGTAAAATTTTACCCAACCAACGATTAAAGATTATTAGGCAACTCTCGGCTAAAATGTATTTAGTTGTTAACTACTGTGTTGCGCCATTAATGGCAATCGAAGAGCACAAAAAAAAACCTGTGAAACTGATCCATTTGCAAAATCTAACGAAACGGATTTTTTTGGCCCTATCTTTAAATTATTTAAAATTACATTTCGTTAATTTAAACAAAAATGTTTGTCGTGCTCTTCTTCTACAATTGCTTTGTTTTTGCAAATTGTACAATAAATACGAAAATACATACCCAGACACAAACATAAAAACGCAATCTACTTGTTTCGAATTCAATCAGCAAAATAAATCTGTTTGGCAAAAGATTTAAAGGCTTAGTTGGCACGGTTGGTAATGTGAGTTAGCATTTGAAAATCATGGAATAACTTAATATTAAGTTACTATTTTAGTATAAAAAGGTTTGGAATTTTAAAACAAACTCTTATTGCCTGTTGTGTAAAAATTACATCCTGATAGCTCTTAACGTTTGGTCTGTGGTGGTTAGCTCAGTCAGTGAATTAATAAATCAGTCAGGACAAAAAAGCTTTGTGAATATGTATGTAAAATACAATTTTAAATTTTTATTTATATTTACATCTTTGTCTTTTAAGAAATCAAATATTCACATATACACATTAGTCATCTTAATATGCCAAGCATATGGAAATGGTAGCTATCTAAATGGACGTAACGGAGACTATGGAGTGCAAAGAAACACGCAAAGCAATAAATTAGTGAGTGGCAATGGAGATGGACAAAGCCCAAACGTCAATAACGGCTTGGTAACAAACGATGGCAGCGCTCGAAGTTCCGTTGGCGAAGTATTTGTACCAAAAACATTTTCGCTTAGTTCGCAGGAGCCATCATGTGAACAACTTCGTGCCATGTGGATGTGAGTTGGTATTTAAAATACTCGATTTATGTTTAAACTTGTTACTAACTAATATATATAAATATAAATACATATTATTAATTTATTATATATCATCAAGTACAATTGCATCTTTGTATGGTAATTTACAATTACGTCTATTGTATATAAAATAGTTTCAAATATAACATAATAGAAATACAAAATGTACTTTTGTGATGATCACCTTCATAACCCGTATACTTAATTTAACTCTTTCTTGAAATACACAGTTAAAGATGTTTACTATGTTTGATATATACCAAAAATATAATGTAGATTTTCAAAGAGACAATCTCGGGCAGCAGAAATAACAAATGAAATACCCACATATCGCGACCCGTTTACATATAATATTTGGGATCCGATATACTCCAATTCTAGACGTTTTGGATCGTAAGTATAATATAAAAAAATAAGTATTTAACATGACTAAACTGTTCAATCTGTCAATTTAAGACTTCGAATGGGATCAAGGGATCGAGCCCGCTCACCTGTTTTCGGCCGAGTCGTTAGTCGAGAACCCACAATTCCTCAGCATATCGGAGGAGGACTTGAGCAACGTCAGCGTCTTATTGTTGATGGTAGTCTTTTAATCCTGGGCAGACTCGATTATATAGTTCAGAAGCACGTCCAATCACTAGTGCCTCAGGCGTATCCCAAACATCGTCTGCACTTTCGTCGTCTTCATCGTCAACCCGTCGAGCAAGTAAAACCGATATATGGGTGTACCGTATAACTCAGGCGATAATTTAAGTGGCAGCCAAAATTCAGCAGCAGTTCAGGGTAGCTTTCAAAAGCTCAAAGAACTCATCTGGACAGAGCGGGCCAAAGAATTAACGCAGCAACGGCGTGCCGAGGAATTGGCGGCGCGAGCAGCTGTACTCAAGGAAATTGCAAATGGCCAAAAGTAAGACAGTAATAAGTGACAAACAGGTTTTAAAAGCAAAATCGATTTTTCTATTACCAAAGGAAAACTTTTAGTCTTGCGTTAGTAAACCTTAAAACTGTTTATACTTAAGCTTCCAAATTAATTTTGCTGTTGATACACGTTTGTGTTTGAATATGTTATGCAGGCATATATAATTTTATGATTTATGCAAGATAGTAAATCTATTAAAGACTCTTTGGTGCAAGTGCTAAGCTTAAAAACGGAGCGATAAATTTTAAACAAGCATTTGCTGTGAATAGTGTAGATGGGCAACAATGGCAATGGAAACTGTACTGGAAGAGTTCATCCATTCCATTAATTCAATCATTTTATTTATTTATTTCAAATAGTTCTGCGGAAGTGGGAATTTGGGAATTTCTTTTCTTTTCATTAGTTTGGCATTCCTCCTTTTAGCTCTCACATACATTGTCTGTCGGCACAAAGTTATAACTGACCAATGACATTTCTTTTATGTATATATATGTAGTTATTCATAATTTTATTTTGGCTAAGAAGCGTTGCAACGAATTAACGAACGCCTAAAAAATAGTCAATAAATTGCTTTTGGAAAGTCAGGCTCAGAATTAAAAATTATATAATAGTTATTCATTAATTTACTAATTTCAGCATTCAAGGATCGTACAAAACATCTTTTAATAACTTAGCTGACTCATTGCTGATGGATGAAAATCGCAGTCCAGATAATAGTGGTAATCAATATATACATGCCAATCGCCTGTCGATTTCAAGCGGTCAATCTTTCGATGTCAAAAATGCCAATAATAAAAATTCTGGGCATCGAAACAGCGCTGGTGGGAGAGCTTCAACACGACGAATTGGAAGTAATTTTGGAGTTGGAACTCATGCTGCTGGACCAACACATAAAGAAGTCAGTTTTCTAAGAAAGTCTAGTCCGGCAAATACGATCGCTCGCACTTCGATTCCAGTAACAGACGTGGATTTAAGTGAATTATTATCAGACCATGCTGTAATGGGTATACCAATGACATATCCAATTCGACAATCCCATTTCAGGGAGAGAAATCGTTCTCTTTTTAAACAGGTATATCTTGAATAAATTATTTTTAATTTCATTTGCATCTTTTTATTAGTTTTCATTTACGTATTTCGAAAATTCATACATCTATGTAAATCGTAAATTAAAATCACAATTTTATTTATAGAATACTCACGGCGACGACTATTTTCATCGAGAGAATAGAAAATTGGGATCGAATAGGAGTTTGAATTTCTTAAAGCATATTTAAATGAGAATCAGCTAAGACCATTAAAATCAATTGAATATAACATTATGAAGCCTAATGTTCAATTGTATTCCGCCGTCGAAAACGATCAAGTAATTGATCGTCCCCATATAAAAAATAATTATATTGATTCTTACTATTATAATTAAAAAGATCTCTGCTCATAAATAATTATCTCCTATATCTTTTTTTATTTTTAGCAATGCTAGTTAAAATTTGTATATAATCAAATATATGTAAATATTTCAAATAAGTTTATTTTAATGATTAAACACTGCTAACAGGTAAAACGGTTATATATGTATTTAGATGCCATTAAGATTTGTTTTTGCAACATTACACTTAGACGTATTATTTTGTTATGTATTAACTTACATTCTTTATAATTTATATATTGAAATACTAGACATTTTGCTTAAAAGTTAACAAAGGCTTCCAATACAAAACAATCATCCATAATAAAAAACTTCAAGCGTGTAGTGTGTGGTGTACAATGATCCGTAAATAGATAGTTTTTTGATTAAGTAGAGATTGAGTGGTTGATTTGTAATGTAGCTAAGATTCAGAATTCATTGATGAAAAAACTACCAGTATGTAGAATAAAATTATTATTAATTAAAATTGACTGCATACTTTGCATAAATAGTACAGACACTGGTCACGCTTATACCTACACATTTATTTCCATATGGGTATGTAAGCATAAGCTAACTGTGCCTGAACTTAATCATATTAACGAAATAGCATACACAATCAAGAACAAAAAATAATGACAAATATAATTGAAAACAATCCAACAAAACAACTCTTAAAACTATTTAACATCTTTTATAAATATTACATTTTCTTTATCATATATGTAAAGTAGTTACATTACATGAAAACATATACTTGTTTTCGTTGAACATACCATATCCATGTTTCCTATGTATGTTCGGTTTTATATTTGTTTTATTCATTATTTTAAAATATTTATTCAATATTATTAATAAACGTACATATGAAATAAATGTCAATTTAACATATCGAACTTAAACTATTTCAATACAACAAAAACAAGAAAAAGAGATACTGTATATTGCGGCTAAAATTGCGAACTTATCTACTACGTAACAATTATTGGAATAATATTACCGAAAAGATATTTGTGGTAATGTGTAATATTATAAAACAATAATCAATGATGGGTATTATCAAGTGCTAGTAATCTTTATTTATTTATTATACTCAATTGTGTAAAATATTTGCTTCTAGTAGACAATGAAAAATACATAAAAAATTTATACAAAACGTATCAATAAACACCTGACAATAAATCTTAAATTGTAAGTTCCGTGACAATAAAATATATTCTGAACATACACAAATTATTGATATATTCTTATCATAGCATACAAGTATAAATACATATTTAGCAACACATATTGTATGCCTAATATATATATGAAATTCTCTACGCATGGTTGATGATTTCGAACATATGGAAAATACACAAGGATGACATTGTTAACTATTATAAATATTAAGAAATGCATATACATGTATAATCCTAGGAATATATTGTGAATTTTATTACATAATAATTAAACATTGTAAACAAAAAAAGTAATCTTATAAATAAAAGTATACCTACAAAATTGATTGAGTGGCATCTGTAACTAATTAAATTAAAATAAACTTATTTCATATATATGTATATATGAAAGAAATTCTTGATACGGAAATTTTTTCTAGTAGATTTTCCTTATACAGACGTGACCGCAAGGTACGTCGTGGTGGTGGTTTTAATTGCAGTAGATGCTCAATATTCTTCAGAATTGATTGATCACACTTCTGATATTGAGCTAGTTGCTGTAAAATTATCCTTTGGTAGTTTTAACATTTTATACCCGCTACCCAAAGGGTAGAAGGGTATTATAACTTTGTGCCGGCAGGAAATGTATGTAACAGGTAGAAGGAGGCATCTCCGACCCTATAAAGTATATCTGTCCATCTGTCCGTCTGTGTGTCTGTCCGTCCGACCGTATGAAACACTGGATCTCAGAGACTATAAGAGATAGAGCTATAATTTTTTCGACAGCATTTGTTGTGTTTGCACGCAGATCAAGTTTGTTTCAAATATTTGCCACGCCCACTTCCGCTCCCGCAAATCAAAAAAATCGATTAACAATTTAAAAGCTAGAGTTGCGAATTTTGGTATATACAATAATTACTGTAGTAGTTATGATTCCTGAAAATTTGGTTGCGATCAGATAAAAATTGTGGAAGTTATTAAATAAATACTTTTGTATGGGCAAAACGCCTACTTACTAGGGGTCTTAGTTGCTTTGGCCGACAATCTGGCACATTGTGCCGTCTATGGTATATTTTGAATGGTGTACTATATCGATATTAAACATACCATTTGGTATATTTTAGTATTTTTTAGTATTTTTGGTATATTTTGAAAATGATACCGCAATATTTTGCCTTTATTAAAAATGGGTAGCGGGTATCTCACAGTCGAGCACATTCGACTGTAACTTTCTTACTTGTTATTTCTTGCTCGTGTATCCCCTGCTTCTGATGATGCTTTGTATTTAGCTCATTTTTCTATAATTAATAACATTTCTAACATGCTTTCTGATCGTGATCACTTTATATATATATATGTATATCATGGCGTTCGGCCAAGAACTTTAATGGACTTTACCCCTCTATATCCCATGTTTTTATTGATAGTCTTTTCAGAGTATCATTGTCTCAGATTAATGGTATTCCAAATTGTTTAAAGAGGTCTCTAGACCTTATTTTTGTTTTAGACCCAGATTCCTGTGGTCTATTGAGAACATCTCCTATATCTTCCTCCGAAGATGAACGAATCACTATTGACGTATTCGTCTGGTGCTGGTGTGAGGTTTATTAGCGTGGCGTACGCGCTGGCTTCTCCGGGCTTTGCTCAGATAGCATGGGGTTCAAGGAAAGGGCGAACTAATAGGACGCACCACTTATAATAATAATACATTTAAAATTCTCGTACATATGGGAAGACAGAGAAGTAGGAGTGTAATGGGAAGGTTACATTAAACAATAGTGAAAGAGAAGAGAAAGGGAAGGAGAGGAGGGTAGGTTAACAAAGAAAAGTTTGAACCGCCATTTAACTGCAAACATATAGAACGCGAGCAATTGTTGTTGTCTTCATCTTCAAGACTTTCGTCGCGGCAGAACAAAATTGGTATGCGCTAGCTGCTTGTTTGCGAGGCAACCGCACGTTGCAAAACTTCACATGCATACACATACTGATATAGGCGAGCATGTGGATACATACACGCATACATAGAAACGAAAGCAGAGCGCAACGAAGTACACCCATGCTCATCGCTCCGCATTTGATCTGCGACTGAACTGAACGCTGCGCGCTGCGTTCAGTGTTGCCAACTTGGCTCTTTTCTAACCAGATTTGGCTATTTTGCTTGACCTAAAACTAGAAACCACTCAATTTTGCAGGAGCCTGTTATGTTGGCTACTCCACAAAAAAAATTTGCTTTTTTTTTAGCTATTTTAAATAATTTATTATATTTGATTATATTTATTTATTTAAAGTCGACTAAAACAAGTTGACTTTCAAATTTAATTTTCGGAAATCGTATATTGACAATAGAGATATTGTTTGTGGCTATCGATATATACACACCACGTTTACCGCCCAGCTTGACCGAATTGTGTATTTTAAATACTAAAATATTATTTACCCCTTTGTAGCTCTTGGGTACTTGGTATTTTCTCAACATCGTTTCGCGCTCGTAATGCTACCATCTCTTATTCAAATACACTGATTATTGTGTTTGTGCGGTTGTTTCTTAAATTGTATAAACAAAAGTTCGCGATGCTTAGTTGGAGGATCCCCAACTTAAGGACTGTATTGCAAAAGATTTAACTAACAAATAAAAAGCATTTTGCAAATATTGCAAATGCAAATTAATTGCAAAGTTGTGGGACTTGAAATCGCCCGTTGAAACTAAGAAACACAAGGCAAACCTTGAAGTACAGCGAGGTAACCAAACAATAGAGTTTTCCAAAACATCTACAGAGACATCCTCAAAGGAATCTGCTCTCTGCTTGTTTGTGGGTCAATACTGTTCAATCAGTTCGGTTGACCACCTTAATAATTTGTGCGCGCAAATCTTTAAAGAAAGCCAGTTAAAAATTCATCAAACAAAGAGCATGACAGTTATAAAAAATGTGCTGTCGCCACATTTCCAAGAATGTCTGCAAAACGACATTGCAAATTCAAAATTTAGCTTATTGATCGATGAATCGACAGATATAAGCTTTACAAAAATACTTGGTGAGTTTACCGCATTTTCTAATATATTGCTTCCGAGGAGGTGGAAATTGGGCACGTTTTATGTTAAACAATTTGCTTATCGAAGAAGAATCATTAAATAATCAACACTGAATGTACAAAAATATAAGATTTTGTCATTGAAAGCTAACGGCTATTTAAATTTACTATTTTGAAGAAATCTAGCTATTTTGGCTATTTTTATGCTTTCCCTGCTATAAACGACCACTAAGAGTTGGCAACACTGGCTGCGTTACAGCTTCGAATTTTCGAATGAGCCGAAGAGGCTCTGGTGTTCGAATCGAAGCGCTCGGCCCGACTGGGGTCGCAATAATACTGTTTTTAATGATACGTTTTGGTTGTATGATTTGACGCATCCATGATACAATTATACAATTAATATTTACATATTTAGAAGCTAATATTAATGTCTAATTGACATATTTTTTAAATGTGAGTTGTTTATGAACAATTTTAATAATATATATGAGAATTCTCTAATTCTCTAAAAGTTTTAATTCTATCCGTGTCTACGGCATACATTGCAAAAGGTCGTTTTGTATAAGGGTTAATTGCGAAAAAATCGTCCGCAGACAACCTCTTGCGTCGAAAAACGAAAACGCACTGACGAAAGCTTTTGCCGACGAGACTACCTTCTATAATTGTATCATGGACGCATCTATGTATTGTATGGTTAGTGGTGAAGCTGTGGATAAAGAGTAACAAGAAAGCTTTTGCGCATGCGTAAAAGCTGGCTGCTATGACCTGCTAGTGCAATTCCACACCAACATACATATGTACATACACACGTATGCAGGTATGGTTGTATCTGCTTGGCGGGCAATACAAACTCATTAAATTTTATACGTAAATACAATTTTACAATGAAATCTTGCCTATATATGGTGCCTTATATGCATTCTTAAATGTTTGCCATTGTGATCTTGTACAATTAAACAGTGGTACATGTACTATGCGGGCCCAAGAAAATGCACACTCGAAATGCACACTCGAACTAAACAATCTAAACTAACAATAATACAAAGAACAATAAAACAACAAGAAAAATTAAGCGGACATTCAGCTAGTTGCCTTTCTCCAGCGTGACGCTAATATTCGCCTCGACAGGACAGAGCAATCCATAGATGAAGAGTGCAAGGCCGTCGGCCGCAGGTGTTTTTCTTCATCTGCTTGGATGGAATTAGGTTTTGCTCAATGAGAGTCTGCAACCAAAAGCAGATCAACTGCTCATGGTGCACCAACAGCTGATGTGGCTAGCAAAGCTGTGTCGACAAGCTTTTCTTGTTGGCCGTTAAACAATCATTTTAGTGTGGGGAATATTCATCATAAAGACCATTCAAATTCCTTCACATACAAAATTGGCTGGGTTTATAAACTGGGTGATAAACGGCGTGTTATTACTGGGTTATTAGACTCAGTTTACATAAGGGGTTTATATAAATTAGTATTGCGTTTTATTTAGATTAATACTGCGTTTAGATAGATTAGGACTGCGTTTAGATAGATTATGACTGCGTGCCGAATCTAAAAATAAATACACAAAACTAAACTTAGAGCAACAAAAAAACTAAATAGATGTATAACAAATATTTACCCTAATCTGGAAAACGGCAATTGATATGGGAGGATAAACTCCTGAAGTGGACAACAATCTATTGCATGTGTTAAGTGGACGGCAAAGATGCACTTTTGCGAGAGCAAACACAATTAATGTATCAGTATAACAATTATACATTGCAGTATCATTGTATACTTACAAATATGATATATGCATCAGGCTTCGCCAACCACTTCACTGAGATATATTTTTTGTTTCAGACACATGCACTTTAACACATTTCTTTTTCTCAGGTTTTTCACATAACTTGCCAATGATTGTCTTGCAAACAAAACCAGCAACAAAACCTCTTTTCGGAATTTTGACAAATAATTCTACTCAAAAAGGTAATCGCTTGTCTATTTTTGTGTAGACTTAACACGATCAGCTGATCTAGCAATTCATGCTTACAAGCACGGTTGCCATTCCAAAAAAATTTTTGTACCAAAATTTTGAAAAATGTACCAATTTTAGCAAAATGTACCAATTTTAGCAAAATGTACAACAATTTTTTCACGAAAGAACTTTTGTATTTCACAAAATGTGATTCACAATATATAACTGTTTACGTAGTGATAGACCTTAGATTGGCGCATACATATATTCTCAATTGACACAATACGTCGCAAATCGACTGTATTCGATATTTTCCAATGTTAGTCATGGTTCAATTTCTAACTGATACAAAATTTATGTCTGGTGGAACAGAGCCATTTATTAAAATAATATGTGTGAACTTCACACTGCACAGTGGTTGGGCTTGTATGGAGCCGCGGCCATAAATATTTCCCGTAGAGATATCGCTATGAAATTTTCCCCAAAAATCCAAAAAAATATTTTGTATATATGGTAAAAAAATTGTCTAGATCGGAATACTATATCCTATAGCTCCCATACAACCTTATATGCCGATAGTTCGCCAAAATACTTCCGGTGGAGTTACAATGCTAAAATTTGATTATTAGCATCCAAGATATGTATGTATAAGAGTATTTTAATTATCTTTCTGCTTGCTTCTACCAAACTAATTACTCTTCGAGTTTTTTCTGCATTCGT
This sequence comes from Drosophila sulfurigaster albostrigata, assembly GCF_023558435.1. Lineage (NCBI taxonomy): Eukaryota > Metazoa > Arthropoda > Insecta > Diptera > Drosophilidae > Drosophila > Drosophila sulfurigaster. The sequence goes on from NC_084884.1 coordinate 668,142, forward strand.
GCCCTCTTTTGTGCACCAAAGATCAAAGATGTACATGCGTAAAAGCTCGTAGTTATAAGAAGCGCCAATAAAAAATGATAATATAAAAATAATCGAAAAAAAGAATATGTAAAATTGTCCACAAACATAAAAAAAACATCACAAAGGCAAAGAAGGAGCAGCAGATTGCGTCGCAAATTTGACCTTGAAAACAGTAAGATAGCTTGAGTTTATTAATGAGTATATACATATCGGCAAAAATCGGCAGCTGAACTTAACATTTTTATTACCTGAAAACATTGGCAAATGAACTGATATCACTCATAAAGGGGGAATCAGGGGGCAACATATCTAAAAATCTACTTAAACAGAGAAAATGACGATGACAATTCACTGAAAATTAGTATTAATTAAAATTTAACAATAACAAATAATAAATAATTCAAATTAATTTCAGTAAAAGAACTTGTTAAAGTAAATATCTTCAACTTTAATACCCTTTTTAAATAATTCAATTTGGTGAATTTTTGCGAACGTCCGACCACTTTGAACTTCACTTTTGTTTTGACGAAAAGCTCACTAAAGGCAGCTGCAGCACCAAAATTGAAGACGTGTTCACACTTTGCATTCTATTTTAGAATGTCCCGTTAGATTTCCGGAAAAACTATCTTGCAATGACAAAATGTGGACAATTTTGAGTCAAATTCTTTACATTTTGACTAATTATTTTTAAGTCGATTTTTCGATTTATGGCCTACGGGCGCAACCACAGTGCAATGTACCAATGCATACAAAATGTACCAGTTTTGGTACATTTGTACCAAAAGTGGCAACCGTGCTTACAAGTATCGTAGTCCACCAATAGATGGCGCTATTTTTGGAGCTTTCAGACTCATGGATAACTAAAGCTCCACTTCTCAAAACAAGACATGACAAGACAGTTAGTACCATTTTCTCAGACTACAAAAATAATTTTCTACAACTAAACAAATTAACTAAAATAAATTAAACAGGACAATAAACATAGAAATAAATAATATAATAAATAATAGGTATAAATATATATGAAGGAAAAGAGAAAAAATATTTTATACTTTTAGGCTTAGTTAAATTCTACTACAACAAGCGGCCTATTACAAAGACCCTTACCATCACCGTCGCCATTCCAAAAAATGTTGTGTAACAAAAGTTTGAAAAAATGAACCAATTTTAGCAAAAATGTACCACAAATTTTTTCGGTATTTTTAATACTATATTTTGTTAACGTTTTATTATTTCATATTTCATTTTTTCTTCAAATTATATTATAGTATTTACTATATAAAAGAAAACAAAAACAGAACTTTTATTTAATGAATTATTCTTTTCAAACATAAATAAAACAAAAACAGAACTTTCACTTGAATAATAATGAATCAAATTTTATACTATCTTAGTTAATTTTTAAAAATGAATAGTCTTTTGTAGACCTAACATAGTGAAGGTCTTTACAATCAATCAATTCCATGCAATACATTATGTTATTTAGTGTCTTCATATTCAAATTTATTTGGCAATTTAGTTTTCATTAAAGAAATTTCAAAAAACTTTCGCTCTGCAGCACCAGAGCTGTGTGGCAACGACATCAAGTTGTTCATGAATTCTATTAAGCTCCTGAAAAGCGGTTCGTCAACACCTTTTTTACTTTCAATGTCTATCCAAAATTTACAAAAATCTTTCTCTTTTCCCTGATTTAAAGAAAGTCGGAGTTGGTTCCATTGCGATATTATATCATCAGGATCACCATTGTATACATTTTAGAGGTACTATGGAAAGTTCTTCGCTTAGAAATTTGGCTGAATCACAAATTGTGATTCACAATATATATCTGTTTAAGTAGTGATGGACCTTACATTGGCGCATACATATTTTCTCAATTGACACGAAACATCGCAAATCGACTGTATGCGATATTTTCCAGTGTTAGTCATGGTTCAATTTCTAACTGATACAAAATTTATGTCTCGTGGAACAGAACCATTTGTTAAAAAAATATGTGTGAACATAAAATTTTATGAAAAATTTAAAAATTAGACTAGGCATATTGAAAATGTACCAATATGAAAAAAGTGATCCAATGTACCAACGTATAAAAAATGTACCAGTTTTGGTACATTTGTACCAAAAATGGCAACCGTGCTTACCATCCCACTTTAGAAATCACGTATGAGCTCCCATATATTGCGACAGAGTCTAGTGTACGTTGTGGTGAGCGTTCTCGTTGTTTTCGGAAAACCGAGAGAAAACTTGCCCTCCTGCTTATATTTCAAACTGACTGGTCGCAACTTTCTTAGTCTACGAACTTGGATATAGCGGTTGAATTTTTTTATGCTACTTTGAACTCGCTATTTGATGCTTGTGTTCCATCAAGAATTCCACATTTGTCTGATAAACCGTTATGGCTTACTAAGAAATTATCGAATTTAAAAATCGTAAGTCGAGACTTTACAAAAATTCTAGGATACTGGCTCTTCTCTTGATTTTCTCCGCTATTCTGTTGCTCAAGCTGCTTTTCGCACTCATAACAATGAGTGTTATAATAATTATTTGAGTAGGTGCAGAATAAGATTTCAGCGCGATCCTAAACGATTTTACGAAGTAATAGGCCGCTTGTCATATCTGAAATTGACTATGCTATCTGAGCAAAGCCCGGAGAAGCCAGCGCGTACGCCACGCTAATAAACCTGACAGCAGCACCAGACGAATACATCCTTGGTGATTCGTTACAGATATAATTATAATTGAATAATATATTTTGGCGCCCAATCGTGTGGCCTGTTTTTGTATAGAATCTAAACATGGCCTTTAAAATATTATATATGCTCTAGAATCAATACCATCTAGTGATTCAAGTCTTTTTGTTGTCCTTATCCATATTTGTGTACTAGGTTAGTCTCTTTGTGTCTATTTTATTAGCGAGAAAGTAATACCTCGTAAAATCAGAACAAAAGAACTTAACCAAGACGGTAGTGGTTGACGTTTTCGAAAATAATAGCTTCAAAATGGCTTTATACTCAAACGGTCAAACTGTCTACTGTCGTTTATATTCTATCGTTTTTCTTAAGGTGAAGAGCTTACTTTAAAAAAGTTCGTGGACCAGATCTGCCTCTTGCGGTACGCAAAACACCTAATGAAAACGGTGGAAATAAATTAGTACTACAAAATTAATTCAGCAATTGACAGCTAAACTCATTGACTGGGGTTGCATAGGCCCGTGGTGGCGCAAGTCAGCTTAATGTGTTTAATATTGTTCATTGTCCGTCTTTAGCTATCATAGAAGTTTACAGGTAGTAGTACTAATTAGGCGATATATAATATTATCGACTGAGTATGGTTTGCATGCGCTATTACGCTATACTTAGTTTTGAAATAATTGCTCTTAAAATTGGTATATTAACCTGAAGAAGCTTTATGAATGTTTATATTTTCCCCAATTCTTTTTCTTTCCTGTAGTAGCTGTTAAGTCATAAACATGTCAATTAGTGTTTGCAACAGACAGACAGACTTATGCAAGGCATTGAAAAATCAGTTTACGGATGGCAGAACCGATTTGGAGATTCGAGCAGCTATTTCGCAACGAAAGCAGAAAGCCAACGAATCGTTCGATCAGTTCTACGAAGCCATTGTGGCATTAGTAGATCGTTTGAACAGCCCAATGAGTGAGCAGTCCATACTGGAGGTCTTGCGAGCCAATTTGCTCTCTGATATTCAGCACGAATTATTATATGTGCCAATATTCAGCGTTGAGTAGTTGCGTCACACTGTTCGTACGCTCTAACACTTTCTTGTTGGAATCGTACGTAAAGTATTTTGTTACGGTTGTGGTAAGCGTGACACTTATCGAACCAGTTGCACGAAGTGTGCAATTCCAACCAAAACTGTTTTAGCGTCAGTAGTTGACATCACTGGTGATCTTCGTCCTTATGCCCAAGTCCAGATGCTAGGCAAAACGATAACTGGGTTAATGGACACTGGCGCTAGTATTAACTGCATTGGTGGGAAGTTAGCTGAGGAAATACTAGCAAACAACACCGAATATACGCAACTATCGTCATCTGTAAAACTGCTGATGGAAATAGGCAGCGAATTTGTGGGAAGTTGAGTGTTCCTGTCCAATATAAGGGCAAGATACAACCACAACGATTTTATATCGTACCGACTTTGTCGCAAGACGTATATTTGGGTATTGAGTTTTGGAGAGACTTCAAGCTATTGCCAATATGTTTGATGCACCCGTCTGACACTGACAGCATTGCCTCAATTACCTTTGATTATTCGCAGCAACTCGAGTTGACATCGGAGCAACAAACAGAACTGGCAAATTTCATGCGAAGGACCTTAAGCAATAATCGCTTATCTTTGCATCATTGCAATTAAGCTACCTCCAAGTGGGTATCCCCTTTGTCGTTACAACGACTAAGTGTGATTTTGCCAGGGGGATGTGTAATAGGCCGCTTGTCGTATCTGAAATTGACTAAGCCTAAAAGTATGCAACATTTTTTTCTTCTTTTTCTGCCCACAATAACAGCTGTGTTGCATTAGAGAGTTGCTCCGCTTTCTTTGTTAACCTACCTTCCTCTCCTTCCCTTTCTCGTCTCTTTCACAATTGTTTAATGTAACCTTCCCATTACACTCCTACTTCTCTGTCTTCCCATATGTACGAGAATTTTAAATGTATTATTATTATAAGTGGTGCGTTCTATTAGTTGGCCCTTTCCTTGAACCCCATGCTATCTGAGCAAAGCCCGGAGAAGCCAGCGCTTACGCCACGCTAATAAACCTGACACCAGCACCAGACGAATACATCCTTGGTGATTCGTTACAACGACTTCGTTAACTCGAAGCGTAGATCCGCGTCATCCCCAACATTTATGTCTTTGGAGAATATGACAGTATTGGTCCTGGTATTGCCCATTTATTTGTGGACTTTTTCGAAACGACATATTCTGTTCCAAGTTTTCAAAATTCCTTTTCTTTACCTTATCAGTTAAATTCATCTAATTGTATTTTTGGTCCTTTAATTACTGAAAGCTCTATTTTAACGGAACTATTGGCTATAAAACCTGTTTTTCGGCAGGTCCGGATGGAGTGCCTAGTTTTGTGATAATGTATTGTGCTAGTATTATCTGTAAACCGCTTTTTAAATTGTTAGAATTGTTCGTAAACTTATGCTCTTTTCCAAAAATCGGGAAAAAGTCATACATTATACCTATCCTAAAATAAAGGGAACAAATCTAAAGTTTAAAATTATCGCGCTATATATAAATTGTCCGCGATTCCGAAAGCATTTGAAAAATCATAACTTCTCAACTGTAACATCTGTGTAAATCTATAATTTCACCTTACCGACATGGGTTTGTGAAATCTATGTCCAATTCTACTAACTTATTGGAGTTCTCTTCTATTGTAATTAAAGGATTCGCGAATAAAATGTAAACAGATGTCATTTACACCGGTTTTAGTAAGGCTTTTGACTCAGTAAGTCATCACCTCTTATTGTATAAACTTAATCCTTTAGGGTTTCCTCATAGCCTAATTGAATGGATCTTCTCATACCTGTCCAACAGAATTCAAAATGTTTATTATAATGGCTTTGTATCTATAGGTGTCCAAGTTACTTCTGGTGTGCCCCAGGGTAGCCATTTGGGTACTCTATTGTTCACTTTGTTAATAAATGATCTTCCTTCTGTTATTGAGCATTCCCGTGTACTTATGTACGCTGATGATGTCAAGCTTTGGCCTGAAATTTAATGATAGTCTTGCGATGTCACTGTTGCAATGTAACCTGAATCGTCTAGGTTCTTGGTGCAGAGTAAATATGTTACATCTCAATAGCAATAAATGTAAGTTTATGACCTTCTGTAGGGTTCTTCCCAAGTAAATAACTATGTTTTATATAACGCGCCTCTAGAGCGAATTGAAGTTGTGAATGACTTGGGGGTTCTGCTTGATGCTAAACTAAAATTTGATAAGCATATTCTGTCTGCTGTAAATAGGGCCATGGGTGTTCTGGGATTTATAAAACGCTCATTGCAACATTTATTCGCGGTTTTCGATTTATGCATGTTGTTCACACATTTATTTTGTTTTGCCTGCGCGTCAACAAGCCCGTGCTTGATATCGCTGGGCCACTTGATTGTACTGCCGTTAGTACATCAACGTCCAAATAAATATATATATATGCATATAAAGAAACAATTTCGGGCAGCAGAAATAACAAATGGAATACCCACATATCGCGATTTACATATATTTGTGTTACGTTTTACTCCAATTTCAGACTTTATTGATCATAAGCATTCTTTAGAAATAATAATGTAACGTGATTAAACTGTTCAATCTGTCGAATGGGATCAAGGGATTAACCCCTGTTCTCGACCGAGTTGTTAGTCGAGGACCCATAATTCCTCAGCATATCGGAAGACGACTCAAGTAAAGTCAGCGTCTTATTTTTGATGGTAGTATTTTTAACCCTGGGCAGACTCGATTATTGATTATCCCAAACATGGTCTGCACTTTTGCCGTCTTCATCGTCAATTGATTATGTTTCCCACCAATAGGCATTTCACTCCTTCTTGTACCTGTTCATAGGGCAGATTTTATCAAAGGCACCTGTTATGTTGCTGGGTTAGAGCTGATGGGTATTAAGGATATGATGACCTTCATGATGGTGGTAGGCACTATGTGGTGGGAGTTGTGCGGAGTTTATGAATCTACTTTGTAGATTTTCTATTCGCAGCTGACTTTCATGTTTGACATCGTTCTCTATCGCCATCTATGTAGAAGCCTTAGCCTTAGCCATCTCACAACCATCTACAAGTTGATAGCAATTTATGATATGTTTTTATAATACTTTTTATTTATTCAATAGGCTTAGAAGTATAGAATTATTGAATGCCTGCATGCATGTAATAAATGTCTTTGAAGTGTACTAATATATTTTAAATTTCACTTTGTTACCCTGCAAAGAATATATATACTGGATTGTCAACAAATATACAACTATATGTATTGGTACAACCAACATCGACTTTTATCTTTTCATGAATTACAAGCATTAGTGGATATTTATTGAATTAATAATTAAAATGTTGATTAGTTCAAATTTGGTAAGTTTACTAACAATAATATTACTTTCAAATATATTCTTTTATTTGTTACAGGGATATTGATGAATAATAGAAAACATTTAAATTAAAAGAAAGACAAGTGAAAAGCTTAAGTTGAGAGCGCCCGACAACACACTTCCTTTTTCCTTTGACCCGTTTAATCTGAAAACAAACTAATTTAATATTTGTTCTTATTAATTAAGTCATCAAGCCCCTGCAGCTATATACGTATGATTTCTGGCAGACTGCTCTCTACTTGTTATTTGTTATTCATTCAACCTTTTTCTCTATCGCTGTTTACTACACGAGACGTTAATCAATCCCCATTCTACTTCAAGAACTATTTTAAAAAATCAAATTCAATTCGAAGTATTGAAAAGAAAAGAACAACAAAGGACTGGTGCTTTGAAAAATTGTATTACGTCTTGGCGTTAAAATTATAAGCATCATAAATTTATTTAACTTAGATATGTTTTCTTAATTTGAATTTCCTACTTAATAGTCAGCCAAAGCAACTAAGACCTCTAGTAAGAAATCAAATATTCACATATACACATTAGTCATCTTAATATGCCAAGCATATGGAAATGGTAGCTATCTAAATGGACGTAATGGAGACTATGGAGTGCAAAGAAATACGCAATGCTATAAATTAGTGAGTGCCAATGGAGATGGACAAAGCCCAAACGTCAATAACGGCTTGGTAACAAACGATGGCAGCGCTCGAAGTTCCGTTGGCGAAGTATTTGTACCAAAAACATTTGCGCTTAGTTCGCAGGAACCATCATGTGAACAACAACTAACATACTCGATTTATGTTTAAACTTGTCACTAACTAATATATATAAATATAAATACATATTATTAATATATAATATATAATCATCAAGTACAATTGCATCTTTGTATGGTAATTTACAATTACGTCTATTGTATATAAAATAGTTTTAAATATGACATAATAGAAATACAAAAATGTACTTTTGTGATGATCACCTTCATAACCCTTATACTTAATTTAACTCTTTCTTGAAATACACCGTTAAAGATGTTTACTATGTTTGATATATACCAAAAATATAATGTAGATTTTCAAAGAGACAATCTCGGGCAGCAGAAATAACAAATGAAATACCCACATATCGCGACCCGTTTACATATAATATTTGGGATCCGATATACTCGGATCGTATACTTGGATCGTAAGTATTATACTATATAAGCCGTCCTTTTATGGTAATAGGTGTAACCAAGCCCTTTCGTTTTGTTGGTAGTCTGTCGTCATCTTGCAGAACCTTTACGTATCCATTCGATAATGCCCATCAATTTTACGATGGACCTTGACATTTTTGGATCGCCTTGTGTTCGTCAAATGAACTAGTTTTGTCTGTTGCAACATTGCAGACACCAAATCCTTCCAAGCTGAATTGTTCTTTCAACATCTCTTGTAGATTTGTATCGTTTTGGTGGCAGCATACGTAATGTCCTCCATTTAAATTTGATTTTACTTGGCCATGCATAACCCAGCCTAATTTGGTTTTGGACATGATGGGACCATCCTTTTCTGCATTTATAATGGATTGTGAAGTTATTAGCTTTGCATGCTGCTGCCCGATCAGAAGAACTGCCTGTTAATTTTGGACATTTTTGTGTACTTTTCATGTATTTCTTTGTAATTGACCTGTTGTACCGGAAGATTTACATCTTGAAGGGTATGCAGTTTTCTGCCGCCAGTGATATTGATGTCAGCAGTTTCGGCAGACTGCTCGTACCGGTAGACGCCTCCAGTCCAGCCAAAACAAAATGGATCTATTTTGCCATGTATGCCAACTTCCTTAGCCACGCTTATGTCCATGATTGTCGATGTGCTGCCGTCGTCAAGAAAACCCAGGATATCCTTTTGGCCAGTTGGACCCACCAGAGTTATGGACATAATTTTTAGTAGAACCTTTTCTTGTATGTAGCCAGTAAGATTAGCGCGAATTGGTTTGAGCGTCATTGTTGTTTGTGGTTTTTGCTTGTGTAGTAGGTGGTTGTGAAACTTCTCACAATTCTCCAATTTGCACTGCACACGTTGTGTTGGCCATTGGCCATTATAAAACTTGAGGCAGCAATAACATGCCCCACTCTTCTTCGCGTAGTCCCATCTATTTTAGAGTCCGCCTTTATAAATTTGCTGCATTTGAACAGAGGATGTTTGTCTTCGCCATATAATACACTTTTTTGTTTTTCTCATGCATTCTGTTTTTGCTGCTGTGTTTTTCGTTGCCGTTGCCATATTGTTGACTGCAACCATTTTTTGTAGAAGCCGATGTCTTGATACAAATTGGATTGTTGTTGGGTCCACTCCGTGAAATCTTCAAATCTCCGCTGCTCTCAGGTTGTGGCTGGCAAGGAATATCCCCCATTTTCGTAGAAAGCTTTCTTCGAGCCACTCTATCAGCATTCCCAGGAGTTTGTGCAAATCTATGAATTTGCATTCCACAAAGTCCAACGCCGAGTAGATATATTGAGCTCACAAATTCAATTTGTTTTGCTTTTGTCATTAGCTCGAAGGCGACGTTTTCTGGGGCTCCATAAATATTGTCCAGAATTTGCATATTTTTATTGGCTCCTTTGCAGACATAGCAATATGTCTGTTTTGACGTGCCTCGTCCTTTAGGGTTTTGTTAAGGCGATGCACGTCCTTCTCTCCGGAAAATCCGCATTGCCGTCCAGACAAAAATTGAGTCTTGAAGTGGCGCCATGCCAGGAAGGATAACCCGTCGTACTCTACATGCTTGTCGCCCAATGATTGTCAGGCTAACATGTTGACGATCGAATTTTGCAGATTATTTTCCGGGTTGCAAGTACTCTGGCCAGTAGTCTCTCGTATTTGCTCTACCCAATCTTTTGTGCAATGTGACGTTATTGAAGATTTTGGGTATATTGTGAGCGTGAGGACGCCTGTTATCTGCCAGAGTCCGTAGAAGAAGAAGAATGAATAAGTGCGGCAGTTGTGTTCAGCAATAGTTTTTGCTTACAAAAGCCTCTGCACACGCATATAGAACCTGTAATTGTGATAGCAATTGTTGTAGTGTGCACTCCTGTTCAGCAATGTCAGCCGTAGCAAATTTCGTAACAAATTTCGTTTTGAAGCTGTATCCTCGTCTCATCGATGTTTGCAATCTCTTTTAGAACCTCCAAATGCTCCCTGCTGTCCATTTTTGTAAGTTGTACATTTGCAAACAATCCAACAAAACAACTCTTAAAACTATTTAACATCTTTTGTAAATATTACCTGAAAACATATTATACATGTTTTCGTTGAACATACCATATCCATGTTTCCTATGTATGTACGGGTTTTATTTTTGTTTTATTCATTATTTTGTAATATTTATTCAATATCAATAAACGTACATATGAAATAAATGTCAAGTAATCATTTAATGAACAACCTCCCTCCCCACAATAATTACGTAATCACTAAAAATGAAAAATATGTAAATTTGTACTTTTAATCTATATTTTTAAAAGAAGATTCCAGCCAATCTTTAATATTAATTATTTTTTTTTTATTAAAATTACGAAATGATAACAAAGATAGGTGCACTGTTACCTAACTGGGCAACTTAAGCAAATCAGAAATTATAAACAGAAAATTAATTATGTCAGAAGCACATAATAAATATAAAGTAAATAAAGATTATATAAATTTGAACCTCGTATTTTGCTGAGCTGCATTTTAGCTGTGATACTGTACACCTTGCATAGAAAAGGCTCGGAGCTAAAATGCACTTAAAAATTCGAACCTTGTTGTCCAGCGAAAGCTTGTTTTAGCGGAGAGCGGCCAGGACATACGATTAATTTGGTTCTTTACGAATGCAGCAGCGACTTGACATGGCTTTCGAAATTGAGCCTTCTGTCTAGAAGGACTCCTAGATATTTGTGTGATGCTGAGTGAGTTAACACTCTACCATTATGCGTCACACACGGGCATTTTCGCACTCGATTTGCGAAAGTCATGTTTGAGCATTTGTCTGCATTGATAAACACGTTCCAATTCTTAGCGCCTTCCAGAAATGCGTCTAGATATTCTTTGAGACCCATTTTTGCAAGACCTATGGAGCTGTTTTTGGTGAGCACAGCGCTATCTTCAGCATAGGTTGCAATAGGTGTGTCCTTTCGTTTAAGTGCTGTGATTGACGAGTGGGTTGGCATGTCAGCAGAGAATGTAGGGCCAAGCACACTACCTTGTGGAACACCTGCTTTTATAGACTTGGTCGACGACTTACTATATATCCATCGGTCACCACATGAAAAGAGCGTCCTTCCAGGAAACTCCTTATTAGCAAGAAATGCTGTGGTATTAGCAATTTCTTTGCATTGTGAATAAGTCCGGGATGCCATACTCTGTCAAAAGCTTGATGGATATCCAATAAAGCATCTGGAAGTAGCCTGATGGTCCTGTTGTCCAGCAAGTCCTCGCCAGAGGCTTTTTTCACTTTTAATTTCAAAATTAGTTTCCTAACTTCGTCCAGCGTGACAGGATCTGCGGGCAAAGCCATTTGAAACGGATTTCAAGTGACTCCGCAATCATTTGGCGATAGCTCTCTGGCGCAAAGTCATGTGACCCAAAACGTTGCTCTAAATTGTTGACCAATACTTCTGCTTTGTCACGGCTAGTATATATACATATATTGATGGCGTTGTCAATATCCTCCTCTTCTTGAATTTCCATGTTGAGGTTCAATTCCTCCTCCAAGTGCGCCTTGAAAATGCTCATATCGGCACCACGAGCGAGTATACGATTGCGTAGTGGCTTTCTTGACGGAGTAGCGTAAACTTCAGACAGTATGCATAGGAGTGTGATCCGAAAAAGTCCGTGGAGCGTATCGACTTAATTATAGAGTTGCATTACTTATTGACGGAGTAATCGGCGCGAAGGCTGGTACGAGTCGAACAGTGTGCATTGCCTCCTGAGTGAAGTTGCTGTGCGCAGAATGTGTAGGGCGGTTCTCTGCAAAATGTTGTTGTAAGGGCGATGCTGCAGTTTCCAATTGGCATAATTTTGTTACCGCAGTTAGCTACAATATTGTCTTCAGCAAAATTAAGAATAAATTTTGTGCCGGCAGGAAATGTATGTAACAGGTAGAAGAAGGCATCTCCGACCCTATAAAGTATATATATTCTTGATCAGCCTCAACAGCCGAGACGATCTAGCCATGTTCGTCTGCGAGTCTGTCCGTCCGTCCGTATGAATACCTAGATATCAGAGACTGTAAGAGATAAAGCAATCATTTTTTCGACAGCATTTGTTATGCTTGCACGCAGATCAAGTTTATTTCGAAAAAATCATTTATTTATCAAAAATCGAATAACAAGCCTACTTTTCAAGCTACAGCTGCTGTATATTGTGCCGTCTATGGTATATTTTGAATGTGGTACTATATCGATATAACAAATATGCCTTTTGGTATATTTCGTAGTATTTTCTAGTATTGGTATATTTTGAAAATAATACCGGAATATTATCGAGCACACTCGACTGTAGTTTTCTTAATTGTTTTTATTTTTGTTTTCATCAGGGTTTACTTATGTACAATTCCGTGATTGTCCAACACTTATTTGTGCTCTGTAGGAAATAGAGAAAAGGGCCGTCTGGAGCAATGTTTTGTGAATAACTTCCAGGTTTTTGAACCGATCGACACAAAAGTTGCAGGACAAGTCCCGGGTAGGATTTATACTATGTCTTTCAAGAATAAAATTGCCCAAAATATTTAATTTTTTCAACATTTTGGGGGCGGCGTGGCGAATTCTAAAACATAAGTACTTATTAGTGTCAAAATTTTATAATACTAGGTCTACAGGTGTCTGTAATATTCAAGTTTTTCCCATTTTTGTGGGCGGCGGATATGATAGATTCCTTGGGCATATAGTAATATAATTGCAAAACCCCTACTCGTAATATTAAATGCTATTTAAAATGGACAATGCCCCATAGTGCACTGCCACGAGTTTTCTTTATACACTATACCAGCCTTAATTGTAGTAATTTGTAGTCACACTACTACAGTTGTCGAAAGGGAAGGGAAGGGAAGGCAGCCGAGAGGAACATTGAATGTACCCAATTGTGTTTTAGTAGCAGACAACATAGCGGTTCACCGATTTAATCCGAGAATCAGCGCCAGCCTAGTTTGAGGGTGAGATGTGTTGCGTTTTTGTTATGAATTCACTTGCTGCTCTTTGTCACTCGCAAAGTGCGGCATTTTTATATTTTTTTTTGTGTTCGGTATCATTAAATTGACTTTATTTTTGAATTAGAATACTTCAAGAATACTGAAACATATTTTTAAAAATTTTAGACTTCGTTGGTAATTTGTTATTCGCCCATATTTAAAGACTATGGTCTGGTGTGATTTGTGATTTTTTCTGTCAATTTTATATTCATATATTAAATCAAACAAAAAGCTTGAATATGGAATTTAATCGTCAAGGTATGTAATATTAATTATTGGCACTAAATTTGTAGTACATGTTATACATATATTGTCCAATCGTGCAATGTGTTGTTGGTTGGAGCAAAAACAAAACTGCTGTGAAGCAGTCATACGTGATTACTCCGTGGTGAGCTCACTAGCATGCTTCAACTTGCTAAGATGGCAGACAACGTCTATGTCTGTGATAAGTACAGGTTTGTCCAGAAGTCCTAGACGACGATGATTTGCTAATCAAGAAGGTTGTTATGCGAGCCTTCTGCTCAGGCCTGGATAACATAGAAGACACCTTAAACTAAGAAAACTGTTGTCCAATCAGGCTTGTAGTCTCAATCAAATCTTATTCACCGGGATGGTGCGGAACAGAGAATGACGACTGGCAAATCTTTCCAAGTCTCCCTGTTATGACACCACCTGTTGGAATAATTACCCATAATAAAATAAACTGGGAGATTGAGCTGGCAAATGCAGTCATATCAGTTTTAGCGACTTCAGGCCAATTAGCCTAACGTCTAATAAAGCAGGTTTCAAACTGCTCTCTCGCTTTGTTCTCGCTTTATAGCGATATCGCACACATTACCACATTCGAAATATGCCATAGACGGCACAAAATACCAGATAAAAAATGTTGAAGATATTAAAAAATAACTTGTATATTGGGAAAACGCTTGTTTTGCTTATATTTGGACAAAATATATTACGTAACTATTAGATTACCACCTTACCGCAGTAGACTTTTATTACCTAAGTCTTCCTTCTCTTACTGACCTTAAAACCATGCAAAGTGCTGTTTTCATTCAGAGACTAATTAATGGTGAAATAGATTCTTTGGAGTCAAATTAGTTTTGCGGTTCCGGTCAGAATCACTAGGAATTTGCTTTCTCTTCCCATTCCACGTAGAACTACTTTGCTACCGTACTTTGCTTGCCGTAATCCTTTCCGTCTTCTGTGTGTGAATTATAATCTATACGGTGGTTTGCTATAGTAAATCTATTCCTCTGCCTTATTATTAGCATATTTTTCGGGTATTTAATTGTTTTCTTTTTTATATCATAGCATAGTTTGCTTCCCCATTAATATAGTATTACTATTGTATTTAATTAGCTGTCCAGCGTCTTTTTAATATTTATTCGGGGTTTTCGATTAATGCATGCTGTTCACAAATTTATTTTGTTTTATCCACGCGTCAACAACTCCGTGCTTGGTATTGCTGGGTCACTTGATGGTACGCCGTTAGTAATCATCGTCCAAAGATATAAATATGAAATATATAAATGTATGTATAAAGGAAAAATAAAAATTTTAGACATTGCCTTGGATCAATCCTTGCTAAATTTGATGCCTCACATTTTTTTTAACATTTTTAGACTTGCAATTTACTAGAGGTAAAACTTATTAAAATGTAGACTGTCTGAGAACTTATTTTGCCTGCTACATTCATTCGCATTATCACAATATACAATATTTTTATAGTTTTTCATGGAAAGAGAGTATAATAAATTCTGAAATAATTATTATAGATGTTATCAATTTAAATGTCATTCATAAAACAAGTAAGATAGCTACAGTCGAGTGTGCTCACTGTGTAATACCCGCTACCATTTACCCATTTTGAATAAAAGTAAAATATTGCGGTATTATTTTCAAAATATACCGAAAATACTACAAAAATAAAATATATACCAAATGGTATATTTTGTATATCGACATAGTGCAACATTCAAAATATACCATAGACGACACAATGTACTAGATTGTCAGCCAAAGTAAAGGCGTTTTTGCCCATACAAAAGTATTTCTTTAATAACTTCCACAATTCTGCTTTTACTCAAAATGGGTAGCGGATATCTCACAGTCGAGCACACTCGACTGTAGCTTTCTTACTTCTTTATTTATGTTGTATTTACCGTTGCGCAATATGCCCTAGGCTGACCATTTTAATTGATATCTTCTCTAGTATCTGGATGTATTATTTTATAGTATATTAATTTGGCATATTTTTAGAATATGGTTTTGTTGAATAGTAGCGGGCATCTCACAGTCAAGCATACTCGACTGAAGCTTTCTTGTTAAAAATGTTTGTATATTTATATCCAAACATCTAGATGTACGCACTCCTAATCCTTTCCGGTTCTGCTCTTTTAAAAAATATATATATATATGTATATATATTTGACGCGAAAAAGCAATCAGGATAACGCTGTTGATATCACTCATTCATTTAAATAAACCACTTATTACAAAAAACAATAATTTGCAAAGCAAGCTTGCAGATATTTATTTTAAAATCGGCGTGAATACATCATTAAATGTATGACTTTATTTACAATATGCTCTTTCTAATACTTCATGAAGCTTAACAAATGAATTGATCTTTCTGTTCTTCATTTGTTTCCATTTTCCTAAACTTCCAACTTCCTTGACCGTCGAACTCAAGAATATGAGTGTGAAATTTCCTTCATAAAAAAAAATTGTTGACAAAATTACGTTATTAAGATTAATAATTTATAATCTTAATGTTATTATATACATTATAAATTATAATTATTTATTCTTACCAGAGGGTGGGTCTATGTGTTATCGTCAGCAGTGTAATACCCATGTTTTTGCTTTTTCATATATAGAGCTCTCAACGTCAATTGATACGGCACTTGTACATTCATCAAGAAGTGCATACCGGGGTCTGCTCCAAGCAAAATGTACTTATCAATTCTAATAACTTAAATCATCAAAAGGATTTCTCCCTATCAGACTTACTTGTGATAGAAAAGTCGTGCTACCGCCATTCTTTGTTTTTCACCTCCCGATAGAATATCCTTCCAATCTCGTATAACTTCAAAGTTGTCACTGTCGTACAAACAAATATAATGTCGTTTAATATGATTATTATTATTATTATATCCCTACAACCCACAAGGTAAAAGGGTCTTATAATAAATTTTTTAAATACAATACATGAGCAGACAAAAGAAACCATCTCTGATACAATAAAGTTACCAAATTTTAGGACCACGCGAGGAATAAGATTTTGTTAATCTAATGCATTCCGAAATACTTTTTTAACTTTATTTAACTTTAGTCACTATTTCTATTTTATTTATTTGAATAAAATGTATAAAATAACTAAAAAAGTAAACAAAATTTGTTGGAATATGGCTGAAAAATTTGGGTAAATCATTGCTAAATTTGGAACTTATTAAAATTTAGATTGTCTGAGAGACATACTAACATCGTTAAATACACTATATAAGGAGTATATTCCAAAATACTTCTTTTGCCTGCTACATACATTCGCATTAAAGTAATATACAATACTTTTATAGTTTTCATGGAAACAGGGTATAATAAATTCTAAAATAAGTATCATAAATAATATCAATTTAAATGTCATTCATAAAAAGAATGTAATAGTTAATTAATATGTAAAATTGTATTTATGTTGTATTTACCGTTGCGCAATATGCTCTAAGCTGACCATTTTAATATGCTTCTTAATTCATTCTCAGTGATGCCTTTGCGCTTCATATCATCTCTAGTATCTGGATATATGATTTGATCACATAAACTGCCAATGGACATATATGGACGTTGGGGAATGTAAAACATGCAGGGTTTGTTTTCAAATGGGCGCGGAATATGTAATTCACCAGCATAGATTGGCCATAATCCGCTTAAAATACGAAACAAACTTGACTTTCCACATCCATTTGGTCCTGTTATCAATACATGAACACCAGGCTCAAAACACAATGTCAAGCTTGGAACAACGATATCACAATTGGGTGTCACAACCGGTACTGCACACAAATTAATCGACATCACATTGTTATCAGTATAGATAATACGACCCTTGGCTATCGGTTTGCCGTCTCTATACTCAATGATTCCACTTGTATCCCGATTATGCTCAGCAACTATTGCTTTGCTATAAATGCCTTGTGCTGTTTCTTTAAACACATCCAACATTCCTGCAACCCGAAAGGTGTATCCGGCCAATGCAACAACTTCTTTATATGATGACATTAATCGTTCTATAGCGTCCGCTGCCGAAATAAGTAAATTTCTAGACGTTGTTAGATATTGTGTTCGCTCGCTGATATGGGAAGCATTTGCTTCACTTGGCGATGTCGTTGATGTGGAGGAAGAAGAAGAATGAGTTGCAGAACCAGTTAGTATTGGCAGAGAGACCATCACCATGCCAGTGCCAGACCAGAGATATTTCATAAAGAATTGTTCGAGCATAACGAACCACAGCTTTTGAGTAAATATGTTATTCATTTGGGTAACTAAGCGATTGTATGCCTGTCGCAACTGCTGAAGCTCCACCTAAATAGTGAAAAGAAATAGATTATTATTATTATACTTGAGATGATAGGGTAGAAGGGTATTATAACATTGTGCCGGCAGGAAATGTATGTAACTTGTAGAAGAAGGCTTCTCCGACCCTATAAAGTATATATATTCTTGATCAGCGTCAACAACCGAGACGATCTAGCCATGTCCGTCTGTCCGTATGAAACACAGGATCTCAGAGACTATAAGAGATAGAGCTATAATTTGTTATGTTTGCTCGCAGATCAAGTTTGTTTCAAATTTTTGCCACGCCCACTTCCGCCCCCTCAAATCAAAAAATCGAATAACAAGCGTAATTTTAAAGCTGGTGTATAACAACTATAGTATTTATGATTTCTGATAATTTAATTGCTATCAGATAAAAATTGTGGAAGTTTTTAAAGAAAAACTTTTGTATGGCCGAAAACGCCTAGTTACTAGAGGTCTTAGTTGCTTAGGCTGACAATCTGGTATATTGTGCCGTCTATGGTTTATTTTGAATGTGGCACTATATCGATATACCAAATATACAATTCGGTATTTTTTTTGTATTTTTGGTATATTTTGAGAAAATACTGCAATAGTTTGCTTTTATTCTAAATGTGTAGCGGGTATCTCACAGTCGAGCACACTGTACTGTAACTTTCTTAATTGTTTTTATCAGCGTCAACAGCCAAGACGATATAGCCACATTCGTCTGTCTGTCTGCCCATAGGAAACAATATAGATAGAGGTAAATTTTCGACAGCACTTACTCTTTGGCGACACGCAGACAGGATGCCAGCGGTCTTAGGAAGTGCATTCAGACCCCGTCCATCGTAACAATATTGTCACAAACAATAAACCGAGTAATATGCGCGTAATAGAGTTTTTTATGTTTTCACAATCAGTAAAGCTGAAGAAGTGGCTTGAAGTATTGGCTTCACATACAATTCCGTCAACATCTATGTTGATAGTCAACAAGCCATGAAATCAATTCACTCTGAAGAGATAAAAACGAAGGTTGTCCTAGAGAGCAGACGAGCTGAACGCAACTGCGGCTTTGCACATCTGTCGGATGCCGAGCCACCAGAACATCGAAGGCGATAATTAGACGGCACACCTCCTTGCCATCTGTGGGGTATTTTTTAGTTTAAATAGAAAATGCGTTTATCGCGAAAACTGAGTATTGAATGTAAAAATAAATAATGTTGAACATATAACTCATGGTCTATAATATTGACGAGTGAGCTTTTGATGTAGGCGTAGCAAATTTAAATGCTCATCACAAACAGTGGTAATATTTTGCCAAAATACAAGAAATAAGGCTACACTCAAGTTCTGCAAACAATATCAGCTTAAACGGTTACACGGTTAGAAAATTAATACTTACGTACTTATTGATTCATAAAGAATATAAAATCTCACCTTGTGTCCACCATAAAAGGCAATTTCTTCTGCGTTTGTTATAATACGGGAATGTATATGCCTAAGGTAACCGTAGCGATTTGCCTCCTCCGAGACGAGCTGTCCAAATTTCGGAGAGACAATCCGTAATATATGTGCCGTAAGTGCAATAACTGTTATCGACAGAGCAGGTCCTTTTGGAGATTAAAACGTAAAATAAAGAAAAAATACTAACATTTTAGTCCAGGGTTTGAAAAGCTTTCGAGATCTTATGATGAAAATCGTATAGTTTCGTTCAAAACATATTTAAAATATAATTGTTATATAATTTAACTCTTGTCCGTTGCAGGAGTGGGACCCAGGATTTCCCAATTACAAATTTTAAGTTCTACTTAAAAAGAAAGTAAATATATTGGGGTAAAGTAAACATATTTTGTTACAAATCCAATTTCAACACTAGAATCAGTCGTGGGTACGACAAAAGTACTTAAAATATTAAAACTTTACAACAACATATTGCAACTTCGGGAACCACAACGAAAAATGTGAAAGTTAACGAAATTATCATATAACAGAATGCAATTTCTTAAAACGAATTAAATTTTGCGGAGTGTTTTTTCGTTAATTTTCAAGTACCGGATCGACCATATTGAGCCAAACTTGTATCACGTTCTCAAATGTAAGACTTTTCTGATGGCAAAAAAATATTCAGTTTTAATTTCAACTTAAAAATTCAAATTTGACAAATAAGCTTACTGTATTACAAAAACATTGCCACTTTGGTCCAGGAGACCACTTTTGTTGGTATTTATTAATAACCCCTGAACTACATAAGATTTTTAGTGCGGTTTGATTATTTCAACTAAGGACGGCCCTTAGAATAAATTTGGTAAAAATTTTATGAATTTTTTCCTATGTTTGGAGTGATAACATATATAAGTCAACGTTCTCAAATATGCTGAACTGAAAGTGACACCACGAGTGCTGAATAAGCATTGGGCCTGATGTCGTTGCAGAGACGACAATCGCTGCATATTTGAGCGGTCGCTATGAGACGATTGCGAAACCATAAGTCTTAGTTTTAGTCTTGAAATTGTCTTTGAAACAAACAGATCGCTTTGTTTCATTAATAAACAAACCAAACTTAAATTCTCAATCGTATTTTACTCATGAACAAAGTTCGAGAATCTAATCGGTATCCATCTAAGTTACAGTGAGTAACAAATTCAATTAATTAATATATGAAGATTGGTTTATTGCTTCCTCACATTGGCTTCAGATTATTAAGCTATTAAGATTTAATGGAAAATCATGAATTAAATCATATTTATTGATTATAAGGCTAAAATCAAAAGAATTATAATTCTCAGCCTAGTCAAAAATCTACTCACAAGCTTTAAAATTTCAATTGACATGTGTAATTACAAGTGTTTTAATATATATGAGTTCCCATTTAAAATCACTAATATCAGCAGAGCCATATTTTTCTCATTTAAACTTAAAATATCTCACATTTCACTATGGGTCCCATTTAGCATGAATTTAATGGCTCCACCATTTTCGAAGTTTTTCTTAAAAAAGGATTTCAAGTAATTTATTTTTTTTATGTATTTCTAATTTTTATCATCTTCAACGTAAGTGGTTATTTATTTATTCGAAAATCTAAAATACAAAGCATACGAAAAATCGGGCTCTTGACCAGAGTGCATTACATAAAAAGTTTTTAGTCAAACTTTAAATCTTTTAATACATACCAAAAATGTTAGATTATGATTATCTATCTATTCTATAGGTTCACGACCAATTGATATGGTATAATATGAAAGTCCCAATTATTATTTTTACTAATCTTTAACTGCTCATCTTTTATACACATAAAAAGACGAAAAATATAAAAAATATAATTTAATGCATTTAATACCTCACTTACTATAAATATAATAAAATTCCGGTTAATACAATTTCCGGTTTTCCCGCTTCGTTTACAAAAAGAATTTTTTCCAAATTTTTGATTTTACTAATTTTTAAAATTTTTGATGTTGTTTAAGCTTGTATAAACATATGTATGTAATACATAGATATTATTTACATATATGTTGAAAACTAATTAACGCTCCAAAGAACTATGGGCAAAAATGCCGCTTTTGTGGAATTTTTACCATTTTTGAATATAGAAACATGAAACTTTGTACATATACCTAAAAAAAGACAGAATTTCGGATTTATTTTGTTCCAGTTGGACCACGCCTTCCTTCCCGCCCACCTTACCATAAGGTTAAATTTTTCGAATTTTGTCTACAAATTTGTTTTAAAATATTTTAATATTTAATGTATTGAAACTCGATGTGTTCGATTTATTGCGCGCGTAACTTGAAACTTATCGATTATTGCAATAACTAACCGATTTTCACGATACCTTAACGAAGTCAGTCGCAAATAAAATTTCGTACATAGTAGACGTGCTCGGCGATATTTTTCTTTCTATACATACACACACACACAGCCAAGTATAACTTCTACATAATTAATGTGCACTAATATTTTCAGCAAATTCGCATTTTAAATTTGATTTGGATCCCTACATGGGCCTAATACTCACATTATGAGAAGATAAGATTTGCTGAACATCACTTAATTCATTTTCATCAAAAATTGCAAAACAAACTGCTCTACAGCAGCCTGTTGGTGGATGTTGTTGCTCTAAAAATCAAACAACTTTGAATGACTTCACGTACATAAGTACAACAGCAACAGCCGTAAATTGGACAAAAACGGGCAAAAGTGTGAACAGTTTAGTTAATAACATTCAGCTTTAAAATTGCCTCGACTGGCTCTAGACTTATAAGTTTCACTCCAAAGAAACACAGATACATTTGTTAGCAGGGTCCTAAAACATACCAGGAACACATTGTACGATTGGACAATATATCACATGTACTATAAAAGTAGTGCTAAAAATTAATATTACATACCTTGACGATTAAATTTCATATTCAAGCTTTTCTGTTTTATTTAATATTTGAATATAAAACTCTTAGAAAAAACACAAACTTTCGCGCCAATTCTGTTTTGTAGAGTGGCCCGATCATAGTCCTTAAATTGTGACAAATAACAAAAAAAGAACGAAATCCAAAAACGGCAGAATAGATTTTAGTGAATATTGGTAGGGAGGTAGCTTAGAGCCAGGAGACTGCTGTAGGATACTTTTTATCCCGTTCGACAGCGCGAATTTTACTCTATTGACATGGCTGCACTTATAGTAATGAATAACAGCAAGTAGGCTATGAACGTAACGTATCATACACGATCTTACGATATTATGTATTTATACATTTACATTTATTTTACAATCAGCAACGCCGCGAGCAAGACGACAAAAAAAAATCTATATATATATAAGAAAGAAAGTGAAAATATGTAAAAACTTTTGAAATTGAAAAATTTTACAGTCAGCCGCGAGCAAATCGATCGAATCTTAAATAATAAAAACAAGTAAAGCTACAGTCGAGTGTACTCGACTGTGAGATATCCGCTACCCTTTTAAATAAAAGCAATATATTTTGCGGTATTATTCTCAAAATATACCAAATATACTGCACAAATGCTAAAAGTATACCAAATGGTATATTTGGTATATTGATATGGTACCGCATTCAAAATATACCATAGAAGGCACAATATGCCAGATTGTCGGCCAAAGCAACTAAGAGCCCTAGTAAGTTGTCGTTTTTGCCCATACAAAAGTATTTCTTTAATAACTTTGACAATTTTTATCTGATCGCAACCAAATTTTCAGGAATCATAACTACTATAGTATACATTTCCTGCCAGCACAAAGTTATAATACCCTTCTACCCTATGGGTAGCGGGTATAAAAATAAAATAAAAATTTGGCAGTTTTAAATATTCTATCTTCTTCTTCTAAATATATAAAAGAAAGTCATGTTATGTTTGACCACTTATAAATCAAGAACGGCAGAACAGAGCGGGATAAAAAGTATCCTATAGTCTCCTATAGAAGATTGAAGATTTATACATTTACTGTCAACAATGCCGCGAGCAAGACGATCAAATCTTTACCGACAAAGCCGTAATGCAAGAAGACTTCGAGATGAGAACAACAGAGACAAAAAAATATATAATTTGCTACGCAGTGCTGATTTGAATCGAGCAGCGTTTCGATACGATTTCAACCACGATTACAGCTTGCATCCTAGCGTTTGCATTGGGCAAATGGACGTTGTTTGTGAGTATTTAAAAGCATTAAAGCTTTCCGGAGAAACGGCTGGATTATGCTGCCTTAATGGTAAAGTGAAATTGCCGTTGTTGACTCCGCACATGAACCATTGTATTCATTGCTTTGTGGTGAAACACAAGAATCTCGCCACTTTCTTGCAAACACTCAAAAATACAATGTTTGTTTCCAAATGACGTCATTTGGGACAAATATTATCGAACAACGAGGATTTAATCCGACACTTAAGGTATTTATCCCACTCAAAAAATTTGCTAATTCGGAACTCTACTCTCCCACCGAAAAAAAAGTTTTTATAACCCAGTTTTTATTTTGTAGATTCAAGGACAGATTCACCATCGAATTGGATCATTACTGCCTTCAGAAGATACACAGTATAAATTTTTACAAATATATTTCATGGGCAACATGGAAGAACAACTGATCAATGCAGGAATGAAGCGAGCAATTCTTCAACACTTACAGTGTCTGCTTCATGAACATCATGCTTTGATCAAGTTGTTCAAGAGTGCTTTAGAGCGCATACCAAATGATGACTATAAAGTTGTCATCAAAGCAGATAAACGACCATCTGAAACACACGAACGCACATTTAATATAAAAATAGAAACGGAAAGTTTAACATTCATTAGGTTGAACCAAGCCAATCTACGTTCTGAGGAGTACATCGATTTACGTGACGCAGTAAGTACTAAAGGAAATGCAACTAATGTTGGTCGATTAACTATTCTGCCGGCGACGTACATTGGTAGTCCACTCGTATGCATGAGTATGCACAAGATGCAATGACATATGTTCGTCATTACGGTCAGCCAGATCTTTTATTACTTTTACCTGTAATCGAAAATGGATGGAAATTACTCAATTTCTGCTTCCCGATCAAACATCAAGTGATAGACACGACATCACAGCACGTATTTTCAGGCAAGAAATTCGGTCCCTGATGAACTTTATTGTTAAACAACGCGTCCTTGGAGATACTCGATGCTGGATGTATTCTATCGAATGGCAAAAACAAGGCCTGCCGCACGCACACATTCTTATTTGGTTAGTGGAAAGAATTCAGCCTAACCAAATAGATGATATCATATGTGCCGAGATTCCTGATCATGAAGTCGATGACTAATATGATTCACGGACCATGTGGTGCCATCAATTCCCAATCACCTTGCATGGTCGATGAAAATTAACGGTGAAGACTGTCACTGGCAACGATGGTTATCCGCTGTATCGGCGTCGATCAACAGATGACAACGGTCGAACTGTCACAACGAAAGTGAAAAGAATGGATTTCGTTGTTGACAACAGTTGATTGTTCCATATTCGCTACTTATTTCTAAAAACGTTCAAGACACATTGCAACGTTGAATACTGCAATTCAGTTAAGTCAATAAAATATATTTGCAAATATGTCACGAATGGCAGTGGCGTGGCGGTTTTGAATCGCAATCCTCGAATACCAACGATGAAATTTCACGCTATCAAGTTGGTCGTTATGTGAACTATAATGAAGCGATTGCCGTATATTCGCATTTTCCATTCACGAACGTTATCCTACTGTTATGCATTTGGCGGTGCATCTGGAGAATGGTCAACGAGTATATTCACGGCTTCGAATGCTATGCAAAGTGCTGAAACACCTCCAGCAACTACATTGACCAGTTTTTGCAATCTGCCAAAGCGATCCGTTTGCACGAACTTTGCTTTACTCGGAGATGCCACGTTATTATACTTGGAATGCTTCATCGAAGAATTTTCATAGACGGAAGCAAGGCGATGCTGTTCCTGAGCTCTTGGTCGTATGTATTATTATTATTATGTGGCCATTACAACCCTTTATCGGGTCTCAGCCTGAAGCGCGATGTGCCTCCACGCGGCTCTGTCCTGAGCGCGCCTTCGCCAGTTGGTAACACCAAGTGTGGACAGGGTTTCCATCACCTGGTCCTGCCAACGCGTTCGGGGTCGTCCTCTCCTTCGTGTCCCAACAATCATCGCATCAAACACCTTACGAGCCGGAGCATCTTCATCCATACGGGCAACGTGGCCCAGCCAGCGAAGTCTTTGAGATTTCACTCGACTGGCCACGTCAACATCGCCGTATAGCTCATACAGCTCGTGGTTGTATCTGATGCGATAAACATCGTCCACGCAGATTGGACCAAAGATTTTGCGAAGAATTTTCCTCTCGAACACTCCAAGAGCAGCTGCATCTGACTGCGTCACAGTCCGCACCATATAAGAGTACTGGAAGAATGAGCGTCTTGTAGAGTGTGGTTTTGTGCGTCGAGAGAGAGCTCTACTATTAAACTGCCTACTGAGCCCAAAGTGTTATTCTCCGCTTAATCTCCAGACTGACATCATTTGTGCTTATTATAGCAATGCCTAGGTAAATAAACTCCTTGACGGACCCAAAGCTATAGTTTTCTGCAGTCAGCTGAGAATCAAGACGCCGCGATTCTCTGCTAGAGCACACCATAAACTTTGTTTTCTCCATATTAACTGCTAGTCCTACATTTGCTGATTCCTTTTCAATAGCCCCGAAGGCTCCTGTGACATCACGCTTGGTGCGGCCAATGATATCAATATCATCAGCGTAACCAAGGAGCTGGACACATCTGTTGGTTAATATCGTGCCCGTCCGATGTACACCGGCCTTTCTTATAATACTCTCCATTAAAATATTGAAGAGTATACAAGACAGCGAGTCACCTTGTCTGAGGCCACACATGGTAGTAAAGGTTTCGGATTGGCCACATCCTACCTTGACAGAGCTGTTGGTGTTGCTCAATGTCATTCTGCAAAGTCTAGTCAGCTTTGCTGGTATACCAAGCTCAGACATGGCGGCATATAGGCGATATCGCCGGGGGCTATCAAATGCGGCTTTGTAGTCGACGAAGAGATGGTACGTGTCGATCTGGTTTTCGTAAGACTTCTCCAGGATTTGGCGCAAGGTGAAAATCTGGTCAACAGTGGACTTGCCAGGCCTGAACCCACACTGATAAGGTCCAATCAGTGCTTCAGCATGGGGTTTCAGTCTTTCCACAATACGCTCGTTAGGACCTTGTATGCAACTGGAAGAAGACTAATTCCGCGGTAGTTGGTGCGCATCACCCTTCTTCAGGATGGGACAGATCATGCTGAGATTCCAATCTTCGGGCATGCTCTCCGTGAGCCATATCTTACTGATTAGTTGGTGCATGCTCCCTACCAACACATCACCAGCTGCCTTAAACAATTCTGCCGGCAGGCCGTCAGCACCTGCAGACTTGTTGTTCTTAAGCCGTTGGATTGCATCCTTGACTTCGATATGACTTGGGATTGGCACTTCAATATCAGTGCCATAGATTGGGGTTCGTGGATCATAGTCTTCAGAGTCTCTGCTTGAGCCAGATAACAGACTCGAAAAGTGATCCCTCCATAACCTCAGCACGACCTCTGACAAGGTTTCCATCATCGTCCCTGCACTCCACTGCACCAGACTTAAATCCTTGGGTCAGACGCTTGACCCTCTGGTAGAAGTTACGTGCTTCATTGGTCGTATGTATACAGTTCATCCAAAATTGAAGAACGTCATTTGAGACACTACGAACTGTTAATGGTGTAATATTTCCAACATATCGTGTTGCATGTGATAAATTGAACTTGTGACGCACCATACTGCGCCTCATAATAAACATGCGATTACGCATAACCAGTAACATAACCAGAGTTTTTCTCTCACGTACGGTCACTCACCCAGCTGTGCTAAGTTAACAGCGCATGTGCAACGCAAAACAGAGCCTTGCAAGTTAACAGCGCATGTGCAACGAAAAACAGAGCCTAGCAAGTTAACAGCGCATGTGCAACGCAAAAAGAGCCAAGCGAGTTAACAGCGCAAGTGCAACGCAAACAGAGCCAAGTGAGCGCATGCGTAAATTTAGGGAAAAGAAAGAAAAGCAAGTTGGCAGAGCCAAGACCTTGACCTAGATAAAGGCCAGAGTAGGAGGAGCGGTTCTCACTCTCTGATAAGAACTTGCCAGTGCAAAACACTTTTACCCGCGAGTGCCATTAAGAAAAGTCTTGAACAAAACCACGTGCAAAATTTACAACGAGAAGTTCCATCACGTAACCCACGAATATTCTACAGGTACGATCAAGCTGAATGCTTGATACCCACTTACACATTGATTATTCCCCTTTGCTCCCCGTTTAACATACGCGATTACGCATAACCAGTAGCATTGTTATTGCATAACCCCACTCGAGTGCGGCAACGCACTAACACAATCACACTAACGATATACGCTAGATATTGTTCCTTTCCGCCACGTTGTTTTCCTTTTCGCACAACGCGCATATTTTTCCGTTCACTGTAGTAGTGTGACTACAGACTACTACAGTCGACGCTGAAAAAGTGTGTACAGTGTGACTGTGCCAGTATGATCACACGCCAGCATTTGTCTCACTCATACTGTGTACCTCGTTTTCCGTAGTGCTCGTGCAAAGCAAAGTGGCCGTTCGTGGTAACAGTGAGACTACCAGTACTATAGTCGACGCTGGAATAGTGTGTATAGTGCGGTTGTGCCAGTGTGATTACACACCAACACTCGCCTCACCTACAACGTACATCCCGGTTACGATTCTTCGCGAAGTACACCGAGCTCTCCCGCTAGCTGTAGTAGAGTGACTACAAACTACTACAGTCGACGCCGGAACAGTGTGTACGGTGTGATTGGGCCCCACAGTGGGCGATTTGGTCCCGCTAGCGGCATTTAATTTAAATTTTCAAATTTAAAAATCCTTTAATATTTTTTCACATATCGATAGCAGATGCTTTGATTAGATTTTTAAAAGCTTTTGAAAGCTCCACGATCAGCTGATCATCAGCTGTGATCGGTCAAACACACCATATGATTTCGCAAAGAGCTTTACACAATTTTTTCTCTTTGCGCGCATGGAATTTGAGTTCCTCGGAAATTTACAATTTTTGGTGAATTTGTTAGAAGTTTGGTTTTTTATTATATTCAAGGTATGTATTTTCAAAAAAATCAATGTTTGTGACCGGTCTATAAATGTGTAGCTCATAAAACGTAGTGGTAATTCAGTGTATTAACAACTAGCCCGGATTAGCGTACACCTGTCTTTCGTGGAGTAGAACTTAATTTATTCAACTAAGTTCAGTCTAACTCCTTTATTAGCCGAAAGTGTGAATCAGTGGCGTCCAAAATGTGTAATATCAACTGCTATTATCTGCTAGCCTTGAAACTATGGTACTTTTTAGACACAGTGTTAGTACCAAAAAAGGGATCTTTTTTTAGTATTGCACTCAGAAGTCATCCCATTTTTTTCCATCATCCCATCATTTTTTAGATAAAGTTTATATATGAAATATGTTAATTGAAGTTCAAATAAAATAAAAGTACAACAAAATTTTAAATTAAAAAAAAAAAATTTTTTAAATTAAAAAAAAAAAATTAAAAAAAAATTTGTTTAACTTAAAAAATTCTATGATTTTTTTCTGATCAGTGAAAAAAAACCGACTGAAGATATCTATTTTAGTTTAGAAGTTATTAATTAAATGCCGCTAGCGGGACCAAATCGCCCACTGGCCGGCCAGTGTGATTACACGCTCACAACCATTTCACCCACGCCGCGTGCCCCGTTTCATATTATTCGCACGAACCACAACTCTTCCCGTTAGCTGTAGTAGGGTGACTCCAACCACTACAGTCGACGCCGAAAAAGTGTGTACAGTGCAACATAGTCAGTGTGCTTCACACTGATTCCCGTGACAATCACCCGTGTAACATTCCTATCGACGTTGGACCTGAGGACAACCCCAGAAGCGGAAATATCTACATCATTCTGGTACCAGAGAAATAACAAATAAATCAAACAAATTAAGAATTCAAAACTCCTGTCTTTCTTTTACGTCGTGATCTCCATTTGTCTACAAAGATTGTCTCATACCTTGTGATACTTGACCTGTAGGGTTTCAGCAAACATAAATTTCTTATTTCGATCCCTGGACTAGTTACCTCGGCGTTGTGACGGTTCGTTACAAACTTATTAGAAAACGATACCCATTGGGATACGACAATCACTGAAGCCATTATCTCTACATCTTCAAGTCAGATACGCGCATTATTCGCTATCATAATTTCGACATAGTTTCCATCAAACCCATGTAACTTGTGGCACAAATACAAGGATAATATGTCAGAGGACATTTTACATCGAATTCGTGTCAGTTCCAGAAATCACGATATTGAGATGAATGAGAAAATACATAATCGTGCTTTACACTTGATCGAAGATATGTGTTACCTCATCTGCGGTAATTTATTACGTTATTATCAGGTTAGGAATGCCAGCGCCATATCGTGAAATGAATGACACATTTAATTGAGAATTGGAACGGGAACGTCAATATGATCACCAAGCATAAGATTTAGTAGTTCAAACGAATTACCAATTGAATTACCAACAAAAGCAAGTTTATGATACTTTAATGAAGGCAATCGATGATGAAAATGGTGGTTTATATTTCCTAGATGCCCTGGTGGTACTGGCAAGACATTCCTCGTGTCAGTTTTAGCAACTGTTCGGGCAATATCAAACATAGCGGTTACAGTTGCTTCTTCTGGAATACACATTGCCGTACGGCTCATTCAGCACTAAAATGACCTTTAAGTCTTCACACTATTGAAGAACCAACGTGTAATACTGCAAAACCCTCAGCAATAGCCAAAGTATAATAGCATCGAAAACCATCATCTGGGACGAATGCACAATGGCGCATAAACGAGCATTAGAAGCACTTAACCGAACATTAAAAGGTTTACGCAATGACTTGAGATTGGAGGAGCACTGATTTTACTGTCTGGCAATTTTCACCAAATACTGCCAGTAATTCCAAGATCTACGACTGCCGACGAAATAAACGCTTGCCTCAAATCGTCAAATCTATGGCGCTAGAAAGAAACTACAGCTGACAACAAACATGAGAGTTACATTGCTTAATGATACATCTGCTGAAGATTTCTCGGAGCAATTGCTAACTATCGATAATGGTCAAGTACCTGTCGATGAATCGAGCGAATTAATATCATTTCCAAATAATTTCTGCAATTTTGTCTCATCAAAAGACGAACTTATCAACAATGTATTTCCAAACTACAAAAATAATGAATGGTTGAGTGAGCGAGCAATTTTAGCGAATTACATAATTCAAAATAAGATTATTGGAACAATGCATTCATTCAAATCTATTGACAGCGTCACAAATGAAGATGAAACCACCAACTGTCCAATTGAGTTTTAAATTCTTTGAATGTGCCTGGCTTACCACCGCACAATTTACGCCTAAAGGTCGGCTCCGTAGTAATCATGCTTAGAAACATAAACCAACCAAAACTGTGCAACGGTACGCGTTTGGTGGTTACAAAATTGATGAACAATGTAGTTTACAATACGATAATGATAGGAAAATTCAAAAGTGAGGAAGTTCTTATTCCGAGGATCCCAATAATCTCAACCGACATGCCGTTTAAATTTAAAAGAATTCAATTTCCGATACGTCTTGCATTTGCCATGACCATCAACAAATCACAACGCCAATCTAGAACATTCATGTTTTTCTCATGGTCCATCTGCGTTGTTTGTTTTGCGCCTGATAATAAAACAAAAATGTCGTCTATCACAAGGTACTTAGGTGAAGAGCAACCTATGTTCTAAGAAACAAATAATAATGAATGAAATAATAAAAAAGCACAAGCTGCTTATTTATTGTCATAAGGGCGGAACATAGTTCGCCGGGTCGAGTAGTAGATATATAAAAGAAGAGAGCTACAGTCGAGTGTCCTCAACTGTGGGATACCCGCTACCCATTTTGAATAAAAACAAAATATTACGTTATATTTTCAAGATATACTAGATAGATACTAGAATATACCACAAAAATTTTGAAAAATATACTAAAATGGATATTTATACCCGCTACCCATAGGGTAGAACTTTGTGCCGGCAGAAAATGTATGTAACAGGTAGAAGGAGTCATTAGCATTAACAGCCGAGACGATCTAGCAGTGGCCGTTCCACTGTTTTTTTTTGAATGTAAGTTTCAAATCTTTAATTGCAAAAAGACAAAAGGCAAATATATTTCATTCAGGCGTAGCATAAATCATCTATGCAGAATAAAATTATCCTTATGTGAGTTATATTCATGCAGCAAATTGGACATAGGAAAGACATTTTTGCGTTGTTTACTGCTGACCAAAACACAAGTCAGCTGTTTCAGCAGTAAAAGCAAAACGTTCCGATCACAAAACGTCTTTAAAAAATCAATTGAACGGTAATCAGCTGTTTTTCAAAAAAGGGGATGTCACCATTTTAATGGATTACATTCCGGTTATTCCAACAATTTTTTTAAACAGTTTAGCACTTAAGTAATTAAATTAAATAAATTAATTTTTATAAAATATACATTACCCAACTTCAACAAATTGAATGCCATCCGTTTCATTATACAAGTATTTTTAACTTGCTTTTCATTCCATCAAAAGTATGGCAGCTTAGGCGATAACTCCTGGTGTCGGACTTATCGGTCGCTCACAAAAACGCTCACGCGGATGTGGGCGTAACAAAAATTTGAAACAAACTTGATCTGCGTGCAAACATAATAAATGCTGTCGAAAAAAATTATATCTCTATCTCTTATAGTCTCTGAGATCCAGTGTTTCACACGGACAGACGGACAGATACACAGACGGACATGGCTAGATCGTCGCGGCTGTTGAGGCTGATCAAGAATATATATTTATAGGGTCGGAGATGCCTCGTTCTACCTGTTACATACATTTCCTGTCGGCACAAAGTTATAATACCCTTCTAGCCTATAAGTAGCGGGTATAAAAATATAGTGATGTATAGCATGTACAAAATACTGCGGCAAAGATAAAAAGATGTTGCTATATAATTTAAGCTAATTGTAACCACTTTTTGTTGTAAAATATAACTTTAATATACATAATTTTAATACAATATATAGACATAGCCACATGCGCCTCGTCATCAGAAACCATCTCCAATGTACAGCACCTTGCGTAACGCCCAAACCGTGGGACCAAGCCTCGGACAACCAACACCCAGCGCGACAACTAAAGCGGCTACATCCGGCAGCGACAGCGACGAATTACAAGAAGTCACTTCAGCAGCAGAGCTTTAATTTTTAATAATTTAGATTGTTTAAGTTAGTTCTAATCCAACTCCGAAATAAAGCACTTGGCTTTTTAAACAAAATCTAATCAATTTTGTTAATTGGCGCCCGAGCAGAGACCCGTTCATCGCGTCGTCAAAGTCAGGTTATTAAAGTGAGAGCGCCTTAATTAGCCGCTATTTAACAACCGCGAGTAATAGTGCCGATACAATAAACGCTGCCGCGAAAAATCGAACGTGGTCCAAATAAAAAAAACTTTGCCGTTGACGTCCTGTAGGGCCCGTCCACAGGACACCACGAAGAAAGTGTCACCGAGGGACCTTAGTAATCCACAAGTCGCTGTCGCCACAGGATAAAAAGGATTCACCCAGAGGACCGCGGTGGGATATTCACCGGATGTATCTTTTAGCGTTAGCATATTGATTAAGTGATTAAAAAAATATTAAATACAAATAAAACTGTGAAAAAAGCAAAACAAGCAACAAGCAAAGTAAATAACTTTACGAAAAAAGAAAATTGAATTTAATAAAAAAATATAAAGTTAAAAGTCAAACAAAAGCAATATTTGAAAACAAAAAAAATTAAGTAATCGAATCAAAATTAAAACTGAAATAAGAAATATTTGAAAAACAAAAAATTCAATACTAAGTAATTAATAGAAAAATTTTTTACAACGTGCTAAACACACGGTAAAACTAAACTAGTTTTAAAAACAAAAGATCAATAAAAGTAAAAAGATAACAAAATATAAAACCCACAAAGCTAGATGGAGCAAACTAGCCACTGGTTTTAAATACAAATAAAAATTATACACTGTCTCAATTAGAAACGCATAAACCTAACCATAAACCACATTTCACTTTCATCGATATCATCAATCGTGCTATTCCTCTGAATTGCGCAATAAATAACCGAGAGAAAATGCAGAAAGATCTGTCCGAAGCAATGGCAGGGTTAGGTATTGCAGGCACTAGTCGACAGAGAGCTGTTCCAACCATGGCTAGCACACATATAGCCACTCCAGAGTTAAGGGATGTTATAAGAACCATGATTACCGACACCCTTCAGGGAGGTCAAGTCATTAGACGAGCTTTAGGAGTAGAGGCAGAGGAACCATTAACTGACATACCGTACGTAAGTCCCACACAGAATAGAAAGTACTAGACGTAACGCGTCTAATCAAAGAATTTTCGGGAGACAGAACTTCTTTCGGATCTTAGAAGAAAAATGTCGACAGAATTATGAATTCGCAGGACAAGAGCGTACGCATAGATAGTACTTAGTTACGTTAGCTGTGTTGGAATCATACAACACCCCTTGAATTGGAAAGCCATTTCCAAATACTTAACAGAACACTATGCGGATAAGCGAGATCTAAAGACTCTCGAATATCTCGAATATACTCTCGAACTATCCTTGATACTCAATCAAGTTGGCGTACAAGAAGATTCTGTAGACTCCATAAGAGCTTTGACGATCAGTTACCGAGGCAAAGCCCTTGATACTTTCGTACGAGATCTCAACGGAGACTTGCCCCGTCTTTTAGCCGTCAAGGAACCTCGAGACTTTAGCCACGCATTGCATCTGTATAACCTACTTGACAATCAGGATCAAAGAAATGCTTTCTTGCCAAAAGGTAGGCATCCAGCGCCACCTATACCACCTACACAATTTACAAGTCAAACGCTTGCTAAGCATACAGCGTTCAATCCGATGCATAACAACAATCAGAGTCAATGGCGAAATTTCGATCCAAGACTTTATTATGCACAGCGTCCCGCTAACCAACAATATCAATCAAATTCCAATCAAGCAAGACACTTTTTTCAATTACCACAACAGCTGTTGTGGTAATATATATACTATACTCAGCGCCTCTGCGCCCACTAGCTCAAAACCAGAACCAATACAAATGGAAGTCGATGGTTGAATCCATTCAGATAGAGTAAATTATATTATTCGCCCACAACAAGATTTTACCGCTGGTAAACGTCCCCTCCACTTTCGGGACCACCTCGAAAATTCCAACGACAATTTCATATCAATACAGGAGACCCAACAGAACAGTACACTTAAGAGCAACATTACATTGACTACCCAACAGAATAAGAATTGAATGCAGACGCATATGCTTACAACAGTGGTGAACAAGAATATTAAGCATGCATTAAATCAGCAGGTTTCTCAGACTCATATGATGATATGGAACAAACCTGTTATGACTCCGAAATAGGAACGACAGACTTGTCTGATGTTAATTTTTAGTCTAAACCGTTCCTCACTACTATATTTTCAATGTAGAACGAGGGACGGAAGACACCTTAATTTCCTAATAGATACCGGCTCCAATCAGAACTACATTCAACCTTCGTTTATAGATTCCCTAAACCAAACAAAGAAACATTTTTCGCAAACTCCATAGGAGGTCAAATAGCGATCACGCACCACACATTCTTGAACCTGCTTCGTCTTCACGATATTCCATTCCGATTCTTTTTACTACCAATTCTAAAAACCTTCCATGCTATCCTTGGCAACGATACCATGAAACAAGTCAACGTTTTTATTGATGTTAGATACGACATTCTTAGAGTAAATGGTGACAATTTCGCATCCAACAAGTTCCAGCTCAATCAGTAAAGAACATTAAAATCCGTACTGACCATATGTCCGAAAATCAAAGGACAATAATAAACAAATTAGCCGCAAATTACAGAACACTATTTGCAGAGCCAGACGAAAATTGACATACTCCACTAAAGTAGTCGTAGAAATTCGAACTAAGTCAGATAAGCCAATTCACACTAAACACTATCCATACCCTATATCGCTCAAACAAGAAGTTGAAAGGCAGCTTTAAGAGATGTTAGACGACGGTATAATCAGGCCTTCTAGGTCCCCGTACAATGCCCCAGTTGGGGTTGTACCAAAGAAAGCAGACTCTTCGGGGAAAAGAAAATACAGAATTGTAATTGATTACCGTAAGCTAAACGCTGAAACAATTTCTGAGATAGGAGAAATCATCGCGCAGTTAGGGAGCAATAAGTTCTTCACAGTGCTCGACCTAAAGAGCGGGTTTCCTCAAATTCTGTTAAGAGAACAAGACATTAAAAAGACAGTATTCGCAGTCAATGAAGGAAAGTTCGAGTTCACTCGCCTTCGCTTCGGACTTAAAAATTCACCATCCATCTTCCAAAGAGCTCTAGACGGCATTCTAAGAGATCATATCAGGAAAATCTGTAATGTTTACAAAGATGACATAATCATCTTTAGCAAAACAGAGGAGAAACATGCAAACCATTTAAGACAAGTCTTTTTAACGCTGCAAAGCGCGAACATGAATGTCCAAATGGATAAGAGTGAATTTTTTAAGGAACAAGTCAATTTCTTGGAACTCACAATATCTGAAAATGACGTTAAGACGAATCCGGAAAAAGTTAAGGCTATTTCCGAGTTCCCTATACCCAATCCTCTAAAAGAATTAAGATCATTCTTAGGTTTGCCTGGATATTACTGACGCTTCATAAGAGACTATGCTAAACTAGCAAAGCCTCTTACCACACTTCTCAGAGGAGATGGCGGTCGAGTCTCAACAAGAATATCCGATCTAAATTACCATAATGCTAGCAAAAACATCCTCAAATCATATGTAATAGGAAAAGAAGTTTACGTCAAAATCAACAAAAGATTAGGCTCCAAAATTTCCTCGAGATATAAAAAAGAAATAGTTGCAGAAAATGGTAACTCTACCATTAAAACGAAATCAGGGAAAATAGTTTACAAAAATAATTTGAAAAATTAATTCATTCATTCGATAAAATTAAAGAAATCCGAGAAAGCCGACAAACGCCATACTAAAATTATCAAAAGAAAGTCAATCAACCAATAATATCGAAATAGAAACTCTAAATTATAAATTGAAAATTTTTAAAGAACCTACAAATATGATTTATGAAATTAATTGGGCTAAGACAAAGAAAATAAATTCCATTCTACTATCAACTATTAAAATTCAATTCATTGAAAAGTTAGTAAAAATTCCAACAATTTGTTCATAAATATAGAGGAATTACTTGAATTCGCAAAAATTAAAGTAGCTTCAAACGGAAAAGACATTCTTTGTATTATCAGTCTGCCCACAATAGAAGAAAACCTTTGTCAATGAATATTAATAAAACCAATAAAAAAAAGAAAATGTAATTAATAAAATCAAGTTCGACCTAATAATTCAATGAAATGAAACAATATTTGGAATCAAAGAAACTTGCGAAACAATTAATGATAAGTCAATATGTAAACGAGAAAATTTAATAGACCTAAGTAACAATACCTCCGAAACTGCACTACTGCAAATGAAACAACCTAATTGTCTGCGAATAAATAGTCAACACATCCCGGAATGACTTTGATGGAACGATCAACATTGACCAAGAACAGCTGCATCTACATGGATCTTACCTTGTCCAAGCCAAAAATGCATCGATCACAATAAAAGGAATCTCTTATACCAACAGAGAGTACGTCACGTTGATCCTTTACCACCTATGCCACAAATCGTTGGCAACAAGAGCGAGATAGAACAAGTCCTATCGCTGGAAATGGTGAAGGAACTCAACTTCAACAACACTGTAGAAATCCAGCTTATGAAGGAAGAACAAGAGATAAATACAATCACCAACATTAGTATTTAAATCTTCTTGCTGATGTCCATAATCATACTGGCAATTCGAGCTCTAAAATCAAGAGCAGCGAAAGTAATCATCAACCCAGTAAACAGTCCACCAACAAATTAAAGTCAAGTACAACTGGCGGCCGAGGACGTCCGCATTTAAAGGGGAGGAGTTAAGGCCACACATTACCAAATCCCATAACCATGCATCGCCACTGCTAATGCACTCCAATGCACCGAGACAACACGCGCTCCGATTAGCATAAAACACCGTGGGAGCAACGACCAAACCAACGGCGCCTGCACATAACCATAGTCACGTGCGCCTCGTCATCAGAAACCATCTCCAATGTCCAGCACCTTGCGTAACGCCCAAACCGTGGGACCAAGCCTCGGACACCCAGCGCGGCTACATCCGGCAGCGACAGCGACGAACCACAAGTAGTCACTTCAGCAGCAGAGCTTTAATTTTTAATAATTTAGATTGTTTAAGTTAGTTCTAATCCAACTCCGAAATAAAGCACTTGGCACTTTTTTAACAAAATCTAATCGATTTTGTTAATTTGTATATTTGTTGCAACAAAAATTTATATAATAAAGTAGGGATAGTATTTTTACCCAAGAATGGGAATGGTATACAAATATCTTCTCAACAAAATTAGGATATTTACCTGATAAAATGTTTGCCTTCATTTGTCTAGAAGATCTCATTAATGCCAAACCAATTAACATTAGATCGAAGCATGGCTTAGTTAAACTACTGTATAAATGAGCTACAGAGCTGGCAAAAACAGAAATATCTTCGGTAAGTCTGAAACAAAAGCAAAGAAAAATGACTTATTATCAGTCCCCAATATTACTTTAAATATTCTAGACTTAGTAATGTTTAGTTACTTACCTATGATCGGCATTTTCGATGCGTCCATCCAAATTTGACACCCTATAGTAATTTTGATTTTTGAAATACAATCGATATGAATGCCGCACCAAACGAGTCCTGTTTAACAAAAAGAAAAAAAATAATTTTAGATAATTTGTTTTATATATTGTACCAGCAAGCTTGTCCCTTATCATTTTTATACCCGGTACGTATAGGGTAGCGACAAAAAAAAAAATATATATTCTTGATCAGCCGAAACGATATAGCTATGTCCGTCTGTATTAATGAAACGCCGGCTCTATGAGGCTATATATTTGTTATATTTGCACCCAAATCACTTGTTATGTTCCGCACGCAAATCGGCAAAAATTTAATAGTCAGCGGAATTTTGAAGCTGGAAGCGAATTTTGGTACATATAATAATAACTACAGTGCACTATGGGCAAAAAGTCCCGAATTGCGGCATTTTTAGCATTTTTGAAGATAGAAACATGAAACTTTGTACATATACCTAAAAAATAAAGATCGAATTTCGGATTTTTTCTTTTTCAATTGGACCACGCCTTTCTTCCCCCCACCATACCTCGAGGTTATAATTTTCGATTTTTTTTTCTAAGAATTTGTTTTAAAATATTTTAATGTAATATATTTAATAAAATTAAACTAAATTTATTAAATTAATATATTTTTAGCAAATTCGCATTTTAAATTTGATTTGGATCCATGCAAAATTAAATCAAAAATTAATTAGAGCCCAATATTATGTTTTGTGACTCCATACCTTGGTGCCCAGTTATTAATTTATTCTTCACAAAGCTCTTCCTCCAACTCCAGGAACTTTGCCCGAAAATTTCGAGTTCATTATCTCCGCCTTCTTCTAACTAATTATCATTATTGTCTACACATGCCCATGTTATTGGAGGCTCAATATCAGGAGATTCCAAAAGAGCTATAACATCTCTTGGTAGGCTTTTTATAGTTTAATCTTTGGCCTTCCTTTAGATTTATAGTTGAAAGCAATGGGTCAGAGGATCCCAATGCTCTATTAAACACATCTGATATAGTATTCAGGCGGCTGTTTTTCCTTGCAAGAGAATATCGAGTTTGTACAATTTTTGCGCTCTTCTGACACATTTTCACGGAGAGCCCCTAGAAGAAGTACGGAGGTTTCCATAATTTGGTGCCAATGAACTAGTACTTTATGCAAAATTTGAGACATTGGATACTACTTATAAGTATTAACGTATAAGTACATCAAGTACCTACTTTAACTTTTGATGGGCATACCTCAAACTCACATTATGTAGCAATTAAAATTATATAAAAACTTTTCAAAACGTCATGCAACAATAGCATTGACTTTTCTGTTTAATAGACTAGTTCAAATGCTAATTTTCACTATAACCTTGGTCCTGCCTAAGTATACGTCAATCGTTTACGACCAGACTTTACGCGTGGAACATCATCTTAAAAACTCAATTATGAACGAGGATACAAGCCATTGCGCAGGCTTTTCTGCTTCACAGCAGTTTGTTGGTGGTTGTTTTTGGTCCAAAAATCAAGCAACGTTGAAAAATAAGAAGTAAATACAACTGCAAAATTGAGTTTTGCCGTAAATCGGGCAAAAACGGGCAACAATGTTAATCACTATTTGATTGTTAACAGTTTGGTTAATAACATTCAGCTTTAATATTGCCTCGACCGGCCTAGACGCACTAGTTACACTCCACAGAAACACAAATACATTTTTACCAGGGATCTAAAAACATACCAACAACACATTGTACGATTGAACAATATATCACATGTACTACAAATTTAGTGCCAACAATTAAATTCCATATTCAAGATTTTTTGTTTGATTTAATATTTGAATATAAAATTGACAGAAAAAATCACAAATTTTCCCGCCAATTTTTTTTTTAGAGGGTCCAGACCATAGTCTTTAAATATGGGCGAATAACAAATTACCAACGAAGTCTAAAATTTTTTAAAAATATGTTTCAGTATTCTTGAAGTATTCCAATTCAAAAATAAAGTCAATTTAATGATACCGAACACAAAAAAATGTAAAAATGCCGCAATTTGCGACTTTTTGCCCATAGTGCAGTGCTTACAGTTTCTGAAAATTTGGTTGTGATAAATTGTAAAAGTTATTTAAGAAATACTTTTGTATGACAAACAAGTAAGAAATCTACAGTCGAGTGTGCTCGACTGTGAGATACCCGCTACCCATTTTGAATAAAAGCTAAATATTCCGGTAATATTTTCAAAACATACCGAAAATACTACAAAAGACTAAAAATATACCAAACGGTATATTTGGTATATCGATATAGTACCACATTCAAAATATACCATATACAGCACAATACACCAGATTGTCGGCCAAAGCATCTCAGAACCCTTCAATAAGCGTTTTTGCCCATACAAAAGTATTTCTTTAATTACTTCCACAATTTTTATCTGATCGCAATAAAATTAATTAATAAATTACTATTATTATTATTTTTATTGTATACACCAAAATTCGCAGCTGTAGCTTGAAAAGTACGCTTGTTATTCGATTTTATTGATTTGCGGGGGCGGAAGTGGGCGTGGCAAAATTTTGAAACAAACTTGATCTGCGTGCAAACATAACAAGTGCTGTCGAAAATTATATCTCTATCTCTTATAGTCTCTGAGATCTAGTTGTTCATACGGATAGACAGACATGGCTATATCGTCTCGGCTGTTGACCCTCATCAAGAATATCAAGATGGCTCCTTCCGGCTGCTAAATACCTACATATATTATGCCGGCACAAAGTTATAATACCCTTCTTCCTATGGGTAATCATTATAAGTTTTTATTTATTTATTTGGACGTTGACGTACTAACGACGATATCATCAATTGGCCCAACCATACCAAGCACGGGCTTGTGACGCGCGGACTAGACAAAATAAGTTTATAAACAGCATGCATTAATCAAAACCTTGAATAAATATTAAAACGACGGTGGACAGCTAATTAAATACACTATTTAGTAATACTATATGTGTGAACCGGTGGCGAAGAGCGAGGGCGATGGCGGTAGCGGCGACGTCAGCGCCGCCGTCAACGACTGATTCATTTACTCTCTTAATTATGTTTTAGTTAGTTTAACACGTACGGTCGATGGACCAGCATCGCCGGTCCGAGAATAAAGTGAAAAAGTGTGAAACAAAAGAAATAAATAATACATATATTCATTGTGAAAGGGAGTGACTTCTGGGTTAATACATTGGCGACGAGGTAAAACTAAAAAAAAAGCAGTAGCCAATATTTAAATTAAATACATATGTATGCAAGACGTAATTTCGTGATATTGCGGTACTTGGTACAAATGTATGTGTCGTTTTCCTTTTCTTTCTTTCTCTCTTCTTGTGTTCTACTTGTTCTTCTGCTCTTATTGTGCCCTACCACTGCCAGTATACGGTAAATGCTCACATTAAGAGTGGTAAGGTAAACGAGGATGTATATAAAAAAAAATGATAGTGAGCGGAAGACCAACATCTAATGAAGAGAGAGTGCAAAGAAAGAGTTGATCACAATTCAAAATAACATAAGCCTAATTAAGAGAGTGACTGAGTAACAGTTGGTTGCAAGTCAAGAGAAAAAAAGGACAGAGACACAAGCGTAATTAAAAGAGTGACTGAGTAACAGTTGGTTGCAAGTCAAAAGAAAAATGAAAAAATGATGAAATAAATAAAATTCTTAACTGAGCAACAGT
Organism: Drosophila sulfurigaster albostrigata; assembly: GCF_023558435.1. Taxonomy (NCBI): domain Eukaryota; kingdom Metazoa; phylum Arthropoda; class Insecta; order Diptera; family Drosophilidae; genus Drosophila; species Drosophila sulfurigaster. The sequence continues at coordinate 710,219 of NC_084884.1, forward strand.
ACGTTGTAAGTTGAAAAAAAAACATTTAAACAGAGAAATAATCTGTTTGTATAAAGGCAGTTAGCCTTGTAATAAGCTGACATAGTCAGAGGCAGTTTGCCGCGAAAAATGAATAAATGAAATTTTGGTTTTCGTTTCATTTGCAGAATTCGCAGAAAAAGGGAAATGAGTGAAAATATAATCAAACCTTTCCTGTGTGAAACCATTGAAAAATCACTGTTACGAAACGAGTGGGAAAAATGGTTTCGCGCATTTCAAATATATATCGATGCTGAAGAGATTGAAACACCTACCAGAAAACGAAATAAATTGCTTTACTTGGGAGGCGTGCAATTGCAAACGGTTGCTTTCTCCTTACCAGATGCTCTGGTAGACCCGGATAATAACAAAGAAGTCGACGTATTCTTGGTGCTGGTGAAAAAGCTAAATGATTATCACCGAAACAAAATTCAACCTTCGAACGGCATATGTTTAGGAACCTTTCACCTTTTGCAAAATTTTCGATTCGGCTACGTCAGCAAATGCAGAAATGCAATTTCGGCTCCACTAAGGCCGAAATTGAAGAGATCTGTTTAAAAGATAAAATCATGGACTCCTGGACTTCGCTGGAACTGAAGAAAAAGCTACTGGAGAAAGAGCATACCTTGACTGAAGTGATCGAAGCTTGTAGAGTAGAGGAAGAAATTATTAAGCAATCACAATCGATGATTTCTAAGGCGGAAAAAAACAATAAATAAAATATCATTCCGGAAACCAAGCAAGGGTACAGAATGCGGCAGATGTGGTCGAATGGCGATAACTTGACCTGCCCGGCGGGACAAGTTAAATGCAACAAATGCTTGCGGTTTGGTCATTTCGCCTGGAAGTGCAGAACGAATCTCAAACTCCAGTCCACACAGCCAAACAACGGTGGCATAAAGCGATCACGGATAGATGTGCGGCAAGTGCAAGATGAATGCGCTCCTTCCGGAACGAAACCGACCAAGGAAGAATGTTTCCGGATTTGCAGCGATGATGATGAAAGTGATGAACTCATAGAGTGATACATACTTTTCAAGGCTCAATTTGAAAGATGCATATCATCAATTAGAACTGGATGAGGCAAGCCGACAGATAACAACATTTATAACCCCAAGAGGTCTGTTCCGCTACAAACGATTAATGTTTGGAATAAATTCAGCCCCGAGATATTCCAACGACGGCTTGAAGAGTTATTGTCACCATGCCCCAACGTTCTTAATTATATAGATGATGTCATCATTTTTGGATCAAATGAAGATGAGCATGACGAGACGGTCAGGAAAGTCCAGGCAATATTCAAGAATAATAATGTGGTACTGAATGACTCAAAATGTGTTTGGAAAACACACCGGTTAAGATTTCTAGGCTATATTCTATCAGACAAGGGAATCAGTGTCGATCCTGAGAAAGTAGATGTCATCACTTCATTCCGAGACCCGAGAAATAAGGAGGAGACGAGAAGCTTCCTAGGACTGGTCACTTACGTCGGGAAGTTTATTCCGGACTTAGCCGATCGCACAGAACCGTTGAGGAAATTGTTGGGAAAAGACACCAAATTTGTCTGGGGCCCCAAAGAGAAAGAAGCGTTCAACGATTTGAAAACTCGGCTGGCTGAAATACCCAGACTTTCATACTTCAATATAAAACATCGAACACGTCTGATTGCTGATGCAAGCCCGGTGGCGCTGGGGCAGTACTGCTACAATTTACAGAAGCTAGCGAACCCCAGATCATTTCTTTTACCAGCCGAAGTTTGTCTGATGTGGAGAAGCGGTACTCACAAACCGAAAAGAAAGCTTGGCACTGGTATGGGCGGTAGAAAAATTTCATTACTACTTAGCCGGCTTAGAGTTTGAGTTGGTTACCGACCACAAGCCGCTCGAGACAATATTTAAGCCATCATCAAAACCACCAGCTCGCATCGAAAATTGGCTTCTGTGACTTCAGACTTATAAATTCAAAGTTTTTATAAAGCTGGGAAGGAAAACATCTCAGACACTTTGTCTCGGCTGTGTATTACATCATCGACAAAGGATTTCGAGCCAAGAGCCGAATATAGCATTTTACGTATACTGGAGAGCTCAATACCTATGTCAATGAGCATATCGGAGAAAAGCATCCTTGATGAAGAAATTGTAGATGCTATTACTTGCTTGCAAGATGATTCATGGACTTCCGCCGCATCAAATAACCTCTACCCGTTCCGATTCGAGCTTTCCACAATCGGGAACATCCTACTGAGAGGAAATCGTTTAATCATTCCGACTTCTCTGCGGGAAAAGGTCTCGCAAGCAAACAATCCAGCACCGATGAGTAGAACACCGTTTCCAACGGGTCCTTGGATATGCGTGGCTTCCGATTTGTTGGGTCCCTTGCCAAGGGCGAGGGCGATGGCGGTAGCGGCGACGTCAGCGCCGACGTCAACGACTGATTCATTTACTCTCCTAATTATGTTCTAGTTAGTTTAACACGTACGGCCGATGGACCAGCATCGCCGGTCCGAGAATAAAGTGAAAAAGTGTGAAACAAAAGAAATAAATAATACATATATTCATTGTGAACGGGAGTGACTTCTGGGTTAATACACTATATTAATAGGGAAGCAAAATATGTTAGGATATATGTATAAGAAGATAAAAACAATTAAATACTCGATAAATATGCTAATAATAACTTTTAAGCAGAGGAAGAGATTTGCGGAGCAAACTATGTTAATGAGATTAGTATAATTCACACACAGAATACGGAAGGGATTATTTCCTGTCGGAACCGCAAAACTAATTTGACTTAACAGCTCCAAAGAGTCTATTTAACCATTAATTAGTCTCTGAATGAAAACAGCACCTTGCATAGTTCTACGGTCAGAGAGAGAAGGAAGGTTTAGTAACAAAAGTCTACTGCGATGATAATTTAATATTAGGGTTCCAATTTGAACTACGAAGAGCAAATATTAAAAGTGTTTCTGCACTGAGTCAATCCTTTCTTAATAAACCCTATACTGGGGATTCCAGACAAGAGATCCGTACTCAAGGATAGGACGAACCAGTCAGACGTACAAAGTTTTAGTCATAAGCTTATATTTATTGCGATTGAGATGCAGTGTTGCCGTTTTATCCTTTTTCGGACAGATCTGTCCGGTTTTTAACTGCGTCAGCCGGAAAAATTTAAAACATCCCCTAGCCCTTTATCAGTCTTTTTTTTATTTTGGCCTGGCCTTTTTATCCGCTTTTATTTTTGTGTAAAGTGCTGAAAAGTAATCCAAATGTACATTACTTTTATATCGATAGCACCACTTTTAAATTAATGCAACCCTGTTGTAATCGTAAATCGTATATATCGATATACAGTGCTATCAGTTGTTACTTTTATTGTGAAATTTGCGCGGAAAGATGCCAAAAGAAGTTTACAAACAAAAGTTCCGTGATTCATGGCTAAATCAGCCAGATCTGGTGCAGTGGATGTGTCGTGATCAAAAATGCAGAAGTTGAGCGTGTATTTAGCCAAGCTAATTTGGTAAAAAAAATTGCGCGACCGACTGCAAATAGAAACGTTAAATGCGATTTTCTCGATCAGGTAAATATTTTAATACTCTTTTGTTTCACACATATATTGAAATTGTTTTTCTTTTTAGGTTTGCCCTACGTATGGCGTATGTTGCCATGAATATGAAAATCCTGAGCAATATTTAAAATGATTGGAAGCAACCGATCTACAAAAATCAAAGTATAGAAGCTTGCAATGATGACATTGACGATGTTCTAAACGAGTTGGCAACCAATAAAGAGTGATATTACATAAAATGTATGGAAAAAATATTTTGTCTTGTTTTTTGTCCTTTTTAAAATTTTTGTCCTTTTCTATCCTTTTTTATAATCAATCTAGCCGTTTTCTGTAACGAGCTGACGGCAACACTGGTTGAGAGCACGATATTGAGAGCAGTGATGCCAATATTTTTCGAAAAATAAATAAGACAGATTGAGAAAAAAAACACGAAAAATAGGATAAAAATATTATAAAAAGGATAGAAAAAGGTTGTTGCCTGCAAAATTCCGATATCTCTTCACTTCTGACCAAAATTTTGAGTATTTTCAATATTTTCCCAATTTATTAGGTGAATATTAGGATATTGTGAAATTATTTTGCTTTTAACCTCAGAATGTATTGAAAATATATTTAAAATAGGCAGAATTGAGTTCTTTTTGGATTTCAATGCATCAATTTTTTAATGTGGAATAATTGTCCGGCAATCTGAAATACATCCAACAATTTTTGAATTTCAAAAATATAATTTATATCAAGTAACATATTTACCTCTGCTTTAATTGCTTGATCAATTTGATCACAAAATCTGTACAGGTATGCCGAATTATTACCTCTGTTGCATCATCAATTTTCCCTTTTTAATTTGACAAATTGGATTCAAATTCATATCCCAAATACAAATCTCTTTTTATATGTTGTTCAAATTGGTTATACTTATATCGGTAGACTCATAGATTAACAGACTGAAATTTTCGTTGCCCAGGTCAAGACGTAGATCTTCATTAAAGTGCACAGACACTACATTTTTAATTAGGTTAGTGCACTCTTAGGTGGCCAACCGGCTCAATAGCAGCAATCCCGAAACTTTTGCTTATACTTTTCTTTTGGCATTTTTAATTTAATAATACAAATTTTGATAAATTTAAATTGGAGCGCAAAAGCAACTAATTTAAAAAAAAGAATTAATATTAGATTTAAAAAAAGAACAGATTTCCGGATGAAAAATCTATAAAAAAAAGAACAGATTTCAAGTATGCGGATGATTTTCAAGGTTTTCCGGATGAAGCGTTAAAAACAAGACAGATCTGTCCGGAAAAAGGACAAATAGGCATCACTGATTGAGAACACAAGTAGACGATAGCCAACAACAACACCAAGAGAGTCAACTATTGTCAGTGTTGCCAAAGTTTTTTGAGAAAAAAAGTTGTTTTTGACGGGAAGAACGATGCAAAAAGCTGAAAAATTAGGAAAAAAAAGCTATAAAAAGATGATTTTTCAATTCATTGGATTCTCTATATTTTTCTGATAGTCACAGGGTGAGCGCATGAAATCGGTTATATTGCAGCTGCAGCTGCTCTAATATTCACAATATTTGGAGAATTTCATTAAAACTATCCTCATTCTCCTCATTTTTATTGTCATATGTTCATCCAGTTCCTATCATTTTTAGGAATTTATTAGGAAGCTTATACTATATCTATAGCAGCATTTGTCAAATCTGCGCAAGCCATAACTAACTGTAAATGCATAATTTAGAATAAAATGTATTTCCATTTTAAGTAGAAAACAACGAGTAAAAAAAACGAATAGCGCTGTCGTCTTCAAAGTATTTAACTTTTGTTTTTTGGTCAAAACATGGGCGCGCAAATCAGAACGTTTTGCGGTGATAGTACATTTGCAGTAACTGTCTTCCGTGTCGTCCGATATTTTTGTTTAAAGTCTTTTGACTTTTTAAAACAATCAAAACACACTGATCTTAAGATCAATTCACTTTCGCCTTTAGTGACGCTACGATAAGAATTGGCGCGTTCTTTGAGATTGCTTAACAACACTGTACAATCGATTTGTCACTAAAAATGTTGGCAAGCATCGACATAACAGCTACAGCAAATATTGTCCCATAATTTTGGGCAAATAGAAAAAAATCTAAAAAAGCATTTAAGTAAAAAAAGCCAGATTTCCCGCTGCCCGCTATTTGCAATTTTTTCAAATAAATGGTATTTGAAAAAGCCAGTCTGGGTCTGCAGTTTCCCGTTATATATGTAAAGCAAACATTATCTCCTCCGTATTTAACTTAAAAAATTTAATGCCATTAGCCAGCTTTCCAGCAGCCACACCAGCGTTTTATTTTGATATACTAATTATATAAATTGATTTTTAACTAAATGAACGTAGTTTTACTAATATATTGTCTGCAAATTCAAAATTTATAGATTCAAAATGATAAAAAGCATGCTTGACTACAATGAGCTTCCTCCATCTATAAAATTGAAAACGCCCGCTGCACTATGGTGAAATTGGTCATGGCATTAATTAATAACACATATGTAGTTTCGTTTATAATTAAATATATGAAAAACGGAAATCTAATTTAAAAAGAAAAACTGGTTGAATTCCGGCCTAAGTTTTAATTTTGCAATATTAAACTTCAATTTAAGTAGTGTTAAACTTGTTCAGGATGAAGAATGCCGCAGACAGTCCAATGCCTACTTTTAAGGCACTGGCAGGATAAATGGTGTCAAGATCCTGACATGCAAGGACGACCTAACGTTGCTTTGGCTGAAAGCGATCGTTCCCAAACTGGACGGACTATGGGAGGGCGCCAAGCTGGACATGGTGGACAGGAATAATATTCCGTCTATGCCGAAGGCAACAGTCCTGTTTCCTATAGCCGTGCATCGCGAGCGGGCGCTTCAGCTGCTTAAGAAGTAGAACCCGGCCATTCCGACGAGTGATTGGTACGTGCTGAAGGTTGATGAACCTATATCCAGTAGTGGGCAGCACGTGATCATTCAGATCAATAAGAACACCGAGGATCTGCTGTACAAGCGCAACGGAAAGATGGCGTGGGGCTTAGGGAGCGTGTACCTTCCCTCAAAAACGCCATCCGATCGACAAGACTCACACGTTGAGGTCAGGGAGGTAGATCTCGGTCTAGAGAGCATGACCGACGCCATCCTGCACCTCAAACTGACGGAGGAGGTGGGAGCGGAACTGTCCACGCAAACGGGCTCCCTGGAAGTTTGCAACCCTCTAATGAGTGTGCTGCAGCTCAACGTCCATAAATCGAAAACGGCTTCGGCGGACCTCCTCCCCGCTCTGGAGCAAGGTTCCGCCGACACGGCTTGGTCCAGTGACCGTGGATATCGTTGGGCAACACTGTCGCAGCGCTAAATTCGCCAAACTACAATCTCTACGTCTCCAACATTGGTAAGAAGATCGAGAACTGCGATCTTGTTAAAGAAAGGTTTACAAGCTCATCTACTACTTAATTTTAGCAATGACGATCTAACCGTTGTGGTGCTGGAGAGCTGTGATGGATATTTGCTGCTAGCATCCTGCTAAATGATCCACGATGAACCTGCTCCACCAAAATAGCTGCGGAGATTGGTGGAATTGGTCTGCTTCTATAACAAACAACTTATAATCGGCACGGACGCCACGCCCGCCACAGCGTTTGGCGAAGTCCCGATATTAATAAAAGGAGTGAGTCATTACTTGATTTTATCCTTAACTATAAGCTGAGTCTAGCCAACAGAGGTGAGGAATCGACTTATATATGTAGGTTCCAGCTCTCGTAACGTGCTCGACCTAACCATCCCGACTGGGTGCATTAAGTATAGGAGAGTGGAGAGTCCAGAACAGACCCTCCTTATCTGATCATAATTACATTCAGTTTAAGATTCCATTAGACAGGGTCTCTACGGCTGAGCCGTTCAGAAATCTCCGCAACTGGGTAAAATTCTCCAGTCTCCTTACCAATTCTCTAGGTCCGCCGAGTATAATCAACTCGGTGCAGGACCTAGAAACATCTGTTAATGTCCTCTCAGATGGGCTACTCTCCGTGTTTTGGCAATCCTGTAGGCTCTCCAGACCAATGAGAAGATCGAAGCCACCCTGGTGGAATCCAGATCTATCATCGCTTCGTGGCGAGCTTACTACCATGTTTCAACTTGACAAGAAGGCGGACAACGTCTATGTCTGGGACGAGTATAAATCTCTCCTACAAGTCCTACAAGAAGATGATCCGCTCATCTAAAAGGTCCTCATGTAGAGCCTTTTGCACAGACCTGGACAACATTAAAGACACCTCCAGACTGAGGAAGCTGCTGTCCAAACAGACTTCTAGTCCCAGTCTGTTCAAATCGGGCGATGGAGTGTCGACGGAGCACAGTGCTGGGATGTATTGGAACAGAGAATACTGACTGGCAGTTCTTTTCTAGTCTCCCAGTTATGAGACCCCTGCCGGTCTAATCACTACCAACAAAATAATTTGGGCTATCAACTCCTTTGCAAAGGTAAGGTCGCCCGGTCTCGATGAACTTTCACCAGCAAAGCTGCAAGCCAGCAAATCTGCGATTGTTCCATGGTTATCGGAGATTTACACTGCGTGCCTCGCATGTTGTCATATTCCCACTCTTTGGAGGACCTCTAAAGTCATAATGCTGCCAAAGGCGGGAAAAAGCATTAAGTGCTTTCGGCCAATCAGCCTAACCTCTTTCCTGCTAAAAACTTTGGAGAACCTACTTCATATGCACATCAGGAGCAATACATTGCATCTGATTGCCCCAAACCAGCATGCATACACGAAGTGCATGTCTACAGAGACAGCTCTTTATGTTCTTGTAGTCTCCATTGAAAAAGTAGACCATTTCAAAGTTCCAGCGATTGATAGATGGATCAACCGTTTTCTTAGCGACAGGCGGGTGGTGGCCACGTGGGGCGATTCGACCATTACAAAGGAAGTGCGATGTGGCACTCTTAGGGGTCGGGTTCTATCGCCTCTTTTTTGAAACCTGGTTGTGAATAGCCTATTACAAAAATTCACTAGACGGGCTCCCAAGTTATTTTCCTATGCGGACGACATAAGCATTCTGATAACTGGGATATGCCCAACCACCCTCAGTCCCGTAATGGAACTTAATGTGCGAGAAGTTAAGGCATGGGCCGAAGCAGCCGGGCTCAGTATTAACGCGGACTTATCCTCTTCACGAAGAGGTATTAGGGTCTTATGTACCTCCTATAAACTCTCTGACCATTGCAGCTTCATTCTTTGCCATTGACATGGCTGCAGAAGTGGCTCGGGGTATACAGCACAATTATAACTCGATCAATATCTTTGGTGACAGCCAGGCTGCAATAAGATCAATGTACTCTGATGTGGTCAAGTGCAAAGTTGTCCTGGATAGCTGAAGAGCAATAGAGTCGCTGAACGCATCCGCGGCCGTGCGTATCGGAGGCATCTCCGACCCTATAAAGTATATATATTCTTGATCAGCGTCAACAGCCGAGACGATCTAGCCATGTCCGTCTGTTTGTCTGTGTGTCTGTCCATCTGTGTGTCTGTCCGTCTGTCGGTATGAACACTTTTTTTCGACAGCATTTGTTAAGTTTGCACGCAGATCAAGTTTGTTTCAAATTTTCGCCACGCCCACTTCCGCCCCGCAAATCAAAAAATCGAATAACAAACGTAATTTTAAAGCTAGAATTTTGGTATATACAAAAGTAACTATATATAGTTATGATTCCTAAAAATTTGGTTGCGATCAGATAAAAATTGTGGAAGTTATTAAAGAAATATTTTTGTATGGCAAAAACGCCTACTTACTAGGGGTCTTAGTTGCTTTGGCTGACAATCTGGTGTATTGTGCCGACTATGGTTCATTTTGAATGCGATACTACCAAATACACCATTTGGTATATTTTTAGCATTTTTGCGTATATTCGGCATATTTTGAGAATAATTCCGCAAAATATATTGCTTTTATTCAAAATGGGTAGCAGGTATCTCACTTGTTTAATTTAATACCAACTTTTAATTTTGAAAATATGAATGTTATGCATTTATTTAAGTCATATGTATAATAACTTTTGGTTAATTTTGAACAAATGTATGAAACTTTAATAATTTTTGCTACCAATTTTGAATTTTGCGAACGTAACCCCTTATTTTGTACTGAATCCATGTTTCGCTTAACACGAGGATTTCTGGGAACCTAACGCTCGTGTTAAGCGAGGGCCAAGTGTATTTCATACGACCTTCAAAAATGTATTACCAAGTTAACACCGCTTCTTGAATTTATAACTGAAGATTAGATTAAAATGTGACATTTTATAAAAGTTTTGTAGTTTTAAGAATTTATGAATAGAAAAATATAGCTGCGAACTAGGCTACGGGCCTACACGAAACAACGCAAAAATTTAATATTAGGGAAAAATTCCGTTCCCAGCTATGCCCCAAGAATTAAGGAATTAAGACGCTCCTTTAAAATAATCTTTCAAAAACTCCATGTAAATATGTAAATATCAATTTCACCAATAAACTAGTCGAGACCCGGCGAACATTGTTCCGCCCTTATGAAGTTGTTTTTTTTATTATTTCATTCATTATTATTGTCGATTTTACATTTTTTTTTTTTCAATTTCTAAAAGTTTTCCGATTATTACATTTTTCAATTTCCTAGATTTTTTTCAATTTCCAAAATTTTGCCGATTTTTACATTTGTTTCAATTTTTAAAATTTTGCCGATTTTACAATTTGCGAATTTTAAATTTTTTTTTTAATTTTTAAAATTTTGCTGATTTTACTATTTTTTCAATTTCCAAATATTTTCGATTTTAACATTTTTTTTATTTTTCAACATTTTTCCGATTTTTTAAATTGTGCCGATTTTAAATTTTTTCTAAAATTGCTCGCTCCCTCAACCATTCATTATCTAACTTAATTTTATTTATTTATTTTTATTTTTTCAATTTTATGATTAGATCGACGTTGTTGTTGATAGATAATAGATAGAAGATTTAAAACTGCCAAGTTTTTATTTTATTTTATTTTATTTTTTTCATTATTTAAGATTCGATCGTCTTGCTCGCGGCATTGCTGACTGTAAAATAAATGTAAATGATTTCAATTTTCAAAACTTTTTTCTTTTATATATATAGATTTTTATTTTTTTTTCGATCGTCTGGCTCGCGGCGTTGCTGACTGTAAAATATAAATGTATAAATACATAATATCGTAATATCGTGTATGATACGTTACGCTCACAGCCTATTTACTGTTATTCATTGCTATAAGTGCAGCCATGTCGGTGGAGTAAAAGACGAGCTGTCGAACGGGATAAAAGTATCCTATAGCAGTCTCCTGGCTCTAAGCTACCTCCCTACCAATATTCACTAAAATCTGTTCTGCCGTTCTTGATTTATAAGTGGTGAAACTTTATAGACTTTCTTTTATATATATAGAACACTAACAACAAATGACAGTGTCCGAATCATAGGGATCGGTTAGATGGTTTACTATCGTATATATATATATATATATATATATATATATATATATATATATATATATATATATATATATATATATATATATATATATATATATATATTTGTATGTGTATATACACAATATTGCTGGAAAGTAAAAACCAAAATAAACTTATATACGTGGAATGCAAAAGATAATAAGAAATACTGAAATAAATACAAAATTCGCTAATTTTACACATCGCATTTCGAAAATGTTATAATTTAAAGTTGTACTCTTACCGGAATGCTAAAGCCAGCTTGCTTTCCAGAAATCGTATCATGGAATTGACGAATGTTGCTGGAATCGCGATACCAAACCATTTAAGCAATACAAGGGCAAATTGTTTAATTTCCTTGCGAACAATAAACTTAACAATCGCACCCTCCAATGCAGCAACATAAATGCTGAGGAACGTGCGTGAGATGAGACACAATGTATGAATAGTTAGCAGTCCGGTTTCGTAGCATAGCTTTTGCGGAATCATTATCTGGACAAGCGCACTGAGTTGATTTAGGAACTCCTTGTTTAAGCCCGGCTCAACCATTTGCAAATTTGTTTTTTTTAATTCCTGTTGAACCAACAGCTTCTCAGCCTCAGCCAACTTCATATCATCATCAAAACCATCAATGGGTAACGGCGTGTGCGGCCCTTTGTTAATTTTATATTTGTTGGAACTTTGTGTGTTTTTCATGTATGGGGCTGTTAACTTAATGGTTAATGCACATAATGCTGAGCCCACTAGGGCATAACTAAATGCTTGTATTGACAATCCAGATTGTTCACATTTCTCCGCTATGCGATCAACATATTTTGATATTACTGCCATTGTCAGTATATATGAAAGTAAAACTATCCAACCCAAATTTTGAAATCAGGGAAGACAAATGTCCAATTTATCGCTGCAAATAAATAATAATGAGGCATATTAATATATATTTTATAGCAAATGTTTTACAGATATAGCAGAAATCACTTTGCTACTTAAGCTTTTAAGAAAATGTAATTTCGTATTTTTAACTCGTTTTCAGTCACGCCTACTCCACAGAACAATAATATATACAAAATTTACCTAATCAAAATAATTCTTATAAACAATATAATAGAATAAAATAAACAAGTTAGAAAACTACAGTCGAGTGTGCTCGACTGTGAGATACCCACTACCCATTTTGAATAAAAGCAAAACATTGCGGTATTATTCTCTTATAGTCTCTGAGATCTAGGGTTCATACGGACAGACGGACAGACACACAGACGGACAGACGGACATGGCTAGATCGTCTCGGCTGTTGTCGCTGATCAAGAAGGGTCGGAGATGCCTCCTTCTACCTGTTACATACATTTCCTGTTGGCACAAAGTTATAATACCCTTCTACCCTATGGGTAGCGGGTATAAATATGCCAAAGTCTGTATTTGGTATATCAATATTGTTCTATATTTAAAGTATACCATATAGTATTAAATATAACAGATCGATTGACAAAGCAACTAACACTCGAGTGCAGTAGGCATTTTTGACATACAAAAGTATTTCATAAATAACATCCAGACGGACATGGTCAGTCAATATTTAACAAAACAATGGCCCGCTAAATTATTATATTTTAACACAGATTTATACATACATATATTACTGAAGAACTAAGTTTTTATACGACGATATTATTAATTTTCGCGAAAACTTTATATATAATTTTTGAATATAAATTGCAGAGAAACGAAAACTACTCACAAGGGATTATACGAACTGTGCATAACTATTACAAATAAAATTGAGCTATTCCGAATAGGTGCAATAATACATGGTTAGATTACTTTAATCAACAACAGCTGATAATTTTTTTTTGGATTAGATTGCTTCTTTTAGTTTTCTTTGCAGTTCTTGGTCATGCTATTGATCTTTGAAACTTAGACTTTTCAGTATAGATAATGGTAACTAACCCCAATTTCAGCGGACTCAATAAATTTCCAAATCATTAAATATTTACGTACCGCAAGAAAATTAAAAAAAGATTATATTAGCATGATTTTACCGCATCTTAACCTGCGTTGGAATATTTTCATAATGTTGTCTTTTAAATGCAAATAATTATTAAATTTTGCTTTTGAATATTTCTTAAAAAAGTAATAAACAAGTAAGAAAGCTACAGTCGAGTGTGCTCGACTGTGAGATACCCGCTACCCATTTTTAATAAAGGCAAAATATTGCGGTATCATTTTCAAAATATACCGAATATTTTGCAAAAATACTAAAAATATACCAAGTGGTATATTTGGTATATCGATATAGTACACCATTCAAAATATACCATAGACGGCACAGTGTACCAGATTGTCGGCCAAAGCAACTCAGACCCTAGTAAGTAGGCGCTTTTGCCCATACAAAAGTATTTCTTTAATAACTTCCACAATTTTTATCTCATCGTAACCATTTTCAGGAATCATAACTACTATAGTAATTATTGTATACACCAAAATTCGCAACTCTAGCTTTAAAATTAGGCTTGTTATTCGATTTTTTAATTTGCGGGGGCGGAAGTGGGCGTGGCAAAAATTTGAAACAAACATGATCTGCGTGCAAACATAACAAATGCTGTCGAAAAAATTATAGCTCTATCTCTTATACAGACAGACGGACATGGCTATATCGTCTCGGCTGTTGATGCTGATCAAGAATATATATACTTTATAGGGTCAGAGATGACTCCTTCTGCCTGTTACATACATTTCCTGCCGGCACAAAGTTATAATACCCTTCTACCCTATGGGTAGCGGGTATAAAAAGAAACTTCTACTAATCTCCTCTAAATACTTAAATTTAAAATCATATTGAAACTTTTTAAATTTTAAATCCAACAAACTATAGTCCTAATTTAATAATAAACAAGTAAGAAAACTGCAGTCGCTTGTCCTCGGCTGTGAGATTCCCGCTACCCATTTTGAATACAACCTAAATATTGCGGTATTCTCAAATTATACCGAAAATTCTAAAATTATACCAAAATATATATTTGGTATATCGATATAGTATCACATTCAAAATATACCATAGACGGCACAATATACCAGATTGTCAGGCAAAGCAACTAAGACCAATAGTAAGTAGGCGTTTTTGCCCATACAAAAGTATTTCTTTAATAACTTCCACAATTTTTATCTGATCGCAATAAAATTTGCAGGAGTCATAAATACTATAGTTATTATTGTATGCACCAAAATTCGCAGCTGTTTTCGATTTTTGCAATTTTCGGGGCGGAAGTGGGCGTGGCAAAATTTTGAAACAAACTTGATATGCGTGCAAACATAACAAATGCTGTCGAAAAATTAGAGCTCTAGCTCTTATAGTCTCTAAGATCCAGTGTTTCATACGGACAGACGGACATGGCTAGATCGTCTCGGCTATTGATGCTGATCAAGAATATATATACTTTATAGAGTCGGAGATGCCTGTTACATACATTTCCTGCCGGCACAAAGTTATAATACCCTTCTACCCTATGGGTAGCGGGTATAAAAAGTCTTTTTAAAATCATTAAGATACACATATGTACATAATATATGTACATATGTATTTTGAGATTTCAGAAGTATGTATTCACTAGGGTTAGTGGTATTTTAAAACTGAGAACGATGTTTCGGTCAGAACTAACAGCGAACAAATAAATGTTCAATTATTATTTTAATATGATCGGCGTACAACATTTATAAAGAAATTTTTTTTGTTTGCAGCCGTTGCACAGAAATGGAATAAGAGCACTATCCAACACTAACAGGATCATGACTCTGAAATTAAAGAAATCACTGACCTCAACAAAATTCTTGCTTGGAAGCGCTCTTGTTTCAAGAACTTTTGAGATTTATACATAAGTTTGTACATATGTATTTTTGTAATCTTGTAATTATAACTATTACCATTTGAGCTGAGCGTAAATTCGTTAATTCAGGATAAATATCTACATACATGTACATATATGAAACTCTTCGCCAAAATTATTTATTATTATTTATTTATTATTTCAAGGCACAGCCCAAACAGCAAAATGCATGAAAATTCATTCTTTCACTAACAATTAGAGGTATTTTTGTATGTACATACATACATATGTATGTACATCTTTAAATGCTGTAGGTAAACAAAAATTGTCACCAATGCAATCTGAGCCAGAAACCGGGCGAAGTTGGCTCGAATGTATGTACAAATGTTGTATACAGAAATGTAGTGTGCTAGTTTTAATGAACTTTGAATTTTCTGTACTTTTTGATAAGAAAAGTATAAGCAACGTCGTAAAAGACCAACATCAATTTTGAGATTAATCAACAGAAAAACTAATTGAACTTTGAGACTTATAATACATACGTATTTTTCGGAACATATGCATGTATTTATGTATGTACATAAGTACTGCATATGCAATTCTGCACTAATTACAATGCAACTTATAATTACAAACAATTTTGCGTTGATGTACACACTTCATGTTATATACTTTTTTCGAATATATGTATCTTTGTATGTACACATCACATCCACATACGTATATGTGTAAACAGCTAAATGATTTTTGTTTATTATTATTTACTGACCGTACAATATGCGTCTTTGACTTTAAACTTACAGCAATCAGCTTTTAGTCTGACACAATCAGCTGATACACTAAACCTTTGTACATGCGTATGTTTTTGTTTCGATTTCCATTTTTGATTTGTTTTCCTTACACTTTTGCACTTTAATATAATGTTATTTAGTTAATCTAAAAAACCAAACAGCAATAACCACTTTTTCAATTTATACTGTATTTTTATATTTGGAAAGATTTATGTTAGTGTGTAATCTTTGATAACACATACATATGTACATATGTACATACATAATTCTCTACATTCCACTAAAATATAAAAAAGTGTAATTCTAATTTTCAGACAAACAAAGCAACAATACCACGACTCAACTCTACAGAAGCTTTAAGCTTAATGTAAATACTTAACATGTGCATACATCATTATTTTCAGTACATTGTTCAACATTTTGTATGCTTCGCGAAATTAATGAACGTGCAACTTCACTTTCAGGTATCCAGATTTTGAAAAAGTACATATTTTGTACTTATTGTCCAAATCATGAGATAGTACTATAATTTGTCTCAGTATTCTAGACGAATTCTAAAACTATCAACATTCGCAAATATAATACCATATTATCTTTAATGTATGTATGTACATACATACATATGTACTTGGCTAGAATCTAAAACAATCTTGACCTGCTTAGAAAAGTATCAAGTGCATTCGAAAAAACAGCTCTATCTTTTATAGTCTCTGAGTTCCAGTGTTTTATGCGGTTGAGAGACATGGAACGAGTAGACGTACATGGCTATATAGTCTCGGCTGTTGACGCTGATCAATAATACATATATACACTTAATGGGGTCGGAAAAACTCCTTCTGCCAATTACACACGGGTAGCATATATAAAAATCGTACAGTAGTTTAACAAATTAAAAATGTATCAAACTCATCGCTTAGATAAGCAAAAATGCAAAACAATAAAAAAAACGTATAGAAAAGTTTCTGTCGGGTGTGCTCGACTGTGAGATACCCGCTACCCATTTTGAATAAAAGCAAAATATTGTGGTATTTTTAAAAATATACCAAAACACAAATGTACTGAAAATATACCAAATGGTATATTTGATATATCGATATAGTACCACATTCAAAATATACCATAGACGGCACAATATACCAGATTGTCGGCCAAAGCAACTAAGTAACTAGGCGTTTTTGCCCATACAAATGTATTTTTTAATAACTCCACAATTTTTATCTGATCGCAATAAAATTTTCAGAAATACTATAGTTGTTATTGTATACACCAAAATTCGCAGCTGTAGCTTGAAAAGCACGCTTTTTATTCGATTTTATTGATTTGCGGAGGCGGAAGTGGGCGTGGCAAAAATTTGAAACAAACTTGATCTGCGTGCAAACATAACAAGTGCTGTCGAAAATTATATCTCTATCTCTTTTAGTCTCTGAGATCTAGTGTTTCACACGGACAGACACACAGACGGACATGGCTAGATCGTCTCGGCTGTTGATGCTGATCAAGAATATATATACTTTATAAGGTCGGAGATGCCTCTTTCTACCTGTTACATACATTTCCTGCCGGCACAAAGTTATAATACCCTTCTACCCTATGGGTAGTGGGTATAAAAATGTGGTCTCTGCACATTTTGTCAAGTTATAATAAATTAACTTCAAAGAGAGCCATCATCTGCATTTTCTCGATCACTAACGGTAATCACTATTTTTTATATAACTTACTTACTAAATGCGGACGCTTACGGAAAATTAAAATATTTTTTTTAATACGTTTGTATCCATTTTTATTAAATAGAGTAATTGTTTAATATACATGTATTATAGTAAATGGAAATACTTTATTAATATAATTATATTATAAAAATGTGTTCAATTCAATTGGTATATCATGTAGTGCGCATTGATTTGAATATATTTATTTTTTGTAATTATAATTTGAATTAGTTTTTTCTTTTATTCTCATTTCAGATATTATGGATATAAATATTTTCCAATGCGCCGTCCTTAAAAGCACGTTAAGTGTAATGTGCGAACATCGATGATGAAATATGATTTACATTTAAATTTTTACATTAAAAATGCAGAAGCCTTTTCTGATCAGTAGTAATAGCGCTTGGATTTTATAAGAATGTTTATCAAATTAAAGGTAGTTGTTATATTTTTAAATATAATTAATGTTTTCATATAGACAACTTAAACTGATTCGTTTACAAAGCTTCTCCAAAAAAATGTGTCAGTCAAAATATTATATTAAATGTAGTATCATCAAAATGTAAGCAAATAAGTAATGTATATTAATTATTTCAGTGCACTTGAATACATTTTATATAAATTAAAATTCGTAATTAGATTTAGTTAATTTAATAAAGAAAATAAATGTTTTAATATTAAAAGTTTCAGCGTTATACTTTTTCATATTTTATTCTCATACATATGTATTTTTATATGTATTAAATTTGTGATAATAAAATACAAAGTTAAAATAAGGTGTATTTTTCTATTCTTAAAAGTTAATAGGTTCAATATACATTATTAATATTTACATTAAATTGATTTCTGTAAAACTATGAAATAAACCTATATACTATACATACATATATACCTAGAATTTAATATACTCTGTACTTACTTACTTAGTATGTACGGATAAGTTTTGTCGTTTTTTTTTTTTTTGTTAATGTTATAATTTTTAACTAATACGCATTTATAGGTATGTAGTATGATATTTGAAAGAATTGGATGTGTACTGAATAAGATGTTGAAACGTACACATTAAAGTCTCGACCATTATACTACATATTTCTGTTGCGTTTTTAATTTTGTAACATTTTCATCATCCTTATATTGACAATAACCGATTGATTTATTGTAAGCTGCCGTTTCTTCACTAATATTTTTAAATGTATTCGGTAGCTTGTAAGTTTTAATGTTATATTTATTTTTATAGTTTTCTTCGTTCTTTATATATGTATGTATATCACAAGTTTGAAGAGAGTAGAAAGTGGCGATATTAACTATATTGGCAGTAAGCGGCAGCAGTTAGCAATCGACGCAAATTTAGCAGACATAAAATATGTATGTTGCAAATACAGCATAATCTATAAACTATTTCTGATTATTTAGCTGTCTGTCGATGCCTCTAGCAATCAATACCATTGCTATTTATTTGCAATAAAGATGTGCTGGGAATGCTATGAGTTGGTTGATGCAGCACGTTATGAATAGCATGAGTTCGAGCTCCTAATTGATCGACATTTTCGTCATCATTATTAGCACGAGATCTCCTATATGTCTGATCAGAAACCATCAAATTATCGGTGGCCATTGCTGGTACTGATGCCGATCCCAAATTCACACTCAACTCTGGTATTTCCAATGGATTCTGATGTTGATGATGAATGGATTTTGCATTGCTCACATTTGGTAGGTGATGATGCAGATGGACTGTAAGTGGATTAGATGTGATGCTATTGTTGTCATTATTTGTTATCAAATTTGCGCTTTCAACATTGCAACCAGGCATCATTTCGTCATCATCATCCTCCTCTTCTTCCTCATCTGCTTCATCATCGGAGTTGTGATGATTGTAATGTTGCTGCAGTTGTTGTTGCTGATGTTTCTTAAGAGACAATTCATTTTGAGCAGTCGTAGTTGATGGAATTGGTGCAGCCAGTTCAAAATCATTCGAACGATTTCTGCTTTGTTGTGCAGTACTGCGCTGATAATAATGCGAACGTTCATTCAAAGTTTGAGTACCATTTATGGAGCGCTTGCCGCATTGCATCACTCCATGACGTTGAGATGGTCCTTGAGGAATCATTATTCCCATTGTCGAACCATTCACAATGTTGTTAAGAGTGCCGCTCTTTCTTATACCATCATGATGTTTACGTTCATATGAATTATAACTCGCATACCGGCTACCTACGACGACACCATTATTTGAGGTAGAGGAACACGAATTTGTTGAATTGGAACTGCGTCGTTCCTGGTTATCATATGTGGTTCGCTCTAGATTTCCGACGTTATTTTGCTTGCGACCCTTACACTTCTTGTGTTTCTCTCGCTCCCGATCTCGCTCCGGCCAACACTCGTCGCTGGCATGGGACTCTTCTTTAAATATGGGCCGCTCAAAATTATGGAATTCATAGCTTGAGTTCTCTTGTAGGGGCTCTGAGTAACAGCTGTCACTTTGTAATAACAACATTTGTTGTTGTGAAGTACCTGAAGAACCTGAACCGGATCCTGAACCACATCCAGAACCGGTTACTGATGCCGACCCAGAGCTAACAGTATTTTTGCTCAACTTCATACCGCAACTTCCAGCACCGGCACCGCCTCCAGGAACAGCAATTTCTACTCTGCCACCCATTGTAGACGAGTTTGTTATTAAATCAAAATTGGGGTTCTCATAATGATCCGTTGTCGCATCTGTCATATAGCCGGTGGTAGTTATATATGTAGCTTGTTGATGTTGATGATGATGATAGCGTTGTGAAGTCTGAGCAGATTTCATATTATGATTGAGAGCGCTACGAATAGATCCCGTATCATAAGGTCTTTGATACGTTGGCTCTTGCATCTGATATTCCGGCGAGACAACGACGCCAACTGCTCCAGCCCCTGCACCAACTCCAGCGCCTGGTCCACCTAATGAGTGCAGTGCATAGCTATCATCATAAATGAGCTTCCCCGTACGCATTGTGTACGTATGTAGATTTGTATTTGCATTACAAATCGTTGGATAGTCATTTTCAAATTGCTCCTGACTCGAACCTGATGTACATGGCAAAAGAAATTGGCGACATTGGAGTGCTGATGTGCGACGGCACCATGCTTTTCTCTTATCGCAGTCCCAGTGCCAACCGCAGCAACCGCCGAGTGGCCAATCATATGAACATCGCCATTTACAGCGCTGGGTGCATTTGAATTAGTGCCGTTCACATTGTGCTTAAGACCCGTGACCCAAGAAATCAACGTAATTATGGCAATCTCAATGAGTCGCAATGAAAATTGATAGCCCCACTGCATCCAATCTACATCGACTTCGCCAAGACTAGTACGCACCGACGAGATGCAAACCGCGCCAAAGATTTGCAGCGTGGCCAACAAAACGAATAACAACGCAGTTGCAATAGTAATATGAATAGCATATGACAGATTCTGATAGCCATGTATATAATTCTGAGATTTACTGCGCAGTATTCGCTTAAGTATGCGATATAAATAAAGGTACAGTAAACCTAGACTCAGGCAAATAAATATATAAATAATTTGACAGATAAGTGAAAGAACGCGAGGCGGAGGCTGTGGACTAGCCAAACTGGTTGATGATAACATTGTAATTGCTGACCCTGATGTAATAGACGTTATTGTTGCTGAAGATAATGATTGCGATTGGTGCTGCTGTTGCAACTGTAACTGTTGGAGCTGTTGTTGCTGCTGTTGTCGGCGAAAATATTGCTGCTGTTGCTGCTGCTGAAAGTACATGTGGTGATTCTGCAAAGTATACGATTCAACATAATGCAACGTTATACAGAGCAACACGTGAACACCACATCCGACAACTACAGTCAAAGGTCGGACTAATGCCGAATATCGATTGTTTTTGTGATTCAATGATTTCAAAAATAAAAATAAAATTAAAACTGAAAATGCAACCGTTAAAAACGTCGCTGGCAAATTTAACAACAGCTCAGAAACAAATATATGAAAAGTACCATGTACATTGTATGCATCGAAGCATAAATAAAATATTCGCATTATGCAAATTGCAATTAGAATGAGATGAATGTATACAAAATATGATTGAGCAAATAGGTGTGTCAATTTGTTGTAAGTCAGCAGCTTGTACAGCGAATAAACTGCAAGTATTGTAAATAAAACAACGGAAAGATAGATGTGGACGTGCCATGCCCACGTCCAAATTGTAGCTGCGGCAGTTGATGCTGTTGATCCGTCACTTGATGATGTTTTTCGAGGAACATCTTTTGCGGTTATTGTTGGCTTCGCTTGCTGCATTGTCGCTGATGTGAAAGATGTGGCAACTGCATCATTAATGGCAGCAACTGCCGCAGATGGTGTGGTAACTCCAACCTTGCTTATATTATTAGCAAATGAATGATGAGTTGCAAAATCATTGTTATCCATTTGCTTACTCTTATTAATATTTGAGCCAGCACCATTCGTAGATTCATCATTATTATTCTTTTCCTTGGTGGTTTCATCAATATTTGTATGTTCATTTGCCGTCACAGCAACAATTGCCGAAGCTGGCGGTTTTGGTAGCTGACAATGGGACGCTGAGTCACCTGACGTAACAACACTGCTGGTATATCGCTTTTTTTGCCATTTGAGCCAAGAATTCGTCGTATATTTGGCAACACTTCTTGCCGCTTTATCGCATTGCCATCACTGACATCTTGGCTTGATTTGTGATCAATATGCGTATTAATTTTATGATTAATATCTGTTGCTTCGCCTGCAATATCTTGCTCATTACTGCTGCTGCGGGATGGCGTATTCAGTGCTTTTTTGCGGTCACCTGTAAATTCAGTATTCGTTGAAGCATTTGCCTTCTTCTTCACGTCTAGAATATGGCTCGAGTAACTAATATTTGGATGTCCATTCACATTTGATTCACCAGTTAAATCTGGGGACGAAATGGTATTCTCTCATGACCAGGCGTCAAACTTGGAGGTGGAATAGGACGTCGATTATTATATTGAACAGTATTACCGGCAATCAGACCTTCGTTGTTGGTGCCTCGCAATGTTGGTTTATCAGCGAATGGATTTTGATATTCGGGCGGCAATGGAGGAGTAAAAATGATCGGGATGGCGGTGAATACGATGGTATATCTCCTGGGTACATAGGTATTGTTGGCTGTCCTTTTGGGTGGTTCTTCTTTAATAAATTCGGGACTGAAAAAAAAGTAGTTGACGTTAATTTAAAAAATTTAATAACGCAAATGCATAATTACGTGATGGCATCGGTGTTGAATTATATTGCATTGTATGTCGATGTCGATCTCTGTCATGATTATTGGTACTACTGCTATGATGACGATTTGGATTTGGATATGTTGGATTATTATTGCTCTTCAATATGTCGGCGTTTGGCGCAGATGTAGGAAGCGCATGATCTCTTTCTAAATCCAATTCGTAATTCCTATGACGACTGTTGCTCGTAATTTGTGGTTTATGGTGGGCCAATTGATACCTAGATTTATTTCAAACAAAATTAGTAATGCACCTGTCAAAAATTAACTAAAATTGTTTAGATGTGAACTTTGAAATAGCAGTTCTAAAGACCTGTACGTTTAAAATTAAAAAATACTTTTATAAATACAAATTTCAGATAAAATGTAGTTATAACAGCATAAAGTATTTCATTTTTAGTAATTAAAGACTTTTTCTATTTGGCTATTTCAATATTTTAACAAATGAAATTGGGTGCTTTATGAATAACTTCGAAATAGCAGTATCAAAAGAAAAATTTAAAAATATTATATAAATAACTTAATCATACTACATTGCGAGTTGAATACGACCTTTTAATTTTGTTGTATAGCCTTTATTGATTATTAGAGCCTCTAACCTACGTGGCATGGAGACCACCAAGTCTTTGCAACGCTTGCAGGGATTCTGGCCCTATACCTCCTGCACAACTTGTCGAAGGTATGGCTTAGATGTCGGGGATTTCTTGGCAAGGTAACGCTTAAAGTCCCCATCAGTTCCCATGCGATACTTTGCTTTTATTCAAAATGGGTAGCGGGTGTCTCACAGTCAGGCCCACTCGACTGTAGCTTTCTTACTTGTTTTTCTTGCTTAAACCACTCCTTGACCAGTTTGCCGGTGTCTTTAGGATCATTGCTCTGCTGAAAAGTCCACATTTCATCCTGAGAAGACTTCAGAATGACGTTTCTCAATATATTTTCATAGACTTGTTGGTCTATGATACCATCGATCATATTTATAGGTCACACACCACTGTATGAGAAACATCATGATTTTAAGGCCACCATGGTTAGCGGTGTTAAGGGTATAGTTTGGGTCGTTTTCAGTGTTTGATGGTCAACGGACATATTGTCACGTACCTTTCCACCAAATAACACCAGTTTAGACTCATTTGTCCAAAGGATATTACGCCATTTGGATAGTGACCAGTTTTGACAAGTTTTGAGATGTCTTTTACCAAGTAATGGCACCTTCCCTGGACTTCAGGTACTCAAATTTTTAAACACCAGTCTTCGGCTAATAGCCACATCACTGATTCTCCAACCCAGCTCTGATTTAATATCCTTAGAGGATGCAAAAGGATTAGTTTTGCTCAACTGCACTATGCATCGGTTCCCTAAAATTGTGGTTCTCCGTATCGCACCACGGTTACGAGCTTCGATTCATAATTTGGGTCATTGAAAAATCTTGGTAAAACAGTTTAAACGACATAGAACTTTTTATACGTTTTTCCCTCTTTCCTAAGCTCATGAAAGGACCTCCTCTCTCCCTTGGAGCAATAAAATTCATTAGACATTAAAATTATTTTTTTTTTTTGCATAGTTATAGTGCATTGTCATATAAATTGCAGTAATGAACTATATTAAACTCACTTTTTTAAAATTAAATACAATTTTGGCTCTTTTCGTGGAAGAAAACCAAAACTGATATTTCAAAATGCATCCAACATGTGGTGCGCATATGTAAAAAGATTAAAATAACAGAAAAAAAAAGTTTGCATAAAATTGAACTCTAAAATTCTAGAACAATTTTAGTCCTCACGTAAAGATAACATGTTTACCCATATAAACAATTATAACAATAGTTTGCCCTTGACCTAATGACTAACTGAAAGATTGAACTAACAATGCTTACCCTAAACGCTAGGACGATACAAATTTGCACACCTAAATCTCGGATACTATAAATAATAGAGCTATAAGTCGGGTTTTAGCTGCTTTGGTTAATAATCTGGTATAAAAACACTAAAATAAGACATATTTTTTGAATATCGTAACACTGTTGTTTTTGGTAAGTCTGATATCTCACAGTCGAGCAACCTCGACTTCAGCTTTCTTACTAGTTTTTTTATTATTTTGTGGAGGTGTTTGATAATTAAAGAAATACTTTTAGATGGGCAATAACGCCTACTTACTAGGGGTGTTATATACTTTGGCTGTTATTTTGCTTGAATATCTTGAATATATACCAAACATACAATTTGACATATTTTTTTAAAAGTATTTTTGTGGTATATTAGTTTTTCTTTTTGAAAATATTACAATATTTTGGTTTTATTCAACATGGGTAGCGTGTATCTCACACTCGACTGTAGCTTTCTTACTTGTTTAAAGTATTTTTGCGATGATGGCAAGGTTGGCGTAGCTAGATATTGATTACAAATAAAATATTTTGTTCTTGAATAATCTAATAAAACATGTAATAAAGCTGCAGTCGAGTGCCTAGACTCTGAGATACCCATAAAAATTTTCGACAACCAAAAATTGTATTTTTATACCCGCTACCCTTAGGGTAGAAGGGTATTATAACTTTCTGTCGGCAGGAAATTTATGTAACAGGTAGAAGGAGGCATCTGCGACCCTATAAAGAATATATATTTTTGATCAGCATCAATAGCCGAGACGATCTAGCCTTGTCCGTCTGTCCGTATGAACATGTGTTTACGCAGATCAAGTCTGTTTAAAATTTTTGCCCACTTCCCACTTAAAACAAGTAAGAAAGTTAGTGAGATATCCGCTACCCATTTTGAATAAAAGCAAAATATTGCGGTATTTTTAAAATACCAAAAATACTAGAAATATACCAAATGGTATATTTGTTATATCGGTATAGTACCACATTCAAAATATACTATAGGCGGCACAATATACCAGATTGACGGCCAAAGCAATTAAGGCCCCTAGTAAGTAGGCGTTTTTTTTCATGCAAAAGTATTTCTCTAATAACTTCCACAATTTTTATCATTCTGACTAGCAAATCTAAAGGGCTGGATTATGAAATTTATTTTCTAATATACCGTTAAGCCGTCCTACCAAAATTTGGTTTGTGGAAATGGGCAAACCATTGAAAGATAGCCACGGTCTCGTAGTGAAAAGGATAATGCAATTGTATAAGTCAAATAAATTAATCATATCAGCGATGCAAATAAAGGACGTATAAACGTTTAGCATAAAACTGTTAAAATCAATTTACACAAAGCTGGCTACAAATAGAAACTAGGTATATTGGTTAAGCGCAACAAACAGAACACTAAACATCTATTTGATAACCATTCATTTTAAGGCGTTTGAATTGATTCCGCTAACGGAAATTCCGCTCCCAAAACCAAAATTTTTGAAAATTTTTAGCAACTTTACCAACTATTTCGAACTTGGATCTCCATGGCTGCCATCTGGCAAATTAAATATCCCTAGCTTTTCATTAGATGTTTATCGTTTTACAACCCTTGGTTTTATTTTCTTATTATTGATTTATCAAATTAACTGATAACTTGAAATTCATAAAACATTGAAAAGTCTCGAAACACATGAAAAGTAACTCAAGAATTTTATAACCTATTTACCAATTTCTAGAAACTCTTTGTGATTGGAATATTCAATGCACTCAAGATGTAACCTGACAAAAGCATAAATTCCCTTAAATATTTTCACAAATTGCACAATAATTAAAATTTTTGTAATTAAACTTGTTCTACCTCAAAACAGTTTTATTTTTTAGTTGAATTAAGCTGAATTAGCTGTTACATACATTTCCTGCCGGCACAAAGTTATAATACCCTTGTACCCTATGGGTAGCGGGTATAAAAACTATGAAAATATACCACTATCATAGAAGTGTACCAATGAGTACAGAACGAAACACACACGGACGAGATGTCAACCAAGGTAATTAGTTTCTGTATTTACATTACAATTGTGTTTTTTTCAATTATTTAATAATTTACTTGGATCGAATTCTTCAAAATACAAATAAATTGTCATTGTTTACTCAACGCAATACTAAGAAAACAAATCATTTGCTGATAAACAAATTAGATGAAAATTTTAATATTCACAAAAATAATTAAAACGTTGTAACATATAGTAAAGAGATACTGATAGAACTAATCAGAAAAATTAAATTATTTAATGCAATTCCGGTCTCATATTTTGCAACTAAATAATAAGATAAAAACTATGGCTAATTCGATTTAAATTTAATTAAAATTGTCGCAAATAGCTTTATTAGAATTTGTTTTGACAGGAAAGATAAAAGGAAAATTTCAGAAAAATAAGGCACATATCTAAGAGAAACCATACGAAATTATCTGCCATATATTTGTAAACTATTTCAATGTTCTTACTTCATTACTGCATTCGGAGAGATCGTAATATATTAAATGTCTTACCGGAGAGTGGTTAAAGGAGGTGTTGCAACAGTGGTCAACCCCAAAACATAGCTGTTGTCCGGAATACTCCGTTTGGTTGTTGAAGTTGTGCCATAAGCGACTTTAATTATCACAGCCGCTACACTACGTTCCATATTGTCCAATTTGTCCAAATATGACTTCGATCCCACTCCGGGTGATGAATGAATGACATTTGATCCAATATTATTGGTAGTATTCATGCCATTATTAGAGAAAGTTGAACTAGTGTTTGTATTGTTAATAGGTGATGAAATTGCCATTAGCGATTCTTCCGAAGCTGTTTTGTGCTCTTCAACTAATATGCATTGCGTTGAGCATATTAAATAAAATGAAATTATTAAGACAAATTTCATATTGTATTTGATTCTTTCACAGTTTGCTCTACAGGATGGTGGCATTGCCAGGATATAATGGTTTTCAAGCCACGGAGTTGCCTTTTACTACAACTGCTAGTCTCGTTTTCTTCGCTCATCGTTTTTGCCAATTTGTTCAAAATATTGAAGACCAAACGCTATTGATGTAATCTAATCCAGCCATTTAATTTATAAATTATATTTCACTTTCGTGAATATACAACACTGAAAATATAAAAAGAATTAGATTTTTTTTTTAGAGATTTAATACGTTCCACAAACCATAAAATATTTATTATTGGGCTATCGATTTAATTAAAATTCATAAATCGAGAACACCCTAGGAATTTATGAATTCTGTAAAGCGTGCTATAATACTTTAAACGTGAGAAATATGTTAAAACTTTGGCTTCATTTTAATGCTCGATTTTTTCGACACATTTTTTCCGATACGATAGTTCTATCTTTGTGAAACCAACATAGTATACAAAGATTACAACAATGAATTTTAGTGATATAACTAAACTATTGCTTTCAATATATTTATATCACCTAGAATATGTTTAAATCGGTCGTTCCTTAACAAATTTTTTTCCCCAAGTTTTTTTTTGCATTTTCGGCAGCTGTTTTGCGTCCATACATTTTGCTTTGAATCTAGCAATACTAATCATGATCAAAGGTGAATGAAAATGTGAGGTCTCTGTGGAAATCGAGTATTTTGTCGAAAATGGGCCGTTAAAATATACGATGTATTTAAAACAATTTAAAACTTACTATATAAAATGTAAACAAACACAAGTACATTAGTACTGTTATCACGCCGTTGATACATATATTATGGGTTCACGTTCGAGAAGCAGCCTTCTGCCCGTTACGTAAAATAAATAGTAGATTTACAACAAAGTTGTAATAGATGTGCCAAATGCATTTCAGCATGTTTATTTTAGATTCCATAAAATTACACTGACATTTATTTTAATGATTATTATAAATCAATGTTATCTACATAATCTACGAAAAATTAAAAAAATTTCTATAAAGTTCAGCAATTCATACATACATACGTAGATTCTCATGGAAATTATTAATCTTCATGTGTTAAACGATTTTAAAAACAACAATAGAAGCAGAAAATACTATTTAAAATAAAGTATGCTACAGAATATATGTACATATGTATGTTATATTCACATACATACATATATAGGTTCACTTACTTGTCATTTTTACACTATATTGTAAGAATAATATATATCCAAACTTCCACTAATTGATAGGCAATCGATGCAAGATTCGTATAACATTGATTAATGTTCGTTTCATTTTATTATCGCATAAGTCTATAAATCTATTTGTAAAATAACATATATTTTTAGAGTTCAGTATTTTTGCATTCAAATGCGTATTCACATAATAACAGATTTGTGCGTACATATGTGGATACATATCTACCAACAAACAAGTTTAATTTCACATATATATGCATTTCCAAATAGTGGTCTTATGCACATAAATGCATGCATACACACACATATACATTATGTACATATCAATCTAAGGATGCATTGTTACAACATACACATACGCTAGAAAAGTATATGGGTGCTTGGCATCCTGTAATTATTATTCTCGCACTTTAATTTAATTCACAGGCAAAGACATGATTAATCGAATTTGAATTTGTTTCATCGGTAATGAAATTGGTAAAAACTTTGTTTTCTTAATTTTTTTCTTCTACACAAAATGGCGATGCTTATAAAGATGAACAAAAATAATCGACTTATCGATTGTAGTGTAAACAGTTTAGCCACGATATATTTTTCCATAATAAACTTTATCGATGTTTAAGCCAATCTAGTTCACATATTGTCAGCAGATTAATTATTACAGAATATTAACTTTATGTTGATATAATCTACACATACAATTGTTAAGATTTAACTTACCAGCTTTCTTGGGTTTCAGTTGCTTTGCATTTTTAGACAAATTTTTCTATTTATAACTTTTAAGGCGAGTATGTGCGCTCTTTTAGCAATAGTATTATTCTAAAATTATTTCCGACAATTGACAAATTATAAACTCTGCATTGCGTATAAGCGTGTTTAGTATATTTATTAATTAATTATGACGTGACGAATAAACATTTATGACCACACCACTGCAACATTTGTCTATTAAATAAATGCAATTTAAAAAATCATGAAATCACATTCATTGCCTATATCTTTTCCAACACAATCCCAAGCAAATATTGCAAATTGCTATATTTTTTGATTTTAAATTTCAAATGCAGCCTTGCCACTCCACAATTTTAACCAAAGCTGTCTCATGACAAATTGCAGCGTTTATTTTTAGTCTTTATGTTTGTGTTTGCTTTGCCGATATAAGTGCGGAATAATAGGTTTTATTTTCGTCTGTGAAACAGCTGATTTGATATTGCAGTATCGGAGTATTGAGATGCAAAATTTTTAGTGCGCTGGGAACTGCGGAGTAAAATGACTGCAGTTGTTGTTTTTTTTTTTTTTTGTAATGGAGTTGGGCGGATTGAGAACGCGATTTCGATCAATTTGGTGTGTTTCAGAATTCGACCTACTATTGTATGAGCTGTGTGTTACCTGTTACATACATTTCCTGCCGGCACAAAGTTATAATACCCTTCTACCTTATGGGTAGCGGGTATAACAAATTTGTATATATAATCTGTATTATATTACCACAAATTAATCCCATTAAAAAATCATATGTAAAATTTATATTATTAACGTTTTATGATTTTTACAAATAATAGTTTTAACTATACAAGTTTTCAGAAGCATATAAGACAAACAACTTTATTCTGTTCCAAATGCAGTTAATGTATTTTTCCCGAAAAGTACATTTTTTATTTATGTCGTTTTATATCTTCATACAATTAATAGTGTTAACAAAAACAATTTAAAAAGTAGATATAAATAGACGATTTTAATATACAAATTACGATATTATTGATTTCGAAATTCGAAGTTAGTAACAGCGAATAGCATACGTCATATATTCAGTTCAGTCACAGTTCGCATATGAAACGATGAGTATGGGCGCATTTGGTGACGCTGTACACACATGCTCGTCTATATTAGGATGTGTATGCATGTGAAGTTTTGCAACGCGTAGTTATATAACATCTTAGAAAATATAATATTTAAAATAGTAGTAAAAATTAAGCAGAACTTTTAAAAATTATAGTCGATAAAATCCCTTTTAATATTCACATTAAAAATGTAATGTATCTAATATATTTGTTGTTTTCGTAGTTTCTCATGAGACCTTCGACTAAACCTAGTGATGTACGCTGTGCGCTGCGTTTGAACTTTGAATCTCAAAATGATCCGAAGAGGCTCTGGGGTTCTAATAGCAGCGCTCAGCTTTTCTAGGGTCGCAATAATGCAGTTGCAAATGATACCTTTTGATTCAAGACTGAGTGTCTATGTATTATTGAGTTAGTGCCTTTATGCATTCTTTTCATAATAATTGAGGGATGAACGTATCCATAAAATTGAATTCTTCAAAAAATATCGAAATCGAGACATATGTAATCGAATATCTATTAGCAGTATCGAATTGAAACTGAGACCAAAAATAAGAACAAGAGTTAGAGCATACACAAAGAAAAATTAAAGATTTTATTCTAAAATCAAACTGTTGCACGCTAAAAAATCATTATAAATACTATTTTAATATGGATACATTTGATGTATCTGATAGGAGCAGGTAGGAATGTTCTATTTGTATATGTACTTTATATTAAAAAAATAATATTAATTTAGTTTTGTTTTGTACATAATTTGCATATGTATTGACATATACATATATATTATAAATAGTACATATGAGTTTAAAATGTATGAACTAATTGGCTAATCGCGATGTATATTGTAGTTGGTACTTTGGATCCATGTCTCGGCAAGAAGCAACTGAGGTGTTAATGAATGAACGAGAACGTGGAGTTTTTTGGTTCGTGACAGCAATTCAATAGAAGGCGATTATGTACTTTGCGTGAGGTAATCGTAAACAATACTTATTATACAGTAGTTAGGTATTTATTGTTACTAAGTGAGCAAATTGTTGATTTTGTTGTTTTCAATATACATTTAATTTAGAGAAGACACTAAAGTGAGCAACTACATCATTAACAAAGTGCAGCAACAAGACCAAATTGTTTTCCGCATCGGTGATCAATCATTTGAAAATCTACCAAAACTGCTTACATTTTACACACTACATTATCTGGACACCACACCATTAAGACGACCAGCTCTGAAAAAAATTGAAAAGGTTATTGCCAAGTTTGATTTCGTTGGCAGTGTATGTACAACAAAAATACCATCAGTATTTATAGAATTTGAGATATATTAGTAATTGTCATTTCCTTGTAAGGATCAAGATGATTTACCATTTCAAAGAGGCGAAGTGCTTACTATAATTCGAAAAGATGAGGATCAATGGTGGACTGCTCGCAGCTCTACAGGACAAATTGGACAAATACCGGTTCCCTACGTTCAAAAAGTATGTCGCCTATTTGCACAAATTTCTTAATTTTATGCCATATTCACTTTAAAAAAAACTAGTCATTATGCAATTTTCAGTGGAATTTATATTCTGTATTTTAGAAAACAGGTTTGCTACATTTTAAGCAACCGCGATACCCAATCGAATAACAGATTTCTCATTATGATGAAATGTTTAACAATAGTTTCATTGATTGAACCATTTCTATTGGAATAAATATTTTCTTTTATATTATAACTTTTAGTTCTATGATGACTCTATAGGTGAAGATAATGTGGATCAGCCGACAACATTAAACATCAGTTCATGTTTAGCACGTACCAATATTTCATATAGTGTTAACTGCGACCCACCTACCGTATCGACTGGTCAGTTTAGTACATTAAAACGGACAGACTTAAACGTAAGTAAATGAATATAACTTTGTCCAATGTTTTCCTTTGTATTATCTAATAAAAATGTTACTTTCAGCGAAAGCTCCCAGCCCGAGCTCGTGTTAAGCAATCAAGAGTGCCAAACGCGTATGATAAGACTGCGCTTAAATTGGAAATTGGTGATATCATTAAAGTCACTAAAACCAATATTAATGGTCAATGGGAAGGCGAGTTGAATGGACGCAAGGGTCATTTTCCATTTACACACGTTGAGTTTGTTGAGGATTGTGACTTAAGCAGTAATTGTACGAATATCCGATTTAATAGCGCTAACGATTGGGTTGAACAACACTAACAATATAATTATATATGTATTTAAGTTAAGGAAATGTATGAACGAATAACATTTAAGTGGGGCTTATCAACTGTTAAACTATGAAATATATTGATTGATCATAGATAATTGAAATTGAGACGTTATTCCAAGTTTTATATATAATCACATATATGAATAAGGTATAAAATAAATAAAATGGGCCCATCTCCGTTAATTTATAAATTAAATCTGCAATAAAATTCACACTTTCACATTGTTTTAAAGTAAGAGATAAAATCGTTAGCAATGTCCCTCAATATAAATGGAAATAAAATTAATTATTAGTAGAGAATAGGTATATGTACGACAAAAGAAACTCCCCGGACGAAAAGAGAACCTGATATCTTCTTTGATGGGTTCTCTTCCTTCTCACTTTAATTAACAAACTATTTGGATTTTTTATTTGTAATTTCCATTTTCTGGGTTTACAGTCTTCGTGACTACATATACAACTGCATACATGGCTTTTAGACTTCCTACTCGACTGTGGATACCCGCTACCCATTTTCAAGTGCTATAGTTACCATTTTATATACAAAA
This sequence comes from Drosophila sulfurigaster albostrigata, assembly GCF_023558435.1. Classification (NCBI taxonomy): domain Eukaryota; kingdom Metazoa; phylum Arthropoda; class Insecta; order Diptera; family Drosophilidae; genus Drosophila; species Drosophila sulfurigaster. Next base: position 743,535 of record NC_084884.1, read on the forward strand.
ATTCGTGACTCTTGCCGTAAAATTATGCTTGTTATTCGATTTTTATACCCGCTACCCATAAGGTATAAGGGTATTATAACTTTGTGCTGGCAGGAAATGTATGTAACAGGTAGAACGAGGCATCTCCGACCCTATAAAGTATATATATTCTTGATCAGCGTCAACAGCCGAGTGTCAATAGCCATGTTCGTCTGTGTGTCTGTCCGTCCATCCGTCCGTATGAAACACTGGATCTAAGAGACTAAGAGATAGAGCAATAATTTTTTCAAGAGCATTCAAATTTTTGCCTTGCTCGCTTCCGCCCCCGCAAATCAAAAATCGAATAACAAGCTTAATTTTAAAGCTAGAGAGCTAAAGCTAGAATTTTGGTATATATGATTCCTGAAAGTTTGGTTGCGATCAGACAAAAATTGTCGAAGTTATTAAAGAAATACTTTTGCATGGGCAAAAACGCCTACTTACTAGGGGTCTTAGTTGCTTTGGCTGGCAATCTGGTATACTGTGCCGTCTATGGTATATTTTGAGTGCGGTACTATATCGATATACCAAATATACCATTTGGTATATATTTAGTATTTTTGCACTATATTCGGTATATTTTGAGAAAAATATCGCAAAATATATTTTTTATTCAAAATGGGTAGTGGGTATCTCACACTCGAGTACACTCGACTGTAGCTTTCTTACTTGTTTTTATTTGCGGGGATTTTTTTATTTTATTGGGCGTGGCAAAATTTGAAAAAACTTGATCTCCGTGCAAACATAACAAATGCTGTTTCATACGGACAGACAGACAGACGGACTTGGCTAGATCGACTCGGCTGTTGACGCTGATCAAAAATGTATACACTTTATAGGGTCGGAGATGCCTCCTTCTATCTGTTACAAACATTTCCTGCCGGCACAAAGTTATAATACCCTTCTACCCTATATGGGTAGCTGGTATAAAAATGTCGAAAATTATAGCTTTTATAGACTCTGAGATCTATGTAGGTGTTTGTACGGATAGACAGACGTCTCAGCTATTGACGGTGATCAAGAAAATATGTATATACTTAATAAATATAGAATATATGTATATACATACATAGTAACATAACATACTCAGTAGAAACGTACTATTAGGCATATTATGTTTACCTAACATATCTGGTCAAAGCTCCCAACAAACAAGTCACATACATATTCCAGACTACAAAGTAAGTTGCATAAACAAAGCAAGTCGCATAATGCTTATAAAGCATATTCAGCATGTGCTGCCAAATCGCACATAGCTTAACCACGAATTGTACACGCGAGTTATATATGTTTGACATATATATACATGAGTTGTATTTTCAATAAATAAGAATTTACACAGTGCTGTAGTGGTTTATTCAGAGAATTGATACAAACTGAAGTTAAGCTGTGCAAGAAGTGCTATTTTATACTTGGATGTTGGCGGCAGCCAAACCGTCTGAGTTGTTTAAAATTACGTTAGCATATTCTGACTTTGGAGTTGTGGTTAGTGTTTATATTGGGACTTTCAGTTTCAAGAGATTGCAAGCTTGGTTGTTTATGTTTACGTTAAAGAAGCTAGCAGTCCCAGTTTGGGTTATTAGTTTATAGTGGAAGCTTGAATGTTTATGTTTACATAATTGAAGATCGCAATCCCGATCTAATGGAATGCTTTGTATGTGTTAGTGTTGGGTAAGTGGTAAGTGGTGACAAATGAGATGGGGAAGTGGTAAGTGGTGACAAATGTATAACTCCTCCATCGCCAGAATTTGAATTCTCCTGAATTCTTTTAAAATTAACATGAATATTATTAGGTCTTAATTTTATACACAAGTAAAATATTAATATTAATATAATAATTGCAAATGTAATTGAAATGCCATAACTTATTTTTTATGAAATTTTAACTCTGTGATTTCTTTTAAGTTTTCAAAGTTCTGTATTGAGAAGTGTTCAAAGTTTATTGTGTTTTTATAAGATTGGTTCAATAAGTTTGTTGGGTAAAAAATCTATCATAAAATTCTATTTGTTCATTTGCAAAGCTTTCAGATAATATTTGAATTTTACAGTTAACAAATTGTATTAAGTAGTTTCCATTTAATGTAATATTTCTTTGATCGCAATTTTGTTTTAATTTTTCGTTTTACTGTTTCTTACAATTATTGTTTCATCATCTATTTGTTCTATACTGGATTTATTGTTGAATTTGAATTTACAATTGTTGTTTATTGTGCAGCTTTTACTTAATGTTAGTTCCTTTAAAATTACATTTTCTTTATAATCGTTTATTTTATTACAAATTTGAGTAATTAGTAAATTTTCTTGATCAATTTGAATATTGTTGCTGTTAGGTATTGCAGTTATGAGTTTAATGTCTGTTTTACAAAGTTTTTGGGTAGCTTGATTGCCATGACAATAGCGTTGTTTTTGTATTTTAATATGCCCATTCTGATTAATTTAATTTTGTAAAAATCTATTTTAAATTTATTTATTTCGTCTTTTGATAATATTTCTGGTAAAAATATATTGTTTTTGCTGATGCAATGGTTTCTTGAATATAATTTAATTTTTCTTCAATATTTTTAAAGTTCTCATTTGATCATTGAATAATATTTTTTTATTGTTTCTTTTGTTTGGTTATTCATTTTGGCTGAAAGAAGTTCTATCATATTTCTGTCTTGATGGATTATGCCTGCTAGTGTGTTAATAGTATTATTAAAATGGTTGTTAATGTGAATTTGTTGGTTTAAGTTAGTGATTGCATTGTGATTATTTTGATCTATTATATTTAAGTGTTCTATAATTTCTTCCCTGTCCTCATTGTTCATAATGCCAAATAGCCATTTATGTACGGTGCCTATTCCATTAAAAATACCTCTTTCTGTTCGTGTTGATGGAGTGATAGAACTTACTTTTGCCCTTAGTAATTCTATTTCATCAATTAATGTTTCCTTATTTGCTATTTCGATATTCTTTATATTGTCATATATTTTATTGATTATTATAGTGATTTGATTAATGTCAATAATGTGCAAAATTATAATAGTTTCATTTACAATTTCTGTAGAATACATATGTATAGGGACATATCCTGCCTCCTCTTGAATTGGGACCACATGCAGTCTAGCATGTGTCATTGATAAAATCATTAAAGTGATTAATAAAATATTCTGAAAGTGCGAGTAAAAGAAAAAAAAAAATGTATATATATATATGTATTTATTACTAAAACTGTTAATGTATATGTGCATGTATTTTAATTTTGTTCCATTTTTAATGGTCTTTTGATATTACATGGATGAATATCTTCTAGTTTGGCGTATCTAAAATACGGCTCATCTTTATGTCTTAATCTTTTGTAATTTTTAATTGGTCCTTCCTCTCTTTTTTCTTCATACTGTTCTCTTTCTTCATTTAGTTTTGTTATGATTTTTTCTTTGTTAGCGCTTATTATTTCTTTAAGGTCTTGTGAGTTCTTTGTATTTTTAGCTTCGTTTGGGGAGCATTTTATAGTTGTGTGATACCTATTATTGTAAGTGTTAACAGCAATTTGAATTTTTGATTCTATCGAGATGTCTTCATCTATGCTATTGACAATTTCTATTAACGTGGAGTGAAGTCTTTCAATGTCTGCGTTACCTGTGTGCGAGTTTGGTTTTGTTAAATGTAACTCGACTTTATCTTTATTTAAGAAACTTTGAATCTGTTCTGATCTAAATTCATTATCCATAATAATTTTGTTGGGTTTGCCAAATTTTGTGAATTGCTCTATTATAATTTGCAATTTTGCCCTCCAATTCCTATCTTTTATATTGTATGCAGCTACGAATTTTGTAAGTTTATCTATGATTGTAACAAATGATCGGTGTTTGATATGGAAAATGTCTATATGAATTATTTCATTTTTCTCTTGAGGAGTTTCTGTGATATTGAATTTTGCTTTGATCGGTTTCCTGTCATACTTAATTTCTCTACATTTTGTGCAGTTGGATATAACTAAGTTAATGTGCTCTCTAAGTTTTGGATAATAAATTTTGTCTTTCAAACTATAAAATGTCTCGTTCATGCCACTATGTAGGGATTCTTTTGTGTGATATAAAGCTATTTGTTTGTGGAGTTCCTGTTCGTCATTTATGTCTACTGCTCGTTTTGTACATTTTAAGAATTTTATATTTTTCGTGTCTTTAAAACTGTCTATTATAATACATTGTACTTTATAGTAAATGGAATCTGGTACTTCTGAATATATGCCAATAGTTCCCTATTAATATTGTTTAAGAGTTTCTGTTCTATTTCTAAATTGTCGTCTGCTGGATTAATTTCAATAATTTTTCTGCCTTTATTTTTAATTATACTGTCTGTTGCTAAATATGTGATAATGATTTGAGTTTTGAATTTATTAACTATATCATCTGTTATATAAAAATCTATTAGTTCGTTCTCGTTTGCTGAGTGAATTGTGTCTGTCAATGCTAAATTTGATTCATTAATATTTTCTTTGTCTATAAGCGGGGCTGTTTCCTGCCTACTGAGGAAATCCGCTACTTTGTTATTTTTCCTTTTAAATATTTGATATCACAATCAAATTCTTGTAGTTTCAATATCCACCTTTGATGTTTGTCCTTGAGGTCTTTCCCTTTGTATTTTTATTTAGATACATAATTGGTTGGTGATCAGTTATAATTGTAAATTGTGTGCCATATAGGTAATGCCTAAAGTAGTCTACGGCATACACAATTGCCAGAAATTCTTTATCTGTCGCGCTGTATTGCTTTTCGTGTTTGTTTAGGGTCCTAGATACGAATGCTATTGGCTGAGTTTGCTGTGATAACACTGCTCCTATTGCAAAATCACTCGCATCTGTCGTTAATGTAAAAGGTTTATCGAATTCTGGGAATTTCAAAATTGGATGTGAGCTTATAAGTTCTTTTAAATTTTCAAAAGAATCTATAAATTCTGGGTCATTTTTATTAATATTATTTCCTTTTTGTAAATATTTGATCATAGGGTATGCAATTTTTGAGTAATCTTTTATGAACTTTCTATAAAACCAGTCATGCCTAAAAACCTTTTAGTTGTTTTTCTGTTTTGGGATTGGAATAGCTAAAATATCTTGTATCTTTTTGGATTTGGTCGAATTCCGTCTTTACTGAGTACATGTCCTAAAAATTCTGTATCTTGTTTCATAAATGAACATTTATTTACTTGTATTTTTAATCTGTGTTCTTGGAGTTTTTTAAAAATTTTTTCTAAAGCATGTTTGTGTTCTTCGAGCGTTGTTGAGAATATTAAAATGTCGTCTAAGTATACTACACATATTTTGTTTATGTAATCTCTTAAAACATCATTCATTAATCTTTGAAAAGTTGCTGGTGCGTTTTTAGTCCGAATGGCATTCTAACGTATTCATAAAGTCCTAATGGTGAAACAAATGCTGTCTTCTCTATGTCTTCTTCAGCCATCAAGATTTGATGATAACCTTTTGCTAAGTCCAATGTACTGAAATATTGAGCCCTACCAAGTTTGTCTAATATTGAGTCCATGAGAGGTAACGGATATTTGTCTGGTATTGTTACATGATTTAATCGACGATAGTCTACACATAATCTATATTTTTGTACTCATGAATTATCTATTTTCTTTGGCACCATGCATATAGGTGAGCTGTATTTACTTCTGCTTTTTCTTATTATGCCGTTTCTTTCCATTTCTAAAATTTGTTTTCGAATTTCTTCTTCATATTTTGGAGAACACCTGTAAATTTTCGAATTGATCGGTTGGTCCGTTATTGTTCTTATATTGTGTACCACTGTATTTGTATTTGTCAATTGGTCGCCTTCTTTATAGTATAACTTGTTAAATCTTTTGTTTAGATTGGTAATAATTTCCTTTTCTTCAAAATTTAAATCTGTTAAATTAAAGCTTTCAATTTCACTTACTTCCAAAACACAAGCCTCTTCAGGATACTTGGAATGGAATGGAATTTCAGCATCATTTATCAGTTTAATTGTTTTCTTCTTGAAATCAATAAATTGAACGTTTCTTTTGGATGAAGTCCATACCCAATAGAAAATCATATAATTTATCCAGGGTAAAGCCACCCATCTTGAACGAACTTGTGGAGAATATTGAAATTCTCTGGTGCTTCTGTCATAACTAAGTAATTATTAGTTTCAAACTTTGCATTAATTGTATGAATTGTTTTTGAATATTTTTCAATTATTTTGTAAAAATTTTCCTGCACTCTATTTGTGTTTAATATACTAATTGTGGATCCAGTATCTAACAAAAAAGTAAATTTACAATCTTCAATTGTTCCTTCTATTAAAATTTTTCTTTCATCCGAGGCTACTGGGTAAAAAAATCTTTAGGGATTTCACTTGTTGTACTTTTATTATCATCATCAATTATATTATCAACACTCATTGCCTCTGGGGGATTCTGTTTAACATTTTGACTTTCATTTTTATTGTAATTATTATTTGGATATTGATGTGGATTATTGTTAGTATTCTGATTTTGTTGATTATTGTTATAGTTATGATTGTATTGTGGATTAGTATTGTTATTCCTATTTTGTTGTTGATTGTTATATTGTCTCCTAGTATTTTGACTTTTTGGAAAATTGCCATTATTATTGTTGTTTTTATTATTATTATTGTTGTTATTATTATTATTATTATTGTTATTATTATTATTTCTTTGATCAATATTGTTACCTGAGTCATTCTCGGTATTTTTACGAATTAACAATCTTTGATTTAAATTTCCAAAATTTAGACCGATATATTTAGCAATTTCATTTCTAACCATTTGCACTGTTGTTAATGGCATTAGCGAGACTACCATGGAGCCTGCAGCTAATTCTTTTATTCGTTGAATCAATAGTGAACTTAATATATTTACTAAGCTTTCATTATTTTCAAATACAGCAAAGTCTGTTATTTCTTCCACTATGTACCTTACCTTAATATCTAAATCTTTAATAGATGTCACTCTGAGATTGTTGATCTTCCTAGTCAAACCCATTTGGTCCATTCTTGGCCGGTAATGATGTCGCAATTTCTCCTTACATTCCTCCCACGTTGTCGGTGTGTTGATGGTGAGAACTGTTCTTGCCTGTCCTTGAATCTTCGTGTTGAATATAACGCTGAAAACCTGATCCGCATCATCTGCATATTCCTGCATAATCTGGTCCACTGAAGCAATGAATCCATGGAGAGTACCATCTTGTCCAGTAAATGTTGGAAGATATCGAGTTTCCTTTTCAATCTGGTTTCTAGCTCTTGTTCTTGAGTTCACATTTGGTAGTTGCATTTGTTGAACAACAATTTGAGTGAGAGCCTGAATGCAATTCTGCATTTCGTTTATATTTTCGTTTGCCATTTTAAAGTTTGTATTTTTTTTTTTAGATTTATCTTTGATTGTTAAATTGCCACTGGATTGTTTAGTTTTTAGTTTAGTTGCACAATTATGACTTTGTCCCTTTTTATGCCACTATTGTTTTACACTTTTTCACTTTTGGTGATAATTGTTATGCCTTTTCGGCTAAGTTCAAATATCACTTCTTAGTGTGTGTTTTGTTTTAACTTTTTCACTTTCGATAACACTTGTTATGCCTTTTCAGCTAGTTCAAATGTTACTTCTTAGTGTGTTATTAATTTATCCGTCCGTTCAGACCGGCTGCGCCAGTTATATATGTTTGACATATATATACATGAGTTGTATTTTCAATAAATAAGAATTTACACAGTGCTGTAGTGGTTTATTCAGAGAATTGATACAAACTGAAGTTAAGCTGTGCAAGAAGTGCTATTTTATACTTGGATGTTGGCGGCAGCCAAACCGTCTGAGTTGTTTAAAATTACGTTAGCATATTCTGACTTTGGAGTTGTGGTTAGTGTTTATATTGGGACTTTCAGTTTCAAGAGATTGCAAGCTTGGTTGTTTATGTTTACGTTAAAGAAGCTAGCAGTCCCAGTTTGGGTTATTAGTTTATAGTGGAAGCTTGAATGTTTATGTTTACATAATTGAAGATCGCAATCCCGATCTAATGGAATGCTTTGTATGTGTTAGTGTTGGGTAAGTGGTAAGTGGTGACAAATGAGATGGGGAAGTGGTAAGTGGTGACAAATGTATAACTCGCGCGAATATGAGCCGCATACATGACAACAAGACAGCAAGAGCCATAAGCCCTTACTCCCGAAAACTGTACGATTAATTGTTAGCCCGTTCAGTAAAAGAAAAATAATCTAAACAATAAAAGAACTTAACTGAACTTTACCTGTGAAAAATTATTTAACTTAATTTTCAGTGTTGACCTTAGGTTTATTGTCCGGTCGTTTAATCGACTCAACTTAACGGAAAATTATAATTACGTAAGTATATACCTTGTTGGTAATCTCAAATTAGATTAGAATCTTTTACAGCGAATTGTTCAACTCTATACAAACGTATTCTTTTCGAGCGAAATCAAATCTTCATTTGTCCCTAAGATGTCAGCAATACCTAAGGCTGATGTCAGAGTGCGCGCGAGAAGCGAAGCGATGAGCAAAGCGAGAAGATGTCAGAGTGAGAGCGTTGCGAGAGCGAGCTACATTGTTCTATTTTTCAGTTATTAATATGATGGTGATATATTCGGACGAAGATTGTTTTGCTTCAAGTGCAACATTTAACTTTGTTTAAAAAAATGGCATCCACCCGCTTAGCTGCAGTAGAAACGAAAAAGGAGAGCTCAAAAATTTATATACTGACTTGAGAAACCACCCAGAAAAGTTTTTAACTCTTCAAGGATGTCTATTTCGATTTTTGAATATATATTAAATAAAATTAGTAGTCGGATTGAGAAGCGTTTGCCAAATTTTAAAATAAGCGGTAATTAAATCACAGAATGCAACAAAACAATCGTACGCTCTGAGAGAGTTGAAGCGATAAAGCAGGTTGCAAACTGCTCTCTCGCTTTCTCGCCTGAACTCCCAACTCGCTTCGCTCTCACTCTGACATCTTTCGAGCGATTGCATATGTAAAAGGTTGCAGTGGTTTATCGCGCGTTCTCGCCCAATATTATCGCATCGCTTCTCGCGCGCACTCTGACATCAGCCTAACACTTGCAAGCGTCTTTAAAGCAGGCCATCCACAGGCGATCATGTTGGCGAATATGTTGTGCTCGACGAAATTTTTCTCGTGGATGGTAGCGTTCGTCGTCAAATTTCGTGTTCGCCAAAATGTTCGCATGGGATTAAAATTATTCTATTTTGTCTGTGTTTGCACCAACATGCTCGCCAATGGATGGCAACGTTGGCACGAACAACATTTACTAGAGAGAATACGTGTTTGCGAAGCGCAAAATGAGCAAAAATGTATGTAGGAATTCATTTTTGTCTGCAAAATCAATTATTATATTATTATATTTCAATTATTATGCGCTCAAGGCTCTGGGGAGAAATTCCTGTTAAGAATTTCACGTCTTCATAACTTTGGCCACTACTAAATTTAACAGTTTTTCATATAATAGAACTGTCCATTGGAAGAAAGTTTTTTTTCTTTTTTCTAAGAAAATATGTATTGCTATCAGTTCAATTACACTGCCGCTGACGTTATCCGTTGACATGTTGACTGCTTGAAAAATCGCCGACAAATGATATTCGCGGGCATGTTGGCACTAGTTGGTGGGCAAATGAAATTCAAGTTGGCGAGCATTTTCGCCAACATTTAAACAAATAAATGATAAATGAAATTATCAACGTTGTAATCCAAAAGGTAAACGGCAAAAATTATTAAGGAATAACTGCCTGAAGACATATTGTCGATGCCAGATGATGACAGGTGTGACCACTCAAAACAGCTGACAGTGTGGTCGCGATCGATTGATATCGATAGTGCCAAAGTTAGTATACTGTGCGTGTGACCTTGTCAGTTTACAAATCTTGTAAAGTTTACAAATCTACAATAATTCTAAAGTTAAAGTGTTATTATTATTCTGAAGACGCCCCTACACACATATATCTAAAAGTCAATTGCTTTAGTCCAATTTTAATTGTGCGAATATTTTTCAGAATTTGAAGAATGAAAACGACAAACCATTAATAATTTCATTGCTGAAAGTAGCATACCAAAATTCATGAAAATTTCAAAAATTGCATAGTCAGCACGGCGAGAACTTTTCTTGCTTTAAAAGTCAGCCATGCACTTCGTCAAGGATCGAAGGATCAGTAAAATTTAATTTACGCCGAGAGTGGCTGCTTGTATCATAACCGTTAAGACTACCCCTAATATATATAAATCTCTTTCCGCCTGGTTCAATGGATACAAATCTTTTCCCAAGGGTCCATGAATATGAGTGGCGTCAGACCTATACCCAATATTTCGACGTTGGCGTACTAACTATCATCTAGTCGCCCAGCGATGCCGAGCATGGGCTTGATGACGTGCGGACAAACAAAATTAATTTTTAAAACAATATGCATTAATCAGAAACCTCGAAGATTTGTTAATACTTTGGATAACTATTAAAACCAGCAACAGAGTCTATTGGTTATCAAAGACCCAAGCGATCTAAGCCATGCTCTGCGTTTATCATATGCAGTTTGTTACAATACCAGAAGCACCGAAACTTTTTTCTCCTAGGTCTAAGCAAATACCATCTTCACTGCCACCTAGACAGGTGCAAGCCCAACCATCGAATTATCAATTGCCCAACACTGACCACAAATTTCATACATCCTTATACTATATATCCATTAATCGACAAAATTAGGGACCTCAACCACAGACATCATAGCCGAACTCTGCTTTTCATCTGAGCCTTTACATACCTTTCCCTCAAAGACAAAATGACCCACCAATACAATAGGGAGCCATCTACAGACCAAGATTCGCTTCACCAGTGGTAATGGAAGTTTTTGATCCAGGCACGTAAATTATATATAGATATAGATAACACTAAAATTTTTCCGAATTCTTAAGCCCAGATACTGACCTTCTGCTTCAGATGGTACTCTGTATTTAGGTAATTTTTCTATAATTAATATCATTTCTAACATGCTTTCTGATCGTGATTACTTTATAGCTCTTTGGGATTTTAGTATTGCTGATATCTCATGGCATTCCGCCAAGAATTTTAATGGACTGTGTCCCTCTACATCCGACGTTTTTATTGCTATTTTTTCGGTGTATCATTGTCTCAGATTAATTATATTCTAAAATATTTAAAAAGATCTCTAGACCTTTTTTGTTTTAGACCCAGATTCCTGTACTTTATCAAGAAACTGTCCTTACCATCTCACCTTAGGGATTTTGCTTGAGCTGACATAAAACGCCTTAGAGTCTAGTTAAACGTTCTCGTTGATTTTGGAAAACCAATTTATATCTCAAACTGGATATAGCGGTTGAATTATTTTTATATTACTTTGAACTTGCTATTGTGTGTTCCATCAAGAATTCTACAGGTCTGATAAGACCTTATGGTTTACTAAGAAATTATCGAACTTAAAAATCGTAAGTCGAGAAAAACTCAAGGAAACTGGCTCTTCCCTTAATTTTCTGTTGCTCAAGCAACTTTCCGCACTAATAACAATGTGTGATATAATGATTATTTGAGAAGGTGCAGAATAAGATTTCAGAGTGATTCAAAACGATTTTATGACTTCGTTAACTCGAAGCGTATAGCCGACAATATCTAATGGTTTTGGCATTTCAGATTTATTTGCTGACTTTTTCCCAACGACATATTCCGTTTTTATCCCCATCAGGTAAATTCATCTAATTTTCTTTTTGGTCCTTTAATTACCGAAAGCTCTATTTTAACTTAACTATTGGCTATAAAATCTGTTTTTCCGGCAGGCCCCGATGGAGTGCCTAGTTATGTGCTAAGGTGATGCGGTGGTAGTATCTGTAAACCGCTTCTTATATTGTTTAAATTATTCGATAATTAATAAATATTATACCTATCCTTAAGAAAGGGAATAAATCCCATGCTCAAAATTATCTAATTTTTCTCATAGCCTAATTGAGTGGATCTTCTCATATTTTTTCAATAGAATCCAGAATGTATATTATAATGGCTTCGTATCTAAATCTATCCAAATTACTTCTGGTGTGACCCAGGGTAATCATTTGGGTCCTCTATTTCTCACTTTGTTCAAAAATGATCTTCCTTCTGTTATTGAGCATTCCCGTGAACTTATGTACGCTGATGACGTTAAACTTTGCCTGACATTTGCAATGTGATCTTGATCGTTTAGAATATTGTTGAGAGTAAATATGTTACATCTCAATTGCAATAAATATAAGCTTATGACCTTCCTACATATGTTTTATATGATTTGCCTCTAGAGCAAATTGATGGTGTGAATGATTTAAGGGTTCTGCTTGATGCAAAACTAAAATTTGATAAACATATTCTGTCTGCTGTAAATAGGGCCATGGGTGTGTTGGGATTTACAAAACGCTGGTCGAAAGAGATCAACGATCCCTTCATTACTAAAACTTCCTTCTCTTTCTGAGCGTAGAACTATGCAAAGTGCTGTTTTTATACAGAGACTAATTAATGGTGAAATAGACTATTTGGAGCTGTTAAGTCAAATTAGTTTTGCAGTTCCGGTCAGGATCACTAGGAATTTTCTTCCTCTTCTCATTTCACGTAGAACTATTAACTTTGCTTGCCATAATCCCTTTCGTATTCTGTGTGTGAATTATAATAATCTCAAAAACGTAGTTTTCTATATTAAATCTATTCCTCTGCTTAAAACCTTATTATTAGCATATTTATCGAGTATTTAATTGATTTTTTTTATCTTCTTATACATATATCCTAACATATTTTTAATTTAATTTAATTAGCTGTCCAGCGTCTTTTAATATATATTCGCGGTTTTCGATTAATGCATGCTGTTCACAAATTTATTTATTTGTCTGCGCGTCAACAAGCCTGTGCTTGGTATCGCTGGGCCACTTGATGGTACTGCCGTTAGTACGTCAACGTCCAAATAACATATATAGGTTCTGCTTATAAAGTGCTAGATATGATCAATTGAAACCATCTTAATATGAAATGCACCGAGTACAATGAACGTACTCGAACGACCTGAAGAAGGTTATTCCTTTATCCAAAAGGTCTTTATGGCGAGCATTCTGCTTAGGTCTGAATACCCTAAAAGTCACCTTCAGGCTGAGAAAGATACTGTTCAAGTAGGCTTCTAGTCCTAGTCTGCTTAAGACAAGCGAGGCAGCGTGGACCGAGAGCAGAGCTGAAACTCTTGAGGCGCTGCTCAAATCTCATTTCGCGGGATATTGATGAGAATGATGACTAGCAGCGGTTTCCACGTCTTCCAGTTATGACACCATTCTTTAAGACGTTCAGTTTGGTGATGGTTTTTTCTAAAGTAGGCATTGAGATGTCTAGCGTGTTTTCCATGCTGACAATGACCGGTTTGCCATGAGGCAACTGCCACCGCTCTGTCGAAGCCGGGGAGTTTCTGCAATCGTTACTATCGGATTCTGTTTTCGTTTATTCGTCATCGGTAGTAGATGGAGATTTGTTTTTTCTTGGGAATTAAAGTTCATTTTTTATAATTGAAAACAACACGTTACAACGCAGGGTGTGTGAAATGATCTTCTCTGATATACATACATATACATAACTATACCATAAAATACTATATTCCAAAATATATATTGTTTTGTTTATCTGAATTAGTGTCAAATTTTTCAGCATTACCCTGATATGTACTGTGATAAAAATGTTTTAAATTCGTAGCCAAGGAAAATAGTTGCAGCACGTCAGTGCTGATCTGTTGTCAAACTGTGAATGTTCTTTTATTCAAATAATTTGGTTGGCTTAGCCTAAGTACATAATAGTGAAATGCCACTGCGTAGAAGAGCAGCTACATATATATATCTTATATACTATGTTCTGGAGAGAGAGTTTTATGGGCATATACATATATATATTGTAAGTGGTCAGCATGGGGATGCTGACATAGCTTGAATGCTGTCTTAGAGTGCAGCAGAAGTAGGTGATCGTATTTCGCGTCCACTTGAGTTTGTTTGTTTATTTATGCAATACAACTCAGTGTTGCTGCTTAGCTATTGGTACAGTGTACCCTCGATATATGCACATACTACAGTACGCACGCCATTACCTTGCTCTCTATAGTCGCTTTTCATCTCCTAACTCTAAAATTGTGCTTGTTTTAATGGCAAAGTTGTGCGAGAAAGTATCTTTGACACAACAGTCGGCCTAATATGGTCGTTCGTAGTACTGAATTTCATCATCTAGATATACACAAGGCATCTAGGCTGTATTATGATCGTCTGGCTCGAAATAAGATGGATTATGTTGTAATTGATTGAAAGCATGCATCTAGCATTCTTGACATACAATCGTGTCGTGGTCTAACCATCGACTTTGATTACTATATTGTTGCATCTAAGGATCGCACACGGCTAAGTGTGTTGAAGAATTCACGTCGATGTATGCTGAGAAAGCTGGAAATCATAAAACTGCAATCACAACAGCCAAAGAGTACACCCACTAAACTCTCGGGCTCCCTTAGAGCTTCTGCTGAAGAAATGATTGTATTTCACCCGTAAGGAATTCATGGTTTGATCAGGAGTACCGTAAAGCTCTTCCAAGCTGGTGCTACACGAGCTACTGTTAAAGTTTACAAGGCAAGGAAGAAAGAAGAAAAACGTCTCTATAGACGCAAGAATCGAGAGCAAGAAAGGCGGGAGTGTGAAAGCGTGGAAAACAGCAGATGCAGGATTGGCGCTCGCAACTTCTAAGCGTTAAGCGTCTGACCCTACGTTTTAAAACTAGTACAGATGCATGAAGAGTGATGACGGAAACCTGGTCAAAGAGCAGAAATTGCATTTGAGTGCAGAGACTTAAAACAATAAAGAAAGTGGTGCGGATGACCTATCGGATTAATTGTTCAGGGCTGGCTGCGATGAGTTGTTAGGGAGCATGCACCAAGGGCGATGCAACTGTGTGTACTAATTATCATGGCTTAAGCCTGACTCCTGTCGCATATAAGGTTATTACGAGCGTATTAGGGGATAGACTGAAACCACACGCTGAGGCACTTTTGATATACAACTTGCCATTATACGTTCTAGTTCCCCATACTTAAAAACACGTGAAACTTTAAAAATTCTAAAAATTTTAGAGAACTGTAAGGACTATATGAATGAAATTTGGTCAGTAGGTAGATATTTTCATTGCGAAACTTTTGATATACAACTTGCCATTATACGCGCAAATCTCTAGTTTTCCATACCTGAAGAACACGTGGAAATTTGAAAATTCCAAAAACATTTTTTCGATTACCGATTACATCGCATTCTTGTATACTTTTCAGTATGCAGAGCATAATGAATGTGAAGGTGGTGTCAAATAAATAAATAAAAACACTGTTTTTTATATAAAACTTCATTTTTAATGCACTTTATTGTCGCACTTGAAAATATACTTGTCATGCGGTTTAAAAAGTTGAACAGCGCAGGATGCTCAGAGCCTTGTTCTGATCAGGGATATGAGGGACGTTGGGAACGCCCCTCGTGCAAATTTGAGTCATTTCGATGGTGGAAAGGCGAGCGAGAGTGGTTACGTGATCATGCCTGGATAGGGGTCCGAGCTGGGTCCGCCTGTTCGTTGCGTCCTCGATCAGCACTGAGGCAAGTGCTGCGTGCATCTTTGAAATGCGATGGTCCTTATGACACACCCTGCAACTTCCTGGGCTGTAGCAGGATTGCTCAGAGTGCTGGTGGGCTAGACAATTGGAGCAGTACTTATCAAGCTGACAGCTGAGAAATCGCTGGCACTTCCTCAGCGGGTGGATCCCTCGGCACATGCTATGTTGGGCTGCGGCTGCGTTGGATGGCATACTATATAGAAGGAAAATAACGGAAACCAAACAATGATTATTATAGTAGCCTCTTTGTAATTACCAATGAACATGGATGTTAGTACAATAAAACAAAACGAAATAGAAACTTATTCGTTTATCAGTCTTTCTGACGGAGAGGGGTCAGTTTTGCGGTCCTCCATTGGGAGTAGAATCAGCTTGGCGACGTTTCGGCGGATAGTACCCCGCGCCGTGAGCACATCTGCGACCTCGACTTTTGTCTCGGTTCTTGGGCACGTCGTTTAGGGATAGTTATTTTGTCCGTTAATGCAGCTGCTTCAGGTACTCATCCTTCCAACAGAAACAGAATTGTTGGTGAAGAGTCTTTAGTCGCTGCCATCGATATAGGATGGAGGTGGCCGGTTGGTTAATTTTCAGTTCCAGCACCGAAATAAGCGGCCACCTATTAGAAAATGGCTAGTAGGTACGTAGGGTCTTCGGACATCTGGGAGATGTCAGGCTTCAATCTTGCAGAGTAGAGTGGATAATTCTTCGAACGTATATTTGTTCGTGAAGGTCGCCTTGTAAAAGAGTACTCTTTACGCCGGATGACTTTCATTGCAGCAGCTAGACACCCTCAGACGCCCATATAATCCCGTTGCCATCAAGGAATGGATTCAAGTTTCGGATGGATCTTGAAGGAGAAGCCTGTTGTTTTACTGCAAATAGTGGTATTCCTTCGGAAAGGTTTGGCGTTGAGATATGATGATCAATCGCTCTTGGTGACAATTCATCAGCGTGGACCACGGTAGAGCATAGTATTAATAAAACGGAAAATGTAGGCGACAGTGCGAAGTGCTCTAGTAAAGTCAGAGAACCTGCTCAGGAAATAAAGTAGGATGTAACTTGGCGATGTTACACATCTAATGCGCTGCTCCAGCAGAGTCTCTGGAATAGGACTTGAAGAGGGTGGCCATTTATCATGTTGGAGGTTGGTCCATGCCACCACAAAGGGTTATGAATAAGCTCTTAAGCAGGACACCTCGGCTTGAGAGATCCACAGGATTGTGCTCGGATCGCACATCCGACCAACTTTTGGAGAGGACTATTTTTGTCACTCGATTGGCCACAACAGCTGTTCACTTGCACGGCGGCTTGTTCAGCCAAGCCAGAACTATTGTTGAATCAGTCCAAAAAGTCTGGAAACTCTCGGCCGGAAGTTTCAGGAGGAGGGCCGAAGATAGCTCATCCAACACGACTGCGCCACACAGTTCCAGACGCGGCACTGATAGGGACTTGACTGGAGCCACTCTTGTCTTCGCAGTACGGAGATGCGTGGTCACTCTGTTTTCTGTCTCAACGCGGACGTAGATAGCCGCTCCATACGATCTTTCTGAAGCATCACAGAACCCGTGGTACTGGAGTTTGGATCTTACTCAGAGCAGGATAGCTGACGAGATACTCCGTTCAATGGAGCAAAAGATCCGCGGGTAGGGGTTTGTCCTATTCGACAAAAATTTGCTTCCCGTCCTCAATAGCCTCGAGTGTACGATAACGCTCGTTGAGGAACGTGCTTATGTCTTGCCATGCGGGAATCTTGAACATGTCCACCAAAGATTGCTCCCATAATAAGAGTATAATCTTGGGGAGCTTGGAGGAGCAAAGAAACACCAGGATGCAGTCTGCGAATCGACTAGAAACGGAAATGTCTGAGTGCTCAAGAGCGGTCAAGCACCGCTGAATCGTGCTCTGCAGCTCCTTAATCGCTGCCCCCGACTCTTGTGAAACCGTGGACACGTTGAAGAGCATTTTGAGTTGGCTCGTAATCGATAAGCGTTTGTTTTCAAAGCGCTCACAGAAAATACTCCAAGCAAACTCAAAACCATCGTTCGTGAGCGGAAACTTGACAATGATTTTGTTGGCCTCATCTACAGTTTTAGAATCAAGATGGAACAATTTCTGGAGGGAGTCGGCAGCCACTGGAGTACACAGGAGGAGCGGATGCTTCACTCCTGGTTGACCCGGAAACTTGGGCCTTGACATTGTCCAAGAGGACTTGCAGCTGGTCACGACGGATCTCGTACGTATGAATGTACGTTGTCGTCCTCTGCTTGTAGTGTATCAAAACCTTATGAGGCCTTAAAAGGCACTGATTGTCCGTGATCGAGCTTGGTAGGTTGCATATTCTTGCTATGCGCGGTTCTAGCTCGTCGGATTGGTCGGGGTCCTTCTTCACTCGAACACTTGCGGCTACGCTAACACATCCAAATAGTAATACGCAAACGGAATGTACAATAATATACACAAAAAGCTTTATAGAAAATAAAAATGAAGAATTAAAAGAGATTCCGCGCCGACACACGCTTCAGTGGAGTTTCCTTCTAAGAAATTACCTAGTAGAGGAATCTAGATTTTTATTCCTCGTCTCTACCCTCCCGACCATGGTAACTGTCGATTTTTTATGAGTTACCTCTACTTTAGTTCATATTTAATTCTTTTTATATATTCGACATCTTTTCGTTTACTCGACAAACCATACTAAGAAAATTTAGCAAAACATTAATTCATTCAATACTTCTTGTGATTTGTTTAATTATAAAAAGAATTCAAGATACTGCAATTGATACATATTTATAATTAGATATGATTATATATCTATAAGAATATTTATAAAATGACTTAGGGTCTGAGGCGTACTCGGGACAAATTCATTTAACACATTGGAACATTTAAATAATCACTTGTATCATAAAAGATACCATTTGTAACTTGTAGTTTTATACCCGCTACCCATAGGGTAGAAGGGTATTATAACTTTGTGCCGGCAGGAAATGTATGTAACAGGTAGAAGGAGGCATCTCCGACCCTATAAAGTATATACATATGTTCTTGAGAGACTATAAGAGATAGGCTATAATTTTTTCGACATCATTTGCTGTTTGAACGCAGATCAAGTTTGTTTCAAATTTTTGCCACGCCCACTTCCGCCCCCGCAAATCAAAAAATCGAATAACAAGCGTAATTTTAAAGCTATAGTTGCGAATTTTGGTATATACAATAATTACTATGGTAGTTAGGATTCCTGAAAATTTGAGATCAGATAGAAATTGTCGAAGTTATTAAAGAAATACTTTTGTATGGGCAAGAACGCCTATTACTAGGGGTCTTAGTTGCTTTGGCTGACAATCTCGTATATTGTACCGTTTATGGTATTTTGAATGTGGTACTATATCGATATACCACATATACCATTTGGTATATTTTTAGTATTTTTCAGTATATTTGGTATATTTTGAGAATAATACCGCAAAATATATTGCTTTTATTCAAAATGGGTAGCGGGTATCTCTTACTTGTTTTAAGTTAACTTACTCAGATGTTGTTCTTCCGGTCATGGTACCATGACGAAGATGAGTGACGAATGAATGAATTTTGTTAGTGATGATAATGTACTATATCGAAAAATATACAGATGATTAATATAAATGTACCAAAATCAGAATTTTTTTCTTGTAGTATCCACGAGTATGCCCCAACAATTTCAATTAGAATTATTAATTTCTATTTACTTATTTAATACAAAATAACTAGAAGATACCGACGATGAAATTCGTGTCGTCGGCATTTTGCCTCTCAGTATCGATCTACGTTTGTTCAAAGCGGTCACCCCCAATAACCTCCTCTCTGTGCGTTTTTGTAACTAACAACCCGACAAGTTTCAAATATATGTATAAAATAGAAAATTCGAGTGTTTTATTTAATTTCGGGAAAGGGAAATTTGGAACTATCTACGCCACCACAACATTTGGTCCTGCGAGCCGGATATGCTCATCACTGTTTCTCCAGCATTCCACAGATAAGTACCACAAAGGTTTTTCCTTTTCATATCACTTCTTCCACGGTCGTTCGCCCCTTGGTTTTCCGCCATATTGTGCAAAAATTTCAATATCTTTTGTCGAGTTCCTTCCTTTTTGCTTCAGACGACCTTTTCTGTGCTATATACATATATATATAATAATATCAAATACAAATGTAATAATATATTATTATATTTGTTTTTCCGCCAATGGCGTTCGCATGTATGCATGTGTGTTTTTGTAGAGTATATATATACTACAAAGTATATATATTCTACACATATATCAACATACATAATAATTCAAATTCAAGCTGTGTGTACCAGCAGCTGCGCTTGCTCTCCCTCTCTTTTACTTACACACATACGTGCACTTCGCCTGCTCAGTAGTGCTGCAAAAACATCGGCACACTATCGATACTATCGATGTTTTTATTTTTAAAGAAAACATCGATGTTTTTTGCGCTATCGATGTTTTGTTTGAATGGATTACCATCACAAAATTTACTAAAAGCGCGCGAAGCAGGTTTGGGATTTTCAGCAAAGCTGGAATTATAATTTCAAATAAAAGGGCATCCCTTAAGCCCTCAAATGTGGATAAAATAGTGTTTCTTAGCAAAAATCAATGGATAAACGAATAATTATTATAACTATTAACATTTATTATAAGTCCAACGATCTCAACAGATCTCAAAGCAGAGCTTTTGGCCTTGAAGGCTGTTATTATTATTTTGTTTATTTGTTATTTTTGATTTGCTTACTATTCGTTGAATTAAATTTATTATTTGTTTTGGTTTAGAAAAAAAAACTCGCTTTTATTTAAGATTTTAAACTTGTATATCAAATAATTACAAAAAAATTGTTCTAAACATCGATACAATCGATGTTTTTTTTTTAAAACATCGGAAACCTCGATGGTGCCAAACCTCGATGTTTTTGCAGCACTACTGCTCAGACGTTTGCATGGTCTGGTATGGTCCAGCCGACCACTTTTCTTGATGGAAAACCAATTTTTGAAAGTTAACAGAAGTCCGCGATTTTGGCGTCGATGGATCAAAAAAAGAATAGATTTTAATTCGCTCGCTCTCGCAGTCGCAGACGGACGTGTTTTTTTTTCTTCCCTCTTAAACTTTGTGATTTTTCATTGAATTTCATATTTATTTACAATTAATATAACATTAATTTTACTCTCTCACTTGTGTTTAACTATAGATCGTTAAATCGCTGTGTGCTTTCTTGTATTTATTATATTATTATCATTTTTCTGAAAATATTATATAATATATATATTATATAACAACAAATTGTGTGGTCAAACTTTGCTTTGCTTTGTTGGCAAAACAATTTCTGTTTTCGTTGCCGCTGCACTTTGTTTTTGTATTTTTGTTTACTTTCGCGCTCTTCTTTTTTCACTTGCTATTCTTTGCGCTCAACGCTTTTACAATAGTTAACTCTCCCTCTCTTGGTGTTGTTGTTGGCTATTGTCTATCTTGCGTTATAGTGAGCGAAAAATATATTGTAATAAAAGAAGTTCCAAATTTCCCAACTTTTTTTTTGGTATTCTAATTACCCGGAAATACCCTAACTTAGTCGTCTCACTATCTGCATTTGCTTATCACTGTCCATGATACAATAATTGTATCATGTCACTGTCTTCGCAAAGCTCTTGCAAAAGCTCGGCTTACCATGCGGTGCAGTGGAGTACAGTCGAAGACCAGCGAGCTTAACAGAAGAGAAGAAGCAATTAGACAAAGCAGACTTACTATTTATTGTCTCGACAACCGAATTTTATAATCACACGTGATTCTGCAAATTATATAATCTGGCAGAGGAAAATACCAGATCAACCCCAAGCGAGAATATATGTGAAGATAGACGTGTATATACAAATATATATATACATACATAGTGCAGTGCAAAATTCGTTAATTAATACAGGTATGAAGTGGAAATAATTGTGAGTGTAGTTTATAACCATACATATCTCTCAGTACAGGCGTAGAATCCCCAGAAATTCGGCTCATCGAGCTCGGCACTGGCGGATGGTAGCCTCTGTGGGCCACTAATGGTTCATTTAACCTCTATTACAACTATAGAGCGCCGTGTGACCCTAGTGAACAACTATATATTGGGTGCACAAATTTGGTCTGAGATCACAACAAGGTTGGCTGCTCACCGGAGCACCAAAAATTCTGATTCTGACCGTCCACGATACACCCATACCTATACACCCAAGATCACGGTTAGTTGACTTTGAATATTAACGGAGCACATACGTATGTGACTGTATGTGCTCCGTTAATATTCAAAGTCAAAGTGGGCCTGAAGACCAAGAATACACTGGATGAGTAGTGCATAGTGCGACACAAGTACCAAATCCACAATGCAACAACAATAAGTTCATTTATATTGTATCAATCATTCCTCATTGCTGCTTTGATTTGCTGAGATGTGACACGAATTACATCGTCTGTGTCTTCTAGTTATTTGTATTAAACTTGTAAATACGTCTCAGACTTGAATTAATTTTGTAAATATTGATAATCATATCACATATGTATGTAACAAACGGAGTATCGTGAATTCTTTTATAATTAAAAATTCACATGAAGTGATTAATGAAATAATGTTTTGCTAATTTTGCTTAATATGGTCTGTCGAGTAAACGAAGGGAAGATGTCGAATATATAGAAAACTTAAATACGAATTAAAGTAGGGGTAACTTAAAAAAATCGAAAGTTACCATGGTCGGGAGGGTAGAGATGAGGAACTTAACACCTAGATTCCTCTACTAGGTAATTCTTAGAAGGAAACTCCACTGAAGCGTGTGTCGGCGCGAAATCTCTTTTGTTCTGCATTTTATTTTCTATTAAGCTTCTTTTTGTGTATATTATTGTACATTCCGTTTGCGTATTAACTATTTGCATGTGTTAGCGTAGCCGCAAGTGAGTGAGGAAGAACCCCGACCAATCCGACGAGCTAGAACCGAGCATAGCAAGAATACACAACCTACCAAGCTCGATCACGGACAATCAGTGCCTTCTAAAGCCTGATAAGGTTTTGGTACACTACACATAGTAAAATTGGCGCCCAAGCGTGGGATCCGAGCAAGAAAAACATAGATATCCCACATTCACTCGTCTATTCCATCCAATATTTCAAATAGCTTAATTATAATAGGACTGGATTTTTGCGGTTCATATGGAAGTGTTTTAGAATCTACTCAGTAATTTATCGACCAAAACAGTTCTAGAGACTTCTGGAGCACATTCTTTAATCTTTCCCTATTATAAAGCTTTGCGTTCACTCATGATAGTATATTCTTGAATGATATTTCAATAGTAGTAATCACACTTTGATTCAACGATGGCACTTAGTTCTTCGGGGTGCACGACCAAGACGATCTAGTGGCGAACTTACTGATTTGGATTTCAAGAAAGACTATAATGTATTTAAATAAAAACGATCGACATGATAAGGATTACATAACTCAGTTTATATCTGATTATGTCCATCAAGATTAATTATATCACAAACTTAAAATAGCCTTTAGATACAATAAGGGATTTCCTTCTTAACGAATTACGCCTAGTTAATTATATTCGTACAGATTCCATTACGTTGAAAGACAGACCTAATGTTTATATGATTTTGATGAATTTGTATTCAAAATGCCACTCGAACGCAGCACCGATAATGTTCAAGCGACTTTGCGAGATCAAAGCCCATTTTGTGGTATTTGCAATGAGGTTTTAGTAGATACAGAACTTGTAGCTAAGACTCCTTGTAATCATAAGTTTCATGCAAATTGTATTCGTGAAGCCATAAGAGAAAAACGGCTTGTCCAACTTGTAGTACAAATTGTACTCTCACTGTTTTGAGTGATTCAAATAACAACTTATCAGTAGAACTAAATGCAGCAGCTTCGTTACCAGCAAGTGCGAGCGAATCTGAAGTAGCTAATGATAGCTTGCAAAGGCAATCTAAGGCTAAGAATTATAGAGGTAGAGGCCGAGCAACTACTACTTATTCAGGTATGACTACCAGATCATCTACGAGACGGTTGATATAGCCAATGTCTCAAGTAGAAATAGCCAACTATATCCAAGCAAGTATGGCAGTTCAACAGGCGCAAATGATGGAAGAATTGACATCTTTTATATCCAAAAACTTGAAGTTAATGAACATTTATCTTCAGCTCAGTCCAGTATACCACCGCAACAAGACTCTTACTCTAGTCAAGTCAGAAACAATAGTCCAGCAGTCAATACAAATCAGGGTAGAAATAGCGTACCCAGATCTGAATCTGAGTTCGATCTCTTACAGATCAAAATCTTAATAGAGATTATAAAGTTTTGTGTGATCATCTACATTTATTGTTTAATGGCAAGGCAAGTGACTGGTATTGGAAGTTCCATCGTAGTATGACAACTTCACTTGGGAAACCTTTTGTAAAGAGTTTCGTGAAATATTCGACGAAGGTGAAACAGATTTAGATTTGATGGATAAGATTAGAAAAATAGATCAAGGGGTAAATGAACCTTTGACGACTTTTAATTTGCAATTGAGGATCTAGCAGATAGACTACAAAGGAGTTTGTCCGAAGACAAGATTGTCGATATATTGATCCGCAATTCTCAAGCCAGTCTACACCATGAGCTATTGCATTTAAAAATTTCTAAGAGATCTCAGTTACGCGAGGCCGTGCGAAAGCATGAACTATTCTATTCTGATGTTCTGTGTTCGTACGTAAATGAGATAGCTTATAATGATGAAAGTGAGTTACAGAGACTCTGAAATATTAGGAGAAGAAATATTAGCATTTCAGAAGAAATCTTCTGCACCAATTTGTTGGAATTGTGACAAATCTGGTCACAGGTTCGACGATTGTTTAGAGCAGCGTAACATATTCTGTTATGGATGTGGTGCTAAAGAGACTTTTAAGCCACGTTGCCAGAAATGTAATCCATCGGGAAACCGAACTGCGGACGTGTCCAAGAATCCCAAGTAAGCACGTCCGATATTGAGAATAAACTTGAATCGGAATCAACACAAGCGAAAAGAAACATTGATTCAAATGACATTACTGTCTCAACTAAAAAAATATTTAGTAATAATTCTTTTGTTCCCTACCATGTAAGATTAGAGAATTATAAGAAAACTCGTGGAAGAATATTCGCAAGCTTAGATTTTATTAAGCTTAATCATAAACCTAAATGGTCAACTAAACGTTTAAGATTATATTGGAAAACCATTCAAGCTAATCGTAAGAAAATAATTTCTTCCATTATTTTGAGTTCGGATGAACGATTATTCTGAAGTAACCATTGAAGGTAAACCATATTTAGCTTTACTAGATTCCGGAGCGACAATAAGTTGCGTAGGTGGAACAGCAGCAACAGAATTAGAATTAGCAAATAACAAATTTAAAAGTGTTCAGGAGCCATTCTAACGGCTAATGGAACTAAAAGTAATGTGGTTGGAAAACTTATAACTGAAGTGAGATATCGTGAGAAATCTGATAGTTTGGAATTGTTTATCATTCCTGATTTAAAACAGAATGTTTATCTGGGAATAGATTTCTGGAAGATATTTGGATTGATTGATAAAATAAGAGCTCCAACTGAGATATGTGAACTTGATGTTGGGTCGTCTGATGCTCAAGATGAACAACCAAAATTTCATAAATTATCAGTAGAAGAAGAAAAACGTCTTAAGGCCATGATTGAAATGTTTCCGTCATTTACAAAAGAGGGTCTGGGGCGCACTAGTCTAATTAAACACTCAATAGAGGTAGAAGGAACTAGGCCCATCAAGCAACGGCATTGGCCGGTCTCACCAGCTGTTGAAAAATTAATGTTTGCAGAAGTTGATAACATGCTAGCTTTAGATGTTATAGAAGTCTCCAACAGTCCGTGGAGCAGTAACTGTGTGTTAGTAAAGACAGGAGAGAAGTGTAGACTATGTATTGATTCGCGGGAGATAAATAAGGTAACAAGGCGAGATGCTTATCCACTACCACATATCGACGGTATACTAAGTAGATTGCCGCCAGCCAGTTTTATTACGGATTGATATGAAGCATGCTTACTGGCAAATTCCACTCGATGAGCCGTCACGGCAATACACCGCCTTTACCATTCCAAATCGTCCTCTCTATCAATATAAAATGATGCCATTCGGGTTGTGTAATGCAGCTCAAACACTCTGTCGACTTATGGATCAAGTTATACCTTCACATCTCCGAACTAGAGTTTTTGTATATCTAGATGACTTACTTATCTTATCGGATGATTTTGATTCGCATCTTATTCTACTACAAGAAATAGCGTTATGTTTACGTAAAGCTAATCTAACTATCAATGTGGGTAAATCAAAATTTTGTATGCGCGAAATTAAGTATCTTGGGTTTATCATAGGACAAGGCCGGATAATGACAGATCCAGATAAAATTAATTCTATCACCGATTTTCCCATTCCATCCTCTATAAAACAGTTGCGTCGATTTTGGGTCTAACTGGATGGTATCGACGATTTGTCGAAAATTATGCCACCATTAGTTTTCCACTGACTGAGTTGTTGAAAGGGAAGAAAACGATTAGTTGGAATAAAGATGACAACAAAGCTTTTATTGCACTCAAGAATTGTCTAACAGGAGCACCAATATTAATAACGCCTGATTTTTCAAAAAGTTTATTTTGTTGTGTGACGCTAGTTCATACGGAATTGGTTGTGTTTTAGCACAAGAACGAGATGGGATTGAACTACCAATAGCATTCATGTCCGTAAAACTATCAAAACCCAGCGTAACTATTCCGTAACCGAACTGGAATGTCTTGCCGTTTTGAAAGGAATAAAGAAGTTTCGTTCTTATATTGAGGGACAAGATTTTCTTGTAATCACAGACCATGCATCTTTGCAGTGTCTGATGAAGCAGAAGGATTTATCCGGAAGACTGGCTCGTTGGTCAATGAAGTTACAAGCTTTTTCTTTCTCCATTATACACAGACGAGGTTCTGAGAACGTGGTTGCCGACGCTCTGTGACGTCGAAATGAACCAGCTGTAGAGGAATTCGATATCGTTAATCCAATAGTCAATTTACAGGCAGATCAGTTTAAATCTGTTGAATACTTGAACTTGATTTAAATATAAATTTATAGACGGATATGTGTATAAACGAACAGATTTTAACAAAGGCAGTGAGTATAAAAACGACATTGTATGGAAATTAAGGGTTCCCGCAGGACTTGTTCAGGAAGTTTTATAAGCACATTGTGGCATGGCAAAGACAGTAGAGAAATTAAAACGATATTTATTTTGGCCACGAATGGTTAGCCAAATACAAAATTATATATCAAATTGTAATGTGTGTCACAGCACAAAAGCTCCTAATATAGTGCTAAAATCGCCTATGGGGAAACCTATGACATCGGACCGGCCATTCCAGAAATTATATCTTGATTTGTTAGGTCCATATCCCCGAACAAAGTCCGGAAACATAGGATTGTTAGACCTAGTAGACCACCACACCAAATTTCATTTTCTTTCTCCACTTAAGAAATTTACGGCTCCTAGAATTTGTAGTTACCTTGAGAATAATATATTTTACACATTTGAGTTCCAGAAGTCATCTTAACAGATAACGGGTCACAATATAAGTCCAGTTTATTCGAAGCATTCCTAACCAAGTTTGGCATAACACATCGTTGTACAGCCATCTATTCGTCTCAGGCTAACGCAAGCGAGCGATTGAATCGGTCAGTTTTAGCAGCCATACGTGCTTATATTGGCAATGATCATACTAATTGGGATGCAAATCTAAGTGCCATTAGCGGGGCGCTAAGAGCAACTATCATCGAAGCACTGGTTACTCACTCAATAAAATAAGTCAAGTTCACGAAGAGAATGCCAATAGATACAACTTAAGAAGCAGAAATGTTCAACTAAATACTGGTGACGAAGTTTTGCCAGAATTTCACTCAAAGTAATGCTGGAAAAGATTTAGTTCCAAGTTGGCACCTTTATTTATTCAGGCAAAAGTTATCAAGAAACGTAGTTCTTATTATTATGAGTTAGCAGACCTAAATGGAAAAAAACTTGGTACATTTAATTTAAAAGATATAAGAAATAAGAAATCACAATAGTAAGCCAATTTCGATAATGTCTCTTCGGATATACCCTGTGCCATTATCTGGGGTGGGGGTGTGTAGTGAGCGAAAAATATATTGTAATAAAAGAAGTTCCAAATTTCCCAACTTTTTTGGTATTCTAAATATTGACGCACCCTAACTTAGTCATCTCACTATCTGCATTTGCTTATCACTGTCTTCGCAAAGCTCTTGCAAAAGCTCGGCTTACCATGCGGTGCAGTGGAGTACAGTCGAAGTGAAGCGAGCTTAACAGAAGAGAAAAGCAATTAGACAAAGCAGACGTACTATTTATTGTCTCGACAACCGAATTTTATAATCACACGTGATTCTGCAAATTATATAATCTGGCAGAGGAAAATACCAGAAAATACCAAGCGAGAATATATGTGAGGATAGATAATATATATATACATATATAGTGCAGTGCAAAATTTGTTAATTAATACAGGTATGAAGTGGAAATAATTGTGAGTGTAGTTTATAACCATACATATCTCTCCAATACAGGCGTAGAATCCCCAGAAATTCGGCTCATCGAGCTCGGCACTGGCGGATGGTAGCCTCTGTGGGCCACTAATGGTTCATTTAACCTCTATTAGAACTATAGAGCGCCGTGTGACCCTAGTGAACAACTATATATTGGGTGCACAAATTTGGTCTGAGATCACAACAAGGTTGGCTGCTCACCGGAGCACCAAAAATTCTGATTCTGACCGTCCACGATACACCCATACCTATACACCCAAGATCACGGCCAGCTTGACTTTGAATATTAACGGAGCACATACAGGCACATACGCCTGAAGACCAAGAATACACTGGATGAGTAGTGCATAGTGCGACACAAGTACCAAATCCACAATGCAACAACAATAAGTTCATTTATATTGTATCAATCATTCCTCATTGCTGCTTTGATTTGCTGAGATGTGACACGAATTACATCGTCTGTGTCTTCTAGTTATTTGTATTAAACTTGTAAACATAATATTAATAATTCTGATGGAAAATTGTTGAGGCATACTCGTGGATACAACAAAAATGAAATAATTCTAATTTTGGTACATTTATATTAATTATCTGTATATTTTCTCATATAGTACATTATCATCACAATATTCTCATCATCACTCATCTTCGTCATGGTACCACGACTGTAAGAAAACGACATCTGAGTAAGTTAACTTAAACAAAGTAGAAGTTACAAAAGGTAACCTTAATGATACAAATGATTTTATAAATGTGCCTAATTGTTAATCGAATGAAATTATCCCGAGTACGTCTCAGACTTGAATTAATTTTGTAAATATTGATAATCATATCACATACGTAGCATAGAAAGAATACGCAACCTACCAAGCTCGATCACGGACAATCAGTGCCTTCTAAAGCCTGATAAGGTTTTGGTACACTACAGCGTCTCGTTCGACCCGCGCTTTACTCTCAGTCACTGTTGCCATTCCAAAAAAATTTGTTGTACCAAAATTTTTAAAAAATGTACCAACTTTAGCAAAAATGTACCACAAATTTTTTCACGAAAGATCTTTTGTATTTCACAAATTGTGATTCACAATATATAACTGTTTACGTAGTGATAGACCTTAGATTGGCGCATACATATTTTCTCAATTGACAATATTTTCCAAAGTTAGTCATGGTTCAATTTCTAATTGATACAAAATTTATGTCTGGTGGAACAGAGCCATTTGTTAAAATAATATGTGTGAACATAAAAGGCAGGCATATTGAAAATGTACCAACATGAAAAAAAGTGATCCAATGTACCAACGCATAAAAAACCAAAAGTGGCAACCGTGCTCTCAGTGCTTGTGCTTTGTGCTCTCAACGCTCTTTAGAATAGTAACTCTCCCTCTCTTGGTGCTGTAGTTGGCTATCGTTCTATGTTGCGTCTCGCTCGACCAGTGCATACTCTCTGTGTTTTGTGCTCTTCGTAAGTACAGATCATATTAGTTTGCAATTAATTTATCTATTTTGATTTATTTCTTTTTTTTTAATTTTTTAATTGGTTTAATAATCTTTGTTTTATCAATATGTTAGTCTGCTATAACAAGAAATGCCGGGTGCCAGTTGGTGCCAAAATGGGTTTTGTTTGTTGCTGGTTATGCGACAACGTTGCACATGAAAAATGTGCTGGCTTTAACGGCCGTATTGTAGATTTGATTTCGGCCAAGTCAGGATTGAAATGGACTTGTGTAGGGACTTTGAACGCGATATTGCTGGGTTTATACGGCAGACGCGTACTGGCTTTAAAGATATATTGGCGGGCTTTAAAACTCTTCGATAGCTTTTCTGCCTTGGATTCTGGGTTTAAGAGTATGAAGCTCTTGACCGAGTCTCCGAAGCGTAAAAAGGCCAATACGCGTCTGTCATTACCCCAATAGAGCTTTCTGTCCCAGTTGATGTTCGAAGTTTATCTATACCACCTGCTGGGGAATTAATGTCATTTAGTTCTCCGTTCCTCAACCTTCGGTAGCTCTGGATGTTCCAGATCATGACATTACGTCATTAAAATTGGAGTGTCCTGCTGAAGAAATTCAACCATCACCATCCTCTGTTGAGATTGTTAGTGCTGTAACGATAGAAGACTCGCCTCCAGCTCCTACCTCAGTTGTCCGCAACACTTTAGTTGCAGTGCCACCTCTTAAGCAGATTTTCGTTTCCCTGATACGACATCTGATGATTTTCGGGCTTATATTAAGTCCAAATCTCAAGCCAGGGTTAACGTAGATAAATTTAATTTCTCGTATGAACGGGAGATTTCGTCTTTTAAAATAAGTGTTCCGGTTGAACAATTTAGCATGATGTGCAGTAAAGAGTTTTGGCCGGAACACCTATTAGTTAAAGAATTTGTTGCGAAAAAGAAAAATCGGTCTCCGGTTTCTCTTCCTAGTAGTGGCAAGAATTCGATTTCAAAGCCCTCTTCTATGTCTGTCAGTTCAAAAAACTAACATCCTCTTTACTTCTTGGCTATCAGAATGTAAGAGGTATTTGTAGTAAACTTACTGACTTATATTTAAATAGTGTATCTTTCCCTTTTAATGTCATTGCCTTTACTGAAACATGGTTAAAAATGACATCCTTGATACGGAAATCTTTTCTAGTAGATTTTCCGTATACAGACGTGACCGCAAGGTATGTCGCGGTGGTGGGGTTTTAATTGCAGTAGATGCTCAATTAAATTCTGAATTGATTGATCACACTTCTGATATTGAGCTAGTGGCTGTTAGATTATCCTTTGGTAGTTTAAACATTTTTATTTCTTGCTCATATATCCCCCTGCTTCAGATGATGCTTTATATTTAGCTCATTTTTCTATTATTAATAACATTTCTAATATGCTTTCTAATCGTGATCACTTTATAGTCCTTGGTGATTTCAATATTGCTGGTGTGTCATGGCATTCCGCCAAGAATCTAAATGGACTTTCCCACTCTGTATCCCATGTTTTTATTGATAGTCTCTTCGGGGTATCATTGTCTCAGATTAATGGTATTCCAAATTGCTTAAACAGGTCTCTAGACCTTATTTTTGTTTTAGACCCAGATTCATGTTCTCTATCGAGAATATCTCCAATATCTTCCCTGAAGACCCTACCATCCCACTTTGGAAATTATGTTGGAGCTTCCATTTATTGCATCACAGTCGAGTGTACGTTGTGGTGAGCTTTCTCGTTGTTTTCGGAAAACCGATTTTGAGAAACTTGCTCTGCTTATATCTCAAACTGACTGGTCCCAACTTTCTTTGTCTACGAACTTGGATATAGCGGTTGAATTTTTTATTCTACTTTGAACTCGCTATTTGATGCTTGTGTTCCATCAAGTATTCCACATTTGTCTGATAAACCCTTATGGTTTACTAAGAAATTATCAAATTTAAAAATCGTAAGTCGAGACTTTACAAAAATTCAAGGGAACTGGCTCTTGTGTCTTTGGAGAATATGACAATATGCCGATTTATTTGCGGACTTTTTCCAAACGACATATTCTGTCCCAAGTTCTCAAAATTCCTTTTCTTATCCTTATCAGTTAAATTCATCTAATTGTATTTTTGGTCCTTTAATTACTGAAAGCTCTATTTTAACGGAACTATTGGCTATAAAACCTGTTTTTCGGCAGGTCCGGATGAAGTATCTAGTTGTGTGCTAAGGTATTGCGCTGGTAGTATCGGTAAACCGCTTTTAAATTGTTTGAATAATCCGTTAACTCATGTTCTTTTCCTAAAATCTGGAAAAATCATACATTATACCTATCCTAAAAAAGGGAGCAAATCTAAAGTTCAAAATTATCGCGGTATATTTAAATTGTCCGCGATTCCGAAAGCATTTGATAAAATTATAACTTCTCAACTGCAACATCTGTGTAAATCTATAATGTCACCTTACCAACATGGGATTGTGAAGTCTAGATCCACTTCTTGGAGTTCTCTTCTATTGTTATTAAAGGATTCGAGAATAAAATGCAAACGGATGTCATTTACACCGATTATAGTAAGGCTTTTGACTCTGTTAATCATCACCTCTTACTGTATAAGCTTAATGTTTTAGGGTTTCCTCATAGCCTAATTGAGTGGATATCCTCATACCTTCTCAACAGAATTCAGAATGTTTATTATAATGGTTTTGTATCTAAATGTGTCCAAGGGCAGTCATTTGTCCTCTATTGTTCACTTTGTTCATAAATGATCTTCCTTCTGTTATTGAGCATTCCCGTATACTTATGTACGCCGATGACGTTAAGCTTTGTCTGACATTTAATGATAGTCTTGCGAGCTCACTGTTACAATGTGACCTTAATCGTCTAGAATCTTGGTGCAAAGTAAATATGTTACATCTCAACTGCAATAAGTGTAAGTTTATGACCTTTTGTAGGGGTTCTTCTCAGTTAAATAACTATGTGTTATATGATACTCCTCTTGAGCAAATTGATGGTGTGAATGATTTAAGGGTTCTGCTTGATGCAAAACTAAAATTCGATAAACATATTCTGTCTGCTGTAAATAGGGCCATGGGTGTTCTGGGATTTATAAAACGCTGGTCGAAAGACTTTGTACGTCTCACTGGTTCGTCCTATCCTTGAGTACGGATCTCTTGTCTGGAATCCCAGTATAGGGTTTATCAAGATAGGATTGAATCGGTGCAGAAACAATTCTTATTATTTGCTCTTCGTAGTTTAAATTGGAATCCTAATATTAGATTACCACCGTATCGCAGTAGACTTTTATTACTATACCTTCCTTCTCTTTCTGACCGTAGAACTATGCAAGGTGCTGTTTTCATACAGAGACTAATTAATGGTGAAATAGACTCTTTGGATCTGTTAAGTCAAATTAGTTTTGCAGTTCCGGTCAGGATCACTGGATTTTCACAGGAATTTTCTTTCTCTTCTCATTTCACGTAGATCTACTAACTTTGCTTGCCATAATCCTTTCCGTATTCTGTGTGTGAACTATAATAATCTCAATAACGTAGTTTGCTTTAGTAAATCTATTCCTTTGCTTAAAATCTTATTATTAGCTTATTTATCGAGTATTTAATTGTTATTTATCTTATTATAAAATATTCTAACATATTTTAATCTAACTTAATTAGCTGTCCAGCGTCTTTCAATATTTTTTCGCGGTTTTCGTGTAATGCATGCTGTTCACAAATTTATTTTGTTTTGTCCGCGCGTCAACAAGCCCGTGCTTGGTATCGCTGGGCCACTTGATGGTACTGCCGTTAGTACGTCAACGTCCAAATAAGAAATAAGAAAAAATAAAATAATGTTGCGTACCAGGAATTTCAATAGAGGGCGCCACTTTCGCAAAATAAATTGCAACAAAAGTGAGATATTTTGAATCTGCTTCAATAAGCAATATATGGCTCTACTGACTCGTCGACACTACGACCGGACCCGGCGAAATTTTCAGTACTCGGGGATAAAATTGGAATTCTGAACGAGATGCGTGAAGGTCGGAGATCTATTCATCAACCAATGAGGAATCTGATCGAGGAGATCACAAACCTTTATAAGGAGATTAAGGTTGATAGCCTCGGCACCTCCTCGCCCGTGCTGAAGGCGAGTCACCTAGCGACAAACCATCCCAGAAGAACAACGTTGGAAAGAAGTCGACAAGGAGCCCCGGAGGCGGAAGGTGACGGCCCCACAGACACAGCGGCAGCAATTGCGTCCCGCGCAAGGGAGCCAATGATCCGGGCTGGTAAACCTAGGAAGGAAACCAAGGCAAGGGAAGGTACAAGCACAGGCGGCGATAAGCAGCAGCGTGAGAGTTGGACGAAGGTGGAGCCGAAGAAGACGCGAGTTAGGCAGTCAAGGCCGGATGCGATCGTCATCCAAGGAGCGACGGGAGTGAGTTACGTGGATAAACTGCGATCGGTGAAGACGGAACCTCGACTCAAGGATCTAGCTCAACTAGTGAAGGGAATCAGGAAGACCGCGAAAGGCGAACTACTCTTCGAACTGGTGCGCGCTTCCGATCCTAACAAGAAGGTCATGCAAGAGGCTGTGAGCACACTCTTAGGTGACAAGGCGGAAGTCCGGATGCTATCAGAAACCGTGTCGTTAGAGGTCAAAGACATTGATGAGCTGACGACAGAAACAGAAATCCTGGAGGCTCTGGTCACCCAGTTCGGGGTACGGACATCAGCCGATCCTCAATACAATCGCTTCGGCCGGCGTACGGAGGCACCCAAACAGCTACACTGAGAGTATCCGGCGGCTTGGCGGGGAAGCTTCTATCGGCAGGCAAAATCCGGATAGGCTGGGTCATCTGTCGCATTAGACAGAAGTTACAGCCTATTCGCTGCTTCAGATGCATGGAGTTCGGCCATGTAGCAAGTAGATGCACATCCGAGACAGACTGCAAGGATCACTGGCCAGGAACTGCAAGGAGGATAAAGCCTGCATGCTGTGCACAAGAAAAGGAGATAAGGACTGCAAGCACGCAACAAATAGCCCGCTTTGCCCGTTTTTCAAGAAGGCTGTCGCTCGGTCATATACATGATGCGCATACATCAATTAAATTTATTTCACTGCGCAGCGGCCAGGACCTGCTAGAACAGACTCTTAGAAAGGAAAATTGATGTTGCCATTCTATGCAAACCCTACAGACGGAAATCCCCAATACGTGGGTGGGAGACAGAAATGGTAAGGCAGCGGTGTGGAGTTGCGGGGAATCGCGGCGATGGTGTCCGAAGTGAAAAGCGGTAGCTTTTTTGTTCGCGCCAGGATAGGTCCGATTTACTTCTACAGTTATTATCTGCCTCCATCAATGGATCTACAAAGCTTCAGGGCGGCTACGGACGAATTTGCGGATGACGCGAGAACAAAGACGCCCTGCCTTATTGCAGGTGACTTTAACGCTTGGTCCACGGAGTGGAGAGTGAGAGGACCAACGATAAACGTCAAACTCTGCTGGAGGCGTTGGCAACCCTGGACGTAGTGCTGTAGTAGTACGAGGTCATTCGATAGTGAGGTCTTCAATTATATGATCAGAGGAGCAGAGCTCGATGGCACGGCGGAGGTTATGGCCAGCAAGGTAATGGCAAGGATAGCGAGTGCTTGCGATGCCTCAATGTCCAGGATAGTGCAGGGAGGAAGTCGTCTTCCGCAAGTCCACTGGTGGAACGACGGGATAGCGGACGCAAGAGAGAGTGCCTCCGAGCCAGGAGGAACTACTAGCGTGCTGCCCCCGGCACCGCATACGAGAACCTGAGAGGAGTACACAAATCCAAGAGACGGATTCTGGCGAACCTTATCAAGGAAAGCAAGAGGGCGTCCTTGCAGCATTTGGTGAACGAGGCGGACAACGACCTGTGGGGTATGGCCTACAAGCTTACGATGAAGAGGCTGAAAGCGTTTAGGACTCCCAGTCCATCCTGCCCTACCCTCCTTACCAGGATTGTGCGCGAACTATTCCCGGTAATGCAAGGACACCGTATCAGCTTCCCCGCAGTTACTCCGGAAGAGCTCCGGGAGATCGCTAGAGGCGAACAAGTCGCACGGCCCCGATGGTATCCCTGGTCTGGCCATCAAAGCCGCCCTGGAGAATTCCCGGAGGACCTGATGAGGCTGTACAATAGGTGCCTAGAGGAAGGAGTGTTCCCTGCCCGATCAAAAAGCAGTCGCTTGTGCTAATCCCGAAAGGGGGGAAACCTCCGGAGGAGCCTTCTTCGTACCGACCGATCTGCTTACTAGACACGGCGGGCAAAGCGCTAGAAACGCTAGTACGGGAGCGCCTGGGAGCGCCTGGAGGTCACCATGGCAGTTTGGTTTCCGGAAGGGTCGCTCTACGTTTCAGGCTATCAGTCAAATTATGGACAAGGCGGAGAAGGCAATCGCGGGGGAGCGCTGGCTCTGGGGCAGTAAGGAGTACTGCCTCATTACCGCTCTTGACGTAAGAAATGCCTTTAATTCTGCCAGCTGGCATAGGATCCTGCACGCGTTGCAGAACTTCAATATCCCGAATTATCTTACCCGGATAATCGCAAGTTACCTTAGCGACAGGAAGCTCTGGTACACGACCAGTACAGGCACTGAGAGCTATGATGTCACTGGAGGCGTTCCCCAGGGATCAGTGCTCGGCCCCACCTTGTGGAACGCTATGTACGACGGAGTCCTCCGCCTAAGGATGCCGGACGGTGTTAATATTGTCGTATTTGCGGATGACATGGCGATCGTGACGGTCGCGAAGCACCTGACGGACATAGAGGCAAAGACGAATACTGCAGTCAAAGCAGTACGGGATTGGCTGGAAGAAGTAGGGCTCCGACTGGCGAAACATAAAACCGAGGCCGTGCTAGTTACTTCCAGGAAAAGGTGGAGTTTGTTAACATCGTAGTTGGGGATACAACGATACGTTCGCAGGCCACTATGACCTATCTCGGAGTCAAGGTGGACAACAGACTCAACTTTCGAGCACACCTCATGTACGCGGCGAGTAAGGCATTGGTTACTGCTCACGAACGTGGTCAGGTCCATCAGCCTTTACGTGCTGCACATTCCTGACGGTATCGGGAGATGCTGCAATGGTCCTTGCGCCATTCGATCTACAGGCAGCAGAGCCCGCGAAGGCCAGGGATAGATCTACCATCATCCAGGAGTGGCAGACAAGGTGGAACAGCGGCACGAAAGGTCGGTGGACATATAGCCTGATACCGGACGTTTCAAGGTGGTTAGACAGAGGTCACGGAGAGATGAACTTTCATCTATCACAATTATTAAGTGGTCATGGGTGTTTCAAAGGATACCTGCACCGTTTCGGCCCTGCATCAGAACCTTACTGCGCCCACTGCGAGCCGCAGGTGGTGGAAGATGCAGAGCACGTCTTTATGCACTGCGGACGCTTCGCGGGTGCTAGAGAGGAACTAGAAGTCCGTCTTGAGGGGCGTGTCGAGATGGAGTCCGTAGTCGAGCATATGATAAGCTCGTAGGAGAAATGGGTGGCGGTGAACACGATGGCAGTGGCAGTAATGAAGCAGCTAAGAAGAGAAGAGAGAGCACGAGTCACAGCCAACTCAGAAGAGGGCCGATAAAGGCCGAACCCTCCCTCTGAAGTAATACCTCACGGCAGTTCCGGGGAGTGCGTTGAATGCGGGAGAAACGGGCGTTAGCCTGGTTTCGCAGGACCACTTGAACTTACTGCGGTGCGTCAACGTCTCAAAAAAAATACAACCACAAAAATATAAATATATAATATAAATAATATTGTGATAATTTATTTATTGTTTTCCAATCCAGCAGCAAGTGAAACGATTGTCGTTTTTAAAATATACATTCACCTGCATTTTTGTTTTTTCCAGCATCTTGTTTTTTGTATTTCTGTGTGCAATTGTTTCACTCTTTCTTTTTATTTTTGCTTTTTCCACGAACCTTTTTTGCTTGTTGCGGGAAATTTCCCCGCCCGTCCGTTTTGCTTTCATCGTCTGTGTCTGCTACAAGCCGTACCTGTCTGTGTGTAAAATACCGCAGCACTGCCTTTGGTATTTTTCAGTATTTTTAGTACTTTTATTGTTTGTTTGCTACGCTCTTTCCGTATCCTTTTCACTATCTGGGTCGATTTCAGGCAAAAACAAGTAAGAAAGCTACAGTTGAGTGTACTCGACTGTGAGATACCCGCTACTCATTTTGAATAATATAATTATATTTTGTGGTATTTTTCTCAAAATATTCCAAATGTACTGCAAAAATACTAAAAATATACCACATGGTATATTTGGTATATCGGTAGTGTACCGCATTCAAAATATACTATAGACGGCACAATACTCCAGATTATCAGCCAAAGCAACTAAGACCCTAGTATGTGGGCGTTTTTGCCCATACAAAAGTATTTCTTTAATAACTTCGACCATTTATCTGATCGCAACCAAATTTTCAGGAATCATAACTACTATAGTAATTATTGTATATACTAAAATTCGCAACTCTAGCTTTAAAATTACGGTTGTTATTCAATTTTTATACCCGCTACCCATAGGGTAGAAGGGTATTATAACTTTTTGCCGGCAGGAAATGTATGTAACAGGTAGAAGGAGGCATCTCCGACCCTATAAAGTATATATATTCTTGATCAGCGTCAAAAGCCGAGACGATATAGCCATGTCCGTCTGTCCGTCTGTGTGTCTGTCCGTCCGTCCGTATGAAACACTGGATCTCAGAGACTATAAGAGATAGAGCTATAATTTTTTCGACAGCATTTGTTATGTTTGCACGCAGATCAAGTTTGTTTCAAATTTTGCCACTCCCACTTCCGCCTCCGCAAATCAAAAAATCGAATAACAAGATGGAGTTACGAATTTTGGTATATACAATAATTACTATAGTAGTTATGATTCCTGAAAATTTTGTTGCGATCAGATAAAAATTGTGGAAGGTATTAAAGAAATACTTTTGTATGGGCAAAAACGCCTACTTACTATGGGTCTGAGTTGCTTTGGCCGACAATATGGTACATTGTGCTGTCTATAGTATATTTTGAATGGTATACTATATCGATATACCAAACATATCATTTGGTATATTTTTAGTATTTTTAGTATTTTCGGTATATTTAGAAAATGATACCGCAATATTTTGCCTTTATTAAAATGGGTAGCGGGTATCTTACAGTCGAGCACACTCGACTGTAACTTTCTTACTTGTTTTGATATGCGGGGCGGAAGCGGGCGTGGCAAAAATTTGAAACAAACTTGATCTGAACATAAGAAATGCTGTCGAAAAAATTATAGCTGTATCTCTCATAGTCTCTGAGATCCAGTGTTTCATACGGACAGACACACAGACGGACATGGCTAGATAGTTTCAGCTGTTGACGCTGATCAAGAATATATATACTTTATAGGGTCGGAGATGCCTTCTTCTACCTTGTACATACATTTCCTGTCGGTACAAAGTTATAAAACCCTTCTACCCTATGGGTAGCGGGTATAAAACCAATTTCTACTTGGTGTTTTTTTTGGTATATTTTCTTGATTTTTCGCTTCTGAGAAAAATAGTATACAATCCGTATCCTTGTCGGACTCTAAGAGCGCCCAGTTAGTTTTCATCCTCTTTGAGTAGCATGTCATCGGGCAAACCCGATAAAAGTAAAGCTCGAATGTCCGTGCCCTCTACTAGCGCCGCTTGAACCTCTATCAGCCCCCTTTACCTAAATCCAAGAAGGAGTCGGCTTTTCGTGCATCCAGCACTTCGCCGATTCATTTGCAATCGAAAAGGGAGGTCCCCGCACGGTCAGCTAGCGTTTCACCCGCTTCTGGCACCAGACATGCAGTCAAATCCAAGCCGCTGATTTTGGTCACACAGCCTCTGTCCGACCCTAAGACCAAGGATCCTTCCGTCCCGATCCTTCGCCTCCCAATTATCACTCGCTCTCAGGGAAGGATGGCACAAAACATAGTAGACACAGTGTCGAGGAAATTCATCGCCGCGACTGATCGTATCAGTCACTTTGCGGCGAGAGTCAACAATCCTTCGGCTAATAGTCCATCCATAAACACGTGCCAAGTCCGAAGGGACCAGATGCGTTCCTTATGGGAAAAGGTCGAGAAGGAGTATGAGGCATGCTCTTGCGTCATATCTGAGGAGATGACCACAGAGGAGCTCCCTATTGTTCGTCTACTGCTTCGCTGTCTACGAGCAGTGTGCAGCTCAGTTAGGTGAGCAAATAGCCAATGCATCCCAGGCGCAATCTTTCCTGGCAGTTAACTCACAATGTGTTCTGCTGAGTACAGCTGTTGTACACATCTGCCATCACGGCGTTCGGCACACAGCTCGAGCTCTGATCGATTCTGGATCAAAGGCCACCTTCATTTCTGAACGATTGCATACGTGCAAGCCCACGTCTCTGGGCTGACTCAAGCTGTAGCAGCGCAGCCTCGAAAGCATTGCCAATTTCTAATTGGCTCCCGTTGCGACCAGATCTTCAGATTGAGGCGTCGACATTCGTCCTTCCTCAATTAGCAAGCAAACTGCCCTCATGCTCTGTCCTACAAACAATCCTCGACAATCCCCAAGACCCCAAGTTCCATAAGAGTTCGCAGATAGACGTGCTTTTAGGCGCAGCTATCCTACCATCCGTTCTTCTCGGCGGCTCTCGTCCGAACGTTTGTGGGACCCTCATTGGTCAAGAGACCATTATCGGTTGGATCCTGACCGGCCCAGTGTCGGGATCCACTTCTAAGTACATCTCGTTCTTTTGACTCGACTGTCCATCGATCGAACTCCTACGATAGGTCCTGTGATAGGACCCCTCCAAATCTATTTCAGTTTTTTCGGCTCGACTGTCCGTCGAACGAACCCCTAAGAATGGTTCTGTTACCCCCACTCGAAACCCTTTTCGGCTTGACTGTCCGACCTGGCGCACCTCTAAGCTCGATCCTTTGTTAGGCCCTCATTCAAAATCTGCTCGACTGTCCGTCGAACGAACCTTTGCTATTGGTCCTGTGACAGGACCCCACTCGGAACCTCTTTCAGCTCAACGATCCCGGAGGGAGACGAATTCTTTCCCTGCACCGATGACACCGGTCACTCCGCGCAGGGTTTCCGTGCCTCCCGGCACAACCTCGCGCCAGTTCAGGGGCCGACGCGACCACCCGGCACCCTCCAGAGAAGAACCACCAAGGACGTCCCATGTCAACGTTTCCCAGGCCGGCATCCACAGGCCCATTCACCCACGCACCAGGCCCGTGCCTAGCCTCGCCACACGGCACTTTCCAGTGTAAAGGAGTGAGCATACTCCCCACAGCGGCGGTCAGCCTAGACATGGGGCTTTCGAAGCGCGAGTGCTCTTGGATCCGTGTTGTCCCGTAAGCCGCATCAGCGAGTCGATTCCAGTGGCCTTGGGCCTCTCCATCACTCGTGGGGGCGCTGAAGGAGTCTGCACGGCATCGTTGCGCTCCAAGACATCACCCACTCTATCTATCCTGATATAGTCCTGCCGGGTATCCTCCCAAGTCAAGGCAGACTCTCCATTGTAAAGAATTCCACCCTCGGGTGGTTTCTGTCGGGCACTTGCACCTGATTTTCTTTGCAATCCTAATATTGCAAGGGGAATGTTCGAATGTTGATACGAGTGCATTGTAGGTGAGTGGCACACTCTCCGTTCCGCCGACCAAAAGGACTCGATGCTTTTCGCTCACCCGCAATGCGCTCACGCGTAAGAAAGCACTCAAGATCCAGTGCGCTCAACTTCTCTCTCCCATAACTTGCCGACGCAGAGCCAAGCTTTGCAAGGGCCCGGCGCTAGTTCTGCAAAATGCCATCGGCATTTTGCCTCTCAGTATCGATCTACAATTGTTCAATAGCGGTCACCCCCCAATAACCCCCTCTCTGTGCGTTTTTGTAACTAACAACCCGACAAATTTCGAATATATGTATAAAATAAAAAACGCGAGTGTTTTTATTCAATTTCGGGAAAGGGAAATTTGGAGCTAACTACAGCTAACAACAGTGGTAAATCAACAAACAGTCGTGACCGCTAAGGGACTCTAACAGTGTCAGGTTAACGCGTATAATGTTGTGAACTTTACAAAACATATCCGCCTAAAAAAGCTACTTGCGTGAGCGTATTATCGAAACGGTTAAACAAACGAACATTGTGAACTCGATATAACAAACCTCAAAAAAACCCGTAGTAAAACCACGTGTGTGTGAACTAACAACCACCAACAATGGCAGTTGAACTTTCGGAAGCACATTGAGCCAGTGCTTAAACCAAATCAAACATGTGCCAGCTTTTGAAAATGGAGCTGAGAATTTATCAGCATTTATAGATTTCATTCTATCACTATACTCAACAAGCTGTGTACGTCAAAACAGCGTAATATTCGGAGCTATTGAAAGGCAGTTGGACGGAGAAGCCTTGAGAACAGCCCAAATTACACAATTCAACAACTGGATATTGCTAAGATCGTCGCTAATCGAGGAATTTAAGACCCAGACACCATATGAAGAATTGCTGCGAAGACTCTACAACACCAACTGGAATGGAAGTCTAGGTAAGTTTGTCGAAAAACTCGATCATAAATCTTATATAATCAGTAATAAGCATTAGATAACGACCCCAGTACCACAATATTGTACACAAACGCGTTAAAAACAACTACTAAGAATGTAATACCTGATAGGATATATGTTCATGACCTTAGCAAGGCATGATATCACCACAATAAGCAAGTGTGTGGAGCAGTTGCTCAAACAGAGGGAATTTATGAATCTTATGAGAATCAAAATATCCCTAAAAGCGAAAACAATAATCGCAGAAATAATAATAGATCCTACGCAAATTATTCACCAAATAATTTCCATTCAAATGATACGTCCAATTCCAAATCACAAAACAACCATTCAAATCAAAATCAAAGTAATTAGAACCTTCACCACGAATTCAATCAAAAATTAAAAGAAGCTCAAAGTCAGAATAATATTTTATTCATGGGACATCTGAACTAGCCGTAGGCCTAACCCACCAGTAAAATGACAAAGACAGAGCCAAAGGGGTAACTTTAAAATGAAACATGGTGAAAATTTTCATCAAAGTGCCTCGGATCCAAGGGCAGAATAAACTCTCCATATATAAAAATTAAAATGAATGAAGTAAACCTAAAATGTATCATTGATACAGGTTCTTCAATAAATCTCATAAAAAAAAATATTTTCGGTTTTCAAACAATAAATGGCATCATTGAGTTATCAGAAAATATATTTTTCGGTCCTAGTAGACTTTGTCCTAAATTCCGAAGAAACTTATATAGAGGACTATACAAATACACCTAAAAGATAGACCCTTCAACTTCCCAATCGAAGATGAACTTAAAGAGTATAATGAATTCAGTTAGAACATCTCAACGCAGAAGAAATGGAAAAATTAAAAAAGGTTTTATACGAATTTCGCGACATTCAGTACAGGGAAAGTGACAATTTGACTTTCACTAGTACAATCAAGCATTCATGAAGATCCAATATACAAGAGGCCACAAGCTTATGATCAAGAGGTCAACAAACAAATCAATGAGATGATAGAGCAGGGTATAATTAGAAAATCTAAATCCCCTGTTGTTCACCAATCTGGATTGTTAAAAAATGAGCGCTTCAGGCAAACAAAAATTCCGATTAGTCATTGACTACAGGAATCTCAATGAAATAACCATTGATGACAAATTCCCCATACCCAATATGGATGAGATTCTAGATAAATTAGGCAAATGCCAATACTTTACTACGATCGATCTTGCAAAGGGCTTTC
Organism: Drosophila sulfurigaster albostrigata; assembly: GCF_023558435.1. Classification (NCBI taxonomy): domain Eukaryota; kingdom Metazoa; phylum Arthropoda; class Insecta; order Diptera; family Drosophilidae; genus Drosophila; species Drosophila sulfurigaster. The sequence continues at coordinate 787,146 of NC_084884.1, forward strand.
ATAAAATTGAAATGGATCCCGACTCAATTGCAAAACCGCCTTTTCAACTGATGGCGCATTTGATTTATATTAGTTTAAGAGCATGAAGTATCAAATGAAGTTGTTAGAATTAGGGCGAAGCGAGAGCGCAATAAAGCTTTCGCTTTGCTCTCTGAGCGAATTCGCCTCGCCTCGCCACTCTAGTTAAGTTAGGCTTAGTGTAACTTAACTTAGAAAAATAAATGCTTAAAATCAAGAACTCATCAGCGCGTCATCACTCTTGCCGTTTCTTTATCGTTTTGTTTTCGTCGTCTTACAACAACAATTAGGTCTACTCTTTGTTCGCGAATAAAGCGGAAATTTAATAATTGCAAAAACTCTTGTAATTATTCTTTCTAAAGTCTTTTCAAAGCTTCGAGAAGCCAATTCTAAATTTCAACTTGACAAATGTGAGTTTATGAAAAAGGAAACAGAATTCGTTTGTTCATATAATTACCACGCAAGGCATAAAACCAAACCCAAAAAATCAAAGTTATTGTTGATTTTCCAATACCAAAACGTCAAAAGAAATCAAATTATTTCTAGGTTTATGCGGATTTTACCGCAAATTCCCAACTTTGCAAACATTGCAAAGCCAATGACACTTAAATTAAAGAAAAACGCAACTATAAATATTAAAGACTATAAATATTAAATCATATGTGTCAGCATTTGAAAAATTCAAAGTTTTAATCACATGCGATCAAAAACGAAATAGATTTTCTAATTTTTCAAAGAGCTTATTTAGAAATAATAAGTCTCAATAATTTAACTAAAGTAATGAAAACAAGTTTGAAATTAATTGACTTATAATTCAAGGAGTTAATATTGAAAACACATAAAAATTTTTACATCCAGGAATTGAAAAACAATTAATTGGTTTAAAGAAAAACACTATTACTATCACTATGACTATCAGAAATTAATACAAAATTTAATTAATGAATGTGAAGTTTGTAATGTAGCTAAAACTGAACATAGAGACACAAAACTCACTGTCGAAATAACATCTGAAGTTCTTAACGTTAGAGATAAATATGTAATAGATTTCTATATGATCGATAAAAACAATTTATTTCTTGTATAGATGTGAATCCGAAATTCGCAACGTTAATAGAAGTTGAAAACAGAGATTGCTTAGAAGCCAAAAGTGCTTTTTAAAAGTTCTCAATGAAATAGGAAAACCCTTAGAGATAAAAGCAGATAAAGATTCTGCTTTTATAGGTACATCTTTTCAAATTCGGTTACAAGAAGAAAATATTAAAATTAACATTACCACAAGCAAAACTGGAATATCCGGCATAGAAAGGTTCTATAAAACAATAAATGAAGAGTTACGAATAATAAGAATGATGATGATGTAGAAAACAAATTAACAAAATTTAAAACAATTTTATATACCTATTATCATTAAACAAAGCATAAATCTACTAATAGAACCCCATCAGACATTTTTATTTATGCAGGAACTCCTGAGTATAATTCACAAGAAAACAAAGTAAATCAAATAAACCACCTTAATAAAAACATAAGTAATTTTGAAGTATATACAAGATTTAGACAAGCCCCGTTAGTAAAGTCTAAAGCAACGAACCCTTTCAAACAGACGGGTAATATCAAGAAACTTGAAGAAACAAACAGAGGAAGAAAAGTCACCCACAGAAATTGACAGATCATTAGTGAAAATATTGAAGGGAAATTTTATTTACAACTTTGTTTGAAAAACTATTTCAAATAAGATCATAAATGACAATTGCTTTGCAACTATATTAAAACATGAAACACCAGTTTGTACTTTCAATAAATATCGCAAACAAGATCTTAGCCAAATATTATGACATATCCACCACCACACTCATTTCTCGTACGTGACACATTCTCGTAATTATTCCCTATCCTCCAAAAGATCCTATCCTATCCTCATAAGGATCATATTCTAAACACAAAACCCGGCGCGACGGCGACCAATCGTCACAAACAAAAAGTTCCACTTCACGCTACTGTCAAAGTCCAAGGATCATTTAAAATTTTCCATTGCAATTTGGGGACTCAGCATTAAAACACTAACACATACACAAAACATTACACATATGTTAGCTCTAAGTCGCAATATGAAGTTTATTGTTCAAACCCAACATATTGTAAAGTTCGTTTTAAAAACACTTTTCTCAAACAAGACGCGTAACCCGCTAATCCTGCAATACTAATAATAATAATAAAATAAACCTTCGCGTTACGCGAAAACATAATTATATATATATATATATTTTTTTTTTGCATATAAAAAATAAAACTAATTGACACAAACAGTTAACGTCTAAATTTTTACAAATTGACTACGATAAAGTCCTGCGAGCACAATATAGGCATACATTAAAGATTATTAATTTATTATTAATAAGTAGATTCTAGATTTAACAAATATGTTTACTTTCTAATAAGCCATTGACATAACAATAAATCAATAGATAACCAGAAACAGACAATCATAAATTTGATTAAATTAATTAAATTATTAATTTGTTATTTGTGCTAAAATCGTTTACCAGTGATAATAATCGTTAGGTACTTGTTTTCTTCAAGCCAAAATATTTTACAATAGTATACAGTAAAAAGTTTTCTATACTAATTAAAAATATTTCAACTTACAATTCAAAAATTAAAATTATCATAATTATGTATATTCGAAATGCTTATCATTATTTCTCTTCTGGCTTTAAGATAAGAACACAATAGAATCGAAATTTATTTCTATAACTGTAACTGCAGAATCACTTTGCAGGGATGTTAAAATATTTCTAAAATTACTTAAATAATTACATTTAAGCCGCATCAATTTCCTTTGCAATGGCTTCCCTCTGCATTTTCTCACGTAATCGTGGAATATCTTCTTCAATTCGAACAATCGACCGAATTTTCTGTAATATTCGTTAAAATAAATTATATTAAATATTTTAAAATTTTTGTATTCATATAAATAAAAAGATAATAGTTTTTATCCGGCCACTCGATTTGGTTTTCATGCATACCAAAATGGATGTCGTTTGTAGGATGGGCCAGCTAAATAGAGTTTTCGCTAAAGGAAATTGTATAAAGACTTAATTCTTTTGTTAGCACTAATACTACAATATTTAAAACTATTTCTATTCCTATCAGACAATTATGCTATAGAATGAACTCTTTAGTTCCCATACAGGTTGTAGGTACTAGAGGATTAAGTTAAATCTTACATCGCATAGGTCGCCAGGCGTTCGTTTCCACAACCAAATCATATATGCCGGAATATATAGCATCGACGACAATGCTGTGAACCAGCCAAATGCATGTGCCCACCATGGATAATTATAGTCTAGATATTTAATTGGCGTCCATTGCACTATATTAAATAAGAATACTCCCTGGAAAAATTTTAGATTAGACATTATACAATTTAATAATTTATATTTAGATTGTTGTTTTGTAATTACAATCTTACCAAACATATAAGCGGCGTTGTTACACACCAGCAAAACTTCCACCACACAGTCGGATAATATCCAATCATGTCTTTAATACCATCGTAAAAGCGATCAACGCCATAGCACCATGATATTGAAACACATTCGAAAAATATCAGCCATAGCAGACAGAAGCCACTAACAGCATACGAATCCAAAATTTGAAAAATATACATTCCACCCTAAGAAAAAGTGATTAAAAAAGCAAGATAGTTTATTATTTAATAGCGTACGTAGGTAGTAGTTGTGCAGCACAAGTACTTGAACACACTAGCCGCTTGGTACTCCAAAAGAGTACAAATCGTACTCGAAAAATTTTAATACAACATTATTACTTTGTGAGAGGGTATTATAACTTTTGTATAGAGATTTAATTTGTTTCGACAGAACTTGTTATGTTGCGCAGATCAAGGTTTTGCCTTCAGACAATTTTAGTATTTTTTTCGGTTATTAATTTGGTATATTATGAGAAAAATACCGTACTGTTTTAACTTTATTTGAAAAAAATCGAATTGAGCATGTGTAATCTTAAAGCTAGTGTTTCGATTTATGGTACACACAATAATAAACAAGTAAAGAAAGCTACAGTCGAGTGTGTTCGACTGTGAGATGCCCGCTAACCTTAATAATGAATAAAAGTACAACAGCGTTGCATTATAAATATACCAAAGTATACCAGTTTGTTGTTCGCTTGTTATTTGAGTTTTGTCAATTTGCGTGGGCGGAAGTAAGCGTGCAAAAATTTGAAACAAACGTGATCTGCGTGCGCACATAACGAGTTATATCTCTATATCTTTTAATCTTTGAGATCTAGGTGTTCATACGGACAGACGGCTATTACTAGATCGTCTCGTCTGTTGTCGTTGATCAAGAATGTCGGGTCGGAGGTGTCTTCTTCTAGAACCTGTCCATTCAGAGTGTTAGCGAAACGCGCTTAAAATAAGTACATAGGTTTGGTGAATAAAATATAAAGGAAAAACTCACTTGTGTTATACAGGTCAATCCAACTAAATAGCTCAATAAACACACTACAGCTATAAAAATCTCTTTGCGTTTTCTTAATAGCTGTGGCCACTCATCTATGATAGCGGTAATAAAGCCTTCCATAGTGCAGAACTGCGAGTCTAAACCAATTAGAAGAAGCATAAAAAGAAAAGACAAGACCACATTGGAGATCCTGGAAGCTGCAACACTGCTGAGGGGTATACAAGAAAAGCTAATCCAGGTCCTAAAGAAACCAAATAAAACAAAAACAAAAAAAATAACATGTAAATTAAGATTTAATAGAAAAAATATATATTTTACAACACATATATACTTTTGTCATACATACGTCTATTTGAAAGTCGCGGCTCTTATCATGTATGCAAGATGCTATTCTATTATTGTTTTTTTTCATGGAAAACACTCGTACTTCGTATTATATTAAAATAAAACAATAAAACGGACCGGACTAATAGTACTGATCAGAAATTATAACATTTTTATGATCGATCAGAATTCAGTTCAGTTTGACATTTTGAATTATATCAATGTTATGTAGTTCATTCAATTAATAATTAATGTTACTAAATCAATACATTTTATATAAATATTACAAGCAGATCAAAATTTAACTTTTCAGTTATTCAATTAACTATTTGCACAATGTGAACCCGGCGGAATAGCAAAAACTGTTCGCTGATAAATATCAGTAATTTGATTATATGATATTTTATTGTGATACCAATATAATCTTACATTTTTGAGTGTGAAATTTTTGCTGAATGCAAAACTAATGTTCAGGAATGATGGATTATTGAGGAAAATAACCTGATGAATGCTTTATATTAAGGGAAATCAATTTTATGTATATATTTAAAGGAAAATGTATATAATATAAATAAACATTGGTGCATTATGAAGCAAACCATATTATATACATATATCTCTTTTGCATTTAACAAACGCTTTATTTAATTTCACAACTCCAAACGATTAGTGGTAACACTTCAGCCAACTTATGAATCTTCCATGACACTATTAATTAGAAATAAATTCACGATCATATGAAATGCACATAACCATCGGAAAAAAGAACAAGCCATATGCAGTATATGAATGAATTTTTAAAACAACAAAGCAAGCCAATTACATACAAAATGTACAACTTTGACTTGATTCTTCATGTAATTGACTGCTAAGCCCAAATACTATAAGTAAACTACTCACGTAACCGTAATTACTAAAAATAAAAAAATTATAAGAATGGGATTTACAAATTATTTGTAAATTATTTAAATAAATGATCATACCTGGATATTTGTAAACTTAAATTCAATATACGAACCTGATGCTGCCACTTCTGCCACTGGCCTTTCTTGTTCATGCGCCATGAATCCAATAACCGAAAAAATCACAAAACCAGCAAACATGCTTGTACTTGAGTTTACAGTGCAAACAATTAATGCGTCCCTAGATTTAAAAATATCGATTTTAAGAACTAATATTTTAAAATTTAAAACCTGATGTTCTTACTTATATACATTATTAGTAAACTTATTGTAGCTGCCAAGAGCCACTAATGTTCCCAGTCCCAGTCCATAAGAAAAGAAAATTTGTGTAACCGCGTCGATCCAGACCTTTAAATATCTCAATGATTAATTGATTTTATTTATATTTCATATCAAACGCACCTCGGAATGGGAAAGTTTTGAAAAGTTTGGAATAATATAAAACTTAATACCCTCCAACGCACCGGGTAGCGTAATCCCGCGAATTAATAAAATGGTTAGTAGTACATATGGGAATAGTGCGGTAAAATAGACCACTTTTCCTGTCCATTTGACGCCTTTCCAAATACAAAAATAGCATAATATCCAAACAAGTAGAAGAGTACCTGCGAGTTCCCAACGAATGCTGCCTATTTCCTCAATTCCAGAAGATATTTGTAGAGCCCGGCGCCTAAAAATAACAAAGAGTACTCGCTATGAAACTCGTAATTAACGATTATATACAACGGTATTGTAGCACCGCTGTCTAATAAGCAATTTTTAGGTTTTTGTTGTCTATATCTACAAACTTTTACAAATGCTTGAGTCTTGAGATTTAATCAATCTTAGGTGTTGTTCCCAGATAAGCGAAATCGTGTTTTCCGCGCAATTTTATATAAAAACGGCCGAGAAAAAATTTTTCGGCGTCATTTCGCTGTCCCAAGCACAAAAAAAATGTAAAGCGAATCGATTCTCCGATACTGGAATTTATGTATGTATGTGGATGTCAAATTAGTTGTGCCACAGACGAAGAAGTGGACTACCTATTACTCTGCACTTTTACCAGCTAAGTGAACACAAATATAAATAAGGATATTTTAAAAAAAATTTAAGTTGCATTAATATGTTCATGGGATATTGTCTCTATAGAAATAAGCAATAAATGTAATTTCATCTGCTTAAATATAAATTTTTGTTTTTTACCATTTCAGTGACAAGTTCAGGGACAGAAAGGTTGCTAAAAAGGTCACGCTAAAATTAATGGAGCTTGTGAAATATATATTATGATGGGAACAGCTCTTTACCTATAATGTAATTTCTACTTACTGCCAAAATTCCTTAACTGGATCCGTAAGCTCCAAAGATGAAATATTCGTGGCAGCTACATTGCAAACTTTGTTAGTAGTGCCATTAACGATTTTATCCCAACAAAGTAAATTTTTTCGTTCGTACTGATTGACACAATTTATTGTATTCCACCAATTGTTGCATGTACGCCATGGTACATCTGAAATGTTCAAATATTTTTGTTTTTTAATGATTTGAAACTTTGAATAGTAAAACATACCCGCTCGCATCGACATGAAGAAATAAAATACAGCCCAAGCCAATATAACAATGTAATACACATTCATCCAGCAGGACATAACGGCTGCAGCATAACCAATTCCTATGGAAATTTGATGGAATTCTTGTAAATTTACTACATGATAAAATATTAAGAAATATGCTGACTGTTTGCGACAGTTCCCTTTGAATAACTTTTTTAATTTTTATTAAGGTACGCATATATTTTACCCGCTACCCATAGGGTATTTTTATTTTGCGCCGGCAGGAAATGTATGTAACAGGTAGAAAGAGGCATCTCCGACCCTATAAAATATATATATACATATATATTCTTGATCAGCGTCAACAGTCGAGACGATCTAGCCATGTCCGTCTGTCTGTCTGTCCGTATGAACACCTGATCTCAAAGACTATAAGAGATAGAGCTATAATTTTTTCGCTAGCTCGAAGAATACCCTTTGATATAATTCAGTATTTTAGCGGTATTAATTTGGTATATTTTATTCAATATGGGTAGACTGTATTTCACTAACATGTATTCTTTCTTGGAAAATATAGTATATAAGGTACGTATACAAAGATAAACATTTCCTTTTCCTTTCCATAAAAAATGCTTAGCCAAAGGAGCCTTTAGAATTATATATAAACGTGTAGGTTATTGTCGATGCCAATGGCGTATGTCGATCTATCAGAATTAGAAAATATTTGCCAATTTTTTCTTTGTATTTTGCCGATGTGGAGAAGACAAAATTGTTGGTATTTTGGCCAATGTAATGGGCATCATATCTACATACACACAAATATACATATGTATTTTCTTATGTATGTACATATACCTATGCATAAAGAAAAGTAGCATCAAGAGTCATAGATTAAGCACCCCTGGTTTAAAAGAAGTTAAGATTCCTTACAGTGACATGTTAGTTCTAATGAAACCTCATAAATGGATATTTTAAATTCGTGGTTATGCGTGAAACAACGATGTGACGTGAGGGAGACACGCATGTCACAACAATTAGCATTATATTTAAGACAAAACAAAATTTATATATTTCTTAAATTAAAATGTCACATACCTTTGAAAATTGGTGCAATTTTAAATACCCCCAATCCACCGATGGTTAACATTTGGCCAAGTGCTAGTTCCATGAAAAACATTGGAATGCCAGCTAAGAATAATGTAATGATGTAGGGAAGTATAAACGCGCCACCTCCATTTTTGTAGCACAAATATGGGAAACGCCACACATTTCCCAACCCAATCGCTAATCCAACGACAGATAAGATAAAATCAATTTCGAGCTCCAACTTCCGCGGTCTGGAAGTTGAACTGTGGCTATCTGGGAGAAATTTGTATATTAGGCGAGAATGCAAGAAGGAGGGTAATTACTAAAGTTAAAGGTTAAACCGTTCTTTTAAGCGAAAATCCCAGCCTCAATAAATTTTGAAACATATAAATTACTATTTAATTCATCATTATCCGTTTAAACCAAAGTGGTAAACATATTTTGTGGTTACACCGAAACCCAATGTTTTTGTTGTGGCATTCAAATTACAATTACTGGCAATGACAAGGAATAATGATTCTGTTTTTATGATTTTTATTTTTATACTCATTAATAATTATTAGTGCTTAGTTTTTAGACCAGTAATCATTTTTTAATAAATTGATCATATACTCTTTGTTTTAAAATACAATATTTAAAAGAAATATGGGTCTTAAGTTTATTATTTTTCACCTCGTGAGTCGTTTGTTTTTATCTTTAATAATCTTTGATATCGCCAAATTCTGACATTTTCAACACAAAAAGAAGTTTTTATTTCCCCGATATAAATAGATTTGAAAATTTATTTTGTTTTATTTAAGTTGCTGGAAAAACTTTTGATAATGAAATACCAAGTACCAAGTTGATAGTGAATGAAACGATAGATAAATTTCGGTATTTTTGTATTTTTTACATGACTTACTTGTTGATTTGTGTTTGTTTCTGTAATGTTTTTGCAGATAATCCTGGAGTTAAGTTCTTAGGACATACAATTTTACTCATCTCGATTTGACAGTGCACATGTCTATCTCCTCCTCCATCACTATCAATTCCACAATTAATCGACATATTATTTTGTAGAAATTTCGTCTTTTGTATGTTTATATTCGTTGTTTATGTTTATACTGTCGTCTATCTGTGAGTACTCAAAATGTTCTATATAAATACATATTTGCATCAAAAATTATGAAATAAGGCTCTAGTTGAGTGACACAGACCAATTCTAAGGATTTTGGGGTATCTACTGTCAAACTACCAAAAAAAAAACAAGTATGAAAACTACAGTCGAGTGTGTTCGGCTGTGAGATACCCGGTACCTATTTTAATAAAAGCCAAATATTGTGGTATTATTCTTTAAATATACATATAAATAGAAAAATGCAACGTTAAGGCAAATTTGACAACCATGCAGCGTGTTATAGATAATGGTCAACACCTGAAGAGACTAAAAATCAACGTGGCGACGAGTTGTCTTTTCATTTTTATATGGAGGGTTTCGATGGTTACGACTATTAATTTAACGATCTTCGAAGAGAACCACTACATTTTAAAAGTCGCCCAGCAGTGCTGAGAGTATAGTATTATAGTGTGGTCGGCCATTTTATTATTATTATTACACCTGTGCGCTTAAATTTGTTTCAACATTCATTAATACTCTAGCATGACAATACCCCTTCACATACGGGCCGGATATTTTAATGGCGAACCAAAACGTGAAATTATTAAGCTGTCTATTCGCCAGACTTGAATATTATTGAGAATGTGATGGCTAACACGTCAAGTGTATGGTCAGCAATTCTTTGTAAAAATTTTATGCTTGCCTTCCGGTCCAAATGTGTGAAATTTTACAGAAAAAAAGTTTAAATATTTAAAACTCTTGTTTTTTTTAATATAACATATTATTAATTTATAATTTAAGTAATTTAATTTAAAAAATGGAAAAAGATTGGAATATTTTTAAGTGGATTTCAGCTAAAGTGTCCTTTTCAAGTGGTGTAAACAATTTGCTAATTATTGCTTAACAATGTTTTGTATACTTACAACTTTTGAATAATATAATTTTTGAGAAATTACTACATTTAAATAAATTACAGAAAAACATAAAAATAATAATAATAGTCTTTTGCGTATCATCGTTTGGTAGAAAATAAACCTAGTTTTTATACCCGCTACCCATAGGGTAGAAGGGTATTATAACTTTGTGCCGGCAGGAAATGTATGTAACAGGTAGAAGGAGGCCTCTCCGACCCTATAAAGTATATATATTACTATATATCAGCGTCAACAGCCGAGGCGATCTAGCCATGTCCGTCTGTCTGTCTGTCCGCCCGTCCGTATGAAACACTGGATCTCAGAGACTATAAGAGATAAAGCTATAATTTGTTATGTTTGCACGCAGATCAAGTTTGTTTCAAATCTTTGCCACGCCCACTTCCGCTCCCACAAATAAAAAAACTAATAACAAGCGTACTTTTAAAGCTTGAGTTGCGAATTTTGGTATATACAATAATTTCAATAGTAGTTATGATTCCTGAAAAATTGTCGAAGTTATTAAAGAAATACTTTTGTATGGGCAAATACACCTACTTCAATATCGATATACCAAATATACCATTTGGTATTTTTGAGTATTTTTGCAGTACAATCGGTATATTTTGGGAAAAATACCACAAAATATATTTCTTTTATTCAAAATGGGTAGCAGGTATCTCACAGTCGAGTACACTCGACTGTAACTTTCTTACTTGTTTGTTGTATCATTGTAACTAGCGTTTATTTTTAACATTACTTATTTGTTGTATCATTGTAACTAGCGTTTATTTTTAACATTAAGCGATTCTTAATCTCTCTTTGACTTCTTTTTCTGTCTGACTTTGTAAGGTCAGTCATAAACACGGTCGCTAAATGAATAGTTTCCTAACGAAGAAGAATCTGATTTATTTTAAATTAATTACATTTCTTTTCGTTTAATTTTAAATTAATAAATCTCCAAGTGGCATGCGATTTTTTATACTTTGTGACTACAGGAAATGTATGTAACAGGATGAGAGAGGCTTCTCCCTCACCATAAACTACATATTCATTATCAGAATTTTTCTTGTAAATATGGTTGAAAACGGGTAACTTTGGCTGGCAAATTTTGCACGGTATAATATATCTTGAATGTAGTCCCATATCAATATACCATTTGACATAATTTTTAGTATTTTTGCTGTTTTTATTTTGGTATATTTTAAAATTAATGCCGCAATATTTTGCTTCTACTTAAAATGGGTTGGGCGCACACTCGACTGTAACTTTCTTACTTGTTTTAATGATGTTTAAAATATATTGCAAAGTTTTAAGGATGAATAATTTTAACGTATCAATAGATAACTATATAAATATAGTAGGTGAGTAAAAATCACAAACTCTTTTTTAAGCAGAGAAGCGCACATTAGTGGTGCTTTATGAACTGATAAGCATATTTAAAATGAACGTATTATTAGGTTTCAAATAATTCCATGTTTAGCAGCAAATCATCTGCATTTTATAAAAATAAAAGAATACAACACCGGACCTCGATTATAGAAGCACAGGGAACTTTGGTTACTCTAGATTTTAAATTTTAATTATTCCAACAAATTTTTAAAAACGCACCCACGACATCCACACAGTCCACTAGCTTACATCAAACTGAATGTTTATGTGTGTTTTAGACTCTGGAAATAAATGCTCGTTATATATGAACCAAATCAAAAGAGATGTTAGTAATTTAAGTGAAGCATCGGCTCAACAACACTGACAGTCATTTCTAATACAATTTAATTTAATAATGATTTACTGCGGGTGTTCTAGTTCGCAGACAGATGCATATAATCTCTGAAAATATACGCAAACGCAGGCAGCTTATAAATGTCGCAAATCCGAACCCGTTTTACATTATAGTCACCCCAGTTGGTGTTTATGTACATACATACATACATACATACATCGGCAAGCGAGGGTTGCGCATAGAGTAGGTCTTCTGTTGCACATGCTCAGAGTTTTCCTTTTGTGACATTGAAAGATTATTTATTATGTAATAGTTATATAATGATATTTCAAACAAATTACAAAAATAACTTTTGCTTAAATTCAGATTTTAAAAATAGAGCAATTTTCTTGTATTCTGTTAAGCATTTTACATTACACAGTTGACAAGTTTTACAAACTACTAACATTAATAAAAATTGAAAAGGTCATAATGACAAAATTCGTTTGTCTTCCTTATACACTTATTGCATGAAATTGATCAAACTTCATATTCTCAGCATACAAGCATCTTTATTCTTTGCGACTATTGTCGCTAAAAATATTGATTCCAAATGGAGCTAATTAAATTGAAATTAAATAAATTACAGTGTCAAAATTTTTAAGCATATCAACAACTCCAAATATAAGGAATGATTGTACCCGTGTGCAAATTTTTGAACACTACCGTCCTCACAACTTAACAAACCTAGATAACAAGCGTAATTTTAAAGATAGAGTCCAATTTTATGACATTCAATAATATCTACAGTCTTTGTCATCCCAAAAGTTTGTGATCAGATAAAAATTGTCGAAGTTATTAAAGCAATACTTTTGTATGGGCAAAAACGCCTACTTACTAGGGGTCTAATTTGCTTTGGCCGACAATATGGTATATTGTGCCGTCTATGGTATATTTTGAATGCGGTACTATATCGAGATAGCAAATATACCATTTGGTATTTTTTTTAGTATTTTAGTATATTTTAATAATAATACCCCAAAATATATTTTTAGTATTTTTGTAGTAAAATTGGTATGTTTTGAGAATAATACCGCAAAATATATTGCTTTTATTCAAAATGGGTAGTGGGTATCTCACAGTCGAGCACACTCGACTGTAGCTTTCTTACTTGTTTTATTTATGATCGCAAGCAAATTTTCAGCTTTCAAATTATGCGTACTCGGTTCTATTATTTTTTCATTTGTATATACTTTATGGGGTCGGAGATGCCTCCTTCCGTCTGTTGCACACAGTACTTGTAAACGGTATAAGAATATCGTGCACACCTGAAATATTGCAACAAATTATAGAAAATTATATTGTTTGAATGTTTGCCCGGATTAATTGAAAAAGTTCAACTTGTTATCGGAAACATTTTATACACATCTCGGTGCTGCCAATTTGAAGGATTTACTAGATGATTTCCACCGTAATTAGATAAGTGCATACCACCCCTATGCATAGGGTATTATAACTTTGTGCCGGCAGGAAATTTACATAACAGGCATAAGAAGGCATCACCGGCCCTATAAAATATATATATTCTTGACCAGCGTCAACAACCGAGACGATATAACCATGTTCGTCTGTCCGTATGAACACTTAGATCTCAGAGACTATAAGAGATAGAGATATTATTTTTTTTCGACCACACTTGTTATGTTTGCAAGCAGATCAAGTTCAGCCTCTGCAAATCGACAAAAACTGAATAACTAATTGAATGTTATAGCCAGAGTCACGAACATACCATAATATCTATTGTCTATGATTCCTGAAAATTTGGTTGCGATCAGATAAAAAATTTAAAAGATATTAAAGAAAAACTTTTGTATGGGGAAGACGGCTTTTTTGGTTGCTTTGGCTGACAATCTGGTATATTTTGCACTCTATGATATATTTTCAATGTAGTACTGTATCAACATACTTTTCCTATCGAAAAAGTTCACTGGGAAATATTTACATACATATGTCAGTTGTTATATAGACACTTCATTGTTACATGTCAATGTACAGGTACATATATGCAATGTGATTAACTATTAAATATATAGCATATACTTGGTAATCAAACTAAAATAAAATTTACTTGCAAGGGTAGAGTATTTATTATGTGGGATAGAATTGAACAAATTTGATTTGCCGTCATTTATGTATATATTGTACTCATAGGGGATTTTTGTGACGAACGGAAACACGTGTTACAAACAGAAGACCCATCTTTAACGCTTTAAACGATATGAGGATTATATGATAGTCTATATTATATTATTACTATAACCACCATGTTAAACCTTAAGCGACTGCAATTCTTGCAATGTATGTAACATGCAGAAGGAGGCATCTTTGACACATAAAGTAGATGCGTTATTAGTCAACCGCTGAGATGATATATTGATATAGCTATGTAAAATTGCAGTCTGATAGCTATCTGCTGCCTACGATAAAAATACTTAATACCGAGTTATTAACCAATAAATTACTATGGACTTGCGTTTGCTTCAACACTCAAGATTAAAAATTATATTATATTTTGTCCGCGGCAAGTGAGACTCCTCTTAGCGCTTTGGCAACTGTAGCTCCTGAACCAATTTCATTTTCAAATATCATAAGTTTTTGTGCATGGCTGAACTTGTATAGTTGCTAGTAGAATATTACGATATTACTATACAGGACATGTATATAACAAGAGATATAGTTACTTCCACCTGGTTTTATGTCCGTATGAACAGCAAGATTATCGACTTTAAGAAATAGAGCTGCAATTTTTCATTGTTGTTCTTATTTATTTTATAAAATTCCACAAGTTACAGCTTTGATATCATATAGGTAATTTTTATATTTTACAGTTTGAACAATTATATATCAAATAAAGTTACGCTAATGTGAAATAATTAATTGATGCTCCAATTGGTTGCATAAACAAATATAAGTTCGAATACTTATTTTTACATCTTAATTATTTATTTATTTGACATTTCTCGCAGCATGCTCTAAGCTGTGGTTTTTGTCGTTTATTAGTGCACCACAAAGCAAAGCGTAATTCCTCAAAAACTTCAGCCCATAACGATAGTGGTGGTTGCCTATAATCGTCCTGCTCATCTCCAACAATTGATGCGGTGCTTGTATTGTAATTATTTTTATTACAGATGCATTGGTGATTTCTTTTTGTATTTTCTTGATTACGAAAGTTTATTAAAAACTCGGATAATGCGACTATGAAGGCGATCAGTATTCCAGCAATAAGCACAACAAAGACTCCACCTAATATTAAGGCATACAAGAGATACAGATACAGATAAATACAGAGGTAACAAAAATATTAGAATATATTTATACCTATACTTTCAAGCCCTAAGGCATTTGCTTTTGAATGTTTATTACTGCTTTTGCGTTTGCACGTCTCATCTGTATTTTTCCACCATTTGTCGTATAACATTTGAATATCTCCCTTTTCCTGCAGCTCCAAAATCGCCAATGATATCTTGTCCCGCCAAGGAGAACCCTTTGGTGTAGCAATTCCATATCCTTAATAGACAATTACATTAATACTACTTAAAATATATTATAACTATGTGTGAATTGTTATTTGGAATCAGCGAACAGAGACGAAAAAACATAAGACACTTGGTCGAACAAAATGCAGTACATTTGGAATTCTCTGAAGGTACACAATTGAAGAGCCAGATGTTTGGACTGGACACTTCCTCCTGTGTGGGGAGCGGGCCCATCTAAAGGCTCCTCCGTTTTATAATTAACCACAACCACCACGACACTCCCCGAGGGCCGCAACCTAATACCAGGACGGAAGGCCGAAACATTCATCTCCGACCTTATAAAGAATATATATTCTTGATCAGCGTCAACATTTGGTATATATAATAATAGCTGTAGTTATTGTAATTCCTGAAATTTTGGTTGCGATCAGATAAAAATTGTGGAAGTTATTAAAGCAATACTTTTGTATGGGCAAAAACGCCTACTTACTAGGGGTCTTAGTTGCTTTTGCCGACAATCTGGTATATTGTGGCGTCTATGGTATATTTTGAATGCGATACTATATCGATATGCCAAATATACCATTTGGTATATTTTAAATATTTTTGTAGTATTTTCGGTATATTTTGAAAATAATACCGGAATATTTTGCTTTTATTCAAAACGGGTAGCGGGTATCGCACAGTCGAGCACACTTAACTGTAGCTTTCTTACTTGTTTATAGTATTTTTGTGGTATATTATTTTGGTATATTTTGAAAATATTATTAAATGGGCGTGGGAAAAATTTGAAACAAACTTGATCTGCATGCAAACTAAAAAGCATAACATTTTCTGTCGGTACCAATTATAATAGCTTTTTAACCTATGGGTAGCGGATATAAAAACAAATGTGTTTAATTTATTGTACATAAGTATTTTGATCGATAATGTGTCGAATTTAAGATAAGCGTCGAATATCCGCCTCACTTAGCGTGACATTGACTGACTGATTTGCCGGAAGGTTGAAGGTCCGCCACCTCCATATATTTGAAGAAAGGTTCATTTCGCTTCATAGGAGTTCTTTCGACGGACAGTCGAGCCGATGGTATCGAAATAGAATTTAATTAGCGTCCTAACACAGGACCGATCTTAGAGGTTCGTTGGACGGACAAGAAATAGGTTCAGAATGGGGTCCCGTCACAGGAACATTCGTAGGGGTTCATTCGACGGACTGTCGAGACGAAAAGGGTTCAGAGTGGGGTCCCGTCACAGAACCATTAGTAGGGGTTCGTTCGACGGACAGTATAGCCGAGAAATCTGAAATAGATGTATAGGAGTCGTGTCACAGTTACTATCGTAGAAGTAAGATCAACGTACAGTCGAGTCGAAAAGGACGAGATGGACTTAGAAACGGATTCCAACACAGGGTCAGTCAGGATCCAACCTAAAATGTCTCTTCGGACTAGAGTCGAACGGATGGGAGGATATCTACGCCTAAAAGCACGTCTATCTGCGAACTCTCAATGAACTTGGGTCGGCCAGATTGTCTGTGAGATAGAGCAGGACGGCAAATTTCCTGCTTATTCGGGAAGGACGTACGCCGACGCCTCAATCTACAGATCTGATCGCATCGGGGAGCCAATTAGGAATTGGCAATACTTTCGGGGCTGGGCTGCTATAGCTTGAGTCAGGCCAGAGACGTGGGCTTGAACGGATGTATATGGAATCAAGCGCTTGTACAATTTTTCAGACATAAAGGTGGCCTCTGACCAGTATCGATCAGAGCCCGAGCTGTATACCAAACGCCGTAATGGCAGGCGTGTATAACAGCTGTACTCAGCAGAACACCTTGTGTGTTAACTGCCAGCAGTGTTGCCAGGTTTTGAGCACCCGTATAAGCTAAATTTTTGAAAAAAGCTAGAATAAACCAAAATTTAAAAAAATAAGCTACACGCAAATGAGAGAAAGCATGTAACCTTTTTATGTTTTTGATGTGGGTGGCAATTTTATTAGGTATTTAAATTTTCATTGCGACAGTTTTCAAAAGAAAAACATCAATCCAAATGTGATAGACTCATAACAGTTTTTTATGTGTGAAGAATAATCTTATTAAATATCTTATTATTTCCGATTGCTAACATGTGCTCTTCGATGTTGCGAAAAATTTGTTTATATATACACACACATATTAATTTCAGCAATTTACCAAACGCTTTATTTAATTTCACAACTCCAACAACCTTCGGCAAAAAAGAACAAGCTCCGAAATTTCATGCCATAAAGCATATTTTTTCTAGTTTCAAATATGCTAATACT
This sequence comes from Drosophila sulfurigaster albostrigata, assembly GCF_023558435.1. NCBI lineage: Eukaryota > Metazoa > Arthropoda > Insecta > Diptera > Drosophilidae > Drosophila > Drosophila sulfurigaster. The sequence goes on from NC_084884.1 coordinate 805,095, forward strand.
AGCTTATAATAAGCTAAACTGGCAACACCGAACGATTGCACATTAGCTGATGGGGAAAGAGTGGACTGCATGATTTGGAGTGGGATTATTGACTGTCGGCGTCGGGTCGATGCAAGAGTGTATGATGACGACCTTTGCACGTAAAGCAGCTGTGCGCACTTGTGCCTCGTGCGAAACAGTTAAAGCACAGCTTCTGTTGCTTAATGTGGTTGACCCTTTCGTTGACACTCATTTTAAATCGAGGGCACAATCGGATGGTTCTCCAGGGAACACAATTTGCAGAACTGGGTCTTTGTGGCCACTCTACTCTCAAATGAGTTGACCTGCTTAGAGACGGGGCCTCCTTGCGAGAGGCTTTTGAAATCATATGAGCGTTCGTGCTTGATGACACTTCCGCTATTGCTTCTAGGGTGCGATACCGCTCCACTATGGGCAAAATGTCCCGAATTGCGGCATTTTTACCATTTTTTAAAAAATAAAGATTGAATTTCAGATTTTTCTTTTTTCAATTGGACCACGCCTTTCTTCCCCACCATACCATGAGGTTATAATTTTCGATTTTTTTCTAAAAATTTGTTTTAAAATATTTTAATGTAATATATTTAATAAAATTAAACTAAATTTATTAAATTAATATATTTTTAGCAAATTCGCATTTTAAATTTGATTTGGATCCATGCAAAATTAAATCAAAAATTAATTAGAGCCCAATATTATGTTTTGTGACTCCATACCTTGGTGCCCAGTTATTAATTTATTCTTCACAAAGCTCTTCCTCCAACTCCAGGAACTTTGCCCGAAAATTTCGAGTTTATTATCTCCGCCTTCTTCTAACTGATTATCATTATTGTCTACACATGCCCATGTTATTGGAGGCTCAATATCAGGAGATTCCAAAAGAGCTATAACATCTCTTGGTAGGCTTTTTATAGTTTAATCTTTGGCCTTCCTTTAGATTTATAGTTGAAAGCAGTGGGTCAGAGGAATCCAATGCTCTATTAAACACATCTGATATAGTATGCAGGCGGCTGTTTTTCCTTGTATGAGAAAACATATCGAGTTTGTACAATTTTTGCGCTCTTCTGACACATTTTCACGGAGAGTCCCTAGAAGAAGTACGGAGGTTTCCCTAATTTGGTGCCAATGTACTAGTACTTTATGCAAAATTTGAGACATTGGATACCACTTATAAGTATTAACGTATAAGTACATCAAGTACCTACTTTTGATGGGCATACCTCAAACTCACATTATGTAGCAATTAAAATTATATAAAACTTTTCAAAACGTCATGCAACAATAGCATTGACTTTTCTGTTTCATAGACTAGTTCAAATGCTAATTTTCACTATAACCTTGGTCCTGCCTAAGTATACGTCAAGTGTTTACGACCAGGCTTTTCGGGTGGAACATCATCTTAAGAAACTCAATTATGACTGCTTCACAGCAGTTTGTTGCCGGTTGTTGTTGCCCCAAAAATCAAACAACGTTGCAAAACAAGACGTAAATACAACTGCAACATTGAGTTTTGCCGTAAATCGGGCAAAAATGTTAACCACTATTTGATTGTTAACAGTTTGGTTAATAACATTCAGCTTTAATATTGCCTCGACCGGCCTAGACGCACTAGTTACACTCCACAGAAACACAAATACATTTGTTACCAGGGACCTTAAAATATACCAACAACACATTGCATGATTGGACAATATATCACATGTACTAAATATTTAGTGCCAATAATTAAAATTACATACCTTGACAATTAAATTCCATATTCAAGCTTTTTGTTTGATTTAATATTTGAATATAAAATTGACAGAAAAAATCACAAATTTTCTCGCCAATTTTTTTAGGGGTCCAGACCATAGTCTTTAAATATGGGCAAATAACAAATTACCAACGAAGTCTAAAATTTTTAAAAATATGTTTCAGTATTCTTGAAGTATTCTAAACAAAATTCCCAGCTGACTGTTCAAGAGCAACCGTTTGTTCTCGAAACGCTCAGTCGAACTGGGCCGAGTAGACTGAAATCCTTCATTGGTCAAAGGGGACTTTGACACAATGGCATGGGCTTCATCGCTGGTCTTGGAGTTGAAATATAGCATCTTCGCAACTTCCGACAGTCTCGGATTTCAGATATAAATTGCCGTGAAAAAGTCACTGAAATTGGGCCAGCGAGTGTAATCGTCTCCGAAAACTTCGGTGTCGCACGCAGGCAAACGCCACCCAGTCGGCAAAAATTCCACGGAGGTTGTACGGGTGTACGGGAAGTGAGCGCCTGTAACGCATTTGCTAGTTGCTCACTCAACTGAACTGCACACTGCTCATAGACGACGTAGCAGTAGTCGTACTTGACCTGGAACGTAGGGATCTCTTCTGTCGCCATTTCTTCGGACATGTCTCGTACTCCTTTTCTAGCTTTCCCGACTTGGCACATGTAAAGAGACGGGCTGTCGACAGAGAGATTGTTATATCGCCGTAAATTGACTGATAAGATCAGTTGCGACGATGAGTTTCGTCAACGCTGTCTCCAATAAATTGTGCCATTCTCCCGTGCGAGTGTGTGACAATCGAGTCGAAGGATCGGAACTTAAAACTTTAGTCTTTGGATTGGACGGAGGCTGTGTGACCAAGGTCAGCGGCTTGGACTTTGCTGAAAGCAAAACAGGGGACGGGATTATTTTTCCCGTGTCGAACAAGAATATGTTCACTGAAAATCGAAAACAAAAAACAACGAATAATATACTGCAAATTGAGATACTGGAAAAAATGTATATGTACCGTATAGAAATAAAACGACAAGGTTATTGTGTTTTTATTGCTGTTAGATAAGAAAACAAAAAAAAATATATAAAAAGCAAGTTGTTTAGTGCGCAACTAAAACGTACATAGGTGGTCGCAGTTTAACACTACTCACTGTGAAAATATATGCATGCATATACATACAATAAATCAATGCCAAAACGCTTGATTGGCACAATAAACCTTCCTATTTATCCTACCTCGTACTAATTTTTGTAATGTTTTATCAATAAATGGTTTTTTTTAAACTAATTTAAGTTTGTACGCAGACTTTTTCTGATTCGAAAACAGGTGTATTTTTTGTTTTTGATTTTAATTAAAAAGTTGCTTATGGAAATAATTGAAGACTGGTTATATTTTTTCATAATAGATATGTTGTTAATTTAAAAAAAAATGAAGCCAATATCTTCAATACAACTATTTTTATTTAACATCAAAGTTGCGTGTTAAGTTTGTACGCAGACTTTTTCTGCTTAGTGTATGTCTACAAGTGAGCTTGCCGGCTTGACTTAGAGGAAAACAAAGCAACAATGTACATACATGTGTCACTGCCGAAACTTGCTTGACACAGAGTACAAGCCGACCACCACCCCAGCAAGCAAAGTTAGGAGAGCTCTAAATTATGTGTCCGAAAAGAGCCAAACTTAAGAACGTTTTCTGAGCATGTACATAAATAAGATCGTTTTCGAAGCGCGATCAGTGCATTCTAAACATCGACTCATAAAATTCTCGCTTGTCTGAGCATATTCGAAGTTAAGGTAAATAACGGAATGCAGATTTTACGATAATCGAGATTATAAAAATTGATAAATTTATTTAGTTTCTGCAATACGCACTTGCAAGTCGGACTTGATTAGTGGCCAATTAAAATATAAAATATACGATAAGTTAATTTACAAATTAATGTTAAGTTTTTCATAAAACTGTAAATTTGAAATCCATCCTAATTTTATATTTCAATAATTTTCAATTAAATAAAATTATATAAAGTTCAATTTATTCAAACAATTGTACAAACCAAAACGAGTCCGATAAAAATTTGTTCGGGGTGATTTAAGTACCTAAAAATGTACTTTTATGTGCATTTTCTGAGGATTTTCAATGCTTTGTTGGGAGGGTGAAAGTACTTATATCTGCGTCAGAAAAGACTCAGAAATCGACCTCCTAATGTACGACCGTTGTCACGAAAAACCGCTCTTTTCGGACTCTTTTATGGGCATTATCATAAAATGCTCATAAAAACTATCAGAAAACTGTCATAAAACGCTCAAATTGCTTGCTGGGACGCGATATTTGCATGCACACAACTTAAATTTATGTAGGTATCCAGCAAGCAATTTGAGCGTTTTCTAACAGTTTTCTGATAGTTTTATTAGAAAATTTTTAGGTACATATAGTGGTGTGCCGGTTCGAGTCCCGGTCAGGTCTCGTTCATTTTTTTAATGGTATATACAATAATTACTATAGTATTTGTGGTGTGCGAGTTCGAGTTCCGGTCGGGAATAAATACACATTTTGTTTCTTTTTGAATGCGATTTATATTTTCACTACTTTTAATATTTTCTGGTATATCGATTTAGTAAATTTTGAGGATATAACCGCAATATTTTGATTTTACTCAAAATGGATAGCGGGTATCTCACAGTCGAGCACACTCGTCTGTAGCTTTCTTACTTGTTTTCATTCTTTTCTCGTTTTATTTTTTGTTAATTCTTTATACCAATTCAGTTCACCATGGCGTCATCATTTAGTTGATCGTGTTTGCTCTCAGACGAGGCGTGCCTGAGACGGCTGTTCTCGCCACCCCGATCCACTTTCCCACTTTCACCCCCATGGAGATCCCATACCTGCGGCTACTGCTTAACCAAACATACGCCCCCATTAAAAGACACGGGCTTTCAACATCTAATTTTACAGCAGACGCAGCCTTCTATTCGCTGCTTTTGTACAGATGCACCAGACGTTTAATCTGTGCCTTTAAATCGGCTTTCTTAACTTTATAAGTCAGCAAAGCGGGCGGGGCATAAATGACGCTAGTGGCAGAGAGCTTCCTAGCTAAGGGGTTATTCTTTGACTCATCAGCGTCAACGAAACCAAGCTTAACGTGAAGTTCACGCTTGTGCCACAGGAGGAGAAGCACACTTCAACCCTCCGATAATAGTGAGAATGGCTCCCACAAGCGTGGCCACCCAAATGGCCCTGAAGTCTAAAAGAATCGAACGGATCACTAGCATAGTTGAGCAGCTCCCCTTGCTCATGGCAGTGAATTTCGGTTTGACTTCGTTGAGATTGCCGAAGTCAATCTTACCGTCGCCATTTTGATGGTCGCCCTTAATGAATTTGAACTCGTCTTGATCCCCAGCGGCTTCTCGTAGCCGCCGCTATGGTCAAGCATTTCCTCATTAACACTGTCGGGTACAAACTTATCCTCCTTTATCATGTCGACAAATGAAGTTTCCGTGCTACTCGTGTTTGCTTGTATCTCTCTGAGGAGATCTTTTCGTTCTCCTCGCAATCGAGCTCTTCGTTAGTGCGCACAATGAATACGTTGTTGCTAGATTCGACTGCCCAAAAGCAACGAAATTTATCAATCTTATGCTCCAACACGGCAGGATACAAAGACGTCTGTACGATTCTTGACAAATATTACCGCTGTAGACAAAAGAGCCAGGATTTTCAGCTGATCTATTGAAACGCATTGCGTCTGTGATACCCAATTGTTTAAATAAAGCAAGGTGTGATCCTTAGCTCCGCAAGACTTAAGGTCCTAAGCTACAAAAACGAAGCATAAGCATAGGCAGCTGAGACATAAGCCAGCTTTTCTCTTCTTTAAGACGCAGAGCCGATAAAATTAAAAAGATGGAACAATTATAAATTAAATGGTTCGGGCTATCACAAAACCACAGCACTAGGCTTGGTAACAACCAATGACGTGTTTCAATGGTGCTTTCGCGTAAGAGGCTATGGTATGCTCTATGTTCTCCATGACAGCACTTTATTAAAAACTCCCTAAACTGCTTGCAAGTCGGAAAAGGTGCCAAAAGACACTCTCCTCCCAGCTACTCTGTGTTCCAGTGTCCACTTTTTGCAGCAGCATGTAAATTAGCAGCTACCTTTTCCAGTGGCTGTTCTAGCTGTGGAAATCTGAATGTAGAGCTCGCCGGCATATGGGGTTCATTCTGCAGACAGACTTCCATAGATAAAAAATTTCATCAATCTTGTCTCTCCTTGCTTCCAATTTGGTTAAAATCAAGCTCTTCAAGCTCATTATGCACCACATTAAAGACGACTGTTCAACTACGTTGAAATGACACGAAGGAAACTATTTAATATCTACGATGTTTTCGTAAATAAGACTCATAGTGCATATATGTCGGAACAAGACGCCTATGGCTTATAGCCATGTATTGCAGTTGAAGAAACGAAATTCTTCATATATGTCAGTTACGAACAATAAAACTTATGCAAAGATTGAAAAATTTAAGCTATATGTTTAATTACTAATTGATTTTTAATAGGTTTAATTAAAAGAAAAATTTTGGTTATTATTAAATTCAGATAAAAGTTGTAACGTACAACGAAGTAAATTCGCTGAAGGAAGCTGGTGTAAATGTAGCGCCATGAAAGGCGTACGCGATCGCTACGGCTGTTGTCTGGTCGGATGGGTGTGGGCAAGAAAAATATCCTTTCCGCTACGTGCTTCCATGGATTAACTATACTATTAGACAATTCGCGTACTTAAGGAAGGGGAAAAATGGGAAAGAGACATACAAGGACAGTAAACAAAAGAGAGGAAAGTAAACTAGACAATACAAAGACAAGTTAGGGATCTACCTTCGACCTGGAGCACTTCTCCTTTATGGTGCACTCATTGGTGCAGACGCCCACCCTACCATGATCCTGCAAAGCCAATGTAAAATCAATTTAGATGACAGGATCCCTTAGAGAAGCTCCTCGTCACTCAACCCTCCCCATACAAACGCTGCATGGTTCCAAATTTGAAAAATTACTCGCACATACTTAATTTATTAACAGATAACAGAAATAATTTGAATATTAAATACATTATGAAATGACAAAAAATATGACAAGAAAAAAAAAATAAATAAATAAATTAACGGACAAACATAGTAAGTGTGTATGAGACAGAAATTATTTAAATAAGGCAAAAAGGAAAGAATAAATAAATATATACTAAAAATAATTAACCTATAAATATAAAATATGTTCTAGCATAAATATAAAATATATAAATATAAATATAAATAATTATTTTTGCATTTAAATGTTGAATAAATTAAGAGAAGAAAAAAAAAATTAGCTAAAATGAACTAGTTTTGGTTCATTTAGAAATGCAATGTTAGACCATCACGCCGAATATAGGCAAACACTAGATGCAAGTAAGAAAAATGAGGATCAGCTGATGGCTGTCACTCAATGATATGTTTTGCTATTGCCAGTCTCGCAAGGTCATTGACCGCTGGGACTGCAGACAGCTGTAGCAGCGCTATGGTCAGATGGACCACCAACAAAAGGGAAGCTTTAGCTTTAGCTCATGTATTATTAATTAGTTAGAGTGAAACGGACTTACATACATTAGAGACTCCCACGCAGAAAGATCTTTCCTTGTGTTGGTGCCTGTCTGTGGTGTATCTGTGGGGAATAATAATATTTGCGAGCTTTTGCGCCTGCATGAAAGCTGCTTGCTATGACCGGTAGCGTCGCCTTACATGCATTCTCAAATGATTGCCAATTCTATTTTATACAATAGTACAGTGGTACTTGTATTATGAGGACCCCAGAAAAGTTGTTGGTTCAACTTTCTGGCCACATCATATTACACTTACAACATTGATGGACTATCACTTATAGATGCATAGTTGAACAACATAACGTAAATTAACAATAATAAACAAAAAAAAATAAGCTGCTAGTCAGCCGTTCGCCTTCCTTCTGGGTGACGCAGATATTCGGCCTCGATGCCACCACAAGTGCGGAGCAAATAGCCAACGGAGATCGCAACGCTGCCGGACGCAGGTGTTTTGCAGTAGAAACACAGCCTGCTGGGAAGCAATTCTCCTGTGCTCAATGAGCGTCTGCAGCTAGCAACAGCTCATCTGTTTGCGTTACCCAGACAGCTGATGTGGCCAGCACAGCTGCGACTTGAAGCTTTTGGTGGTTGGCCGTTAATCAGTCATTTGTGTGTGATGAAGTTCCAATTGAAATGGATTTAAAATTCGACCACTGGGTTATTATAATGGCGTTTTATAAATGATGACTGCGTTTGGGTTTTATATAAATTATAACTGGGTCATTAGATTAAGTTTAATACCGGGTGCCGAATCCTATTCTGGAAAACGGCACTTGGTTAAGTTACGCCAGTTGGCAAATTCCTGTAGTGGACATACAGCTACAAGTGGACGGCAAGGTGCAAAGTACGTTTTATGCATCTGACTACACCAACCACTTCACTGATGTATTTTTTTTTTATTAAAGCACATGCACTTTTTCACTATTTTTTAATCAGGTTCTGCACATAACCTGCTGACAATTTCTTCTAACCAAAACCAACAACTAAAACCTTTTTTCGGAATTTTGACAAATAATCCTACTCAAAAAGGTAATCGCTTGTCTATTTTGGTCTGGACTTAACACGATCAGCTGATCTAGCAATTCATGCTTGCATGTATCGTAGTCCACCAATAGATGGCGCTATTATTGGAGCTTTCAGACTCATGGATACTAAAGCTCCACCACTCAATACAAAACATGACAATACATTTAGTACCATTTTCTCAGACTTCAAAATTAATTTTCTACAACTAAAATTAAATAATACAAATTAACTACTTTTTCTACAAATAGAGCCGTGGCGCTGACGTTTTCAATAGCAAAAAACTTTGCCTACTTTTAGGCCCAACAAATAAATGTTGGCTGTCCAAGCGACCACTACAATCCCCCTGCCAAAATCACACTTTGGGGCCATCACTCCAAAGAGTGATACTCGCTTGGACGAATTTCCTGGCTACCCGATTTATTGTTTTATATCTTTAGCGTGATATTTTCCAATGAATCGCCCTTGGGTATCTTCTAACTCGTAATAACTATTGCCAAGCTTACGCTTAATACGAGATTTTACAAAAGTTGGGGCCAGTTTTGCATTAAAGCCTTTTGCAAAATTACTTTGCTGAAAATTACGCCTATAAACTTCTTGACCAACTCTAAAATCTACTTCTCGACTTCTAAGATTGTATTGTTTTTCGTTCTGTTCGTGCTGCCGTTGTATACTCTGTTGTGCAGTTTTCCTTATTATATCAAAGGAATCTTCTCGACCAAAACTAACTGTACGGTCTTCTAGAAGTTCTAAATTTCGTAGGAGAGGATAGGTATTACCATTAACTATCATGTGTTGTCCAAAAGCAACACGATAGGGACTGTCATTAATTGCTGAATGTCTACTGGACCGTAATGCGCAACTGATATGGCTAAGTTGCTCATCCCAATTTGTTTGATCGGGTCTAACGTAAGCCTTGATTGCAGCAATTACTGATCGATTTACGCGCTCTGACGCATTAGCTTGCGGAGCGTGTACAGCCGTATAAAAATGTTGCACATTACATTTGGTGAGCAAAGCCTTGAATTTATGTGACTTAAATTGGACACCGTTATCTGATACAATGGTTTCAGGTACACCAAAACAATGAAATATATCCTCTTCCATGAAGCGAAGAATAGCATCAGTGGTGAATTTTTTACAGGTTTAAAAATGGGTATTTGGACAAATGGTCTAACACTACAAATATACCAACATTTCCGGACTTACTTCGAGGATAGGGTCCCAAGAAATCAATAAAAATCTTTTAAAATATTCGTTGCGTGTCCTTTACTGGAGCTAATGGTGGACGTAACGAACGATTGGGATGTTTGGTACATTTGCACACCACACAACCGTTTACAAATGCCTTGACATCACACACTAAATTTGGCCAATAATAATATCGCCGAATTTTTTCAACATTTTATTGATTCCACAATGAGACACAAGGAGGCTCATGACTTTGTTTTAATACCTCTATCACAAGATCTTTTGGAACCCACAAATTCCAGTGCAAATTATCAGCGACTTGATCGCCGGAAGCGTGCTCTGCACGACGATAAATATATTTATCGATGACTTTAACCTCAGGTAGCTGAGTCGGGTTTGTTTTATTTTGTCCTTAAGCTCTTGGTACTCTTTTGAACTGTTCAGACTGTAAATCTATCAAGGTATCCACACCTAAGGATGACAAATCTTCAGTGTGCACACGTGATAAAGCGTCGGGAACAATGTTCTGGCTGCCTTTGCGATGAACGATCTTAAAAGCAAAACCTTGCAGCTTGAGTGCCCAGCGAGCCAATCTGGAGCTTAAGTCTGTTTGAGACATGAGCCACTTCAATGAAGCATGATCGGTATGAATGGCAAATTCATGCCCTTCAACATATGCTCGAAATTTTTTACGCACATGATCGCTGCCAAACACTCCTTCTCAGTGACTGAATAATTTCTCTGACATCAATTCAATTTACGAGACATAAATGCGATTGGAACGTCATTATCATCCTTATCTTTCTGCATCAATACTCCACCAACACCTGAGTGATTGGCATCACAATGTATCTCAAATGGTGTAGAAAAATCAGGACTATGGAGTACGGGTGCCATACATAGTTGCTCTTTCAAATTCTCAAAAGCCTTTTGCGCTTCGTCGGACCAAGTAAATGATTTTCGCTGCTTAAGGGTATCTGAAATTGGAGCAGCAATTTATGCATAATTTTTATGAACTTGTGGTACCACCCAGTGGTTCCTAAAACCTTCGCACCTGCTTGCACGATCGCGGAACAGGAAACTCACGAATGGCTGCCACTTTATCGGGATCCGTTTGGATTGTACCATGACCAATAACATGTCCTAAATATTTAACCTCTTTCAGGCAGAATTTGCTTTTCTCCACATTTATGGCTTGAGTTAACCTATCGGCTAAAGCTCTCAACACTGAGACGTGTTTGTCAAATGACTCGAAATTACCAGCAAATCGTCTAGATAAATGAAAATTTCATTTCTCAGATCTGGTGGAATAACTTTGTTCTTCAATTTCGACATCGTCTGTGGAGCATTGGATAGCCCAAACGGCATAACCGTAAAATGATACAGTGGTCTTCCCGGCACTGTAAATGCGGTTTTCTCGCGCGCTCTTGGAGTTAGCGGAATCTGCCAATACGCATCCTTCAAGTCGATACTTGAGATAAATTTCGCCTTTGGCAACCTACTCAAGATGCCGTCAATGAGAGGCATGGGATACGCATTTTTGACTGTTATGTCATTCACCTTGCGACTATCTAAACAAAGGCGAACCTTGCCTGGCTTGCGTACAATAACAACTGGAGAGGACCAAGGACTTTCGGATTCCTCAATCACACCAAGTGCTAACATTCTGTCAAGCTCATCATACATTAGTTTTCGATGGCCGGTGACACTGCATAATGGCGTTGTTTAATTGGTTTCGACTCGGTCACCTCTATGTCGTGCATAAGCCAGTTTATCTTGCCTAAACCTTTTTCAGCAAATGACGGAAATACCTTAATAGTGGATACTAATTCCTTTTGCTGCAAGTCAGTCAAAGGTATTTGTAATAGGTCATCGAAATTTAACGCTGCTAACCTGTGTGCACTTGCTTTATTCATTAAAACAATGGCAAGAGATTAAAACTTCGCCAAAATCGATGCCTAAATATAACTCTTGAGTTAATGACGGTACGATATACACACAAATTCTCTTTGATTCACCACGAAAACAGATTGACGTATTAATTCGACCTACTATATTTTGACTTTGGCCATCTGCAGTTCGTACAGCTGCACGTATTGTTTTAAAACCACTGTGCGTTTCTGCCAATTCTTGCTCAAATCTGCCACCAATGCAGCTTATAGAGGCACCAGTGTCCATCAAACCACTCATGGTTCTATCAAATATGATGACATCAGCATATGGCCGCAAATCATTACAACTATTTACCACAGATGCCAATAGTGCTCTGCGAGTATCTTTATCTAGCTTACTAAAGGTCTTTCTACGTTTTTGTCGCGTGGCTGTGCTTTTACACGTTCGTGAACTTTCGGCAAAGTTTGCTGCTCACGTTTGTGTAAGGGAATCGTCGGGATGTGGGGAAAGTCTGGGATATTTTCAGAATTCGTTACACGATGAACTACTTCGTATTGGTCGCTTTCGATATTAGTTTGCGTGCACCTGTCAATGGTGCACGAGACCACCGTTTTTGACGCAGAACTTATACATTTTCTGCAAGATGGCCTGTACGTATCAGCATCACCACACCCATAGCAAAACACCGTGCGCTCGGCTTTGCAGTCTTGGTAGTGGTGACCTGGCTTTCGACAATTCCAGCAGGATATAATCACGGCCTCAACAGCAAATGATTCATCCTCTTCCCTGGCTCGCAGCACCTCTAACAATGACTGTTCAGACATGGGCTGTTCGAGCCTATCAGCCAGATTAACAATCGCCTCATAAAAATTGTCAAATGTTTCATTTGGCCTTTGTTTGCGATGTGAGATAGCAGTTCTAATTTCCAGGTCCGTTCGTCCGTCTGAGAACTGCGTTCTGAGCGCTATACTCAAATCAATCCACCGCACACGCGTTACACTACGGTGATACCTCCAAAACCACTCGCTTGCACTACCTTCAAAAGATTGCTTGCATACCGAGCTAGCATTTCAAAATCACCACCTAGTGTCTGATTTGTTAGCGCTTCGACGCGATAAAGAAAATCTTCTACAGTCATGGACGAATGACCAGAAAAGCGTACCTTCCAATTATAAATGGTCTGACTAATTCTATCAGGCCGTAAGTTGTGCATCTCTCGAAACTCTGCATGAGGCGCCACCATCTCGGGCACTGGATTTCGTCTATCCACCCCATCTCTGTTAGAGATTCCAAACAGCTGCTCAAATGATTGATGCTGCTGTTGTCTGGCTGGAGACGACTGCCTAGGAGCAGAGTGAACTCGATCATTTCCACCTTGAGCCACTGAATAAAATGACAACCTGTGGAAGCCATCTTCGATCGCTTTCGACAACACATGCGTCTGCTGCGTCAGAGCGGCTGCCACCGCCTCAGCAATACTTTGCTGCAAGCTAAACATTGGTTGCACAACTGGTGCTGGCCCGGCAACCAATGCTGGGTTATCGTTCGAATTCTGCTGTACTGGTTCTGGTATACCTGTCTGTATACTATTGCTAGAACCTGCGACTAACAGATCTTGCGCTACTGTCCTGTTCTTGGACTTTGATCGTGTTTGTATGCCTGAACTCTGAGCTGCACTTAGTTCTTCTGCCAGACTCAAAGTTGATTTGCTTAACGCCGTCTTACAAATTGGACACACTTTACTATTTCCAGTCGCAGTACTGAAGTACACATGATGGAAATAGTGATTACATCCGGTTGTTAGAAGTTGAGCTGGATACTCCACTTCTTTTGAGCATACACAACAGAAAGTTTCTCCCGTCATTCTTTGATATAGCGGGTTAGAATTTCCACTAACGGGTCTGGCCATATTGAATATTTATAAATTGCTAACTAAACAAAAACTTGTCTGGTCGGATGGGTGTGGGCAAGAAAAATATCCTTTCCGCTACGTGCTTCCATGGATTAACTATACTATTAGAAAATTCGCGTACTTAAGGAAGGGAAAAATGGGAAAGAGACATACAAGGACAGTAAACAAAAGAGTGGAAAGTAAACTAGAGAAAAGACAAGTTAGGGATCTACCTTCGACCTGGAGCACTTCTCCTTTACGGTGCACTCATTGGTGCAGACGCCCACCCTACCATGATCCTGCAAAGCCAATGTAAAATCAATTTAGATGACAGGATCCTTTAGAGAAGCTCCTCGTCACTCAACCCTCCCCATACAAACGCTGCATAGTTCCAAATTTGAAAAATTACTCGCACATACTTAATTTATTAACAGATAACAGAAATAATTTGAATATTAACAACATTATGAAATGACAAAAATATGACAAGAAAAAATAAATAAATAAATAAATTAACGGACAAACATAGTAAGTGTGTATGAGACAGAAATTATTTAAATAAGGCAAAAAGGAAAGAATAAATAAATATATACTAAAAATAATTAACCTATAAATATAAAATATGTTCTAGCATAAATATAAAATATATAAATATAAATATAAATAATTATTTTTGCATTTAAATGTTGAATAAATTAAGAGAAGAAAAAAATTAGCTAAAATGAACTAGTTTTGGTTCATTTAGAAATGCAATGTTAGACCATCACGCCGAATATAGGCAAACACTAGATGCAAGTAAGAAAAATGAGGATCAGCTGATGGCTGTCACTCAATGATATGTTTTGCTATTGCCAGTCTCGCAAGGTCATTGACCGCTGGGACTGCAGACAGCTGTAGCAGCGCTATGGTCAGATGGACCACCAACAAAGGGAAGCTTTAGCTTTAGCTCATGTATTATTAATTAGTTAGAGTGAAACGGACTTACATACATTAGAGACTCCCACGCAGAAAGATCTTTCCTTGTGTTGGTGCCTGTCTGTGGTGTATCTGTGGGGAATAATAATATTTGCGAGCTTTTGCGCCTGCATGAAAGCTGCTTGCTATGACCGGTAGCGTCGCCTTACATGCATTCTCAAATGATTGCCAATTCTATTTTATACAATAGTACAGTGGTACTTGTATTATGAGGACCCCAGAAAAGTTGTTGGTTCAACTTTCTGGCCACATCATATTACACTTACAACATTGATGGACTATCACTTATAGATGCATAGTTGAACAACATAATGTAAATTAACAATAATAAACAAAAAAAAAAATAAGCTGCTAGTCAGCCGTTCGCCTTCCTTCTGGGTGACGCAGATATTCGGCCTCGATGCCACCACAAGTGCAGAGCAAATAGCCAACGGAGATCGCAAGGCTGCCGGACGCAGGTGTTTTGCAGTAGAAACACAGCCTGCTGGGAAGCAATTCTCCTGTGCTCAATGAGCGTCTGCAGCTAGCAACAGCTCATCTGTTTGCGTTACCCAGACAGCTGATGTGGCCAGCACAGCTGCGACTTGAAGCTTTTGGTGGTTGGCCGTTAATCAGTCATTTGTGTGTGGTGAAGTTCCAATTGAAATGGATTTAAAATTCGACCACTGGGTTATTATAATGGCGTTTTATAAATGATGACTGCGTTTGGGTTTTATATAAATTATAACTGGGTCATTAGATTAAGTTTAATACCGGGTGCCGAATCCTATTCTGGAAAACGGCACTTGGTTAAGTTACGCCAGTTGGCAAATTCCTGTAGTGGACATACAGCTACAAGTGGACGGCAAGGTGCAAAGTACGTTTTATGCATCTGACTACACCAACCACTTCACTGATGTATTTTTTTTTATTAAAGCACATGCACTTTTTCACTATTTTTTAATCAGGTTCTGCACATAACCTGCTGACAATTTCTTCTAACCAAAACCAACAACTAAAACCTTTTTCGGAATTTTGACAAATAATCCTACTCAAAAGGTAATCGCTTGTCTATTTTGGTCTGGACTTAACACGATCAGCTGATCTAGCAATTCATGCTTGCATGTATCGTAGTCCACCAATAGATGGCGCTATTATTGGAGCTTTCAGAATCATGGATACTAAAGCTCCACCACTCAATACAAAACATGACAATACATTTAGTACCATTTTCTCAGACTACAAAATTTATTTTTTTACAACTAAACAAATTAAATAATACAAATTAATTACTTTTTCTACAAATAGAGCCGTGGCGCTGACGTTTTCAATAGCAAAAACTTTTGCCTACTTTTAGGCCCAACAAATAAATGAGTACTTCATAAATTAACAAAATTTATTTACCTTTCGTATCTAATAAGCCGCCAATTTGTGTCAAATTACAGTCCCGTTGAACGATATAGTCAAGCATTGTGGATTCCATTAAAAATGCGTAGTTACCTTGGTTCACTCGACGTATGCCATCTTCATAAGTTGTGGTAAATGCCAACTGTCTTTTATTATCCATTATTCGCCACATTTTTTGTACGTCTCAATCATCGAATCCTAATGAAGACAGTCATTTAAGAATTTGTTGGGTATTTCATTTGGATTATATTATATTTAATGTGAAACCAAACCCTAGCCAAGCTGTCCAAAGTTTTTAGTTTAGTCGAGTCTGCTCGACTGCGAGAAATATATACATTACTATATTCAACATATACCAGTTTGTTAGCAACTAAGATTGCAGTTGTCGTTTTTTGCAGTACAAAATTAATTCTTAAATAATTTCTACAGTATTTATCTGATTGTAACCAAATTAGTAACTTGCGATTTCTCGATTTATTTCGAATTTCATTCATGCAGAACCAGCAATTTTAGCGGTACGACACAACAACAGCAACGAAACAACTATGTCAATTACCAGATAGCAACGAAAACAAGAGCAACAATAAAAGTAGCGATGGGAACGATGACAGAACAACAGGCAATGTAGATAGTAACAGAATTAAAGTTTAAATCAGCAAATAATAATAATTATTATTAACTCAAATAAACTTGGGTTTTTATTTGTCGTTCGAGCAGGGACCTGATCGAAGAATATTAGAACTACCAATCCCGTAAAACCTCGAAGAAAGTCGTGAACAGTGCTCGTGATATTTTTAAGTGCCTAAAACTCTCCTAATTAATAAGTGGAAAAAGTGTCGCGTCACTATTTAGGTCAGGGTATCATTCAATATTTGCCGTTAATAGCGTTGTAAGCGTAGATGTTAAGTGAAAAAAGAAAAAGAATAATAAAGTAAAAAGACAAAAAAAAATCTAAAAAGAAACAAGTAATTAATTAAGAATAACTGAAATCAAAAGAAAAATTTGGAAACATCAAAGCTACGTAATTAAAATGTTTAAAGAAAGCTTAAAATTTTGAAAGTAAAGTAATAAATTATTTATTTTGATAAATGTATGTAACCCGTAAACTGTATATTAAATTTTGAAAATTAAGTTATAATTAATTAATATTAAATAATAAACCCACAAAAACACACATCTAATAATATAACTTCATGATCACAAAGTAAAATAGTGAAATTGTCCAACTTATAAAAAAAAGATAAGTCCAATACAATGGCAACAACAAAAACACTAGCAGAACCATTCAGTAGTCTTCAAATAAGTCAACCCACTCAAGCGAAGCCAGGGACTCCAGTTACCAGACCGGAGCTTAGAGATGCTATCACGGGAATAATCAATGAAGTGTTAAGGGATAGTAGGATTAGCAGTTAGTAGGCAAATTGGCAAGCAGTTATCTAGAAGAAAGACCAGAACTTGAAGTAGATCTACCAGTTGTTAGAGCTGGTCTTGGTGAATAAAAGTCAAGGAGCCAGATGTCATTCGATTGATTGGCGACTTCTCTGGAGATTGAAATGAAAACCTCGGACTATTTATATACGAAAAAAGTTCAAATGTTCTTGTCAACAAAATTATTGAGCTTATTGGCAAGAATAATTTCCACATAATACCCCATTCAGGAAAGAAAAGTTCAAATGAAGTCTGAAGAGAATTACAAAGTATTATCGAAATATCTTACCGAGAATAAAAATAACTTTTTCACGTATCAGCTAAAAAGCAGCAAGGGCCTTCAAGTCGTACTTAAGGGCACAGTAACGCCCGCAGAGATAACAAAGGCGCTACAAGAGAAGGGATTTAGCGTCTTCAATATCCTTAACAGGGATAGAAAGCCACAGCCACTCTTTAAGGTTGAGTTCGAATCAGAAAATAAGCCGAAATTCACCCTATATACAATCTTCAGTTCCTGCTGCACCACCGAATTACAGTTGAGGAACCGCACAAACGCAATGGTCCGGTACAATGTGCGAACTGCCAAGACAAGGTCATACTATAAACTGTGCCCGGTTCATGTAGTTTGTGGCGAGCTACATGACTCCACACAATGCCTAGCGAGCAACTACCACACACTGCTAACTATAAAGGTTGCCCAGTTTATAAGGATCTGAAAAGCCGCATCCATCAGAGAGGAATTACTGCCCGCATCCAACATAAGATAAGTCCAACATGAGCTAAGTCCTCATCTCAACAATGAAGCCGACGTAGACAGCTTTGTTAATTCACTGGTGTCTGTACTTGTCTCTGCAGCTCGAGCTTCAACACCTCAAACTATTAATACACAACGCAATAAAAAGAAGACAAATCTACAAATCGAGCAGCTCGTCCTCGAAAAGCGACGCTTACGTCGAGCGTGACAACTCCACAGATCGCGATCTGCTAAGGAAAGTTTAAGACATACCTCACGTGAACTTACTAAAGCTCTACAGCAAGAAGATGCATATGTCCACCTCCACTGCACTCACCGAAAGAAACCGTGATGCCTATTAGAAATCACACAGGTGACTGGGTGCGCAGCGATGTCGATGTCTCTCAAGCATTTGATAGAGTCTGGCTAGAAGGTCTAATGTACAAGATTAAGACAATGCTCCCCAACAACAACCAAAAGTTTTCAGAGTCTTAGCTCTACGACAGAAAATTTGTTGTGAGAAGCAATACTGTTATATCTGATGATTTCACTTTTGGAGATGGAGTTTCTCAAGGTAGTGTGCTAGGGCCAACACTATACGTCCTCTACACAGCAGACATCCCGACAAGCACATGAATAACAACATCTACGTTTGGTGATGATACAGCTATTCGTAGCCGCTCAAAGTGCCCGAGGTAAGCAACTCCGCAGCTAGCTCGATATTGGAAAATGACTATCAGAATGGCGAATTAAAGTGAACGAACAAAATTGCAGACACGTTACATTCACCCTGAACAAGCAAAACTTATTCACCCAGCGACCGACTTGAGGGACGCTTAACTAGAATGCAGTCTTAGCCCACTGTTAGTTAAATTTTAAAGTTAAGATTCGTAAACTTATTGTTAGTCTCAAAACTAAGAAAAGATTCAATAAATAAAAGCAAAGCTCTAAAAAAAAAAAATCGAGAGAAAGGATGATGCTACGGAAGAGGGGCATTGCCTCAATTTAGTGTACTCTGCCCCAAAGAAGTCTGAAGCCTTTCCCTTTAAGACTGTGCACCGAGCTGGAGAAAAGAAAGCTACTTTCAACGCGCAAGAAAGATAGTGATAAGATGTTGTCACTATTGGACAGGTAACACTAAACAGGAATTACGAATAAAGCAAAAATGAGACTACAATTGTAAACGGTAATTTTAGTGAATATCGTTGTGTAAATATAAGAGAAAAACATATTAACAAGCAAATTACCTATCATTTTCTCCATTATTTTTAACTTATAATTTAAAATTATTAACATTTTTACCTTGTATTTGAATATTAAAATTTATCTCAAAAGAATTTACTACTTGCCCGAAAAAAAGTCATTGTTGATCCACTCTCTAAGGTTCCATAAGATATTTCGGTCTGGCTTGCTAAATCATCAGCATTTTCTATAGGATTCATCATTCGTTCGACAGTTAAAAATGCTGCTAAGTTGGCAGTGTACGATGCAACAATAATTAATGAAAAAATCCCCAAATACTGGTAATAATACGAGTAGAGACCGCTTTTGGATGGATATCGGATCCTTGTTGCATCAACGTTCCAATTGTAAACCACAAACTATCCGAAAACGAAAACTGATTGCATTTTGTTATATTCTCTAAGTCACATGGAATAATATATTGCCATTCCATAGGTGAAAGCTTTGCGACAAAATATATGGTCAACGATACAACCAAATATGCTGCTATCACGTAGATCCATATTTCGATAGCCAATGGATTCAAAAATGAAAATAATCGATTTGGTTGCGTTGTTGGGACCTGCAATTAAAATTTTGTTAAATATGATTTTCGAGATAGAATTTTAATACCAGCTATCCAACGGGTAGAAGGGTTTTATAACTTTGTCCCTGCAAAAAGACATATAACAGGCAGAAGCTACCAAAAATAACAGGTCTAGCATTAAAATTATTCTTGCTATTCAATTTCGAAGAGCATTGCTTTATCGTCTTGGCTTTTGACGCTGATCATAGAGCGTCGGATATGAGTTCTTCTGCGTATTACATACTTTTCCGGCAGGCAGAAAGTTACAATACTCTTCGGACATAAAGCTTTGGTAAACAAGTAACAAATCTGGAAAAATCAAGTAACTTTAATTCCGGTGAGTTGTGTATTACATACCTTAAATAATATGCTAATACCTAGATTCATAAATGGCTTAGTGAAATCTATTACACTTTCCCTTGCGTAAGTAATAGTCATAGAGCCAACAGCCAAGTCTGCTTTCTAAAAATACACATTTCAATGTGATTAATACATATTATATTCATTATTATTAATTATTTATCTACCTACCTATTTTTAGCTTATATATATATATATATTATTTTCCTAAATTTATTCACTTACTGATTTAATAATAATAATATAAATTAGTAGTTGGATTATCAAGTTTTCTCACAAATCTAATTCTTATACAAGGAAGTGTTTATTAGGGTCACCTGTCATTAATGTCAAGTGTGGGGTAATAAAGATGCAATTTAATTAGGGTCACCTGTGTCAAGTGTGGGATTTGTGTGACGAATCGTACGTGACCCGAGACGGGGCTATGAAAGGATCGGGATCGGGGTCGGGGGCGTTTCGTCACACAAATCCGCTATCGATAATTCGGAGTCGGGGTCGGGGTCGCTTGCCCCGAGACGCCCTCGGGGTCGGGGTCGCAGTCAAAATCGATTCGTAGATCGTGGACGAAAACGTGTGACACGTGCTACGATACGCTCTTATCATTAACGAACGTAGCGTACATTGCCAATCAGGGGCGCAGCGCTGTACCCAAAACGATCGAACACGTGATCGTTCACCTCGAAAACGTAGTCGGAGTCGGGGTCGAGGTCGCGTGTCCCGAGACGGGACAGTCGCAGTCGAAATACGATTCGTAGAACGTACTCGAAAACGTGAGACGAAGACGTCCTACGAAAACATGATACGCTCTTTAACGAACGCAGCGTACGAACGCGCGAACACCCACCTCGAAAACGTAGGTCGTGGGGCATCATACTAGATCGAAACGTTACGAAACGAAAGGACGGAAACGTGGCGCAACACAACATCAAGACGATCGAATATGGGAACGTCTAACACGAATCAAAGTTACGAAATGTGATGAAATATGCTCGGAAGCCCAACGCTACCTGTAAAACGATCGAAGGCGCCATGCACGTAACACAACGCTACCTGTATAACGATCGTAGGCGTGACGCCCTCTTGTCTCGTCAATTCGAATGCATTCGAAATCGGAGCGGAGGAAGGATCACGTGATGAACGTTAAAAAGGATGGGAACGTGATGGAATTCAGACGAGAGCACAACACCATTTCCAAGACACTTGAAGATAAAATAGAAAGAAAAGCCGAATATTATAACCAAGACGTGACGAATGTGCGAAAAAGGTCGGTAACGCAGTGCAATGAGGGTAGCACACCATGAATACTCATCGACATTCGCCCAATATTCAATTTTCCTCGGTTTTCATCCAGAAACCTAAAGTACTTAAAATCACTTCTAGTTTGTGACTCGAACATACACATCGGCTCCGCAATTCTCCAAAGTTAACAATATTTAAAAATTGTTAAGTGAATAATTGAGCAGTGAAAATTGTTTAAACCTTCAATATTAACAATAAAACCCTCGTCGAAAACAAATTATAATTGTGCATTGAAAATTGTTAATAACTTTCGAAATCAAGTTTGTTTAAACAAATTGTATAATTCAATAATCATTGTTAAACAACATTGCAAAAATCAATTTAACAATATACAATGAAATACTTTAAAAACAATACTACAAACAAAATAAACTTTATTACATTCAACCAACAAAATAAAAACAAACAAAAACTTCAACATGAGTCCCGAGATCACCAACAACTTCAACAACACCACCAACACCATCAATGGGGAGTATTGCTATTCCTGCCAGCAGGTATGCAATGGCATTTCCACGCTTGCATCGAGTTGCATAAATACAACTCTATCCGTCCGGTGGACGGAAGAATCAAGTAGATTGTGAATGGATACAAGGGATGTATTCTCCAATGCATGTTTGAGAACGAGGAGCGGATGTTAGGATGCCTATTGAATTCCTAAATGAGGCTGGATTAGCACTGATACCTCACTTGGAATGCGTGATGACTACCCACCTATCATCCAAATGCAATTTTGAGTTGTTTGCTGAGTACATGCTAATAAAAGAGCAACAACAAGAAATAAAATCGTTCCAGAGCACAATGTCTCTGGTTACGACTAGATCCAACTTCCTTCGCTTCTTTGAATCGCATAAAAATGTGATAGACGAAAAAATGAGTGAGTTTCAGGAAAAGGACAGCGGATGGACCTTGACACGAATCATTAGGCTGGAGCTTAATGTTTACAAATGTGATCCGACAAAAGGTTCTAATCATTTTGAGCTTCCGCTTAAATTAAAAAATAGAAGGGCAGTTGTTAATGTACATATCAAAGATGCCTTCTGTTTTAAGTGGGCAATTATATCAGCCCTCAAATAGATCATACCATTGCAATAGTTATGGTGTTGAGATCACGTCCCCAATAATTGAGGTGAACAACGTAAAGATTGACTTCAATGGATTAATATTCCCGATGGAAATTCGAAAAATAAAAGAGTTTACTCAACGAAACCCTCACATAAGTTTAAGTGTTTTCGGGTATGATGCGGAAACTGACAAAATAATTGGACCGCTTTACTGCGATGGAGTGGAAATGAGAATCTACATTAATTTATTATTCGTCGACGGACCAACTGCGGGTATTCATGGACACTATGTGTGGATAAAAATATTTCATAGTAAGTACATTCAATAGATTTGAAAATATCACAATCACCTTACAATTTCAATTTTCACACACAGTCTACTTGCCAAACAACTGGGTAAACAGCAAGTTAAGCGTTGGTTCTGTAATCAATGCTTACAATACTCAACGAGTGAAGAGAGGGCAGCTCAACATACATTGAGATGCAGTCGGGTGGTTACCGAGGACCAAGGAAGGATCCGAAGATTACCTTTAAAACCATCACCTTCAGTTGGAGGTTCCGTTCGTCGTGTATGCAGACTTTCAATGCATATTGGAACCAGTAACGTTAGATGTAAGTGCAAACACAAAAATTATTAATAAGCATGTGCCAGTAGCATTTGCATACTACATAAAGTGTGCATTTGACTTTGGCTTAGATAAGTTTGTTTCGAAGACAGGAGGTGATGTCGCTCGCACTTTCATTAAAAATTTAACGTCAGACTTGTCCGATTTGTATGAGAACCACATGAAAATAGTGGTTCCAATGCACATGAGTCATAATGAGTTAGATAATTTTAGGAAAGCGACCATTTGTCACATATGTAAGGGCATTGTAAATAATGATAGAGTGAAAGATCACTGTCATTTTACAAGTAGATATAGAGGTGCAGCCCATTATTCTTGTAACCTTAAATACAAGACGAGTGATTTTATCCCCGTATTCTTTCGCAATTTCTCCAAATATGATTCTCATTTGTTTGTTAAAGAACTTGGAGAAATTGAGGGGGAAATAAAAGTCATTCCTTTGACACATTGTCACTGCGCAGCTGTGCGTGCGTCTCGGCAAATTGACGCTGCATAGTTGTAGGTGCACTTTGGCATTTTGGCACTGCGTAGTTGCTTGTGCGTTTCGGCACATTGGCACTGCGTAATTGAGAGTGTGCATGTTAGATTGCATCATTCTTTATTTGCGCTTTGTTGGTTGTCCGCATTTTGTCGCTTTGCCAATTATTGCGGGGCGACAGCGACCAGACGCTGTCGCTGAGTGTGGTTCGATGGCTATAGCGTAGGCAGTAAAAGGATCGAGCGTGCAGTGTGCTCGTGGAATCGCCTGTGAGAGCATCGAAACTCGCTTCGCGATAATGAATAAACGGACTTCGGTAGAACAGACTCCGACATCAGAAGTGGGATTCGGCCCTGACCAAACTACATCTAGGGATGTTTTCGCGTTGATAGAGCAAAATAAAATTGGAATTTTTTGGCACTGATTAAGATGCCGGCGAACGAGTTGAAATAAATAGTGAGATCTGTTTGCCGAAATATAATCCAGACAATGCTGGTGTGGTGTGTAACTTAACGAGAAAACTTATTAAGTGACAGTGCTCTTATAATAGTGTTGAGTAAAGCTTTGGAAGGCTTAGCGGTCCAGTGGTTACAAAATGTGTTACCCTGTTATAACCTGGCAACAGTTCCGGCAATTGTTTGAGCAGCGGTACGAGATATCTGAGACGCCAGCCGCCGTCTTTGTGAATATTTTTAAAAGTCGTCCAAGTTAGTCGTGAAGTCGTGAAAGTTAGCCTGTTGTTGTGAGTTGTTGTGTGACAATACTGTGAACAAAACTGCGAAATTTAAATTTCGATCAAATTGCCATTGCGTTGGTTCTTGGACAGGCTAATTTCGATCGGCGTCTGCAGCATGGTACATACAACGCATGTAACCAATCGACGTGAATTGCAAGCGGAGTTGCAAGTGTTCTCAGCGCTAAGAGAACGTCGTTTTATATCAAACGGGGAACTAGAGGCCAAGCGTGCTAAAATTGTAGAAATCAAATGTTATCAGTGTAGAAAACTTGGTCATAAAAAAGCAAAACTTTAAAACTGAAATGAGTGCACAAGTTCCGGAAACTGGAAAGGAGTGGCGATCAGATCAGTCTCGTCATGGAAAGGAATGGAGTGGAGCTGTGAGCTATGGTGTAGCCTCAGTATGCGGGTGAGAGATTTCCAATTACATTTCATTTGGAGCTGAGCGCTCATTATTTAAAGAAAGCGTTTTTTATAAGTTAGT
Organism: Drosophila sulfurigaster albostrigata; assembly: GCF_023558435.1. NCBI lineage: Eukaryota > Metazoa > Arthropoda > Insecta > Diptera > Drosophilidae > Drosophila > Drosophila sulfurigaster. Next base: position 829,865 of record NC_084884.1, read on the forward strand.
TGGTAAGAGGCGTTATTCCTTGATAGAGGATGGGTAGCGCCAGTACTTACAGTGCCGCACAGGCTGAATTGGGGTCGTGTTTAATGTTGGTTCTTTGGTTGTTTTGTTTCATATAGTACCAGTATAAAAAGTGAAATGATACTAGTATGAAAAATAATATTGTATTGGTAGAGAAACATTGGATCAAGGATTATTAGTGGAAGTTTCTTATGATAATTTTAAGATTGTTAAAACTAAAGTTGTGAACGTGTGTGAAACCGTTCTACATGCTAATTCTGATTGATTGAAGATTGAAACAGAAATGATCGAAAATTAAAAAAATAAATAAATAAATAAAAGGAAGTCTCAATATTACTAAAGCAATAGTCAATATTTTATATCGAAGGATGACGCATATTAGCGGTTGCAACTTGTATTAGACGTTCTAGTCAAAGCAGATTCTCATTTAACATTCAAAATGTTTTTTCTTGAGATTGCATTGGTTATGGGATGAAGGCAGAGGAGATGCATTCAAGGTTGGAGAAGGTAGAGTGGCTAGTGTCGTTGATCCTAGGAACATGGAAAAGGTCGCTAGATGTGTGAAGAGAGAGTTGCTAAGGGTAAGGCTAAGGTAATTTGGTTCTGTGTGGGTGGCTTTGTGTTACATAGAAGCGGTGAGAGACGGCTAACGGAGTTGGACCCGTGGTTCAGAGGACCTTTTTTTGGTGGTCGAGGTATTGGACGGAGACCGATACACCTTAAAGTCTACACAGAACAATAGACGTTACAAGTACCTACACGAAAGTTTGCGAAAGCTACCGGATGTGCAAATCCCAGAAGAGTTAGATGTAAATCATAAAGAGAAGACTGTTGGAAAAGTCTGTTGGAAAAGTCTTTTGGAAAAGTCTGTTGAAACAAAAGAGAATTCGTGAAGTCATGTGATTGGCGATGGACGAGAGTTGCTTTAGCAATGCGATTGTTGATTTCGTGAAACCAAGTATTGTGCGATGTACGAGTAGTGTAGTTGATGAATTCGTGAAGCCAAGTATTGGGCGATGGACGAGAAATATGGTTGATGAATTCGAGAAGCCAAGAGTTACGCGATGTACTAGAAATATGGTAGACGAGAAATATGGTTGATGAATTCGTGAAGCCAAGTATTGGGCGATGGACGAGAAATATGGTTGACGAATTCGTGAAGCCAAGTGTTGGGCGATGGACGAACAGGGAACTTAATAAAATGAGTGTAGTCAAAGTTTTAGGCGGTGGAAAACTTAATTTGTTTGAAGATGCGTTTGGCATTAGATTGAAGTGTTAGCTAATAAAAGTTTAGCTATGTACATTGAATTAAGAAATGATGTTTTGAGCTGATTAATGTATAATTTGAAAATGTTTAAATGGAATGGAAATTAAAGAAATTGTTTATAAAATAATATAAGCTGAGAATATTAAAATAACCTACGAAATATTAAAAATAGAAATAAAGTTATGTTATGGAAGACTACATGGACTTGAGATTATTTGACTGGGTTAATCTGAGGAATTGAAATTGGAAAGTGAGATTGAAATTGAGATAGTTATTATAGACACGAGGACGTGTATATATCAGAATGGCCGTGTCGGAGAGTAAGTAACGCAGATTCGACACATTGTCACTGCGCAGCTGTGCGTGCGTCTGGCACATTGACGATGCGTAGTTGTAGGTGCACTTTGGCATTTTGGCACTGCGTAGTTGCTTGTGCGTTTCGGCACATTGGCACTGCGTAATTGAGAGTGTGCATGTTAGATTGCATCATTCTTTATTTGCGCTTTGTTGGTTGTCCGCATTTTGTCGCTTTGCCAATTATTGCGGGGCGACAGCGACCAGACGCTGTCGCTGAGTGTGGTTCGATGGCTATGGCGTAGGCAGTAAAGGATCGAGCGTGCAGTGTGCTCGTGGAATCGCCTGTGAGAGCATCGAAACTCGCTTCGCGATAATGAATAAACGGACTTCGGTAGAACAGACTCCGACATACACATATGAAAATTTCGATAACTCTGGGGAAATATGCATCAAAAAAATAAGGGGTAAAGGCATGTTGTTTGATGGGCATTACATTACCAAACTATTCAAATACTTTGTATACAGGAAAGTAAGAACGTTGTAGTATGCAGATGTTGTAATAGCCCGCTTGTCGTAGCTGAAATTGACTAAGCCTAAAAGTATGCAACATTTTTTTCTTTTCTGCACACATACATATTTATACTTATTATTTATTATATTATTTATTTATATGTGTATTGTCATATTTAATTTGTATTATTTAATTTGTTTAGTTGTATAAAATTATTTGTAGTCTGAGAAAATGGTACTAAATGTATTGTCATGTTTTGTTCTGAGAAGCGGAGCTTTATTTAGCAATGAGTCTGAAAGCTCCAAAAATAGCACCATTTATTGGTGGACCACGATACTTACAAGCGTGAATTACTAGATCAGCTGATCGTGTTAATTCCACACCAAAATAGACAACGATTACCTTTTTAGTAGGATTATTTGTCAAAATTCCGAAAAGAGGTTTTGTTGTTGGTTTTGTTTGTAACACAATTGTTAACAAGTTATGTGAAAAAACCTGAGAAAAAAATATGTTTTAGTGCATGTGTCTGAAAAAATATATATCTCAGTGAAGTGGTTGGCGAAGCCTGATGCATATATCTTACTTTGCACCTTTGCCGTCCACCCAACACATGCAATATATGGTTGTCCACTTCAGGAGTTTGTCCTCCCATATCCAGTCCATTTGGACTATACTATCCCCTTACCTGTACTGACCATATTAACACGGTATACGTAGAATCGGGCTGCTGGCGTGAAGGGTTACGCATTCCCGAAGCCCTTAACTTCTTCACCGACGGTCAATTGCAAATCTGTCCAGGAAAGCAAATGAGCAGTAGAGTCGCTGAACGCATCTGCGATCATGTGTATCTACTGGATCCTAAGCCACTAGGGCATCGAGGGCAACGATATCGCAGATACTCCTGCCAAAGAGGGATAGGGTAGCAATATGTGCAATGTGCCGATATCTCTGAGATCTCTAGGCAGGAAATTGAAGTTCGCTCTAGACTTCAGTGGGACGCGAGCTGGCGTAAGTTCTGTCCAATACCAACTCGCGCAAAACTTCAAAATTAACCGAATACGTCATGCAGATTTCAAGGAAAGACTACAGGCTAATGCTCGGCATTTCAACGTGCAAACGATGGATATGGTAAATCGTCTCGACCGTTGAATCTGGGAAAGAATATATTTACTTTATTGTGTCGACATTGATTGACAATCAGCTATATTTTGTGTGTAGTACTGTAAGTTCAAGCTGAATGATTCCTTTGATAACTTCTAATCCGAGGGTAGCCAAGCTTACACAGACTATTAATACTATAAATTTTATAGTGCCACTATATTGTGCTTGCCAAAATGGAATACTATTACCGTATACGTTTAACTTAACTCTATAGAAATTTTTAAACTATCTAAGATCATACAAAATTAATACGAACATATTTCATAAGCTCTGCGACCATGCCGTTCCACTGGCCAGTTTCTGGATCTTTAGCGCCGTATTTCCGATCTGGCACCAAGTCCAATATGTAGTCGAATCCCACCTCACGTGCTACTGTTTCCAAAATATCGACACAAAACCCATAAAAACGTTCATTGCCAGTAAAGTTTTTTCCGTAACGCATCATAACGTAAGGCGTTTCCTGAAAATATCATAGAATCACACACGAATAAATAAAATATTTTATATATTTACATAATGGATTTTTTAACCAGCACGAAATCACTTCGTGATAAATAGGTCAATTATTATTAATTTAGCCATTTGTACACTCACTGTTTATAGGGAGAATACTATAACTATAACTTAGGACCATATATAACAAATAAAGCATCAACGCCCAGCGATTTTGTCTGTTTTCATTTCCCATCTAGGAAGAGAAAATTTTGAACGTGCGGAAAAGTAAAATATTGGATCTATAACTTAATTTGTGCGGTTTGCAAGAGATTGCGCTGCATGACTATTCTACCATCGTTTCAATTTTCATCGTTTCCAAATGCTAAGGTTATTGTGCATCTGTTTCAGTAAATGTCATTCAATTGATGCGTAAACAACATTATTTTTTATGCACTCAAATATGTCGATGTTTGTGCCAGGAAAAGTGTTTTTGAGGCGAATTCTTTTTATAACTTCAATATGAAGAAAACTGCTGCCGAAAGTCATCTTATTTTGGTGGAAGTTTATGGTGCTCTTTGGAAATCACTCTAACAGCCATTGCAAAACGTTTTAAAGAAGCCGGATACATTGGAAAGGATGGAAATTAGGTTCCATATGAACTCAATCCGAGAGAGCCGAGAGAGCAATAGCTTAACAACGGTTGAAATATGCAACCAGGCACGATGCAATTATTTTCCATCATGACAACGCTGGCCCCATGTTGCCATTTCGGCTAAAACTATTTGTAAAACAACGGATGGAAACTGTTATCCCACCCGCCTAATAGCCCAGACCTTGCCCCTTCTGACTATCATTTGTTTCGTTCGATGCAGAACGCCCTCATTGGAATACGGTTCACACAGAACAGGGTATCAGAAATTGACCTGATACGTTCTTGCCGTCAAGCCGGCGCAGTTTTTGGGATGGAATTCACAAATTGCCATCCCAGGCAGACCAGTGACAAGTTTTGTGGAATGTCGAGCCCGATTATGTCACGTGCGCTGATGCGGCGACAATGAAGGCATAGAGGCCATGAAGGCCAAGTACGACCACTGTTATTCAGTGTACAAACGGCGCCTCGCACGTGTGAAGGAGCAAATTATCCGCGCCTCCTGTGTATTCCGGGGCTGTCGGGTCCCTTCGGTTAACACTGAAATTTTCAATGGAGATTACTTGCTGTGGACGAACCTTTGTGATCTTTTCACTGCCATCTATGGCACCAACTCGAAGTTGAAATCTGTTGAAAATCTGTTGATTCCAAGACTGCAGATGAGACCAACGATATTATTGCCAAGTTTCCGCTTACAAACACCGGTTTCGCGACGGCTTACAGTTTGAGCGCTTTGGAACGAATCGTTTAATGGTAAAGAGTCAGCTCAAGATCCTCTTTAACCTGTTTAACATCGCCGTGCACACTCCTTCAGCGCCCACGCGACTGATGGAGACGCTCCCGTGCAGCATTGTGTGGTGTTCCTCGCTACAATGCCTGCACTGTTCACCGCTACGGCAAGTGCCCCCGAGGCACGGAAACCCATAGTAACCGGTGCCACCGGTGCAGGGAATGATCCGTCTTCATAGGGGTGGCTGTTCTCGGAAGGAAAACGATTCTCGGAGGTTATGTAGATCGTGGAACGCCTCATCAGAGAGGGGGCACAATGAACTACGTGATAACGCCATGGTAAACAAAAAGGAGAGAAAAATGGATTGGGTGGGAATAAAAGCGACACTAATTCAGTGTGGCCGGAGGTATCCACTGGATAGTGGATGGAGAGGTCCACACGATCTGGAAAGTAAGATCCGATGGGAGGCTCGGTTCAGGACGATGATGACGTGTAGACTCTTCCCGCATAAGGTTAGAGGCATTAAATACAACGCGAAACTTTATGGTTGTGCTGTAATTCGTGTAAACAGTAAAACGTGGCAAATGGAAACTACCGAATCTAGAACGAGCGACTTGTTTTGTACGTCCCAAGTCCAGATGAATTTGAATAACGTAGCGTGAATCAATACGATCAGGACCCTTTGGTTTACGAAAGCTCGATTTGATAAAATTTGCCTCAAAGGCAACGTTCGATACTGGAAGGTCCTCCACAAATTTGGAGAAAGCTTCATTTCGGTTCATAGGGGTTCGTTCGACGGACAGTCGAGCCGAAAAGGGTTCAGGGTGGGGTCGCGTCACAGAACCATCGTAGGGGTTCGTTCGACTAACGGTCGAGCCGAAAAACTGAAATAGATGTAAAGGGGCTCCAGTCACAGGACCGATCGTAGGAGTTCTATCGACAGACAGTCGAGTCGAAAAGGACGAGATGGACTTAGAAAAGATCCCGACACAGGGCCAGTCAGGATCCACAAACGTTCGGACAAGAGCCGCCGAGAAGAACGGATGGTAGGATATCTGCGCCTAAAAGCACGTCTATATGCGAACTCTCATGGAACTTGGAGTCGGCCAGCGGGATGCTTGGCAGATTGTCGAGGATTGTTTGTGGGAGAGAGCATGAGGGCAGTTTGCCTGCTAATTGAGGAAGGACGAACGCCGACGCCTCAATCTGCAGATCTGGGCGCAACGGGGAACCAATTAGGAATTGGCAATGCTCTCGGGGCTGTGCTGCTACAACTTGAGTCAGCCCAGAGACGTGGGCTTGCACGTATGTATATGGCATCCCCAAGCGCTTGTACAAGTTTTAAGACATAAAGGTGGTCTCTGACCAGAATCGATCAAACCCCGAACTGTATACCGAACGCCGTGATGGCAGACGTATACATCAGCTGTACTTAGCAGAACACCTTGTGTGTTAACTGTCAGGGACGATTGCACATTAAGCACAGCTTCTGTTGCTTAATATGATTGACCCTTTCGTTGACACATCTGGAGAAAACGAGGGCACGAACGAATCGGATGATTTTCCTGGGAACACAACTTGCAGGACTGGGTCTTCGTGGTCACCCTACTCTCATTGTTCCCAGAGAGAAAGGGTCAACTTGGGAAGCCTCGAATAATACAAAAGACCAAGATACAATCCTGATCCTCTAAGTTGATCTTCGAGTGCTCTAAGGCTGCCAGGCACCCTTGAATGGTACCCTGGAACTCCTGGATTGCCGAACCCGACTCTTGCCCAATGGCGGGCAAGTTAAACAAAATTCCCAGCTGACTGTTCACGAGCAATTGTTTGTTCTCGAAACGCTCAGTTAAGCTGGACCAAGCCGACTGAAATCCTTCATTGGCCAAAGGGAACTTTGACACAATGACATGGGCTTCACCGCTGGTCTTGGAGTTAAGATGGAACAACTTCTCAATATCTTCCGACAGTCTTGCACAAGGCTCGCATCTGGCCCGTTTGACTTGGCACGTGTAAGGAGACGGACTGTCGACACAGGGATTGTTGACTCTCGCCGTAAATTGACTGATACAATCAGTCGCAGCGATGAGTTTCGTCAACGCTCTCTCAACTAAATTTTGTGCCATTCTTCCGTGCGAGCGTGTGACAATCGGGAGTCGAGGGATCGGAACGGTAAACACTTTACTCTTTGGATCGGACGAAAGCTGTATGACCAACATCAGCGGCTTGGACTTAGCTGCAAGCTTTGCGGCCGAAGCGGGCGAAACGCAAGCTGACCGTGCGGAAACCTCCCTCTTAGATTGAGAAGGATTTGACGTTGGGTGAAGGAGGGCTAAGTGGAGCTCTAGAGGTACTAGTGGAGGGCACGGACAATTGAGCTTTCATCTTATCGGGTCTGCCCCTTGACATGCTATGCTTCTCGCTATGCATAGCATATATATATATATTAGCAGCGTCAGCCGCTGAGACGATATTGCCACATCCGTTTGTCAGTATGAACACTCAGATATCAGAGACTTTAAGAGATAGAACTGTAATATTTTTGGTCAAAAACTTCTACTCTGGTTGTTGCGATTTAAATAAGTTGAATTTCGATTAGTAGTTTTTCGTATTTTGTATTCGACAGGTGAAAGAATTAATCATCATTGTGACGGTCGCATACTAGAGTATTTAAGCAGATAATTGATAATTGTTTAGATTTAGAGGAAGTCACTACGGTAAGAAGAAAGCCATAGATTTTACGTGTATTGTAACGATTAACTCACAGAATAAAATCCTGTCAAAACGGATTGCAACACATCTTCTAATTCTGTTGGCGACAATTATTTTCTGTTATTCGCATACCACATCCACGCAAATCGGTTATGAGTGCACAAGTCGCAATGGGTCGACCTTGCAAAATCGACGTTGGATTCAGTGCGTTCGCAAAGCCAAGAAAGCGCTAGCGAAGCACTATCATTGAGACTCTGGTTGCGAGTTTTATGAAGAAGATTGCTGATCTGGAAGCGCAGCTCAAGATGGAGCAGACTCAAGTGCTGTTAAGTGATCCATTATTGAGAGGAAAAGTACAGTTAAGTGTAAGTGAGTCAACAGCTATGATACCAATCGACAATGGCGGGTGTTGGCGGGCGAACTAAATTTTCTACTGGGGCTTTGCCAGCGCATTTCTTACTGGGCATTTGTAATCGGTGATTCTCTTTTATGCATTGGAATTTCACCGTTACGTCCGCTAGATGTAGCAATGCAGCTGCAAATTTCGGCAGCGTGATTTACTTTGAATTTGTATTTGAGCCCAAGCAGAGGCAGAAAATAATTGTTAACAATTTTTTTTTTTTTTGAGGACTTTGCTTTTATTTATTGAATCTTCTCTAGATTTTGAGACTAACAATAAGTTTACGAATCTTAACATTAAATTTTAGTTAACAGTGTGTTAAAACTGCATTCTGGTTGCGCGTCCCTCAGGTCGGTCGCTGGGTAGGTAAGTCATTACGACGAAGACGTGATTGGTTGCTCAATCTTGTTAGACCTCTCGCCAGGTGGTTAGGGTGCAACAGTAGCTTGGTAAAGTACTTTTCCTTCTGTTCTGCGATCACTTCTTTGACTGGTAGGATGTTTAAGTCGCGTTGTAAGTTTTCGTTGCGAACGTACCACGGTGCCCCGGTGATGGTTCTCAAGATCTTCGACTGAGCTCGCTGGACTATGTCAATATTACTATTGCTGGCACTCCCCCATAATTGGGAGCCGTACATCCATATAGGTTTTAGTACCGAGTTATACAGCAGGACTTTATATTCAAGGCTAAGGGGAGACCGAGCGTTGATAAGTCAATGAAGGCTGCTGGCTTTTAGCTTTAGGTGTGTTCTTTTGGCTTCAATGTGCCGGCGCCATGTGAGTCTTCTGTCGAGGTGTACTCCTAGATATGTCACTCGTCTGCTTGCGTGAGTAAAGTGTTGTTTAACGTTAGCGGCGGGCAGTTTTGTCTGTTCAGGGTGAATGTAACGTGCTTGCATTTTTGTTCGTTCACTCTAATTCGCCAATCTGATAGCCATTTTTCAACATCGACCATATGAAGAGCTAGCTGCGCAGTTGCTTGCCTCGGGCATTTTGAGCGGCTAAGAATAGCTGTATCATCAGCAAACGTAGATGTTGTTATTCGTGTGCTTGTCGGGATGTCTGCTGTGTAGAGGACGTATAGTGTTGGCCCTAGCACACTACCTTGAGGAACTCCAGCTCCAACGGTGAAAACATCAGATATAGCAGAGTTGCATCTCACAACAAATTTTCTGTCGTAAAGGTAAGACTCTAAAAGCTTATGGGTGTTGCTGGGGAGCATTGTCTTGATCTTGTACATTAGACCTTCTAGCCAGACTCTGTCAAATGCTTGAGAGACATCTAAAAATATGGCAGTACAGTACTCTCGTTTTCGAACGCGTTCCGAATTTCTGATGTTATCCGGTTGACCTGGTCAATTGTTCCGTGCTTTTCACGAAACCCAAATTGATGTGACGGGATTCCTTCCTGGAGTCTTAGGTATGTGTTTATCCGAATCAAAACGCATTTTTCAAAGAGTTTAGATAAGCATGAAAGTAGGCTTATAGGTCTATACGACGTGGGGACTGTGTGGTCTTTTCCCGGCTTTGCTATCATTATTATAATTGACTTCTTCCATCTCACTGGATAGTAGCCAAGTTTTGCGATGGTGTTGAAAAGCTGGGTGATAGTGCAAACGGCGCAATATGGGAGCTCGATGATCATTTTGGGAGTTATGAGGTCGCATCCTGGGGATTTTTCGGATTCAGTTGATTTTTGATGATGCTAACGATTTCATTTGGGCGAAATTCGATTGGCTCACGTTGAAGCTGAGGCTCGTTTGATAAAGTAGAGTAAACGCACTCGTGGCAGGATTTGGTTGGAATACATTTTAAGGTGGTTGGCAAACGTGCTGGCTCTGTCTGCATCGCTACGCGCCCAGCCTCCTGTGGGATTTCTTATAGGCATCACGGTTTCTTTCGGTGAGCTCAGAGTAGGGTGAGCTCTCCATAGTGAGTTTTTCGTACTAGAAGTACACAATTGCTCTATGTAGTGGAGTTGGACATATGCTTCTTCTTGCTGTAGAGCTTTAGTAAGTTCACGTGAGGCATGTCTTAAACGTTGCTTAGAAGATGGCGATCTGTGGAATTGCCACTCTCGACGTAAGCGTCGCTTTTCGAGGACGAGCTGCTCGATTTGTAGATTTGTCTTCTTTCGATTGCTTTGTGTATTTATGGTTTGAGGTGTTGAAGCTTGGGCTGCAGAGACAAGTACAGACTCCAGTGAATTAACAAAGCTGTCTACGTCGGCTTCATTATTGAGACGGGGACTTAGCTCAATGTGTGAGCTTATGTACTTTCTGTACTTAATCCAATTAGTTTTCTGTGAGGTCAATTTTAGTGATTGTTCCAATGTTCCTGGATGCCGGAGTAGAATAAACAGTATAGGCGAGTGGTCAGATGAAAGATCCGAAAGGCATTCGGCGCATATCAGATTTTTGGAATGTTTTTGGTAATCGCAAAGTCTATTAAATCGGGCAGTTTCTTTGGGTCTGCCGGCCAGTGTGTTTGTGTGCCAGGAGAAACATAGTCGAGCTTGTTCTTGGCGTTGATAATGGCATTGTAGAGCTGCTTTCCTTTTGGAGTCACGAGACGAGATCCCCAGTGTGTGTGCTTGGCATTGTAGTCTCCTGCTGCTATGAAGTGGTCTCCTAGTGAGTTGAAAAACTGCATAAACTCATCTTCAGCTATAGTGAAGCGAGGGGGCAGTATACGGCGGCTAGTGTAAGTTCGTTGCCGGTATTTAGTTTTATATTTATAGATGTGGCCTGTAGGTAGTTTTAGCAAATTTGTTATGATAGTAGTGCTTAATGCGGCTTCTGATTAGAATTCCAGTCCCACCATGTGCTTTACCGTCTGGATGATTTGTTCCGTAGAAAGTATATCCTCGTAGATGAAAATTGTATTTGTTTGTAAGGTGTGTTTCTGAAAGTAGCATTACGTCGATTTGATTGTCGAGTAGGAATTGAGCTAACTCAAGTTTATGCTGTGAAACGCCGTTAGCGTTCCACGTAGAGATCCGTAGGGAGTCATTATTTGGATTGTTGTGAAACCAGCATTTCAATCAATAGATTTTGGTTTCGCATTAAATCTTGCATAGTTGTGCGCATAAATGACATAAATTCTGTAAGGCTTTGTTGTAAGCTGCATATCATAGCTTCGAAGTTGCTTTTGACTGCTCCGGCGATTGATGTTGCTGAGCCATGTTCGGTTCTTGGTATGCTGATTGCAGAAATGAACTTTTGAGGCAGGGATAGCCGGTCCTGATTTTAAAGCGCTTGCGTATGTCACACTTTTGTCACAGACTTCAGGGTTTGATCTGGAGACTTTCAACGTTTTATTTTGGGTGCGGGCGGTAATTCCTTTTTGATGAATGCGGCTTTTCAGATCCTTATAAACTGGGCAACCTCTATAGAAAGCAGTGTGATTGCCACCGCAGTTGCCGCACTTTTTGAGTTGCAGTCATCTTTGCTCACTGGGCAGTGTGCGGAGTCATGAAGCTCTCCACAAACTACACACACCGGGCGCAGTTTACAGTATGACCTTGTATGACCATATTCTTGGCAGTTCGCACATTGTACCGGACCATTGCGTTTGTGCGGTTCCTCAACTGTAATTCGGCGAAGCAGCAGGAACTGAAGATTGTATATAGGGTGCACTTCGTATTTCTTCAGGGGCTTATTGTCTGGCTCGAGCTCAACCTTAAAGAGTGGCTGCGGCTTTCTATCCCTGTTAAGGATATTGAAGACTGTCTTTGCGCTAAATCCCTTCTCTTGTAGTGCCTTTGTTATCTCTTCAGGCGTTACTTCAGATTCTATACCCTTGAGTACCACTTGCAAATCCTTGCTGCTTTTAAGCTGATACGTGTAAAAGTTCTTTTATTATCGGTAAGATATTTCGATGATACTCTGTTATTATCTTCAGACTTCATTTGAACTTTTGTTTCGTGAATGTTGCCCTTTACAAGGGGTATTATGTGGAAGTTATCCTTGCCAATAAGCTCAATAATTTTGTTGACGAGAACATTGGAACTTTTTCTCGTATATAAATAGGCGGAGGCTTTGGCTTCCTTTTCTCGACTTCAGTAGATTCGGCCGCCTCAACCTCATAGGCGTCTGCCAAGATTTTGAATCGGGTCGAGTTCATGTCCGTTTCTATTGCAGCTAGGCTAGCATTGCCACGGGTTATTTTGCGTTGAGAATTTAGAGGGCTCATCTTTCTTTTAATTTGAATGTAGCGATCCATACCAGTCTGCACAGCCGGCTTAATAGGTTCATTGTTTTGTTCTTTTTCGGGCAGCGCAGCGAAAGACGTAGTAATGTTTGCGCTGCTAGCTGATGATGTCGTTAAACGCGCTGTCGATACAGTTGCGGTTGTTGTTGTTGTTACGGTTGACGTTGTCAGCGAAATTGCGGTGCTGGTTACTGCGCTCTTAGGCTGCAGAGACATCGATGGTAGCGAGGGAGAGCATGAGCGCGCTCTATTACTCTCTACGTTTAAGAATTCGGTCGAGTTGGGGTAATTGACCGCACTTGATCAGAGCTTGCATTATTTTCGGTCGCTTTAAAAGAGAAGTACGCGTTGTTTCTTTGTTGTGAGAGCCGTCTCTCGTCTTGCTCACGGTGACGTTGTGCACGAATGTCGTTTTGACTCATTGTAATCGAGATTGATTAATTAGAGTTTTAATTGTTATGATTTATATTAATTAATTAATCAATCAATATAAACATTAGCGATTTCATCGCAAAGAGCGTCTTTTCGCGATATTGTAGATTTTTAAACCAGTCACTGCACTTATGTGATCTTATTGAATATTTTTCCCGGAGCACAATAAATACACGTCTGCATGCGACGACGGTTACGATAATTGTTAACAATTAAATAGGGATTTGAAGGTGTGCGCAGAGCACGAATGTAAGTAAAAATATGAAATTATAATGAAATGTAAATAATGTAATGAAAATAATAAAGATTTCAGCAAATTTTGATCCACTACAAGTTGTTGTTTTCGAGTAGTGGGTTGCTCGAAGTACGAGCAACGGCACACCAACCAAGGCACGGATCCGGTGCCAACATTCTGAAATATTCAGTCTCATTCTGAATTAATCAGTCTCATCGGAAACATTCAGTCTGAATCTGGAATAATATCAGTTTTGGATATACACATATTGTGTGGGGAGCACTTTGAAAGTTCGCAATTGGAGTCGTGACACAACCTCAACCACGACTATGGCAAATCGGAAGGAACACGTGCCTGGAAAAGAGATGACGAGTCATGGTCAGCAATTAGATGGAGCTGCTCCGCAAGATCCAATCGGACCTGCCAAGGGTTTACATGAAGCCGTTAATGTGCAGGCAGCTGTCGCGAGTTTTGAGCGCAATGGAGCAGCGAATATAGGCCGCTCATCTTCGTCATAAACCGGCAAACACACAAATGTACTTTGATAGTTCGGGATATGGCACGGTGGTCAACAAGCTCCATATGGAGTCATCTCGTGGAGGATTGACAATGCCGTATCAAGCGAACACTGCAGCAGCGATGGGTGGTATAATCAATGGATTGCCTCAGCCGGGATCAATGGGATTGCCCAGTAATCTTCAACAACCAAATAACATGCACGCTGCCAATTCATTGACTAGAGTGAGCCTTTGACGGCCGCTCAAATCAGTGCACGACATGTCATCAGCCGAGATCTGCCTACTTTCACTGGAAAGCCTGACGAATGGCTGCTGTTTATAAGCAATTATGAGCAGTCGACGGAAAGATGTGGATTCAGTAACGAGGAAAATCTTATACGCTTACAGAAGTGTCTTAAGGGCCAGGCACTGGAAGCGGTACGTGGAAAATTGATGGTGCCAGATACAGTGCCGTATGCGATTGGAACATTAAGAATGCTGTATGGCCGGCCATACAAGGAAAACTGAGAGACGAGCCAGCGATGAAGGCAGATAATTTGGACTCCGTCATTCGACTTGCCCTTGCTGTCCAAAATTACTGCGCAACCATGTCTGCATTGGGTCTTCATGACTTTTGCATGATCCTGTCTTGTTGAACGAATTGGTCGCAAAGATGCCGAGCAGTATGAAGTTGGACTGGGGTCGACACCGATTGGCAAATCAAAGCGTCAACATGGCCACATTCGACAATTGGCTTTTCAATGTGGGAATGTGTGCCAGTATGGTGGCTCCGTATGATGTCGGACGAACGACCTCAGCCAAAGCTCCAAAAGAAAGACTGTTTGTGCACAGTGTTAGCGACAACAATGACGAGACTCAACAGCGACAGCATCATGGAGAATCAGAGAAGACTATATGCCCAAAATGTGGAGGCACGCACCGATTGTCGGAATGTGTCGACTTTCGAGCATTGAACGTTAAACAGCGCTGGGAGTTTGTGAAATCGAAACGGCTATGTTTCTGTTGTTTCTGGCGGCATCTCGTACGAAACTGCAAAGCTAAAGAAACCTGTGGCGTCGATGGATGCAAATCAATTCACCACGTACTGCTGCATACCGCCGCAGGCAATGATGGCAGAAAGCTGACTGGGCAAACAGTGCCTCGATCTGTCAACAAAGAGGAGTCTTCAATCATGTTTTATGGAAAGACGGCGAGTAGCCCTCTCTTTCGTTATATCCCGATAACGAACCACGGCAAAACCAAATCTGTGAAAACATTTGCTTTGGCCGATGAAGCAGCTGCTTGTTGAAAGATCCTTGTCTGACGAGCTCGAGCTAGAAGGACCGGCAACTCAATTGTGCCTGAAATGGACAGGTGATGTTTCTAAGGTCGAAAACAATTCGCAATCGTTGGACATTACTGTACAGCTTCGAGTATGGAATCGCAGCGATACACTCTGAAAAATGTGCGAACAGTGTCTGATCTCGACCTACCAGAGCAAAGCCTCGACCAGCAATTATTGAGTCTCGGAGTCACCTCTGTACGTTGCCTATAGATCCCTATTCCAACGTACGAGCACGAATCATCATTGACTCGACAACATTAAGTGGACTATTCCGCTGAAGTTGCATGAAAGTGAAGACGACGATGTTATTGCAGCACGTTGCAGGCTTGGCTGGGCTGTTTACGGCCGCTCAGCAAAGGAATACTCATCGATTCCACGCCTGCTACATATTTGCCAATGTAGTGAGACTGGCAGTTTAGATGTTGCATTGAAAGATTACTTTTATTTGAAATCTCTGGGAATTGTCGCTACGATCAATCCATTACGATCCAAAGACGATGAGCGATCGATGCAAATCATGGAAGCAACGACAACGTTCTTGGCAGACGAGAAAGGTGGCAAACATGACTACTGTGGAGATTCGATAAAGTGGTCTTGCCTGACTCCTATGAAATGTGTCTTAAGCGACTAAAATGTCTCGAATCAAAAATGTCGAAAGATCCGCAGTTACGCAACTTCATGCTAACGACGATGAAAAACTATAAGGAAAATCGTTACATCAGACGCCTGGATGATAGTGAGTTGGCGCGTAAAGATATAACATGGTTTCTTCCTATCTTTAAAGTCACCAACCCAAACAAGAAGAAAACACGTTTACTGTGGGACGCTGCAGCGAAACTCCAAGGAGTTTCTCTAAACGACTGCCTGCTAAAGGGTCCTGACACACTTGCATCATTGAAGGTCATTCTAATACGCTTCCAGAGAATGCCCAATTGCTATTTCAGGTGACATACGCGAAATGTTCCACCAAGTGAGGGTGCGACCAGAGGATCAGGCAGCTCAGAGATTTCTCTGGCGTGATGGAAACTCGCAACGGCCACCGGAGGTATACGTCATGCAAGTTATGACTTTTGGAGCATCGTGTTCACCTTCCTTGGCTAGTTACGTTTTGACACGCAATGCTCAACGATATGAAGCTGAATATCCTGAGGCCGTAAAAGCCATTTGCGGCAACACTTTCGTCGATGACTGGCTTCAGTCTGTGGACTCAGTAGCTGAGATGACAAAGCTGGCCCAGGCTGTAAAACTAATTCATGCTGATGGAGGATTTGACATGCGACACTGGACATCCAATTCTCAAACAGTGGTCTGTGCTCTCGAAAATAGACATGACATGTTGGACAAGCCAATTTGTTACCCAGATGTTGGTCCGGAAAAGGTTCTGGGCATGTGGTGGCAACCTGGAGAAGATTGTCTAACGTTTATGGTGAAGCCATGATTATGACTATATTCGACCCCTTGGAATTGTTTGATTTTTCAAGATACGCGCAAAAATCATTCTGCAAAATATATGGAGGAGTGGAGTCGGATGGGATGAGCCGCTTAATGAAGAAGACAAGGCAGACTGGCGTCGTTGGTTGGATTTGGCGCCAACGTTAAACAATCTGCGTATAGCCCGATGATTGAAAGGAGTTAGTGCAGCTAGATGTCTGGAAATGCATACATTTGTAGACGCAAGTGTTAATGCATACGCTGCCGTCGTATACATCCGAGCTGAAGTAGACGATCAAGTTCATTGCAGCCTTGTAGCGTCAAAATCAAGGGTTCCTCCATTGAAACCAATTTCGATACCTCGCATGGAACTCATGGCTGCTGTTTTGGGGCTGAGGTTGGCCAGATGTATCGAGTCTGAAATGTCGGTACACGTTGACAAGAAAGTGTTCTGGACAGACTCTAGAGACGTTCTATTCTGGATACGATCGGATGTTCGTAAATTTCACCAATTTGTTGCCCTCCGCATTAGCGAAATCTTAGAAGGATCAGATGTGAGTAACTGGAGATGAGTCCCGTCAGCGCAAAATGTGGCCGACGATGGTACCTAATGGACAAGAACGCCTGTCATTAACGAAGCGAATAGGTGGTTCAGAGGGCCTTAATTTCTATATTCGGATGACTCTCAGTGGCCGCAGATGAGCATTGATGCGAGCCAACATAGCCATACTATTCTGCAACACGTCGAAGAGCAATTGGAAGCCATGTCACCTTTGAGCTGTATCTCACCAGACCCAGAAAGATTCAGCAAGCTGGAGAGGTTGAGAGCCGCACAGTTGCGAGTATTGGATTTCTTGCGATATATTGTCAAGAAGAGCATCGGAATTAAAGAAGTTATTATTACTTGAGCGGCCAATCGAGATGGATATTATTCTAATACGAGTGTGCCAGGAAACCGAGTATTTCAGCGAGATGAAATGCTTGAAAACAGGAGGTAGTATTATGGATCGAAAGAGCAAGCTATTCAAATGCTCTCCGCACTTGGACGAGCTGAGCATACTGCGCATCAAGGGAAGAATCGACCTAATAGAAGGAGTCGAAGTAAACCTAAAGCGACCCATAATCCTACCAAGAAAACATCGATTTACATTTCTGCTGGTTGAGTCGTATCATCGCCGGTACCATCATCTGTACGACGAGATCGTGGTCAATGAACTACGGCAAAAGTTCCTGATATTTGGTCTGAGAGCCTTGGTGAGAGAGGTTCTCAAACTTGTCCAGCATGCCGGATGAGGCGCGCGCGACCTAAACCTCCAGAAATAAGAAGTCTACCGCGTGAGCGTTTGGCGCACCACATGGCGCCGTTCACCTATACAGGAGTGGATTACTTTGGGCCCATCGACATCATCGTTGGACGACGGCATGAGAAGCGCTGTTCACATGCCTCACAATTCGTGCCGTACACCTGGATATTGCAACGTCATTGTCAACCGATTCTTTTCTTTGTATTTTAAAGGCATTTATAGCGAGACGTGGTTGCCCGCGACGAATGATGTCCGATAATGGGACTAACTTCCGAGGTGCGAGTAGAGTGTTAAAAGATGAAGTGGAGCGTATATCGACCAGGGATGTGGAGACCAAATACCCAGAAATGGAGTTCACGTTCATTCCGCCAGGCTCACCGCACATGGGCGGTGCATGGGAAAGATTGGTACGCTCAACAAAGTCCATTCTAACGGAAATCTTGCCGCCTGGTGGATTGCGAGAAGAAGTGCTTCGTGCTGCGTTGGCTGATGTGGAGGGTAATCTCAACTCACGCCCACTCACATATGTACCACTGGAATCGGCAGACTCAGAAGCGCTTACACCGAACCATTTCCTCTTGGGCCACTCTAGTGGAATTCGTGAACGAGACAGCGAAATTCAAAACGGTGACAAGCTTGCCAAAGGATTCAGAATTTCGAGCCAGTTAGCCGATCAGTTCTGGAAAAGATGGATTCGAGAATATCTGTCAACGCTTACGCGCCGTACCAAATGGTTCAATCCGCCGCCAGACTCGATCGCCGTGGATGACATCGTTGTTATCGCAGATGAGAATGGCAAACGAAACAGCTGGCCCAAGGGAGTTGTGGTAGATGTTCACCGATCGATTTTGATCCACTACAAGTTGTTGTTTTCGAGTAGTGGATTGCTCGAAGTACGAGCAACGGCACACCAACCAAGGCACGGATCCGGTGGCAACAGCGGGTCAGCGTCGACAAACTTGAGTGGAAATCTGCCGCTAAATACGAGTGAGAATCAAACGGTTCTCATGAGAGAAAACCGCCCAGTGCTTATGAGTGAATTGTTGCCGCCTAATTTTCCGCCAGTAATTCGAGGCCTCATTACACACAAGTCGCTGGATTTGCACCATACTACAGCCCAAGATCTCTGTATCGACGCCGTCGACTATGGTTATCGGATCTGCAGTATCAAGTGTTTGGAGGCAAACCAGAAGATTAGCCGATATTTGTTGCACAAACCTGGAGAACAATCTGCGTCTGCTAAAGGCCCTGAAAGGTGATACGCGTGTCACTATCAAGTCATTGCTGCCACCCGAGCAACGTATACGCAGTGATAGAGCAGCTACGGTTCAGGTATAAACGACCTGAACAGCTCTTACGAAGGCAGTTGCAAAGAGTGCTAGATCTGCAGGCTATTCACGAACAGCACTTGGCAAAGATCGTACCAAGATCGTGAGTAATCTGGCATCATTTCTTTAATGGCTACCTAATGGAGAAATCTTTTGAGCAACCTGTCGCCACATGATCACGAGTTTCCGGACCACAAGTATCAGGTGGATGGATGTCAAGGACGACATCAAAGATTGCTGCACTAAACGTGGTATTCCTCCAAGAGAACGCCGCCACCAGTGGACGAAAACAAAAGTGAGAATGAGCAGCAGTCAGCGAGCTCAAGCAGGAACCCGCCAAGAGCAGTCTAAGAGTCCACAGAGCGGAATTTGAGCTGCGTTGAACCCCGACGATATTCGGATTTGGCAATGGAGGGATGAATACGTATGCTCTTTTCGTCGAAGGTTCATCTGACTCGATAACTGATGACGAATTAAGGAGAAACCTGGCGGAGCAGGAAAACGCCAGCATTACGATTTGCAGAATGTACATGCTGTGCGGAATCTAAGCCTCAGAGTTTATATCGAAGAGATATGCATGAAGATGATCCTAATGAGCGTCTTCCAATTATGGCATTCGATGATGCAGTGCCGAAGCTATCGATTACACTGGATGCACTTTAGGATGACCAATAGAGAGTAGAAAACTCGCCACAAATGCCACGGAACTACGATATGATGCTAAAGAGACTGGTTAATATTGAAAGGAAAATGAAACTTCAGAGACGGAGCTGTCGGAGTCTGCGGCGATATCAAGCAGATGTTTCACCAAAACGTTATTTGAGCACAGGATAGATGTGCACAACGATTTGTATGGCGTGATGGAGATGACCAACGAGATACGGATGTGTTTGAAATGACTGTGACGACGTTTGGCGTACAATTGTGTGAAACTGAGGAGAAGCATGTTTATGTCAACGTTCGATCCCTTGGCTTGCATTTTTATGATTACCGCCAAATTGCTGCTGCGAGAGATTGGTGAATGGATGGAATCAGCTATGCTTTTGAGAAGTGACGTCAAGATATCGTAGAGCAATTCACGATGCTCCTTTGAACCAGGAAAGATGTTGGACACTCACTTGCGCATATTTGTGGATGCGAGCCAATCTCGCTTTGCTGCTGTGGCATACAGGAGAGTCGTAAGAAAAGACGATGTACAAAAACAAAATGTGCTCCGATGCGTACTATGTTCATACCCTGTCTGGAGTTGGAAGTAGCTGTTCTTGGCACGAGACTGATAAACACTGTCAAGCAGAAGCACAGTACCGCCATAAGTCAGACTATACTCTGGTCCGATTCAAATACACTGCTGCATTGATAAGCAGTGCACACCGACAATACAAGCAAGCTATTTGTCGGTAACCGCATGGTAAAGATTTTGGAGTCGACCGACATCTCTCAATGGCGCTGGGTACCAACGGCTGATAATGCTGTTGGCGCAATCAAACATCAAGAGATCACATTGGATGTCGGCCACAAGCAGAAGCACTGAGTGATATGAGTAACGATGATGAGGAGGTACCCAGTGAGTTTTTTCATATGTCTGACAACAAAAGCGATTCATCTGGAGATGGCATACGACCTGTCGACGGATGCCAGCATAATTACAATGCGCAATTTTATGTGTCGTCCTGGAGCGACAATGGAAAAAATTTCATTGAGGCCAACCCACAGGCGAGAAATTCGACTGTATTCGATCAAAAAATGTGATAGCGTATTATTTAAACAAAATATAATGAAATTATCTCTAATATGTCTAAACTTCTCTTTGACATACCGGATTTTACTGAAAATCGAACGGTACTTTCTAAAAATAACTTCGCAATCGCGCAGCTGCGCTCAGGAAGTTATTTTTCTAGTTTAAAGAGATCACACGTTAGCTGGAGTGCTTCGAATTGAAATATTACTCATGCATTGAAGCAATTTTTCTTACATCGAGATTTTAATAGTTAACTTTCCTGTCAAAGTTTTTCGTAAAAATAATTTGATCCCTTTTTGTGTATTTTGTGAAAGTCTATTTTATGTTTAGTTAAATTTTTAGTTGTGTTCCAAGAAAATCCATTGTGTTTGTCTTACTTTTAAGGTGTCAAATGTTTTAAAAGTAGCTGCAGAAACTTGCAGATGTGTGCTTACTAGTGAAAATATCAAAGCAGTTAAAAGTGAGTCTGTGCCTTTTGTGCTGTTGCTTTGTCTTCGTCTTTCGTGGTTTATGTTTTTGCAAAACTATTAATTTGTAAATTCTTATTTAAATTTTGTTTATTTTTCCCTTTTGAATCATATTTGATTTTGGTAGGTACTTGGCAAAAGTGTGTGTTTCCACGTCTATATATATAGAAGGGTATTATAACTTTGTGCCGACAGGAAATGTATGTAACAAGTAGAAGAAGGCATCTCCGACCCTATAAAGCAGGGATGCTCAACGCCTATACACTGAGTGCACTTTTGTTTTGTAGATGCTCTGTGCTTATGGCTAGTGCGCCCATACGCACCGTGCATATGGGCTTCGATTTGCATGCGAAACAAAACAATTTTGCTTGTTTCTCCATTCCATCTCTTTCCGTCGTCACGCTTCGCTGACCGCAATGTATTTTGTTTTTGTTTTTTCTCGAGCACATGCACTGGAACTTATTCTTCTGTCTGGGTTGGGTTTTGATTTATTTCGTGGTCGACCATCGTAAGCGTTATGTTAAATTTTTGGTGGGTTAGAAAAATGAGTGATGAATTGGAGAGCACTTTTTTACCAAAACTTTAAATGTGAATATAATGCGAAATATGCTTCGTAGTTCTGGATGTAAACACAAAATAGAATCGTAATTTCTCTCAGTGCACAGCTGCGCCCCAACACAAAAGCGCCGCTACATATGTACACGTTTTCTTGTGTCTGTGTTAGTAAACGCACTGCCATAAGACGAATTTGAGCACCCTGCTATAAAGTATATTCTTGATCAGCGTCAACAGCCGAGACGATCTAGTCATGTACGTCTGTCTGTCTGTCAGTCTGTCCATAAGAACACCTAGATCTCAGAGACTTAAGAGATATAATTTTTTCGACAGCATTTGTTATGTTTGCACGCAGATCAAGTTTGTTTCAAATTTTTGCCACACCCCTTCCGTCCCTACAAATCAAAAATCGAATAACAAGCTAGAGTTACGAATTTTGGTATATACAGTAATAACTATAGTAGTTATGATTCCTGAAAATTTGTTTGCAGCATCTTCCAGGCGGAAGTTTTGCCATTGTCAAGGCTGTCGAATTGGCTCGGGGTTTACAGCGTAATCACACCTCTATTAACATCTTTGTTGACAGCCAGGCTGCAATAAGATCAATGCACTCTGATGTGGTCAAGTCCAAAGTTGTCCTGGACAGCAGAAGAGCAATAGAGTCGCTGAACGCATCTGCGGTCGTGCGTATCTATTGGATCCCAAGCCACCAGGGCATCGATGGCAACGAGATCGCAGACACTATCGCCAAAGAGGGAGTGGGGCTCGATGTCGGTAACATGTGCAATGTTCCGATATCCCTGCGAACTCTAGGCAGGAAATTGAGGTGCGCTCTAGACTTAAGTGGGACGCGAGCTGGCGTAATGCCAACTCGTGCAAAACTGCAAGGCTGATGTGTGCCTCTACTAACAAAAACTTAACCAAATTCGTCATGCAGCTTTCAAGGAAAGACTGCAGGCTAATGCTAGGCATTTTAACTGGTCACTGTCTGTCAGCTGTCCATGCTGTAAGGCTGGGCATCACGAACAGTGATCAGTGCAGGAAATGCAACGAACCCGGGGTTAAGGAAACACTTGAGCATCTTCTCTGTAGATGCCCAGCGTTATCCCGACTCCGGTTGAAATACCTTAATTCGCCGTGCCACAACGATCTTCGGGACGTCTCACGGCTACCTCCTAGGATGCTGCTGGCTTTTGCCAAAAATGCATCCATACTGCGCGATTTCTGAGACGTAGATAAGCTACCGGTACAGCTACGGACCTCCACTGGTCTATGCTTTGCCCCGTACAGGGGCAGCCGGTCCTACCTAAACCTAAACATCCTCATCGACACCGGATGCAAGACATTCGAGATGCAAGTGCTAATCGTGCACTGCGACCATCCGTATTAGTGCATCTCTGGCAACAGCCTATTGGCGTTGGTAAGGAGGTAAGTAGGGCTTGTGCATTGAGACCAGTCGATGGCGAGAGCGTAGAACAATTCCACAGCATTACGCTTGCCGACGAGCTCTGGTTCCAGGCATCGATGGCGTCCCTGGTGCTCGGCACTGATGTGTATCCTCACATAATTGAACCTGACATACTACCGAGCACCAACGGTTTGCCATTGCAATGGCCAAGAACTCTACGTTGAGTTGGATTCTGCAACTCGTTGCAAGGGGTGAGGATGTTGATGGCAGATGTGACCGCACAAACCAGTGAGGTCGCGATCCATATATCGAAATGTTATCGATAGCGACAAAATTGGTATATTGTGCACACCTTCAGTGTTTTTTTTTCCATATGTTCACGACAAGTATCTTTTTACATGAAAGTAAAAATAAAAGTGAATTTCAAAGTAAAGTTTTTCCTCCAAATAAAATGTGTTTTATTATTCTTCGACGCCACCACAAACAATTGCCTATTTGAATGTCTACAACTTGAGTGCAATATATTTTTATATCCGCTACCCATAGTGTAGAAGGGTATTATAAATTTGTGCCGGCAGGAAATTTATTTACAAGGTAGAATAATTTTTTGACATTATTTGTTATGTTTGCACACAGATCAAGTTTTCAAATTTAACTGACAATCTGGTATGTTTTGCACTCTATAGTATATACTGTGTGTAGTACCATATAAATATACCAAATATACATTTCAGTATAATTTTTTGCTTTTATTCAGAATGGGTAGAGGGTATCTCACAGTCGAGCACACTCGAATGCAGCTTTCTTACTTGTTTTATACCAAAAAGAGTGCAATACTCGGCAATTTACGATGTGTGTTTTTATGCACTCGGGTAAAGCCGGTGGTTACGGGTGTCTTTATTCGGCAACGCACAAGCACTCGGTAAAAGATTATTATGCGTGGAAAATAAAGTAATAGCAAATATCTCTGTTTTATGAATTAGTTTCAAGAATTACCATTTATTCTTTATTTGTCCATTTGTCAAAGTATCAACTCGCCAAAATCATTTTATAAGCATAAAATCTAACTGCGAGCCGCATCGACTCACAAGCATCAAGAGAAGGTGGGGAAAAACACTCTAGTGTCTGAGAAAATACTCGGATGATTTTCAGAATTTGATCAGATATTCATAAGACTCAAGCCATAGTGTCATGAGTGCAAAATGATCGGGTGCACGAAGCACAACCATCCGAAAGGCACATGCCGAGTATCTGAAATGATCCGGTGCTGAAAAGGTAAAGACAAGAATGGCATGAGTATGGCAAGTTTTATTAAACCACCAATTTAAACTTTTTTTTTAAGCTTGGTTTGTTTTATTGGACCTTCTCTTTAAGAGTCTAACAATAAGGTTGCAAATCTTAAAATTATACAATATCTAACAGTTTGATTTGAACTTAATAGAGACTACGTGATCCTAATAATTAGCGCTGGAATGGAAGGTCGTTGCGGCGAAGACGAGAACTGCTGGAAACTCTTCTCTGACGAGTGGTATGTGAAGGTCCTTGTGAATGTTTTCATTCTGAAAGTAACACGGTGCCCCGGTGATGGTTTTGAGAATTTTTGATTGAGTTCGTTGCATTATATCCACACTGCTGTTACTGGCATTCCCCACAACTGAGAACCGTACATCCAGATTGGTTTCAAAACGGTGTTATATAGAAGTACCTTGTAGTCCAAGCTAAGGGGCGAGCGGGTATTGATAAGCCAGTGGAGGCTGTTGGCTGTGAGCTTTAAATGTGTTGTTTTGGCTTCAATGTGGCTGCGCCAAGTAAGCGGTCTATCGAGGTGTACGCCAAGATATGTTACTACATTTGCTATCGGAACCACTGTGTTGTTTAGATTAAGTGGAGGGCAGTCTTGCCTGTTAAGAGTGAACGTTACGTATTTGCATTTTTGTTCGTTAACTTTGATTCGCCAGTCGGATAGCCAAGTTGCGCCGTTGCTTGCTTGGGGCATCTCGAGCGGCTTAGGATCGCTGTGTTATCAGCAAAAGTGGATGTGGTTAGTTTCCTGCTCGTTGGGATGTCCGCAGTGTAGATAAGGTAAAGGGTTGGTCCAATCACGCTGCCTTGAGGAGCTCCGGCTCTAATGATGTAGTCAACGGACATGGCTGAATTACATCTTACTGAGAATTTCCTGTTGTAAAGGTATGACTTCAGAAGTTTGTGAGTGTTGGTTGGGAGCTTTTCTGTAATTTTGTGCATTAAACCTTCTTACCATACTCTGATGAAAGCTTGTGATACGTCCAGAAATATGGCAGTGCAGTAGTCCCTTTATTCGAATGCATTTCGGATTTCTGATTTTATGCGGTTGACTTGCTCAATGGTTCCGTGTTTTTCTCGAAAACCGAATTGATGAGTCGGGATTTTATTGTGTGTTCTGAGCTATGTGATAATGTGTGCCAAGAAGCATTTTTCAAAAGTTTTGATAGACACGTTAGTAAACTAATTGGTCTATATGATGAAGCAATTGTGCGGTCTTTGCCAGGTCTTGGTATCATTATAACGATCGACTTTTTCCATCTCTCTGGGAAGTGTCCATGTCTCGTTATTGCATTGAAGAGTTTGCAAATAACTCGAACAGCACAGAAAGGAAGTTCAATAATCATTTTTGGTGATAATAGGTCGCATCCTGGAGATTTTTTGGGTTGAGTTGTTCGTTTATGATTTTGAGTAACTTATGTGGCCTAAATACAATAGGTTCATACGTTGATGTGTCGATATCCGATGTTGCTGGCAGTGAGATCCCGTTTGATGATGTATTGGGCTGAAATACATTTTGAAGATGCTCTGCAAATCTGTCGGCTCTTCTTCGTCGCTGCGAGCCCAGTTGCCTGTGGATGTCCTTATTGGCATTGCAGATTCGATTGGTGCACAGAGAGATGAGTGTACTCTCAAAGTGGGAACTTGGAGCTCATTGGGGATAACTGCTCTATGTAATGTTTTGGGACCTTTCTTCTTCATAACGTAGTGCAGCTGAGAGCCTTCGTGTAGCGTCTTTTAACCTTTGTTTTGCGGATGGTGATCTGTTGGATTGCCATTCTCGCCGTGAGCGTCGCTTTGCTAGAACGAGCTGCTCTATTTCAACGTTCGTGTATCTAATATTGTATTATTTTTTGCGTTTGTTGAGTTGACATGCGAGCTGCTGCGACCAAGACGGATTCAAGAGTGTTTGTGGATAAGTTGATATCAGCTTCGTCAGTCAAACGTGGATTCTACTCAATATGCGAACTTATATATTTTTGTACTTAAGCCAATTGGTTTTAATCGTTGTTAGTCTGAATGGTTTATCTACCGCAACTGGATGTAGATTTAGTTGAAGAAGTACGGGCGAGTGATCAGACGATAGACCTGATAAGGAGTTGGTACTTATCAGGTTCCGAGGAATGTTTTTGTGACTGCAAAATCTACCAAGTCTGGCAGTTTTCTAGGATCTGTTGGCCAATATGTAGGTGTCTCAGGTGACACACAGTCTAGCTTGTTGCTTGCTTTTATTATTGCACAATTGTACAACTGCTTCCTTTTGAAGTCACAAGTCTTGGCATTGACGTCTCCTGCTGCTATAAATTGTTCGCTCAGAGAGTTGAAATAGTCCATGAATTGGGATTCGGATATTGTAAACCGAGGAGGACAGTATACGGCGGCAAGCTTTAAAGATCGGGAATTCATTTGTACATCTATAGAAGTAGCTTGCATGAAGTAAGTGGCGAAGCTTTTGTGGAAGCAGTGCTTGATGCTATTTCTAATCAGAATCCCAGTGCCTCCATGTGCTTTCCCGTCTGGGTGATTCGTGTTGTAGAAGAGGTAGCCTCGTATTTGGAAATTATATTTATTTGTAAGATGAGTTTCTGCGAGTAGCATTACATCGATATGGTTATTATTAAGGAATTGAGTTAGCTCGAGTTTGCGCTGTGAGAATGGAGCCATTGATTACTTAGTCTGTTTTTAGCAACAAGCATCTCAATCAAAACGTTCCGGTTTCGCATAAGATCTTGCATAGTTGTCTGCATGAATGACATGAACTCCATCATACTTTGTTGAAGATTGCATATCATTGTTTCAATTTTGATCGTAGACTGTTCTTCTGCTTGATGAGGGAAACTGATGATCGAGGCTTGGTGGGAGCGGTACTTTTAAGACCCAATTTTAGAGCAGTTGCAAAGCTTGCGGATTTGTCGGTGAACTCATTATTGGCTAAAGATTTAACAGCTGTAGGGGAAGACATCATGTGTAGATTTCATAGGTGGTGTATGTGACCGAGCAGTGGTCACTCTTTGGTGTGTACGACTTTTCAGTTCCTTGTAGACTGGACAGCCCCTATAGTTAGCCGTATGGTTGCCTCCACAGTTTCCACACTTTTGCTGATGGGATCCTCTTTATTTTTGGGCATTTGTGGGAGTCTTCAAGGTCTCCACAAGCAACGCATACTGGACGAAGCGTGCAATAAGACCTTGTGTGGCCATATTCCTGACAATTATTACACTGCACAGGTCCATTTCTTTTATGCGGCTTCTACCGTAATTCTGCTGTGTAGTAGGAACTGGAGAGTAAAAATTGGATGCACTTCATTTTTTCAGAGGCTTGGATTTTGTTTCGGGTTCAAGTTTTACCTTGAAAAGAGGTTGAGGCTTTCTTTCTCTATTCAAAATGCTAATAACATTTTTACGTTAAAACCTTTCTCCTTAAGTGCGCTTGTAACTTCAGCTGGTGTTACTTCCGACTCAATACCTTTTAGTACTACTTGCTGGCCTTTACTGCTTTTTAATTGGTACGTGTAGAAGTTTTTATTATTGTCGTTTAAATACTTCGGCAAAATTCTGTAGTTTACTTCCGTATTAGTCTGAACTTTTGTTTCGTGAATATTTCCCTTTGTTAATGGAATTATGTGGAAATTGTCTGGTCCTTAGATTCAGTATCGAGTTTACGAGAGCATTCGAACATTTCGCTTTTGTTGTCCCCTACGATGTCTTCTGGAGGTATATCATCGGATTTATCTGCCAAAATAGCAAATCTTTTTGCTTCTATGGGCTTCTCTATTGTAGATTGTTTTGAGGTGCCTCGAGTTATTTTAGCAGAATTATCAAGTCTATAGTTCAGCGGGCTAAGCTTACGTTTAATTTGTATGTAGCGATCCATACCAATCTGTACGGCCGAACGTTGTTTTGAAGAGAGCACGCTGGTGTAAGGTGCTGCATTATTTGCTTGAACAGCAGATTCCGTTGTTACAGTAGATCAGGGATGCTCAACGCCTATACACTGAGTGCACTTTTGTTTTTGTAGATGCTCTGTGCTTATGGCTAGTGCGCCCATACGCACCGTGCATATGGGCTTCGATTTGCATGCGAAACAAAAACAATTTTTGCTTGTTTCTCCATTCCATCTCTTTCCGTCGTCACGCTTCGCTGACCGCAATGTATTTTGTTTTTGTTTTTCTCGAGCACATGCACTGGAACTTATTCTTCTGTCTGGGTTGGGTTTTGATTTATTTCATGGTCGACCATCGTAAGCGTTATGTTAAATTTTTGGTGGGTTAGAAAAGCAGGTTGGCATGAGGGAGGGTATGGGGTTTTATCCAACAAGAGCGCTGCAGAGCAACTTTAAACTTATATGTTAATCCTTAAAAGCTAGGAAATCAAATATTGATAAGCTCAGTACCCTGTATCCAATAAATTCTTCAAAATATAATTTAATGGTGATATTAATATTGCTGGGGTGTCATGGCATTCCGCCAAGTATCTAAATGGACTTTGCTTCTCCGTATCCCATGTTTTTATTGATAGTCTCTTCGGGGTATCATTGTCTCAGATTAATGGTATTCCAAATTTTTAGACCTTATTTTTGTTTTAGACCCAGATTCCTGTTCTCTATCGAGAATATCTCCTATATCTTCCCCTGAAGACCCTTACCATCCCACTTTGGAAATTATGTTGGAGTTCCCATTTATTGCGTCAGAGTCGAGTGTACGTTGTGGTGAGCTTTCTCGTTGTTTTCGGAAAACCGATTCCCAACTTTCTTTGTCTACGAACTTGGATATAGCGGTTGAATTTTTTATTCTACTTTGAACTCGCTATTTGATGCTTGTGTTCCATCAAGAATTCCACATTTGTCTGATAAACCGTTATGGCTTACTAAGAAATTATCGAATTTAAAAAATCATAAGTCGAGACTTTACAAAAATTCAAGGAAACTGGCTATTCTCTTGATTTTCTCCGCTATTCTGTTGCTTAAGCTGCTTTTCGCACTCATAACAATGAGTGTTATAATAATTATTTGAGTAGGTGCTGAATAAGATTTCAGCGTGATCCAAAGCGATTTTACGACTTCGTTAACTTGAAGCGTAGATCTGCGTCATCACCAGCATTTGTGTCTTTGGAGAATATGACGGTATCTTATGGTCCTGATGTTGCCGATTTATTTGCGGACTTTTTCCAAACGACATATTCTGTCCCAAGTTCTCAAAATTCCTTTTCTTATCCTTATCAGTTAAATTCATCTTATTGTATTTTTGGTCCTTTAATTACTGAAAGCTCTATTTTAACGGAGCTATTGGCTATAAAACCGTTTTTTTCGGCTGGTCCGGATGGAGTACCTAGTTGTGTGCTAAGGTAATTATCCGTTAACTCATGTTCTTTTCCCAAAATCTGGAAAAAATCATACATTATACCTATCCTAAAAAAGGGAGCAAATCTAAAGTTCTATCGCGGTATATCTAAATTGTCTGCGACTCCGAAAGCATTTGAAAAATTATAACTTCTCAACTGCAACATCTGTGTAAATCTATAATTTCACCTTACCAACATGGGTTTGTGAAGTCTAGATCCACTTCTACTAACTTTTTGGAGTTCTCTTCTATTGTAATTAAAGGATTCGAGAATAAAATGCAAACGGATGTCATTTACACCGATTTTAGTAAGGCTTTTGACTCTGTTAATTATCACCTCTTACTGTATAAGCTTAATGTTTTAGGGTTTCCTCATAGCCTAATTGAGTGGATATCCTCATACCTTTCCAACAGAATTCAGAATGTTTATTATAATGGTTTTGTATCTAAATGTGTCCAAGTCACTTCTGGTGTGCCCCAGGGCAGTCATTTGGGTCCTCTATTTTTCACTTTGTTCATAAATGATCTTCCTTCTGTTATTGAGCATTACCGTGTACTTATGTACGGACGTTAAGCTTTGTCTGACATTTAATGATAGTCTTGCGAGCTCACTGTTACAATGTAACCTTAATCGTCTAGAATCTTGGTGCAGAGTAAATATGTTACATCTCAATTGCAATAAGTGTAAGTTTATCACCTTTTGTAGGGGTTCTTCCCAGTTAAATAACTATATGTTATATGATACTCCTCTTGAGCGAATTGAAGGTGGGAATGACTTAGGGATTCTGCTTGATGCAAAACTAAAATTCGATAAACATATTCTGTCTGCTGTAAATAGGGCCATGGGTGTTCTGGGATTTATAAAATGCTGGTCGAAAGAGTTCAATGACATCACTAAGACTTTGTACGTCTCACTGGTTCGTCCTATCCTTGAGTACGGATCTCTTGTTTGGAATCCCCAGTATAGGGTTTATCAAGATAGGATTGAATCGGTGCAGAAACAATTCTTATTATTTGCTCTTCGTAGTTTAAATTGGAATCCTAATATTAGATTACTACCGTATCGCAGTAGACTTTTATTACTAAACCTTCCTTCTCTTTCTGACCGTAGTTCTACGGTGCAAGGTGTTGTTTTTATACAGAGACTAATTAATGGTGAAATAGACTCTTTGGAGCTGTTAAGTCAAATTAGTTTTGCAGTTCCTGTCAGGATCACGAGGAATTTTCTTCCACTTCTCATTTCACGTAGATCTACTAACTTTGCTTGCCATAATAACTTCCGTATTCTGTGTGTGAACTATAATAATCTCAATAACGTATTTTGCTCTAGTAAATCTATTCCTTTGCTTAAAACCTTATTATTGGCTTATTTATCGAGTATATGATTGTTATTTATCTATGTATATAATATTCTAACATATTTTTAATCTAATTTAATTAACTGTCCAGCGTCTTTTAATATTTATTCGCGGTTTTCGTTTAATGCATGCTGTTCACAAATTTATTTTGTTTTGTCTGCGCGTCAACAAGCCCGTGCTTGGTATCGCTGGGCCACTTGGTACTGCCGTTAGTACGTCAACGTCCAAATAAATTTAATAAATATAGCAAGAAGTCCGATTAGATATTAAATATTGCAGTGGATATTCAGTGTTTATACAATATTGAATGCATATGATAAACGAAAAACAGAAATCAAAACAAACAAATTTCAACCTAAAACCAAATTTATGATACACAAAGATCTTATACTATACACTTAATTTTTTAATTTTCATGATTTCATTTAACTTCTAAATGATGGGTATAAACACTTTACCCATCTAAATTTATATTGAAATATATTGAGCTCAAATTTGTCGAGTTTCAGATGCAAATCTCAAAAAACTCTCAGTATTTTTTATAGACATAATATTTTAATGATACATACCAGTATTGTGATAACAACTAATGTCACATTCATTGACCCAGTGTCGAAGAATAATGATGGTTCCGTAATATTTAAATGGTTTTGGGGCGTCCATTCACCAACCTTAACTATGGAGTGTTGCTTTAATTTGATCAAATCCAATTTGAATTGAACTCGTTGTCCTTCCTTAAATTGTATGGGACCTGTTAATCCTTTCCACTCAACCTAATACATACATGTAGAAATTATCGTAATTAATAAAATCCGAAAAAAATACTAAGTACTTATATATGTATGTGTACTTATTAATATACCGCATTAATATAATTTATTAAGCTTAGACCCCCATTCCACGGTACTTCATCGTCGCAAGTTGAGTTTGATAGGTTTATCAAAGGATATATTGATTGTAGGCCGATGGCAAACACATAAACTGAGTCAAACATTAATGCTGCATTTGTCTAAAATAATTTAATGTATTGAGAGCTGTCATCAATATAAATTCTATAAATATTTACCTCAATGACAGCAGATTTTTGTCGTTTAAAAACGGTTTGATTTTGCTTAAATATTCTTCGATTATATAAATCAATGTCCTTAAGAATTTCCTTGACCGCTACATCACCCATATCGACTAGTCGAAATGATGTGATATTTACAAAGTTATATTTAAAATCTTCTAGGTCAAACGTTTCCAAATCGAAGCTTGTAAACAAATATTGATATTTGTACTCATTCATTTGTTGCTGAAGAATCTGTAAATATTAATGTATTATCAAATACATTAACCAGTAAGAAAGCTACAGTCGAGTGTGCTCGACTCTGAGATACCCACTAAACATTTTTAATTAAAGACAAAAGAAAGCTACAGTCGAGTGTACTCTACTGTGAGATACCCGCTACCCATTTTGAATAAAAGATATATATTTTGCGGTATTTTTTTTTTCAAAATATATCCAATATACTGTAAAATACTAAAAATATACCGAATGGTATATTTG
The DNA here is from genome assembly GCF_023558435.1 of Drosophila sulfurigaster albostrigata. NCBI lineage: Eukaryota > Metazoa > Arthropoda > Insecta > Diptera > Drosophilidae > Drosophila > Drosophila sulfurigaster. Next base: position 862,539 of record NC_084884.1, read on the forward strand.
GTATATCGATATAGTGCCGCAATCGAAATATACCATAGACGGCACAATATACCAGATTGCCAGCCAAAGCAACTAAAACCCCTAGTAAGTAGGCGTTTTTGCCCATACAAAAGTATTTCTTTAATAACTTCGACGATTTTTATCTGAATCATAAATACTATAGTAATTATTGTATATACCAAAATTCGCAAATCTTCTTATTCAATTTTTGGATTGAGGGGCGGAAGTGGGCGTGGCAAAAATTTTAAACAAGCTTGATCTGCGTGCAAACATAATAAATGATGTCGAAAAAATATAGCTCTATCTCTTATAGTCTCTGAGATCCAGTGTTTCATACGGACGGACGGACAGTCACACAGACGGACAGATGAACATGGCTAGATCGTCTCGCCTGTTGACGCTGATCAAGAATATATATACTTTATAGGGTCGGAGATGCCTCCTTCTACCTGTTAAATACATTTCCTGCCGGCACAAAGTTATAAAAACGGTGAGCTATTAATTCAAAAGTCGAAAAATATACTATTGTATATTAATATTGTACTACGTTCAAAATATACCATGGAGTGCAAAATATACGTGGAAAGTAAACGTTTTTGCCCAAACTGGAAAAGCGTGGTAGATGTTCGAGATGTTCATATGGACAGATAGGCATTGCTATATCATCCCGGCTGTTGACGCTGATGATGAATATATGTATATATATATACTTTATAAGCACAAAGTTACCCTGTGGGAAGCGGGTATAAAAACTTCTCATGCAAAAACAGGTGCAGACCAAACCTGCCAAAATTACGAGTTGATAATTCGCCTTGGAATGTTGGTTATTTCATTAAAACAACAAGTACACTATTTTTCTTAACATTGATGTTGTGCAAATTGCCATTTTGCCGGTATATTATTGTTGACTTACATTTTTCAATAATATAGCAATATCAGCTGAATTAGTGTCAATAATTATATTGTGTATTTCCTTATGTTTAAATTCCTTTAGAACTGAAAAATACGATGTCGGCGATACTTGTCGAATGTGCAGTTCAGATTGAACTGAACGCGAAAGTTGATTTAATGCTAATATACCTGTATAAATTGTAAATATTTGTATTTTTCTGTGAAATATTTTGTATATTTTTCAGAAGAATACATTAAATAAGTGCTTACCGTAATTCTTTTCATATAAAATTCCAAACCTTGTCCAATTTAAATATTGTATAACATCGATGAAAGCGTAATTTACATATTGCTTTGATGGATGAACATTGATGGAAAATTCTTGGGATGACCGACCTGTTCCTATGTCTGGTATATCAAGCTCCGCACATATAGAATTGATATGGGCTGCTAAGGCCGAGTTGGACGGACTAAAGATCGCCTGAACGCCAATATGGATGAGATTGCACACTATATAAATTAAAAAAGAGATTAATAATAATTAAATTTTTTTTTGTATTTTTAAAGACCGTGAATTTCCTTTACAGTTCATTCCATGTCTACCCAATGAAACAGAAAACAAGTAAGAAAGCTACAGTCGACTGTGCTCAACTGTAAGATACATTTTTAATAAAAGCAAATAGCGCGCCATTAATCTTAAAATATACCACAAAAATACTTTAAAATGGTGAGTTACATATTTGGTATATTGATATTACCACATTTAAAATATAACACAGATTGCAAATTATACCAAATTGTCAGCCAAGGCAACTAAAACCTCTAGTAAGTGAGCGAATTTTCCCAAACAAAAGTATTTCTTTAATAACTGATATTTTTCTGATCGAATCCAAATTTTTTAATCAAAAATACTGTAGTTATTATTGTACCAAATTCGAGACTGTTTTCGATTAGCGGTGGAAAATGAGACTGGTCTTATAGTCTCTAAGATCTATGTGTTTATACGGACGGTCGGACATAGCTATATCGTCTCGGCTGTTGACTCTGATCAAAAATATATATATGTATACCTTATGAGGTCGAAGAAGCCTCCTTCTGCCTGTTACATACATTTCCTGCCGGCACAAAGTTAGTATACTTTTACCCTAGGGGTAGCGGGAATAAAAAGTAAATTTTTGAATAACACATGAGGCAGTGCTGATATTAATTTATCATAAGCTGTTTTCTTTGTGAGATACTGTATGGACTCAACTACAGCGGATTAATTCTTTAAAAGACTTGTCGTTTATTTCTTAAAATTTTAGGGGTTATATAGCCAATAATAGCTTCTTATTTGTAACAGTCTTCTCTAGTTTAGGAGAACCATTGTATTATGTGTGATGCAACACACGAACACTTAGCCGATGAAGCACGACCACTTGACCTTCTTACTCAAGTACACTTTTAATTCTTTGATATAGCAGTACACTGCCGTCTGCATGTTATTAACTTGATTAAACGTTTGACATTATGTGCATTAGGCGGGTCAATTTTTTCGCAAAAATCGTCCTCCATAATCGGAATCTACGAAGAATTCTAAGAAAATTTCACCATGAAACCATGTGTCTAAAATGAATTCCTAGTCCGCGCCGTGAAGCTTAAAGATTGCACTATGAGATACATAAGGTATTTCGAGGTATTTAAGACATTTTAATGTATTTAAAAAAAAATACGCATTTTCCAATTATGTTGGAGTCAATTCTGATTCATTTTTACAACAAATTTTATAATTTTTTTTAAATTTATTTAACTTATAATTTTTTTAATTCAACAAAAAACCAACTAGCCATGTACTGAGCCTCATATAAGAAAGTTGGAGCAATGCGTACGTAACTTTTAACGAAGTAAGGTATCGGTCTGAAAATTGAAATATATATTCAAAGGCATTTTAAGCAACTAAATAAAAGTGGGCGTGGCATGATAAAAGGCGAAATTTAATTTTATTTATTATTATAAAGTTTATTTGCTTGCAAAGAAATATAAGAAGAAGAATATAAGAAGCTTTCTAAAGTTAAGCTTTAGAAATATAGTAATATTAAAGCTTTTGTGAAGCTTTTTGCATTCCTCTTATAACAAATTATTTAAATGATAATTAATTTTGCGGTAAAACTTGTCAACCAACAGCAGTGGCGTAGGTGTGGGGGCAAGAGCATAAGTCCCTATTGGTAAATTATCCCAGGGCACCGAACGATGTGTGCAGTTGTTAACACATGTCTCACGACGAGTTATGCCACAGAATCGAGATGCTGTTATGTCATTGACCTTAGAAAGTCGTTCCAAAGTTCCTCAAATTGAGTCAAGGAAAGACTTGACATTCTAATAAGATGACGTTATATTCCAAGTCAACAAAATTGCAAAAATTACCTACTTGTTGGAAAGCAAATAAACTTTATAATAAAAATAAAATTAAATTCCGCCTTTTATCATGCCACGCCCACTTTTATTTAGTTGCTTAAAATGCCTTTGAATATATATTTCAATTTTCAGACCGATACCTTACTTCGTTAAAAGTTACGTACGCATTGCTCCAACTTTCTTATATGAGGCTCAGTACATGGCTAGTTGGTTTTTTTGTTGAATTAAAAAAATTATAAGTTAAATAAATTTAAAAAAAATTATAAAATTTGTTGTAAAAAATGAATCAGAATTGACTCCAACATAATTGAAAATGCGTATTTTTTTAAATACATTAAAATGTCTTAAATACCTCGAAATACCTTATGTACCTCATAGTGCAATCTTTAAGCTTCACGGCGCGGACTAGAATTCATTTTAGACACATGGTTTCATGGTGAAATTTTCTTAGAATTCTTCGTAGATTCCGATTATGGGGACGATTTTCACGATTTTTGACAGGAACAAATTGACCCGCCCTAATGTGCATGTTTGGAATTGTAGATGCTTGCTTTTTTCTTGTAGATGCTTGCTTCTGCAACCTGAGATGATTGCTTGCCAGCCTTCTTTTTATATGGCGAACAGTTTTAGCTTTAGTTACTGTGACGGGATTTTAACTTTTGCACCATTGGCGGTCTCTGCCTTGCTAATTTTGTTTTTGGTTGACCGTCTTAACTGGCTGCTGGTACCTGGCTGATGACAATTTCACTTTGCTTTCCAATGTTAAGTATTGGTTACAGTTCCAGTTTACATAAAGCTAAAAAGACGTTTACACCAAGAAGTGAATGGATATTCTCTTAAGTAACACCAGCTTCTAAAACTACTCTCGATGCATTTTTATCCAGATCGGTCTGGATCTCTTAGTGCAGATTTTACTAAGGAATTCGTAAACTGTGCAAACGCTTTATAATCGGGTCTGGAAAGAACTGGCCTCCTAATAATACTTCAACAACAGAAGCCGTCTAAAATCTAGGAGCACAATCAACTACCACAATAAAAAATTATTAGGCAGCTTGCAGTAAAGTATGATGTAATTTGTATCATTTGTGCGAAAAACTATGCAAGATCATATGGGAACTTGAAATATCTTGATAGAGCTGCTCGTCGCGCAAATACATTCACTAAAAATCCAGAGAACTATGGACTTCGTATAGAACTATAGAATGCCAACGGCATCCACGTCACAAAGATGAGTTATCTCAATTCCTAAACAATAATCACATTGATATTATGCTTCCTGAAGAAAATCATCTCACAAACAAATTCAGTTTTCAATTTCGCGGCTAATTGTTCTACAAAATATATCACTTGGATTGGGAAGCTCATTCAAGTTAAAATTATAAATTTACAAAGGGGTGAAAATATTAAAGTTTTCACATTCAGCTGAACAAAACTGTGAGATACCCATTACCCATTTTCAATAAAAGTAAAACAGTGCGGTATTATTCTTCAAATATATCAGTATTCCGAAAATATGCTCAAATACCAATATATTATACTAAAATAAATTATTTTATATAGTACTATTGCATACAAAATATTCCATAGAGTATAAAATGAGACAGATTGCCAACCAAAGCAGCTAAACTATAAACTACATAAACATTTTTTTTATAACTTATACAATTTTATCTGATTGTAACAAAATTAAAAGAAATCCTAAAGGCAATTTTTTGTATTTACTATGGCAGAAGTAGACGTGGCAAAACATGCAAAAGTTACAAATGCTGTCGAAAACAAGTAAGAAAGCTACGGTCGAGTGTACTCAACTGTCAGATACCCGCTACCCATTTTAAATAAAAGCAAAATATTTTGCGGTATTATTCTCAAAATACAACAAATATACTGCAAAATACTAAAAATATACAAAATGGTATATTTGGTATATCGATATAGTACCGCATTCAAAATATACCATAGACGGCACAATATACCAGATTGTTAGCCAAAGCAACTAGGACGCCTAGTAAGTAGTGTTTTATAAAAAGTATTTCTTTAATAACTTCCAAAATTGTTATGTGATCGCAACCAAATTCTCAGGAATCATTGCTACTATAGTTATTATTGTATATACCAAAATTCGCAATTAGCTTTTAAACTACGCTTGTTATTCGATTTTTTTGATTTGCGGGGGCGGATGTGGGCGTGGCAAAATTTGAAACAAACTTGATCTGCGTGCAAACATAACAAATGCTGTCGAAAATTATAGCTCTATCTCTTATAGACTCTGAGATCTAGGTGTTCAAACGGACAGACGGACAGACACACAGACTGACATGACTGGATCGACTCGGCTGTTGACGATGATCAAGAATATATATACTTTATAGGGTCGGAGATGCCTCCTTCTACCTGTTACATACATTTCCTGTCGGCACAAAGTTATAATACTCTTCTACCCTATGGGTAGCGGGTATAAAAAATATAGCTCCTTATAGTCTCTAAAGCTCAGTATTTCAAACGGACGGATAGACAAACAGACGGCCACGGCTATATTGTCTCGGTAGTTGACGCTAACCAAGAATATAAATACTTTATGGGGCCTTCTGCATGTACTATCTTACATATATTTTCTGCCCGATTATAAAAACATTACTAAATAACATTACATTCACAGCAAACACACCTTTTGTACTGCCTGAAAACTGTCATTCGTGATATATTGTGTGTGATGCTCGACTTGAGTATCAGGCAAAAGACTTTTATCAAGATTTAACTTATGCACAGCATATTGGAATACCATTTCCGGATAGTTGAAGTTTTGCTCCGCCTCTTGTGGAAATATTGCACCTGAAACGGAAATTATACAATTATACATATATGTAAATCGGGGCTATTCAATCGCGTTTTTACCACGCAACTCCATATACAAAAAAGGTCGATCGATAGCTTAAAAACGAAATGTTTGGTATTTTAAGGACCATTGTGATGGTCACTTCGTATTTAAGAAACTGACTGGAAAATACGCCTTCTTGTTCGCATTCTATATGGTGTATTGGCGCAGGGCAGTTTGGTTTTCACCGATGAATTAAAACACATATGCGTTTTATTTTATGTATAATAAAATCACGGTTTATTGTGAAAAATCGCACAGTGTTTTGGTTAGAATTAACCTCTCGTAAAAAGAATATGATCGCAACTAATGCTACTGACATTTCGGTCAGCTACCGCCGATCCCTTTGATAAAAAAAATTTAAATAGGCTGTGAGTGCGAGAATTAGCCATGGCCAGCGAGCTAAAGCAGGAGAACTGCTCGATGGACATCGCCAGCACTACGATTTGCAGAACCTAAGTCCGCCGATGCAGAGTTTGCATCGAAGAGTTTTGCAATGAGGTCCTAGTGAGTGTATTCCCATTAAAATATGATGCAGCGCCGAAGCTTTTGATTGGACTGGATCATATGCATTTCGGATGGTCAATAGAGAGTATACAACTCGCTGCAAATGAACCCCATGCATCGGGTTACAAACAGAGCTACGATATGGCGTTTAAGAGACTGGTTAATCTAGAGAGTAACAATAAAACGAGATCCAGAATTTTGTATAGCGCTTGGAGCAGAAAGAGAATAATTTACCACACTTTGGTAAGCCATGGAAACTGCGACTAGTCTTCAAGGTAGCGGCGAAAGTTGGCGATATATCGTTGAATTCGAAGTTGGATAAGGGTCCACAGCATTACAATGCGTTACCAGCCGATCTCCTCCACTTCAGAGAAGAATAGATAGCACATTTTCGGATGTATTTGAGATGACAGTGATGACGTTTGGCGCAGCCTGTTTACCGAGTGCAGCATACTGCATGAAGACAATGAATGCGCTGGAACACCAACTCGCGGATCATCGTGCGAGCAAAGATATCACTGCATACCACTAGGTGGACTATTATGTAGAGTTTCTAAGCTTGCTCATTTCAATCCTTCGATCCCTTGGGTTTCCTGTGCTGTTTCATGATTACTACCGGATGGAATCAGCGACGCATTCTTACGCCAGTCATACTCTCTTATCGGCACATAATGTCAGAGATGATGGTACACAATCACTACACGAAGCTGAAGCATCAGAACCTGGATACAATTATTAGGATTTTCGCAATAAGTATTGGGTGACGAATCTGCGCCGCTTGCATGCAGTTTCAGAAGGAAAGCTTCAGAAGGCACAACCCGTACAACCTATGGTGGCGCCTCGGCTCGAGGATAACCTCAAAGGTAAAGGTTAACCTTTTAAATATACATATATGAACTACATTAGACTGCTTCTTATGCTAGCCGGTCGCCGGAAAAAGAAGAGATGGGCCGCCGTTTTGCCGTCGGCAATAACAATTTTCGTTTTGGTGAGCGAGCGATAAATCTGTCGCCCTGAGTTACGCAAAAGCTGTTGTACTCTTTTTATAAATTAATCCGATTAATTTTATTACTTGAATGCTAATAAATCACCGGAATAAAATCGGTTGAAAACGTGGCATCCCTTTGTTGTGGAAAACAGCTTATTGCTTATAGAAGTCACGCATCACAGACTGTATATGGGTAATTCCATGGCGAAATTTGTCCCTGTGCACTGCTGTGAAAATAACATAAACTGAAACAATTTTAAAAATAAGTGAATGTTATTCTTAAAGCTCTAGATAAGCACTATTTTTAGAGTTAAGATTGATTTTGGGAACTTGTTCTGTTTTATGATAAAATATAAAATTTCGTTAATTTTTGGTTTTGTGTACGAATTGGTTAATTTTTGCAGTTATCAGAACAGAAAACAAAACAGAAAAAAATCCAAAACCATTCTTAGCTCTAAAGAAAGTACTTATCTAGAGCTATAAAAATAAACTTTTCTTATTTTCAAAATTGTTTCAGTTTATGTTATTTTCAATGTAAAGTCTCGCACGGGACAAATTCCGTCATGGAATTACCCATATGTATGTATATTTTAAAAACGTTCGTTGCTACTTATTCATCAACTCATTGGAAGCAATTTTACAACTTTATTTAAATTTTTAACTGTTAAGAAATACAATTTTTTTACATAACTTTTTTTTTTAGTTCAGACACAGTTTCTGCTCACAGCTTTCTACGTAGTCCACGTGTTAAATGGATTATACTACATTAGCCGTTCCTCTCTTACACTCATCCACTATTGGAATGGTGGGACGGAAGGTTCTATCTAACAAAAATTTCTATGATCCAGTCCAGTCTAAACATGATATAACACCAAGTCCAATTTTATTTCGTGTAATTCTATAACAGTGACTGCTAGACAGTCCAGTAGTTGATAGGTCTCCCTCTTACACATAGTCACTTATAAATGAAGATGAATATTCTACTAAACGGAAATTTAAATTGTCGGGAATCATAAACTATAGTTAATTTTGTATGTTCTACTCTAGTTTCAAAACTACGCTTGCTATACGATTTTTGTACTCGCTACCCATTGGTTAGAACGGTTTTATAATTTTGTGCCTTCAGACAGATGGAGACATCCTTCCCTTTATGTATAATCTTGATCAGCGTCAACAGCCTTTTTTGCCTTTTTTCGTCAGTCTATAATACCACAAATAGGAGGTACATACATGTATACATATTTTTTTCTCTTCATTCATGTTTTCCAAGAATGTTAAAACACAATATTATTGTAATGCACACTTACCGACTTTAATGACTGGTTCTGTTATTATAAAACTAAACATATTAAGGTATGTTAATAAAAATATAACTAGTTCCATTTTCTAAGTTTTATGATCCCGAATTTATAAACAATTTTTGGGCTAGTATTCTACTTTTACTTGAATGCTGTTCGCGAAGCAATGATGAATACTTACAAATGCAATGCACCACCGCAGTAGAAAATGGTACAACATATGTATGTACATATGTATAACATATACAAATATATATCTATACACTAGTCTGCATATTTATTTTGACCAAACCTTTCTGATACGTTTTAATCTTACTGTACATTGCGAATGTGATGTCCAAAACAAAAAATTTAATTTTAGCTCTTTGCATGAGAAAATTTGCATACATAGATTACGCTTTACAATTTTTAAACTGATAAGATGCATGCAAGTACAATAGAAAATGTGATTGAATGATCGATTATAAAACCTTACGAACAAACTACAAATTTAATAAAACTAATTTAGAGTCATGGTTAAAAAAGCGTGGATACTAATAAAAGACATTGCATAAAGTGTGCCGTCAATGTGTGGACTACATTTAAAAAGCATAATGATGCTTAAAATTTGAAGAGAACTGGACTTCAACGTAAAACAACGCCAAGCGAAGATATAATTATTACAGAAAGATCGAATTATTATTATACTTTTCTTAAGCCTCAAGCAGCTGAAGATCGATCAGTGGAATCTAACGGAAAATAATCCCAACAGAGAGCATAATGTATCAGTGCGTGTTCGTCATTTCTTAAACGAATATGATATATAGTAAAGCCAATTGTGGCAAACAATCTGTCTTACATATCAAAGCCAATTAAAAGGCTGTCATTTACAAAGAATTCTAGAGAAGCTTGTTAAGGACAAATGAGAGTTTCTTTCAACACAACTGCTCAAAAACAATGTTTATGTAATGTTGCAAAAGGTCCAACGACAAATAAAAAAAATGAGATATCTCCAGAAATCCTTCGAAATTTGATAGTCACTGTTCCTAATCGCCTTTAAAATTACAGATTCGAGAAGAGGATTTGCTTTTCTTTATAATTTTTCGGTTGCAATTTAATTATAGGAGCGAAATATTATTTTTATTCGAAGAACAATATGTTGTCACTATACTTATGCCACCGATTGAAATAAGTTTTTATTAATTTATAAAATAATGAAAACATTCTTCTTATTACAATTAAGATATTATAAATAAGAGAAAAATCAATAGCACTTCGTCAAAATAAATATGCCGACTAGTGTAGGTACATTATATTTTTATACCCGCTACCCATAGGGAGAAGGGTATTATTTTTCCGGCAGGAAATGTATCTCCGACACTATAAGGTATATACAAATATTCTTGGTCAGCGTCAACAGAGACGATCTAGCCATGTTCGTCTGTCCGTATAGATTATAGTTTGCGATCAGATAAAAATTGTTGAAGTTATTAAAAAAATGCTTTTGTATGGGAAAAACGCCTTCTTACTAGGGATCTTATATTTTTCGAATTATTTGATTTGCCTCCAGGTAGAACCTGTTACATACATTTCCTGCCGACACAAAGTTATAATACCCTTCTAATCTATGGGTAGCGGGTATAAAAATCGAATAACAATCGTAATTTTAAAGCTAGAGATTCGAATTTTGGTGTGTACCATAAAAATAATAGTATTTATGATTCTTGAATTGAATTTGGTTGCGATCAGATAAATTGTGGAAGTTATTAAAGAAATACTTTTGTATGGGAAAAACGATTAATTACTAGTGTTAGTTGCTTTGGCCGACAATCTGGTATATTGTGCTGTCTATGGTATTTTTCGATGTGGTACTATATCAATATACCAAATACGCCATTTGACATATTTTTAGTATTTTGTAGTATTTTCTGTATATGCTGAAAATAATACCGCAATATTTTAAAATAAATATTGTACTTTGAATTTTCCATATTGCTGGAAAATATTTGCAACATTAAAGTGTTAATTGTTAGGTCCTAATTTATTAACAAAAATAAGAAAGCGTTTACACAGAATTTTAAATATTTATTTTAAAGACTTATTTCAAATAAGTATATATGTATGTATATTTGTATTAGGTAAGTGATTTGTATCTTAAATAAATATCGGATTTTTAATTTAATTTGACACTAATTTATATATGTATGTATATAAGTTATACGCCAATACATGCATGTAATATTTTATGTACTTTAAAATACCATCTGACGTAATTTAAATACAGCTATGAAATTTTTATATATGTATGTAATTTGTTTTGTAGGAGTTTTTAAATCTATAGTAACTAACTTTAATATATTTATTATTAAAATTTATTTTTTCATAACACAATTATGCTTAAAATAGTTAGTTTTTCCATTTCTGATGTGAGAGATTTACATTTAGTAATTATTAATACAAAAACGCAAAGTCTACCATTCAGTTAACATTTTCAACTTACGATTAATAATAAAAGAAATATCTCACTACTTACTACTTACTGCAGATAAACATTATTAACATTTATTCGATAACACACACTCACCACATATATACATAATATAAATAATATATGTTGGTATATATTTACGGTTGTAACTTTTAACACAAAACTAGTTTATTTTTAATTTGTCGGCGGTGCACGATTTACTTTGAAAATTGTTTCAGACCTTTTTTGTTAGAAGTTAACTGCAAAGCTGGCTCCAACATTATTTTGCAATATAATATTAATTTTCTTCGGCCCATCCTACAAAATTAAAAAAAAAAATGTAAAAAAAATGGGCGTTTTTCTCCATTACTAAAATTTTGATAACCGATTGTATGAAAAGAATCTTTGATACCATAAGGTATTAATATTTATGATCAACGCACACAACCAAAACGAGGTGAAAAGGAGAAAATATTGACTAAAAAATCAAATAAAGGAAGGATGAAGGCAAAGATCGTGGCATATTGTTTGTTTTAAAATTATTTTACACACACTTTCGACCGTCAATTCAACGATTTATTTTCAAAATACAGTTTAGAATTTTGTTATGCATAAAAATTAATAAAATAGAATATCGTATCATCTGAATGTAAAAAATATTTCTATACCGATTTTTGGGTATATATATTCGGAAAAAATTTCAAAGCTTTAATTTCGATTTCGAAGACGTGTCGTACGTGAAATAACTCGAAAATTAAAATTTTGGTGTTAATTATATAGGAATGACCATTACCTTAAGTTATATGTATATTGTTTCAAAGTTTCACGTCTTGCTCCCTCCTAATATTTTGTGAGTGAGAAATGTCAAGTTTTTATTGCTTTAATAAAGTGAACGTAACTTGAAAATTGTAATAGTCTTTTTAACTATTAAAAATTTATAGTGCATATAAATCTACACACAATATAAAGAAAGCATATATATTTAAAATGGTTCTGCTCATTCTTAAACTTTTACACTTAAAATATATTATATGCGCCACCGTATATTGTATATTTGCAATTTCATTATTATGCGTTACAAATGACAAACCTTCAAATTATATAAATTCATTCCGAAAATTTGTAGAAGTATCGAGACATCAAACGTTGAACACAACGTTTCAACGCAAAAATTAAATTTAATTTCAATACCACAAGCGGAAATTCAATTGTGTTCATACTCATTTAGAGGTTCAATTTGTAGGAGTCAAAAAACAGGGCTCGCGTCCTCTAGGATCAACGACGAATTCTTTTTTACATTTTTACTATTACCCTTACCCTAAAAACAATTCTAGAATTTGTTTAAAAGTGCAATATAGAATTCATCGTAAATTCCATATTTTTAACTAACATTTCTTACACACACACGTGTACATAATTGGTTACAAACATTTTGTGCGAAACATTATACCAAAATGTACATAAATAAAATTGCTACCCATTTGGAATTAATAAGCATGTTTTAGTTGTATGTATACTTATTGAAAATACAATTCTTGCAACTGATCATTGCATACGACAAATGTATATGAATAATTGCTTATTGACATTAGTTGCTATTGTTAAAGATACCTAATTATTTGATATTTAAGATGTATATAGATGTTTGATTCATGTTGTATAGACTACGTTAATATTTTACTGTGTTACTGAAATACATAAAATTCGTACTAACTGTAATTGTAAGCGAAGCAAATAATCGACAAATGTATTGGCATTTATGGCATACATAGATATATACGTCATTTCGGTTTCGTCACTGGAAACATGCAAAACATTCTAATAAATTAGTACGTACATACTATTTACGAAGTTAAATAAGTAAAATGGATTTAAGAGGCATATTATGGAAAATACATATGTAATATGTATGTATACCAAAACTGTAAACTTGAAGAGGAACAATTGTTAAGGACTTATGGTTACTAAAATATAGTTTACGATATGGAAAATGAAGAAAAATTTCGAACTAATAAAAATAAATTAAAGGTTTCAAAATATCTATAGGTATGTTGAAGTCAATTTGAGTCTTTGTCTTTGTTTTTGGGGTTTTTCGTTCTATTGGAATTTTTATTGAATGATGAGTATTTTGTTGTCCACATTTTTGCATTTGTGTTTTAAAAATGAATACGAACGATAATTTGACAATTTTAACCTAACTTGAATTATTTCCCGATACTTATGCTCCAAGAGTAAAAATATATGTTGTGTACGTATATTTATTTAAAGGCAATTGATTTTCTAATTAACTTCATTGGTATTTTTATTGTGAGCTAACTTTGTGTATGTTTAACCGAATTTTTCGGTGGGAATGCTTTAGGGAAAGCAAAACCATAATAGATTATAACTTCCTATTATTATTTATATAACACAGGTATTATTTTTTTGCCGTTTCTCATCCCTTTTTTAAATGAAAAAAAAAAAAATTAATTAAATTTTTTATAAACTCATTGTGTTAGACATTCATTCATTTCGTCATAGTCTCTACGTACAGTAGCGAGCAGAGGTAGTTTCATGTTTGACATTGTGGGGTAACTTTTAAAATACGTGTCAATACCTCCGATATTTATTCTTTTTAAATAAAATGTGTTATATTTTAATGGGAACCTATTTGAAGAAACAAATTGTACAATTTTTAACAACAAAAAAAACGATGTATACACGTTTTTGGTGTTTTGAAGTTTTTTCAATAGTTTTTTTAAATACCAAAGATAATCACATCCGTGAATCTCGCGACAACGGAAGCATTTATATATATAAGCATATATTGGTTAATTACCATGAACTCCAAGTCTAAAAAAAAAGACGATAAAAATGACGAAGTCCGTGCAGTCGACAAATTTTGTTGCCCTACCTGAAAGATCCCATTTCAACAAAATTGTGAACATTCGAAAAGTGGACTAAAATCCAAAAATTTTCAAAAATGTTAGTTATAGTATGTCTAAGAATATTGACAGTAAAATGGTAAAAAAAACTTAAAAAATTTGTAATTAACTTTTTGCGATTTCTTATACATTTTTAAATTAATTTGCTATTTTTGTCCTTCTATTTAAAAAGAACAGTCAGTAGAATTAATGTATACTTGGAGTCTTTGGAGGCACTCACACAGTTAACCACTGCTTGCTTGTACATAGTTAATAATGTGTGCATAACTGAGACTGACGTTTCTTATACTCCACTTCCGATATTTTCCATTTTGACTATTTTATTAAAGTTTAATAATAATGGGCAAATATTAATATTGAGCGAACCTCTTCATTTTGTATGCAATATATGGTAAATTGGATGTCTACAAATTGTTATTAAGGTATGTATATTAAGCTGAAATTATTTTCGGTGTATTTGTATATTTTTCTTACATATACAGGCCCTAAAGTCTATTAACATTAAACGAAAAATAATAAATCTAGAGGCATACAAAATTCTATGTTTTTCTTTTATCAGTCGATCTACTTTATAGACTTCCATACTGAATCAATCTTTTTTAAATCAAGATTTGTTAGGTGAGTGTGTGTGATTTTTCTTTTTTTTTTTTCGTTAAAATCTATGGTTTTGAGTCTCGATTTTCTGCACATAATTAATCATCAACAATGGAACAAACAAATTGAGATATATAATCGTAGTCAGCTTCCTACCGGGGGTCTATTTACACCCTGTTGTAGAGCTTGATTTTGAGTCGGAGGTGCCTGTCGCCAAGTTGAATTGTTGCCAGCTGCAGAAACAGTAGAAACATTTGCGTGTCCTGATGTCATTGTTGGATTGTTGCCTCCACTAGAAGAATTTTTGGTCGCAGAATTGCTGCCGTTGTTAACTGTCCCATTAACAGAAGTAGAATTTACATTATTAATGTTACTGCTGTTACTGTTGCTAATAGATGCTGCTGACGATGCAACCGCTCCGACGACTGCAGGTGGACTTGCAATAGAAACCACAGTGCCGTTAGCAGAATTGGTATTGCTTGCGGTGTTGGATGCATTGCTGCTGCTGCTGGTACTACTTGTGGCGGAGTTTGAGTTTGTACCGGAACCAACGCTGCTGTTACTGGCAGAAATTCCGCTACCGTTTGATGTAATTGTCGAATTTGTCGAGGACGGAGCCTGTGGCGGCAAATGCTGTAATATATTCTGAACTTCATTATCGCCTGGTGACTCCGCATATATTGTCGTGTTGCCGAGCACACAGTTATTCAATGCCATTTGCGCTTTATTGGCCTCTTCCCGTGTCGTATATTTACATAAGGCAACTCCTTGGTTCAAATATTGATGAAAACTGATAAGAGGGCCATGTTGCATGCACAAGGTACGTAGGGTAGAGCCATCAATCTGAAATCAGAGCAAAATAAATCAGCATTATTATCATTCATTATAGTAAGCAAACGCAAAAGTGAATGTCAGAAATCGCAACCATTCGATTTCCATTCGGTGGTGCCACAGCTCATTCCGCCAACAAATTTTAAGCTGAATGATTCGGTTATTAATCAACTTTCATTCCGCTGGCTTTAAGTGCTGCAACCTATTCAATTGAAATTTTCGAAGTCAAGGTTTGCGGTGCGACATATTATAATTTGATTTTGATGTATTATTCAGGGGTGTCTTGCAATAACTGGTGGTTTGGGAAATCACAAATTTCTAATCATTGAAAAATTGGAACTACACAAAAATCTTTGTAGTATAAGTTGTAAACACTGAAGTAGATTGCCGACAAAAATTATAGTTTTAAAATTTAAGTCCACAGAATATTATTATTTTAACACATTTTAATCACTTTTAGCATTTTTGTGCACTTTTAGCATTTACGTAATTAAATTAAACATATTTTACTTCAACTAAATTTATAAAATTTACATTCCACCAACAAGATATGATATAGTGAAAGTGAACTCGGAAGCACCAATTTGTGAATGTGAGAACAAGAGCACCGCTGATAAGGCAATTGAGAATAAATCGATTTCTCAACTTGTCAGTATTTTTTACATTACCTGCGCATTAAGATTTTTAAAAGTAGCCAGCTAGAATTCCAAGAAGTATTGGCTGCAGTCCAAGTTGTGTTAGTGTTGGGAATACCACGATTAGGTAGCCAGCCATTGGAGCTGCCAGCAATTGCGGATGATGAAACTGTAGTTGCTGTAGTGACACCTACTCCACCAGATTTATTTGTGCTCAACCCAGGCGGAGGTCCTCGAGACGCGCTTTTGCTTAAAGAACTAGTCCAGAGCTCTGAGGTGGCACACTGTTGAGCGTTGTCTGACCAACTACACATATAAATATGATAAATATGTGAATATTTTTAATTAATATAATTAATTACCTAGGAAAATTTTGGTTTGGATTAAAACTCCAAGTCGACGACGACAAACTAAGAGGTGGAAGTTCAGTCGGTGAGCTTTTGCCAGCAGTGTTGGCAAAAATATCAGCATCTTTTGGCGTCGGATTAATAGACAATGGAGATCGAGCTACGCTGCCAGGAGTTATGCTGGGATCATCTTCAATGCTTTTGATCTGAGAACCCTTAAAAATAAACTTCTGCTTGGGAATGTTATTGATAACAGGCTGCAGTTCTACAGTTACCTTCCATGGCTTTCCTGGTTCAAACTCCTGCACTAGATCGGTATAAGCAGCTGCCGCTGTTGAAGCGACTGTCCAGTCTTTGTTCTCATTATCATTTGATGTATCTGGCCAACCATCACCAATGCAACGTCCAGTTGACCAAGTGCTACATTAAAAGAAAAATGTATTATAAATGCAAATATTCTCCCTCGTACACCCTTACCCATCATTTTGTAAACCCAACGCTCCCATGTTGTTGGAATTGCTTGAAAGAGTTTGCTTTGTTGTACCGGGAGCTCTTGAGAAATCGGTGTTATCTGGAGCAATGCTATCCTTTTCTAATACTGGAAGCTTCCATTGGTTTAATCGAGATTGCTGATTGGGTGCACCTTGATATCCACTTTGCTATAAATATTATGAATACAAGTAAGACAAATTGAAATTAATATATAATCTTTTCATTCCTTCACGATATATTAAAGTAAGAGCCTTCAGATGATGGGAGATGCCACCTTTTGCTTGTTCCATATGTCTCCTGTAAACTTCAAGTTCTAATACGGTCTTAAGTAAGTGTGTTCCGTTCTCTTAAGAAATTTGTTGTGCTCCTTGATTTTTAAACCCAAATGGCATTTCTAAAACGCTTTAATTGGAGCATCCCGTTCATATAGAATTTGGTAACTTGATCTTATGTATTTGGATTTGTAGCGGCCGAGTGCAAACAAAAGTATTAATTATTACCGTTAGTTTTAAGAATTTGTCTAGATACCGCTGATACGGAACCTAACATACACAGATATAAAGATATTTGGAAGAAATATAAATAGCGATAATACAGGCATTTAAGGAGAGCAAGGCAATGGCCAGAACACCAAAAGAGATGGAACATCAACATATCGTGACTAGGTTGACGAATCGGGATTAAACAGCGTTTTGAATTATTGGTTTAAATTGAAAACCTTAAAACCTTCCTCTTTTCTAATGCCACAGAATATGCAGAAGACAATCATCAATTATAATTTTCGAAGTCAGGGCCAGCATTGGCACTATTTTTACTTTCACTGGTAGCCAACAAGTTAAATGCCCTGAGCAGTCTAGTCAAACAAATATTGGGGAAACTGTAAAAATAAATAAACTGAACGGGTGAAATACCGCTGAAATACTTAACCCAATGTCGAACGAACGTAAGTTATGCAACTAAAGCTGGCCGCTCATGGTAGTTTTCACTCTATATATAGCTTACAGATTGTCTAATAGTCTAACTATTGTTTATAGATTACTCAATGTTATAAAATTAATAAAATTGACAAATAGTCTCATTAATAGATCATACCTTGTTAAGATTCAGCTCAGAAAAATTACCCTGAAGAGTTGCGATTGCATCGTGATTTCTTAAATAATCATTTGACACGTTATTTAAATGTCCAGATGAGTGCTGTGGCTGTTGTTGTTGTGAATTTTGTTGCTTTAAGTAGACAGCCTGTTGTGCGTTGATTTGGTTTTGTAATGTTTGAATTTGTTGTTTATATTTAGCTATGGCCACATTAACAGCCATTGGATTAGCATTGCTTCCACGAGAAAGAGATTGCTGCGCTGCTTGAAGATGCTAAAAATAAATAAGTTTATTAATATAAAATTAATAAATTACCAATATTTTTTAAAAAGGATCAAACAAACCTTTATATTACTAAGTAACTGATTTAATAGATTTAAAGTTGTTTGCGTTAAGGGCTGTGTTAATATTTGACTCGATATAAATCCGCTATGTATTGCCAATTGTATTTGCTGTCCCAACATACGAATATGCTGACCGGATGGTTGATTGTTCGCATTCGAAGTGATATTTACTGTTGCTGGTGCTGACATCGCATTTGATGCGTTTTGTTGGCAAAATGCGACTGATGCATTTGGTGCATTCACATTAACTGACTGAGGTCCTCCACCGACGGAGACATTATGTGGCCCAACACCTTGATTCAAATATTTTTGCACTTGTAAGGCAGCCATATTCGGATTATTGGTTCCTGCAACGCCAGTGCCGCTCATATTAGCCAATAAGTTATTCTAAAGATAAAAGACAAAATTAATAATAAATTTAATGTGGCCAGAGCAACAACGTAAGAATAGATGAATATGGACAAGAGAAACAAACCCAGCCACATAATTTTAAGATAGCAGTTTTAACTCCTTATTTTAGACCCTTCACAGACTGGCACATATACTATAAGGGTGTGTGAACACGTCGTTTTTCAATACAACTATTACTCTGGGTCAGATGTGTCGCACGTATGAATGTAGAAGTTCCAGTGAAAAAGGCATTCCATGAGAGACCCAATAAAGTACGACGAAAGTGGTATAAAGAGCTTATCGCTACTGAGTGTAGAAAAATGCGTATTTGATTCACAACATAACGCCACAAAAACAATGATGACAATTTAATAAGTATTACTGTATTTCTGATTGATGTATAAAAATAAAAATAATAAAACCAGAAAGAAAACTACAGTCGAATTTTTGCCATATAACATTATATCTTGATTAACATTTTCAACTATCATATGATACCATACTTTCAGGAATCAAAAATACAGTAGTTTTGATTGTTTGTATCAAAATTCGCCCAAGTTAGTTCTTCGCCAAGTGCACTTGCAAAATGAATACATTGACCATAACAAAACTATTGAAGGAAAACGTTGATCTTTTCAAAAAAAAAAAAAACAAGTAAGAAAGCTACAGTCGAGTGTACTCGACTGTGAAATATATTTTGCGGTATTTTTCTCAAAATATACCGAATATGATGCAAAAATACTAAAAATACATATATACCGGATGGTATATTTGGTATATCGGTATAGTACCGCATTCAAAATATACCATAGACGGCACAATATACCAGATTGTCAGCCAAAGCAACTAAGACCCTAGTAAGTAGGCGTTTTTGCCCATACACAAGTATTTCTTTAATAACTTCGACGATTTTATCTGAATCATAAATACTATAGTAATTATTGTATATACCAAAATTCGCAAATCTTCTTATTCAATTTTTTGGATTGAGGGGGCGGAAGTGGGCGTGGCAAAAATTTTAAACAAGCTTGATCTGCGTGCAAACATAATAAATGATGTCGAAAAAATATAGCTCTATCTCTTATAGTCTCTGAGATCCAGTGTTTCATACGGACGGACGGACAGTCACACAGACGGACAGATGAACATGGCTAGATCGTCTCGCCTGTTGACGCTGATCAAGAATATATATACTTTATAGGGTCGGAGATGCCTCCTTCTACCTGTTACATACATTTCCTGCCGGCACAAAGTTATAATACCCTTCTACCCTATGGGTAGCGGGTATAAAAGTGCTAACGATCGTTGATCGTGTTCATCTGCCGATAAGAGAAGAAATAGAAGTGACAGTGAGAGCTCTGTATTGAAATTATAATTAATATTCCGAAATGTATATTTGGAACCAATTTTTTAATTACAGCTCTATCTATATTATACAAGATCTCGATGCACATATGGACGGTGATGAGTGTAATATCTCAACTGTTGACACAGCAATATTATTCTGAAGGAATCAACAATAGGGGTACCTATTATGTATGATTATTTTAATCGTTACACATTTGTTACATTTTTAGTCCATCTTATCAAAAATAAATTACATTTAATACTATAACTTTATATAGATCTTATTCTACAATTTTTGAAAATTAGATTTAGCCAGACGCTCAAACAATTTGTGATTTTTGCTTTTTATAAATTGTGTTCCCATCGGTTAGAATGATAAGTTTTAAATGTGGTTACTACTGTAAAATCATTATTTTTATGTAATAACTTTTCCGGTAACAGATACACATACTCAGAATGAAAATGAAGAAATGAGCAGATAATGATAAATGGAAATTTTATCTTGTCTTAAAGATGATTGTAGTCATAAAGTAGTCCTCCCAACTACATAATTATTATTTTTCATGAAAGGCTTAAGTTCTTTTTACTCCATTCTTCGTTTAATTCAACCTTCTACTATTTTGAGATAACTCAAACAAACACAGTCGTCTTCACAGAAAAGCAATTACAAAAACCAAAGAACATGCTGACCGACTGAGCTCGACTCGATTATATTTAGTATATTAGTACTTACCGGAGGAAATGACATCGAAGGTTGAGCTCCGCCACCAACAGGATAGCGTTGTGGTGGAAATCCTCCACTGCTTGTTGCATTCGAGTGGTCAGCATACGAAGCAAGCGTTTCATCGTGTCGTCGCCAACCCGTCTCCATAGCTAAGGATGATGAATTCGCATTGGCACGTAGCATTTCAGCTGCTTCCTCAATGTTCATGTTGGAACTCAGTAAGGCGCGTTCTACGTCATCTTTTTTAAACCCATTTTCCACCAAAATGCGAAATTGCTTGCTTTGCTTAACCATTTCTGTACTAAGCACATTGACATTAATACCACCAAGTTGTTTTGTTGCTGCTGCTGTTGCTGTGTTTTATTAACAAGACCAGTGCCATGAGGCCAATCGGATGTTAGATCAGCACCATCAACATTCCCAGCAGTTGCATTTGCATTGTTCCATCCAGTAGTTGCATTTGTTGACAATTTCGTTTGTTGTTTACCCCAACCACCAGGTGAATCATTCCAGCTTGAGGAGTTAGCAGCAATTTGTGAAATAGCTGTACTTGATTTATCATCGATCCAATTATTACCGGAATTACCAACGTGTCCATCTTCACCCCACGAGTTCGCGGCAGAACTATTTCTGTTTGCAACATTACCACTTGGATGCACCCACATGGCAGTCGCGTCAGGCTTACCATGCTGTCCACTTGGTCCACCGATAGCGCTAGCTAGACGCGTTTGCGGGCCTACCACGTTTGTCATTGGATTATTAGGATTGCCACCTACCGGCACATTGTTAGCATTAACAGTGCCACTGGAACTTTGCGTTCGCATTAAATGTGATCGTCCCATGGTTTCGTTCATATCTTTCCAGTGTGCACTGCTGCCACCTCCTCCAGGTACGCGAGCTTGTTGTTGTCCCCATAGAGATGTGCCGTCATCATAATTGGGTAGATTTCGTCGCTGTGGTGGTGGTGATGGCTCTTCCCAACCAGATATCTGTTTCGTCATATCTTTGGGACCACCAACTACAGCTTGAGCTGATCCCCACTGACCGCCAAGATTACTAGATACCGCGCCAGCTATAAGATTTGAGCTTGTCACATTACCACCAGCCGCTCCAACACCTGATCCCACCATTTTGTTAATCTGCGACTGCAGTTGCTGATTGTGAGCCATTGGCTGATGGTGTCCCCACATTTCGGATGTACCATTAAGACGTCCTGATATGCCGCGTGGATCACCTCGAATCGGATCACGTGGATCAATCATGCGTAAATCGCGTGGATCACCCCAGATGGACCGGCGCCAACACCCGCATTGTGATGGTATCCGCACGCGGATCCACATTTCGTATATCCATGGGACCACCTCCTCCACCCAGTGGACGAATTTCGCGGGGATCTCCCCATCCATTACCACCATTACCAACATTGCCTCCAACTGTTCCCGGTGCCGTAATATTGTTTCCGCCACTTCCACCTAGAAATGAATGTAAGCAAAAGATATTAGGATATATGGAAAACAGCTGGTAAAATATACAATCGAGTGTGCTCGACCCGTTATACCATTACGTTGTGCTGGAATGTTCTTAAAATATACCGAATTAACGTACCAAAGAATACTAAAATATACCAAAGGCTATGCTTTGTAGATCGATATACTATTACATTTAAAATACAATATAGAGATTCAGATATACCAGATTGTCAACCATTGCAACTATAACCTGATAGCTGCAGCTGCGCTTTTGATATTAATATTTATAACAGGTATAAGGGAGAAGACTACTATCACTTATTGGAAATATAATTGTATTTTATTCTATTTTGAAGTTTTTCTTTAACTACAGTTAATGCAATTAAAGAAATACAACAATATGGGAATATTACTAAAAAAAGCAACTAATAAAATCACTCTTAAATCCGAGGAATTTTTAGTATAATTATGTAAGTGAATCAAGTGGATAATGAGAATTTTTAGATGAATAGTAACGATATTCAACATTTTGCTGCGAAAAAATCCTCCGTCTTCTCTAAGCGAACCAAAACGCATAGGTCAAAGGGTAAGTTAACATGTTGCAAGTTATGCAACGGTTTCAAATTGCCATTCTTCATTAGATGTGAACTGCAAAACAAAAATCTATACCACGTAAATATACATGGAAGCGAGGAACGTGAGCCTGCCTGACTACCTATTATGCAGCCATTTAAAAAAAATATATATATATATATACCTAGTACCCCTAGTAATTGAAACATTTCAGAATACTTAATAGATTTGTACTTACATCCTGCACTCACTGCAGGCAATGTTCCAGATGTGGCGCTACTATTATTACCAGATGATCCCAATCCGACATTGACGCCAACCCCGACAACGTTCTGTCCCCATTGCGGGCCAGAAGCTGATGGTCCAACGCTTGCAGCACTTACTCCAACCACAGTTGTTCCAGCTGATGCTGTTGTGTTACCTGTCGATTGACCCGTCCACACGCTTGATGTATCCGCACCATCATCGTCCTCACCCCAAGTCCCACCCAAATTTGATGATGGAGTGTGACCCCACGATGGCTTTGGTACTTGTTGTGCGGGCGGTTGGCCTCCGTTTCGTAAATTCGATTCCCATAAATCGGTGCCATTATTGATGTTGGGTTTCCAGATTGGAGGCCCCCTGATTGATCCTTATTGGTCGGTTCGGGTGAGCTAGGCACCTCCCAGTTAGTATCTTGGTTAACATGTTGGCATCCCCAGCCGTCCTGAGAAAAAGCGCTTCGCGCATTATGTTCAATTTGACCAATTGATGTTTCGCAGTAATTGTAGTAGTAATAGTGGGTTGTAATGATGTACCATTCCCATTACCGAATGCAATCGCGACTATTCCAGAATCGACTTGGCGACCGCTATCATCGTTGTCATAAAAGAACTCACACGGCCTTTGGTAAAATTTTGTTATCAATGGTTAAATCGTTTTCCTGCTTGTTTATTGTTGATATTTCGGTTAGTTCCAAAATACGATTCGTTGCTCAGTGTATTGAAGCCTTTAAATAAACAAATAAACATTATTTAAATTAATAATGTCCGAAGTAAATAATTTAAAATACGTGCAGTTATACTCGATATTTATATAGAAGTTCATATACACGATACGATACTTATAGAAAGAAGTGTGGTGATGGATGAAAGTCTCGTGTATATTCTATGGATTTATTCACTCACATTTAAGAGTGTATGTATGTACATATATAACAAACTTGACAACTCTGGTCAGTCAGTCATTGACGCAATCACGCTAAGTCTGTACTTCTCTTCACACTTATGCATAGATACACACACATATGCTTTGCATTAGAAATACATATCCGCGCACATATGTATGTATGTAATATGTAATTATACAATACAATCTAAACTACATACATATTTATAGCTGCTGAAAATCAGTTGAGCAAACCTCAACTATTTTTTTCAAACACACACATATACAATATGTATATGTATACATATATAGCAGGTAACTAGCTTTTTATTTTTGTATAATTTTAATTGAGTAATTTATTAAAGCCCTTTCATTTTAATGATTTTACAAGTATCGATTAAATCCAATTTTTTCAGTATATATATATATATATACATATCCATATATATTTATGCACATATTCTAAAACACTCATATAAAAATATAGATACACACATGTACATATGCCTTTCTGTAGGGATAAATACACATACACAATATGTTTGTGTGAAGCCAAGCCATTTGAACGTTTTCACATATGTACATATATGTATGTATGTGCACAAATTTATGTATGTCTGCATGCATGTGTATGCTGAAGAGTATGATTATATGTTATATTTAATTCGTGTTTCCCGAATAGCTCCAAAGTGCACATATCAATCACTACTTTATATTGATCTCTCGTATGTACTCACTAAAATGTATAAGTCTTAATTGCCTTTTTGTAACCTCTTTTTAACGAAAATGCTCGAAACTACACGTTCAACGGGACGGTACAATTACTACAATATAAATGGCTGATTTTCCAATGTTGCCACCTACTGTAAATAACATTCAAATTGCATCATTTTCATATTTGATAATGAAAATTTAATTTAGTCGACAAGTAAAATGCAATTTTTACAATTTAAAATAATAAACACTCTTGAATTATTTTGTAAAACATCGGCAACAGTAGCTTATATAAAATACACAGAACGTGGCAACTCTTCTTTTATACTTCTAACTATTTCATTCCAACTAATGAAACGAATAGGACAGATACATTGTACACTTTTGATGTGTGTACATGTTTGAATAAATTTTTTATGCATTTAAAAAGAATATATGTAGTTCAAATAAGTTTACTTTATAAATGTAGATATACAGTATATACATATATATACGAACATATCACAAAGAAAATAAATGTTACTATTATTTTTTTATATTCATATTTACTTTTCACATACTTAAAGAAACACTTGAACTCTCGCTCACTCTCTTTTATAATGATTGTGTGACCACATTATAAATATTGAAAAATACTAAAACAATTGAAGGTTATAAATTCTTCGATAAAAATATCCACAACAAAGTCACGTCATCAATACGTTATAAGGCCTTTTTTATTTTAAAAGAAGTTTGGGTACGATTGAAATGTTAATATATTTACATGATCTTTAAAAATTATAATTTTTAATTGAGGCGCTCTTAGATGATCGTAATAAATGACCTGAAAAAAACTACATTTTGCAAGCTCCACAAATTAAAGAACAGACTTTTTTCTTATGGGTTTTCATTGGGCGAACGTAACATTCGACTTTAACGGAAAAAACGAGGTTTTTGGTGCAGTGGAAATAGGCTAATACGCTACATTGTAACCTTTATGTGCCTAATTTTGGCACGGAAGTTGTAAAATGTCAAAATTCGTGACCACACATTCATGCATGCTCCGGTATTCACTTTTCGTTTTCAAAAAATTGGAAAATTGGTGCTCCTGTTTTCACTTTCACAACATTTTTGGGAATTGCAAAACGAGCAATTTTGTCTTGCTGAAATGAAAAGTAAATGCCTTTTTACATTAAATCGGATCTTATTTGCAAAAGGAATACAAATAGTTGACTCATTGGTTTATTATCGTTCTTTTAAGACCGCCACAAGATCAATTAGGCTTGTAATTATTTTTAAAACGACTAATTTCTGACCCCACCTCAAATTTGGAAATAAAATTTTGCCGTCGGCAACAACAAATTTCGTTTTGGTGAGCGACCGATAAATCCGACACCATGAGTTATCGCCTAAGCTGCCATACTTATGGTGAAACGGATGGCATTGAATTTGCTGAAGTTGGCTAAAATATGTTTTTAAAATTTAATTTATTTAATTACATTATTTAAGTGCTAAAATTGTATACAAACATTTTTGAAATCACCAGAATGAAATCAACTAACACACACATATGTATATCATTCAGGGGAAGCAGAAATCATCTATGCAGGATAAAGTTATCCTTATGTGAGTTCTATCCACGCAGGAAATTGGACATACGAAAGACATTTTTCGCTTTGTTTACTTCTGACCAAAACACAAGTCAGCTGTTTCAGAAGTAAGAATTGAAACGTTTCGATATTAAAAGGATGACCAAAAATTTGTGAAAACCAGAGCACCTAAAAACGAAAATCTCGGTTTTAGTCCCTAAACGAAAAGTGAATACCGGAGCATGCCTGATTATTATACCCATAGGGTAGAAGGGTATGATTACTTTGTGCCAGCAGGAAATAAATGTAACAGGTGGAAGAAGGCATTTCTGACCATATAAAGTATTTTATACCGAGACGATCTAGCCATGTCCGTCTGTGTGTCTGTCCGTCCGTCCGTCCGTATGAAACACTGAATCTCAGAGACTATAAGAGATAGAGCTATTATTTTTTCGACAGCATTTATTATGTTTGCACGCTGATCAAATTTGTTTCAAATTTTTTCCACGCCCCCTTCCGTCACCACAAACTAAAAATAATTTTAAAGCTAGACTGCGTATTTTTGTATATAGAATATAGCGATTGTGATTCCTGAAAATTTGGTTGCGATCCTACTTACTAGGGGTCTTATAGTCTATTGTCACTGCACCCAAAACCTTCGTTTTCTTTGGTTTTTCCGTTCAGGCCGAATGTTATATTCGCCCCATGTAAAACCCATAAGAAAAAGTCGGTTTTCTACGTTCGCGAGCTACTTTGAAATAACGAACGCACTTTTTGGGTAATTACGCGATATTTTGATCGATATGACAAGTGACATTTAAGTGCGCCAAGGTATGAAAATAGAAAAATAAAAATTGTATTTTGCTTTTTAAAGCAAATTTTTCATATTTTAGATGAGCCAAAAACTCGAAAGCCGTCAATATCGTGGAGTGGCATCCACGAGGCTATGTTGTTCGAGTTATGGGAGGAGAAATGTGCCTTTTGGCCAATCCACCAAAGCGCTCCACAAGGGTGCCAAACTCCTCCCTATTAATTCGAAAATTATCTTCAAAAATTATTCGTTGTTTCCAGGAACATCGCACTCCCAAAAACACCCATGCCGTTGCTAAAAAGTAAATGTATTTATATAAATATTACATTGCTGCTAGAGGTGGAGAACTATCGATAGTCGGCGCCATCGATAGCGAGCGATTTTTTCTCTCAAACCATCGATAGTGTCGATAGTGCTATCGATAGTGTGACGCTATTTAATTGTTAAATGTAAAAAAGCTATAATATGAAATTTAAACAAAACTTTATTATATTCTTAACTCTTCAAAATCAAAAAATACATTTTATTTGTTGCTTTTATGTTATACGAATTAATAAATCATTTCATTTAATTAATAAACATTTTCATTTAGCTTCTTCGTAGAGCCATTTGTTCTTATTGAGGAACAATAACATGTTAATGTTTTCCTCCTTCAGTCGAGTTCGGCGATCGGAGACTATTTGTCCGGCCTTGCTAAACATGCGCTCGGACTCCACTGATGTGGCGGGTACGCACAAAAATTTAAACATTACGGTTTTTATAAGTTCCAGATCCGTTTCGTTCATCTGAAATTAGAAACAAAAAACTGAATTTACTGAATTTCACTTAATACAAATACATTGCACTTACCCTTTTCGACAATTGTTAGGAACTTCTTCATGCTATAACTTATTTTTACTCTTCACTTTCAACAATATTTTTGCTTTCCAATATATTTTTGCTTTGCGCTGTATTTTTGATGTCCACTTTCAGCTATATTTTTTCTTTGTGATGTGAGACGCCAAGTGCAAAACTATCGATAGTGCAGGGCTGCCATCGATGGCGGTGCTATAGCTCCAAACCATCGATAGCGTCGATAGTGCCATCGATAGTTCTCCACCTCTAATTGCTGCCAGCAAATCTACTTATGTACATAGCCCCAGACTGATGGCGATTTCTTTACTATTGGCAATGGCCTATACTCTATACTCCGTTAATTTTTCCTCCACTTCGTCAAAATCCTCATAAAAATCCTGCAATTTAAGAAAATTTTCCATTTTAAAATGCGCGTGCTTTTTTAATTGTTCGCTAACTCGTGTTTACATTTGAATAGCTGAAATTTCAGAGCGGCCATATTGAGAAATTTACCATTGCCCATATTTCTCGGTTCGTGCCAATGGAAACCCCGAAACGGGACTTTAAAAACTGAGTGAAGTGGACATAGGGTATTAGTTGCTTTGGCTGACAATCTGGTATATTGTGCCGTTTATGGTTTATTTAGAATGTGGCGCTATATCGATATACCAAATATACAATTCGGCATATTTTTGTATTTTTAGTATATTTTGAGAAAAATACTGCAATATTTTGCTTTTATTCTAAATATCTAGCGGGTATCTCACAGTCGACTGTAACTTTCTTACTTGTTCTTAAAAATATTTTTTAGATTTTTGGGTAAAATTTCATAGCGATATCTCTACGGGAAATATTTATGGTCGTGGCTCCATATAAGCCCAACCACTGTGAAGTATAAACAAAAACTTTCACGCTGCTGTTTATGTTTTATTTATTTCTTTTAGATTTCTCCAATCAATATCGATATTTCCGTCTGCTTCCTGGCGGCCTTGTTCACTATCCTGTGCCATTGCCGAATTTTCCCTTTTGTTTGTCCTTTTCTCGTTGGGTGTTTGTCTCTATGCAATTCATCAGCGCATGTGGCATAAGCGGCCTCTACATTGTCACAGAGGATTTGCAGCCGGTCACGACGGATCTCGTACATATGTACGTTGTCGTCCTCGGCTGCAGGCCCTCTGACCCGACTCTCGAATTGAACCAGTCTGTCAGAAACGGTGACAAAGTTGTTGAGAGCCATTGTACGGGTTTTACTAATTTTCGCCTGGACAGATCGTGTGGTTACCTGACGATGCACTGCACCTAGGGGTGTTGGAGCGTCGGCAAGTCGTCTCGGCAATAAAGGAGTTTTGGCAGACGAAGTAGCAGAAGGAGACGGACGATCAATTTTAACATGAAATTGAGCTACAGGAGTTGCCTTTTCCTTGTCGCCTTTGGACGAAATACGACGAGCTGGAGCTGCTTTGAGCTTGAGTGAGTGTTTAGAATCTTTCTCCCCATACTATACTATGCTTCGACTCGGAGCAGACGGAAATATCGTTATTGATTGGAGAAATCTAAAATTTTTAAATAAAACATAAACTTTGTGACGGCAGGAAATGTATGTAACAGGTAGAACGAGGCATCTTCGACCCTATAAAGTATATATATTCTTGATCCGCATCAATAGCTGAAACGATCTAGCCATGTCCGTCTGTCCGTCTGTGTGTCTGTTCGTGTGAAACACTAGATCTCAGAGACTATAAGAGATAGAGCTAGATTTTTTTCGACAGCATTTGTTATGTTTGCACGCAGATCAAGTTTGTTTCAAATATTATGCCGTCTATAGTATATTTCGAATGTGGTACTATATCTGTATAACAAAAATACAATTTGGCACATTTTCAGTATTTTTAAAAAATACCTCAATATTTTGCTTTTATTCAAAATGGGTGGGTAGTCGAGCACACTCGACTGTAACTTTCTTACTTGCTTAACCTACCTTCCTTTCCTTTCCTTTCCTTTCTCTTTCATCGTTCACATTCCACTCCTCTTACAAAGTCTACCCATTTGTGGGCGATTTCTTAATGTACTATTGTTATATAGTGGTGCACATTATCCATTTTCAAAACCCATATATTATTGAGCAAAGCAGGAGAAGCCAGCTACTATATGAAACCTACAACAGCACCAAACGAATTCGTTATTCGTTATATTAATAATAGACAATGCGGTCTTCTCTATATATGTAGGTTGCAAAGTAGGGGTATAGTGACGTCATCACAGGAGAATTGTATGAGGTCCGAGACGGTGGAATTATTCCATCTTCTAAAAGCTCTATTGATGCCACATGATGACAGGTGTGACCAGGTGTTCTTTGTACAAGTTTTAATAAAGACGTCATTGTGCAAGTTACAAATCAAAATTAGCGAAGTGAAAGTGTTCTTACTTACCTACTCGACGCCACCCTACAAACATTTGGTCCTTCGAGCCGGATATCGCTCGACCCAAGCAACAGCAATTGGTTAAAGATAAGTAATACATTTTTTTCCATACATTTTTTCCCTCGTACCTTATACGAGTATATATGTGACACAGCATACATATATATAAGTACATAAATGATTCCACCGGCAATTTCCGCTATCTTTTCTACTTTGTAGCCACCACCACACTCATTTCTCGTACGTGACACATTCTCGTAATTATTCCCCTATCTCCAAAATATCCTATTGCATTCACATAAAGATCATATAATATTCAAAACATAAATATGTTACGACAGCGACCAATCGTAACAAACAAAAAGGTCCAATTGCATTCAAATAAAGATCACATTCTAAACATAAATTGTTCGCGACGGCGACTAACGTCAAACAAAAAGATTCACTTCACGCCACTTAAAATTTTCTGGTGCAATTTGAGGTCTCAGCATTAAAACACTAACACATACACAAAACATTAGAGCTATGTTAGCTCTTAGTCGCAATAAGAAGTTTCTTGTTCAAACTCAACATATTGTAAAGTTAGTTTTAAAGACACTTTCCTCAGACAAGACGCGTAGCCCGCTAATCTTGCAATACCAATTAAGTTCGTCTACAAGTTATTTAAAAATAAAATCCTTGTTTTATGTTTTTAACCTTCGCGTTACGCGAAAACATAATTGGCGCAGCCGGTAGGATATGTCGCAATAGTGATTAATCAACAAACAGTCGTGACTGCTAAAGGACTCTAACATTGTCCAGGTTAAACGCGTATAACGTTGTGAACTATACAAAACATATCCGCCAAAAACATCTACGTGCGTGAGCGTATTATCAAAACGGTTAAACAAACGAACATTGTGAACCCGATATAATAAACCTCAAAAACCCCGTAGTAAAAACCACGTGTGTGTGAACTAATAACCACCAACAATGGCAATTGAACTTACAGAAGCACACCTAAACCAGAGCTTAAATCAAATCAAACATGTGCCAGGGTTTGACAATGGTGCAGAAAATTTGTCAGCCTTTATAAAAAGGATAAACTTCATCCTATTTCTATATACAACAAGATGTTGCATAATTTTCAGAGCCATCGAAAGGCAGTTAGACGGAGAAGCCTTGAGAACAGCCCAAGTGACGCAGTCCAATAACTGGATATCACTAAGATCATCGCTAATCGAGGAGTTTAAAACACAGACACCTTATGAAGAATTGCTGCGAAGACTCTACATCACCAACTGGAACGGAAGTCTACGTAAGTTTGTAGAAGAACTCGAACGCAAATCTTATATAATCAGTAATAAGTTAGCATTAGATAATGAACCCCGTACTACAATATTATACACAAATGCATTAAAAACAACTACTAAGAATGTAATAACTAGGAAACTACCTGACAGAATATACATGACCTTGGCAAGGCATGATATCACCACAATAAGCAAATTAAAAGCTATTGCTCAAGCAGAAGGGATTTATGAATCTTATGAGAGTCAAAATCACCCTAAAAGCGAAAACAATAATCGCAGAAATTAAAATAGATCATATGCAAATTATTCATCAAATAATTTTCATTCAAATGATACGTCCAATTCTAAATCACAAAATAACCATTCAAATCAAAATCAAAATAATCAGAATCTTCACCAAGAATTTAATAAAAATTAAAGGAAGCTCAAAGTCAAAACCCTTATAATTATTCGAGGGACACCTCAATAAAAAAAGACAGAGAAAAAGCCCATTATTCTCTAAAAATTACGGTGTTATTAGAAAGGGAGTATAAAAGCCAGTAAATCTCAAATCGACTACAACAACGAAACAGTCGCATTAGGAGACTACAAATTCACATTTCAAAATAGTGAAGAAAATTCCGAAGAAACTTATATAGAAAACCATTTAAACCCACCCTTAACTGAAGATATACCCTTCAACTTCGCAATCGAAGACGAGTTAAAAGAGTGTAATGAGTTCAGATTAGAACATCTTAACACAGAAGAAGTGGAAAAATTAAAAAGGTCTTGTACGAATTTAGCGACATCCTGTACAGGAAAGTGACAATTTGACTTTCACTAGTACGATTAAGCATTCGATTCAAACAAAACACGAAGACACAATGTACAAAAGACCTTACAAGTATCCACAGGCTTATTGATCAAGAGGTCAACAAATAAATCAATGAAATGATAGAGCAGGGCATAATTAGAAATCTAAATCCCCTTACTATTCACCCATATGGATTGTTCCGAAGAAAATGGATGCTTCAGGAAAACAAAAATTCCGGTTAGTCATTGACTACAGGAATCCCAATGAAATAACCATTGATGACAAATTTCCCATACCAAATATGGATGAGATCTTAGATAAACTAGGCAAATGCCAATACTTTACTACGATCGATCTCGCAAAGGGTTTCCATCAAATCCAAATGGATCCCGACTCAATCAGAAAACCGCCTTTTCAACCAAGCATGGTCACTACGAATTTACTAGTATGCCCTTTGGGCTTAAAATGCTCCAGCGACTTTCCAGCGCTGCATGAATAACCTACTTGAAGATCTGATCTTCAAAGAATGTCTAGTTTACTTAGATGATATCATCATTTACTCCACTTCATTGGAGGAGCACATATCATTCATTTCGAAAGTCTTCTTAAAACTTCGGGAAGCAAATTTGAAATTGCAATTGGACAAATGTGAATTCATGAAGAAGGAAACTGATTTCCTTGGGCATGTAATCAAAACCAAACCCGAACAAAATTAAGGCTATTTTCGAATTTCCAATACCTAAAACACCAAGGAAATCAAATCATTTCTAGGTCTATGCGGATTTTCCCGCAAATTTATCCCCAATTTTGCAACTATTGCAAAACCAATGACAATTAAATTAAAGAAACTGCATTCGAAAAATTCAAAGTTTTAATCACGTCCGATCCGATATTAGTTTATCCAAATTTCGAGAAGCCATTCTCATAGATTCATTCCGATTAAATGAGTACGATTATCAAATCAAATATTTACCAAGAAAAGAAAATAATGTAACAGATGCACTTTCGTGTATCAAAATAGAAGAGATTTTCCTAGGAGAAGATGCAGTTAGCACAGGAGCAACTATACATAGCGCTCAAGAGGATAGTCAACAACACATACTTATAACCGAAAGACCTTTAAATTTTTTTTAACAAATAGAATTTCTAACAACTCGTTATTTCCTTAAACTAAACAATAAAATTTCTTATAAGGAAATGACCAATCAATACGCTAAAGATATGATAAAAGAACAAGCTGGAAATTAATCGACTTACAAACTTTTGCAGAGTTTAAAGAGTTAATATTAAAACACATAAAAGCTGTTACGTCCAGGAATTAAAAAACAATTAATTGGTTTAAGGAAAAGTACTATTACCATGACTATCAGAAATTAATACAAAATTTAATTAATGAATGTGAAGTTTGTAATGTAGCTAAAACGGAACATAGAGACACAAAATTATATGATCGATAAAAAAATTTCTTTCTTGTATAGATGTATATTCAAAATTCGCAAAATTAATAGAAGTTCAAAGCAGAGATTGGTTAGAAGCAGAGCTTGCAAATAACTGTCGACCGTTTCTCGTTGTCCGCAAATAAGTGTCTCTCTCTGACTCTTTGCGAAAAACTCAGAGAGCAACCGTTTTATGGGCGCTCAGACCGAAACCCTTTTTTCTATTCTGTTTTGTTTCGGTTCATTCACACGCATAGGCAAGCAAATCGTGAAGCGTTCGTTTCGCAGACGAAATACAGTAGAATCCGGTTATAACGAAACCGTCCGGTTATTATGACGAAAACATTAAACATTAACATTAAAACATTAATTAATTGTATTTCAAAACCTATGACAACTATAAAATAAACAACATTTTATTTTTCTCCTTTTGGTTAGTGGGTCTTCCTGATATAACGACGGTCCCTTGAAAGTCGCTATAACCGGATTCTACTGTATTTCGTCTGCAAAACGAACGCAACAACAACGAAAGTAAGTGTGAAGACCGTTTGCGTTGAGTTTTTCGGTCAATCGGTCTTTTGCTGACTCTTTGTGCGAGCGTTTCTCGTTCCGCTCCTTACGCACTGCTCATTGAACGACCGAAATACAAGGAGCTCAACGAAAAGCGCTCAACAGAAAACAGAAATGAAGACAGCAAAAGTCTCTTGCTCAGAGCGAGAGCGAGATAGTATGAACTTTTTCGGTTGTGCTCGCAACGAGAGCACAACAAAAAAAAACGGTCGACATTTATTTGCAAGCTATGGTTAGAAGCCAAAAGAGCTTTATTAAAAGTTCTCAATGAAATGGGGAAACCCTTAGAGATAAAAGCAGATAAAGATTCAGCATTTATTAGTGCAGTATTGCAAATTCGGTTAAAAGAAGAAAATATAAAAATTAACATTACCACAAGCAAAATTGAAATATCCGACATAAAAAGGTTCCATAAAACAATAAATGAAAAGTTACGAATAATAAGAAGTGACGATGATGTAGAAAACAAATTAACAAAATTTGAAATAATTTTATATGTGTACCTATTGTTGATTCCAGATGACTGCAGGTGTGACCACTCAGGCCAGCTAACAGTGTGGTCGATCGAGTGTTATCGATAGCGACAAAAGCCTTGTCACACGCGCAGTCACACTGATCTGATTTCTCTTGATGCAGGTCACCCTGCCCTCTTTTAGTGCTTTTCTGCATTCCGACATATGTTTTCAAATTCTTGTGCACATGATAAGTATATTTTCAAGTTTCTGAATAAAACGTAACTAAATAAGTTACAAGTCGAATATTATAGAAGTGAAAGTGTTTTTATTTACCAAGAAGACATCCCCTACACATTTTGGTCCTTCGAGCAGGATCATTGGATATCGCTCGACCCCAGCAAGAAATTGGTTGTCAAGATAAGTAATACACTTTTTCTCCATACATTTTGTGCAAGTGTCGTGTTCGCGCCATATTTTTCTTCCTTGTACCTTATATCTATATATGTAAAGTAGTATGTAGACGCAGCAGTTACCAGACCGCAGCAGCAAAGTGGTATTAAAGGCTACGAGGAGGAGAGGACAGTCGAGGAAGAACGCGAAAGAAGAAAGTCGCAAGCAGAACGGTCGTCAGATATTTAAGTTGATAGAATTCGAAACATTTAATCTGAAACGTGTATTTTATATTACAAAACTCCCACCCGCGTACTTATATTAAATAAAACTATTAACAATCTTATAACAATCTTACATTTGTGGGCTCAACCGGTCCGGTGTGCGTGAGTGTAATTAAAAATCGGTGACTTGAAAACAGATTGGAAAAGTCGTCTACGTTGAAAAAGCTGATTATTGGTAATTTGGAGTCAAAAGTTGTAAAGTTGTGCAGTTGTGAGACTAAGAAATTACAATAATCAGCCCAAAGTTGAAATAAAACAGTAAAGAAACAATTTAGTGTTCAAGGTCAAACGATCGCGTCGGTGTATATGCAGAACATTAAAGTCTCGATTGCGTGCAGTGGTGAAATAGCGACAGAAACGGCGTACCAAAGCGTATAGAGAGAAGATAAAGCCGTTACAATTGTGTGTATTCGTCAGTGAGTTGGTGCTTGGTGTGTATTGCAGAAGAATACGAAACACAAGCATACACAAGATAAAGAAAGGGAAAACACAATTTTAGGTATTAAAGAAGAAAAGATGGAAGGGGATCACGAAATAACAACAAATTCACAAGGAAGTTTGATTTTCATATGGCGTTGCAAGGTGACACAAACGTATCTTCCAAGTTGGAACAGCTAATCCAACTAATGGCGCTGAAAGTGGAAGTAGATGAGCAAAGGGAGAATCGCGTCAAGATTGCGGCCAATGGTTTTGAGAAAATTATTAACGAATTTGACGGTACAACGGTGCCAGTGCTGAAATGGTTTGAAAATTTCGAATGCAATGCCGATGCATATGAACTGTCGGAAAAACAAAAATATGTCCAAGCTAGGGCTAAGATGACTGGTGCGGCTAAATTGTATTTGGAATCGGAATCGGTGTGTGACTTTAAAAACTTGAAAGAGAAGCTAATTGAAGAGTTCAAGTGCACTTGGAACAGTGCCGATATTCATCAATTGTTGCGCGATCGTAAAAAGAAAAAGTCTGAATCGTTCCATGAATATATTATCCAAATGAAAAAGCTGGCAAGTACAGGCGATGTCGAGGAGGCAGCAGTGATACGTCACATTGTCAATGGCCTACAGATAAAAAGCGAGTACAAATGTGCTATGTACCGGTGCATGACATATAAGGCACTTAAGGCAGAGTACGAAATCTATGAACTGACACAAGAACCTGAAAGTAAGAGTAACGAGAAGAAGAACAGTGACTCAAGTACAGTGGGCTATACTAGCAAAGATGCAGCAAACAAATCACGTAAAGAGCATTGTTATAATTGCGGTTCACTAGATCACAAACGAAACGAATGCAAAGCCGAAGTTAAGTGTTTCCGTTGCAATGAGAATGGGCATATATCCCGCAATTGTACTCAAGGTAACAACAAAGTACACATTGTTGCAGATCATCGTCGTCTAAAACAATCCTTATAAATGATGTGCGTGTTGACTGTCTTTTCGACACTGGCTCTGAAGTCACTTTTGTAAATGAAAACGTGATGGAAAAGATGAACAATGTTGACATGTTGAAAAGTGCATCTACATTGCGTGGCTTAGGCAATAAATGCACGAAGCCAATAGGCTTTTTCAATGCGCGTGTAAAGATTGACCAGTTGCACACAGAGCACAAATTCTTGGTGGTGCCAAATAATGCGATGGAGTATAGTGCGCTATTGGGATATGACTTTATCAAGAAATTCAAGTTCTCAGCTGATGCCAATGGATTCATATTCGAAAGCCTTGATTCTGAGCAGAAGTGCTTAATGGAATATTCAGGTGATGTTCTCAGCGTATTCGAGGAGCACAATGACATTGCAGTGGCGCCTCAATACAAAGAAAAGGTAATGGAATTAATCGACAACAGTTTTAAAGAGTTGGCGCACGAAAGCAGTGCCCAATCGAGTTGAGCATTACGCCAGATGGAGTTATAAAACCATTTCGTCAGTCGCCAAGTCGTTCATCCGCAGGTGAAGCAGAAGCAGTTAAGAACCAAGTAAGCGAATGGCTGGAAAAGCTTTTTCAAGAAAGTTTATTCCCCGATACGCTGAAGTCGCATTGAAGAAAGACGCCGAGTTTAAGATTGGTCCTGCACAGATGGAGTCAATAAAATCGTTAAAAATGCTGTTAACTTGTGAACCGATCTTGCACATATACGCCAGAGAGGCTGCTACTGAGTTACATACTGACGCATCCAAAGAAGGGTTCGGAGCAATGCTGATGCAGTGGTTTGATGGAAAGCTTCATCCTGTCAACTTCTGGAGCAAAAAGGCGTCCGAAGCTGAATCTAAGAAGCATAGCTACTGTTTGGAAATTAAAGCCGCATATTTAAAGAAATTCCGTCTTTATCTGCTAGGAATTCGATTCAAGCTAGTAACCGACTGTGCAGCTTTTAAACAAGCAACGACCAAAGAAGATGTTCCAAGAGATGTGCAGCAATGGGTGCTTTACATACAAGGCTTTACTGAAACACGTAGATCATCTAAGTCGCTACCCACAGAATGTCCTTATGGTGTCAACGGAACTTAATGCTCGCTTGGTGAAGGCTCAGCAAGAGGATGAACATGTTAAGGCAGTTGTTCAAAGCCTTCAAGCAGGACCGTACGAAGACTACAAGATGAAAGGAGGTCTACTCTTTAAACAAGTCGCTGGAAACGAGCTTCTGGTGGTCCCAAAGATGATGGAGCGTGAGGTGATAGCCAACGCCCACGAAGATGGCCATTTTGCTGTACAGAAGACAATGCATAGCATTAAGCAGCAGTATTTTATACTACACTTGGAGGGTAAGGTGTCAAAATACATTTCTAATTGTATCCGTTGTATCATCCATAGCAAGAAGTTAGGCAAGCAAGAGGGTTTTTGCACTGTATTGACAAGGGAGATGTACCTCTTCATGCTTTGCATATCGACCATCTAGGCCCCATGGATGTGACTTCAAAAGCTTACAAGTATATACTGGCAGTAGTCGATGCATTCTCCAAGTTCGTCTGGCTTTTCCCAGTTAAGTTAACAGGATACGAAGAAGTGGTAAAGAACATCACCGAATGAGCAAGCATTTTCGGTTTCCCAATGCGCATCGTTAGCGACAGAGGTGTCGCTTTCACGTCAAATGGATTTGCGGAGTTTGCAAGTGCTAATATGGTGGAGCACGTTTGGTCGACGACAGGAGTGGCTAGAGGCAATGGTCAAATCGAGAGGGTCAATCGGACCATTTTTCGATTATCGCAAAAGTTTCTGCAGAAGAGCCATCCAAATGGTTTAAACACGTATCCAGTGTGCAAAGGGCTATAAATTCGCACGTGAATTCGTCTACACACGCATCCCCATTTGAGATAATGTTTGGTACTAAGATTCGTAATAAGGGCGACGATAAATTACTGAAGCTGCTGAATCGAGAGTTAGTCGAACAATGTAAGGAAGAACCTCAATATTTGCGTGCCGAAGCCAAACGCAACATTGAAAAAGCTCAAGCAAGCTACAAGGCCAACTACGATAAGAAGCGTCGTTCAGAAAGTATCTACAAGCTTGGTGACCTCGTTGCCATCAAAAGAACACAATTCGTAGCAGGGCGTAAATTGGCGAGCGAATTCCTGGGTCCATACAAGATCGTAAATGTGAAGCGCAACGGGCGATATGATGTAAAGAAAGCAGCAACTAACGTCGAAGGACCAAACATCACAGCGACAAGCTGCGACAACATGAAGCTGTGGAAGTTTGTGGCAGAGAACGAAGAGCTGTTATCATCCGAGACGGATGATGAGGATCAGGATGGCCGAGTGTAAAGTAGTATGTAGACGTGTTACCAGACCGCAGCACCAAGGTGGTATTAAAGGCTACGAAGAGGAGAGGACAGTCGAGGAAGAACGCGAAAGAAGAAAATCGCAAGCAGAACGGTCGTCAGATATTTAAATTGATAGAATTCGAAACATTTAATCTGAAACGTGTATTAAATATTACAAAACTCCCACCGCGTACTTATATTAAATAAAACTATTAACAATCTTATAACAATCTTACATATATGTGACACAGCATATGTATAGTACATAAGCGTTCTACCGGCATTTTTTCCGTTATCTTTTCTACTTTGTGCATGCGTTGCACAGTATATATATTATATATATATCCTTATATGTATATGTATGTGTAAGTATCTATACAGTTTAAAAGAGCTCGCTTATATTTTCCGTTTTGGCCGCTGTTGTATTTGTTTTACTCTAAATAACAAGAAAGTTGCACTCTGTTAAAAACAAACGCGCGTAGATCCGCTACACTCCATATATATATATAGTAATATATCCATCTCCAGAATAATTTCTCGTACGTGACAAACACTCATAATTATTCCCCTATCTTCCAAATTCTTTCCCACAAATCATATCATAAACATAAACACTTGTCGCGACGGCACCGACTGTCACAAACAAAAAGATCCTATTACATTGGCGATCGTGCCACTTCCAAAAATCCAAAGTCCACTAAAATTTTCCATTTGCAACTTGAGGACTCAGCATTACTGCACTAACACAAACACAAAACATCACACGTATGTTAGTCCTAAGTCGTAATAAGAACTTTCATGTTAGAGCTCAGCATATTGTGAGTTCAGTTTTTAAAGACACTTTCCTCACTCAAGACGCGTAGCCCGCGAGCTTGCAAATAAAAATAAAGTAGTCTATTAAGTAAACAAAAATAAATCCTTGTGTTTTATTTTTTTACTGTTCGTGCACCGCGAACATCTAATTATATATATATATACATACACATACGACACACATACATACACGTATCCTTTCAAACACGACACTTACACACATATACTGGTACTACATTCTATATCCATTACACATACATATATATGAATATCCAAACATTCCATATATGTATATGAACAGCAGCAATCACAACGAGTTTAATAAAGATTCACGCTGCTGTTTTATTTTTTTCGACAGCGTTTTTTGTCTGTTTTTCCTGTGTCCGCCTTGTTCACTATCCTGTGATAGCCGAAGTTCCTCTCCATTTTTGTGCGTGCTTTCGGTTGTCCGCTTTATCGTGAGTTTTTGTCGAGAAAAGACTGCCGAAGCATAGTATGTTCAAAAGCCAAAAGAGTGAAAAGAACTCAAAACTTTCGTTAAAGCTTCCGACCACAGCTCGTCGCCTGTCGTCCGCTTCGCCCGCTCCTTCGAGGTCCAAATCCGCCACCCATGCCGCTCAACTCCGAGTCAATGTCGATCGTCCGTCGCCATCTGCTTCTGCAAAGACTCCGTCGTTGCCTAAATCTTCAACTGCTCCACGTAGTCAGGCAAATACCCGTTCCGTCCACGCTAAACTTAGCGAAACCCGTGCGATGGCTCTCAGCAACTTCGTCAGCATCTCTGACAGACTGGTGCACTTCGAGAGTCGGGTCAGAGGGCCTGCAGCCGAAGACGACACACGTACGAGATCCGTCGTGACCGGCTGCAAGCCCTCTGGGACAGTTTCGAGGCCGCCTATTCCACATGCGCTGATGCACTGCATCGAGACGGGTATAATGAAGACATATAGGCCATGGAGGCGAAATATGACCACTGCTATGCAGTGTATGAGCAGTGTCTCGCCCGTGTTAAGGGGCAAATTACCCAAGTTTCCGGGTCCACCAGGAGTGAAGCATCCGCTCCTCCTGTGTACTCCAGTGGCTGCCGGCTCCCTCCAGTCGACTCTGAAGTATTCCGTGGGGATTACTTGCGGTGGCCGACCTTCCGTGATCTTTTCACGGCCATCTACGTCAACAATCCGAGGTTGACTCCGGTTGAGAAACTATTCCATCTCAATTCAAAACCGAAGATGAGGCCAATGAGATCGTAGCCAAATTTCCGCTGACGAACGATGGTTTCGCGTCGGCTTGGAGTGCTCTCTGCGAGCGATTCGAAAACAAGCGCTTGTTAATAACGAGCCAGTTAAAAATTCTCTTCAACCTGTCCACGGTTTCGCAAGAGTCTGGAGCAGCGATTAAGGAGCTGCATGGTACAATTCAGCGGTGCTTGACCGCTCTTGACCACTCAGACATTTCAGTCTCTAGTCCTTTCACCGACTGCATCCTCGCATTCCTCTGCTCGTCCAAACTCCCCAAGCTCACACTCTCGTTGTGGGAGCAATCTTTGGTGGACAAGGCGAAAATTCCCGCATGGCAGGATATGAGCACTTTCCTCAATGAGCGCTATCGTACGCTCGAAGTGATTGAGGACGTGAAACAGACTGCCAACTCACAGAACGCTACTGCTGGACCATCCCGTCCGCAGAGTTCCAAGAGAGTCAACTCCTTTGAGGCCCGAGTCACTCCAAAAGGCAAATCGTGTAACTTGTGCTCAAAGG
Source organism: Drosophila sulfurigaster albostrigata (assembly GCF_023558435.1). Classification (NCBI taxonomy): domain Eukaryota; kingdom Metazoa; phylum Arthropoda; class Insecta; order Diptera; family Drosophilidae; genus Drosophila; species Drosophila sulfurigaster. The sequence continues at coordinate 904,733 of NC_084884.1, forward strand.
AGAATCACCCTGTCTGGGTGTGTCCGCGTTTTTGCAGATGTCGGTCAATGAGCGGATGACCTACATCAAACGGAAAAGTCTCTGTTTAAACTGTTTCGCGAGAGGTCACCAACTCCGAGAGCGTACGAGTGCGCACAATTGCTTCACATGCAAAGGGCGGCACAACACTTTTCTCCATCGGGGCGAAAGTGCCCACAGTGGTGCCTCTCCATCTTCCAAATTACAGTCCACTCCGAATCCAACGGCAACAAATGTGCAAAATTTCTTTGCCAATAACGCTCAGCTCGACAACCTAATTTCCAAATTTTGGGAGGTGGAGGATATTCCAGCGAAGCTGATAAAGGAGTCAGACTTCGTTTGCGAATAAAACTTCGTTAAGACTACTTCTCGTAGCAAATGTGGCAGATATCGGGTGACTCTTCCATTCCGGAAGCCCGATGGCATTGAACTGGGTCATTCCAGAGCCATAGCGATGGCTCAATTCCTCAAGAACGAGAATCGTTTGTCAAGAAACGATTCTCTAAAGGAGCAGTACAATGCCGTTCTCCAGGAGTACGTGGACTTGGGTCATATGACACCCATATCGCCACAGGCGATTGTCACGACTCCTAACTTCTATCTGCCTCATCATGCCGTATTCAAACCAGATAGCACCACAACGAAGGTGCGGGTCGTTTTAACGCTTCTTGTCCATCCTCAATTTGCAAGAGTCTGAATGATATCCTTCATTCAGGGCCCATTCTCCAAACGGATCGATATGTGTTCAATGCGGACATAACGAAGTTGTATCGCCAAATCCTCATGGACTCGAAGCACACACCATTCCAACGAATTTTGTTTCGTACGTCGAACGGTGAGATAAGTGACTTCGAGTTAAACACAGTGACATTCGGTGTCGACTGCGCGCCTTTCCTGGCTCTACGAGTCCTCCAGCAACTTGCTGAAGACATACGCTTGGAGTATCCTCTCGCAAGCCGAGTCATTTCCAGCAGCGTGTACGTGGACGACGTCCTGGCGGGGACACACACGAAGGAAGAGGCCATCCGGACCATTGCGGAAGTGTGTGCAGCCCTAGACAGCGCTGGCTTCCCGCTGAAGAAGTGGACGTCGAACAATAACAGCGTGCTGAAGGTCATCCCAAAAGACCATCTACTTCGAAAAGAGTTCCTCGAACTCGAGGACTCCAGTACGACGAAAACTCTAGGCATCAGGTGGCAAGCTCACGATGACGAGTTCTTCTTCATGCCACCAGAAGATGCCAATCAGGACTCCTACACGAAGGGTAAAGTACTTTCGCAAATTGCTAAACTTTTCGACCCAGCCGGGTGGCTGGCCCCTTTCGTTATGCGGGCCAAGATCTTCATGCAGGAGATCTGGCTGAAAACGCTCGAACGGGACGAACATTTACGCGGATCTTTTACTCCAATGGAAAGATCCGAGGATCCGGACAAGTGCAGCTCCAGTACCACGGATTCTGTGATGCTTCAGAAAGGGCGTATGGAGTGGCGATCTATGTCCAGACTTTCTTGTGGACTGATTCAACAATTGTTCTCGCCTGGTTGAACAAGCCACCCTGCAGATGGACAACCTTTGTGGCCAATCGTGTGGCCAAAATAGTCTAAGCCAGCGACGCCAAGAACTGGTCGCCTTTGCGATCCGAACACAACCCGGCAGATCTTGCAAGCCGAGGTGTCCTGCCACAAGAATTGATTCATAATCCTTTGTGGTGGCATGGACCAGAGTGGCTTCATCTCCCGTCGGATCAATGGCCAACATCTCCAAAGTCCCATTCCGGAGACTCTGCTGGAACAGCGGCTTAAGTGTAACATCGCTAAATTACCTCCTACTCCTGATTTTCTGAGTAAGTTCTCTGAGTTTGGCAAAGCACTGCGCACGTCTGTCTATGTTCTCAGATTCATCGATAGATGTCGGAAGTTGGCAATTCCAAGCTCTACCGTGGTCCATTCGGATGAGCTGTCACGGATCCAAGAGCGGCTAATCATCATGGCTCAACGACAAACTTTTTCGCAGGAATACCACTGTCTGCAGTCCAAGCAGCAGGTTCCTTCTTCAAGTTTAATCCGAAACTTGAACCCTTTTCTCGATGGCAAGGGATTCTACGGGCCTGTGGGCGTCTGAGGGCGTCCAATTCGCTGCGTTATGATGAAAGTCATCCAATCATACTCGCGTACTCATTCACCCATAGTATATCCTTATATGGGGGTAACCAAGTCGTCATGCGGCTGATCCGCTCCAGATTCTGGATTCCAAAACTGAAGGTCCTCGCCAAATCCACCATCAACTCTTGCAAGGTTTGCGTGAACTATAAGAAGAGATTGCAGACCCAAATGATGGGGACTTGCCCACTTGGCGGCAACATCGGATCTCACGACGGAGAAATTCCTGGCCGCATTCTCCCGTTTCATCGCACGGCGCGGGTGTCCACACCAAATGCACTCGGACAACGGGAAAACCTTCGTTGGAGCTGACAAGGTGATCTCCACCGACTTCTTGGAAGCGACGAGAGAGTGCATCATCGCACAATATGCTCACAAAAGCCGGGCGCCCCACATATGGGTGGATTATGGGAAGCCGGCGTAAAGAGTTTTAAGGCATTCTTTTACAATGCGATCTCCACCACGAAGTATACGTTCGAAGAGTTGTCCACTCTTCTGGCTAAGATTGGAGCCTGCTTGACTTCGAGGCCGATCTCTCCTATGTCCGAAGACCCTTCGGACTTACTAGCGTTAACTCCTGGCCATTTCCTCATAGGTGGCCCACTTATTTCGGTGTTGGAACCACAAATTAACCAACCGGCCACCTCCATCCTCAATCGATGGCAGCGACTGAAGGCTCTTCACCAACAATTTTGTTTCCCTTGGAAGGATGAGTACCTGAAGGAGCTACACAAACGGACGAAATGACAATCCCTACACGGAACCTTCGGATCAGTGACATGGTTGTCATCAAGGAAGACAGCCTTCCATCGAACGAGTGGCGCCTAGGACGGGTGCTGACGACGTGTCCAGGCACCGCTACCAAGGTCCGATTTGTAGATGTGCTTACGGCGCGGGGTACTCTCCGAAGACCCGTCGCCAAACTAATTTTACTCCCGATGGACAGCAAAACTGAATGCACCCCTCCGGAAATGTCAGCGCTTCGTCAGGCTGACCGCGGAAAAACGGTTGAGAGCAGTACTTATTAACAAGTACTGCTCTAATTGTCTGGCCCACCAACACTCCGGGCAATCCTGCCGCAGCGCGGACGCTGCAGGGTGTGTCACAAGGACCACCACACGCTCCTGCACTTTAAGGCGGCACGCAGCGCTCGCCCCAGTCGTCAACGACAAGGCGACGACCGACCGGACTCGGTCCTTAACTCCAGCACGGTCACTTTCCCGCTCACCGTCTCCCCATCGACCGGCCTCACCTACGCCCGAAGGGGCTTTTCCGACGTCGCTCACATCCTTGTTGCAGAATAAGGCTGTGAGCATCCTTCCGACGGCCAACATCCTGATCGACACCGGATGTAAAACGTTCGAGATGCGAGCACTGATCGAACCGTGCACTGCAACCAGCCGTATCAGCGCATCATTGGCAACGGCCTATCGGCTATCCGTCACCCGCGTTGGTACGGAGGGCGTCTGCACGGCGATCATCCGCTCGCGGACATTCGACTTCCGCCGAAAGGTGCTGCTGCAGGTTGATTCCCAACTCTGACGCCGCACCCTCCGACCGCGGGGAGGATGTTGATGCCAGATGATGGCAGGTGTGACCACTCAATACAGCTGACAGTGTGGACGCGATCGATTGATATCGATAGTGACAAAGTTAGTATACTGATCACTCTGATCTAGTTTCTCCTCATGTTGGTCACCCGGCCCACTTTTAGTGCCTTTTTCATATACTACAAGTGGTATTTCCACAAGTTTTAATAAAGACGTGATTGTGCAAGTTACAAATCAAAATTAGCAAAGTGAAAGTGTTCTTACTTATCTACTCGACGCCCCTACAAACAAGTTCTTTAATCTGTTTATTCACTTCGTCTTTCAGTGTTATTGGATACTCACTTTGAATGTACAGGGGTATCCGATGATGATCTTATTGTCCCTTGTGGGTTAGTAGTATAGGTCAGTTTCTGGTTTGGATTGGCAAAGACGTTTGAAAATTTTTTTAGAGTTGGCTAAGCTTTGTTTTCTGTGTTTCTGACAGGTTTTGGGACTATTTACTGCTTCGAAAATTTTTTCTTCCCTATGAGACAGCATAAAAAAATTTTTTATTTGGAAAGGGAGTTTTTAAAAATGTAGATTTGATGTAGTTTCTGTTGGATACAGTGTCAATAAGAATTTTAATTATTTGCCCGTTACTTAGTCTTCACGTGAAATATAGGAGAGATGAAATAGTTATTCTACAAAATTAAGAGCAGAGTTATCATAAAATTCGTAAGTGTCGTCGTCGAGTTTGTTGCATACTGGTCCACTTGTGAGAGCGTCAGTTTCTGCGGAGGGTTCTGCAAATCCTCGTTGTTTGTTTATATGTTAAAGTTTTTCTGTCGTTTCTGTCCATTTGACATAGGCCCAGGAGGTTATTTTCAAGCTTCAAATAGTGGGCTGTTCATGTAGTTGACAAATTTTGCGTAGATGCTGGAATCTTTTTCTGAACGCGACAGCGGATTCGGGGCCATTAGCTAATGATTGTGAAAAATCACAAGAGTTTTTGCAATTATTAATATTTCCGCTTTATTCGCGAACAAAGACTGGACCTAATTGTTGTTGCGACAATACGAAAAAACGAAAACGGAGAGAGTGATGACGCGCTGATGAGTTCTTGATTCCAACTACTTTTATGATTCTATGCTAAGTTACATTACAGCCTAACTTAACTAAAGTGGCGAAGCGAGGCGAATTCGCTCAGAGAGCAAAACGAAAGCTTTATTGCGCTCTCGATTCGCCCTAATTATAATAACTTCATTTGACAACTTTATTATCTTAAACTAATCTATATCAATTGCGCCAACACCGACGACGACGAGCTCTCCAATTTTTAGATTTGGCTGCAACTGGTACCACATGGTCCGTGCCTGCAGGCCCAGCACATACTCCCGGGACCATCGCTGCCAGATTGCTCGCTTGAGCGACTAGACAGCTCGCCATCGCTTTAAGCAACTCAGACCCTCCTGGTCCGGTGTCCGCGATGCTGCCGGTGCCATCAGTGGGCCGCCCACCAGTAGGTTCCCTGGGATTAGTGCTAGTGTTGTGTAAATACTGCTCTTTTAGGTGAACATATTCACTTGTTCTTTTTTCAAAAGAGTCAACTCACTCATATTGCTCACTTGCTCACTGTTCATTGCTCAGTTGCTCATTGCTCAGATGTTCAGTTGCTCACTGGTTGTTCAGTGCATTACCAATGAGCACTGCATCTCAACGACTTTTCAAAAATAGATTATGTTACATATTTAATTTTCAAACATACCAATATTTCTACATTTTAATTTGTGGCAACACTTTTGCTCCCCTTCATTGGGCATTTAAAAATAGTTAAATAAGATCCATCATGGATAATTGAATTGAGCAAGTGAACAAGTGAACAAAAATGAGCAAGTGAGCAAAAATGAGCAAGTGAACAATAAAGAACAAAAGGAACATATTCGCTCGCTCAGTTTAGTGATCAACTCTTTTTGTTCACTTACTCATGAGCAACCCAACACTAGTCAGTGCCTCGCCGTCGTTCGGGTCCTGGCTTACGGCTCCTAGCGGGCGGGAGTTGACCATCGCCTCGACCGCCACGACCACCGTCTGGAGCTACTCGGCCATGAGCAGGGCGTTGCCCACCGTCCGTAGGAGTAGGTTCTTTGCAGACTTCACACCTGCCTCCCATAGTCCTCCGAAGTGAGGAGCCCTCGGCGGTATGAACGCAAATTCGCATCCGCTTCTTGATGCGAAGTCGCGAACTGCGTTCTCCTCGGCCTCGACTCGCCTCCTTAGCTCCTCCAGATGGCGACTTGCTCCGACGAAGTTCGTCGCGTTGTCGCAATGTACTCGGCTCGGGCATCCTCTTCGACCAACAAACCTTTGGAAAGCCATTAGAAATGCATTAGTTGACAGATCGGATACAATTTCTAAGTGAACCGCTTCTGACGCAAAACAGACGAACAAAGCCATGTACGACTTGTACGGCGGCTTTCCGGGAATCCTATAGGTTGTCTCAACCGGGCCACAAAATCTACGCCACAAATTGAAAATGGGCGGAGCGCTCGGAGTCGATCAGCAGGCAAATTTCCCATTATTTGCGTAAGCCGCCGAGGTTTGCATTTAAAGCAACAGATGCATGATCATACTGTCTGACGACAAAGCTCTTGAGCATTGACTAACCAAAGTCGTTCTCTGAGAATGCTCACGAGCGCTCTTGGGCCAGCGTGACAGTTGGTCAAGTGAAGGTACCTCACATAGCTGCGAGCAAATTGTGAGCGCTTCGACAAGAGGAGTGGAAACTTAGCATCATACGAAATAGGAGCATTTACCAGTCGCCCCCGACTCGCAACAACGAAAATGAACACCAAGATCCTTCATACTCATGTACTATATGAAAGGATTGAGTCGTTGTAGACTCGAGCTCACACGTGTACTATTACGAACCCTTTCTATATCGTCTCTGAATTCGAAATCCTGCATTACTTCTACTATTTTACTGAATGCTTCTTTCAGTTCTGATGCCGTTGGAACCAGTTCAAATTGAACTGTTTTGTCTTTGCATCTTCGAATGAAGCGGAACACATAAGCGAACATGTGCGACGAAAAACTTTCGATCGAGTCCACTAGATCTGACTTTACCACTACCTGCCACTAGCTGTCAGTCCAACAGCAGTTTTGCGCACTTCCAAATTGCGCGTTCCTTCAGAGACGAAATGGTGGTTAACTGGCCATGTGTGGTTCCTTCAAGAATGACGGACTACTAAACTACATTGACGCGCATAATTCAGTCACATCGCAACCTCTCGTTACAATGTCTGCGGGATTCTGCTTAGTAGGAACATGACGCCATTCCACGCTCTCTGACCACTCTTGAATCTCAGCCACTCGATTCGACACGAATGACGCGAGAGTGGAAGGATGTGACCGGATCCAATGAAGAGTGACTTCCGAATCTGACCAAAGAACCGTCTGTTCAATTGGTGATCGGATTAGCCTTCGGATGCGGTGGCAGAGTTCTGCAAGAAGGTGAGATGCACACAACTCAAGTCTACGAAGAGTCTTAGTCTTGAGGGGAGCGATTTTGAGGTTAGTAATGAGACTTTACAACCTTCTGCATTATGCGTACGAATGTAAATACACGCCTCCTACGGTCTTATTGAGGCGTCGGCGAAACCATGAATCTCTATCGGTGACGTAGGCTCTGTGAACAAATATCGTGGCACTTTTATGTTTTGCAATTGTGTCAAATTTGACTTCAATTGTTGCCACGATGTATCCAAACTCAATGGTATGGATTCGTCCCACTCCAACTTTTGAAGCCAGAGCTCTTGAAGCAGTATCTTTGCTTTTATAATTAAGGGACTCAATAGGCCAAGCGGATCGAATAACCGCGATGTCACCGAGAGAATGTTCCGTGTTGTCGCTTTAAAACCCATGAATGAATCGTCGATCCGGAATTGGAACACGTCTTCATTTGGCAACCAAATCACACCTAGAGTTTTGGTTGCGTCAGTCTCGAGATCGTTATCGGCTTTGGTGTACTGTCTGATGCGGAGAACTAAGGAGCATTCGAGAACCACTTCGCAAGTTTAAAACCTGCTCCTAGCATTATCTGCGACACTTCAGACTTAATTGTCTTCAAGTCCTCGACGCATGCGGCACCAGTCAACATATCGTCAACGTAGAAATCTTGCCTGATAACCTGATAGGATTTCGCAATCTCGTTCAGCTGGATCAAACACCGTATGGCCAAGAATGGCACTGGCGCAGTGCCATATGATACAGTATTTAATCTGAATAATCTCAACGAGTCTGATAGATCTTTTCTCCACACTATGAGCTGATAGTTTCGATCTGCCTCGTGCACTTGGCGGTACATCTTTATGATGATGCATATTTATGCAATCGAAAACGAAGCAGTCGAAAACAGCTCTTCTTGAATGGTCGGCCCGACCATAAGAATGTCTTTCAACGCCTTATGTGTCGATGTGCAACACGAAGCATCAAATACGACCCTCAGCTTTGTCTAAGTGCTTTGGGCCGTAATACACATTGGTGCGGAATAACATAGTGTGGTGTACTTGGAGAGATGTGACTCACTTCGGACATGTGGCCCATCTCTACATATTCTTCCATAAATTCCAAGTACATTTGCTTTAACTCGGGATATCGAGTTTAGCGTTTTTCAAGCGACAAAACCGCCGTTTAGCAACTTCAAATGAGCACCCAAGCTGGTGCGAATCTGACTTGAACGGTAATCTTACTTCGAAACGACCAGACGGCAATCTTTTCACATTATTTGTGAAATGATCTTCATAACTTTGTTGTTCAGATTAGCTCAGATTGACCGTCATCTTCTGGTGAGATTTTTCACCAGGAGTGTACCGCCCGAGACAATCCACCCAAGGCTTGTCTTTTGGAGGATTGGACACTCTGGACCTTGCTTGATTTGGCCAGCGGACAATAGGTCAAAGGATGTTTCAGCGCGATAAGATCAATTTTCTGCGGTTTGAAGAAATAGGGATCCGCTAGCTGAATATTATCAGGTATCTTCCAGCCACTGACATTTACAGTGTGATTTGGCTGATAACCTGAGATCGATTTGAGGATCCATAAATCGATCGCGTACTCATTGCAGCCAACTCGCGACTTCACCACAGTGTGTATCTTTTTAACTTGAGAATTGGATTCACCAATGCCATGCAAGCTGATGCACGAGTCTTCTCTACGCAAATGCAGTCGCTGAGCTAGTTCCTCAGTCACAAAATTAATTTGTGACACAGAGTCCAGCAAAGCTCGGGCTAAGACGAAATCGCCTTAATTCGTCTTTATTTTGATGACTGCTGTGGCCAGGATCACTTTATCCGACACGGTCGCATGCAATCGCAACAACAACAGCGGAGTGACTCGGGGGTGGTAACGCTCTACTATTTCGTAGTCGCAGAATATATGTGCAGCAACGTATGATGTGAACGGCTGCACACACGACACTTTTTGCCTTACATTTGGCGACAGTGTGACCCTTCCGAAGACAATTTATGCATAATGCAGTTGTTTTAGCATAGTCAAATCTCAGTTTAACTGCCAAGGCAGCAAACATCGAACTTACGATAGAGTGCTCTTCGGAATTGCAATATACGCATATTTGGGTCTTTTGATCAATCTTATCTTTGAGCGTCGTACACGAAAACGAGCTTTTATTAAGCTGTTTAGTGGAAACGGCTTGACTATCGGACTTTGTCGAATTATCAGCTGACAAGTGCTGATATCGACGATTAAGCACAGTTTCACACTCACTCCATAATGGAATTTTCGTGTAATCTAGCTGCTCATCCCACTTCTTCTTTGTCATTGCATCAACTTTGCGCATGACCAGGTGAATAAGGATTGCATTTGCAATCTTCTTATCATCACCTATCGACAACAAAGATCCGTATATCGCAGAGACAGTGTCAATCAAGTTTCGCAACGCTGAAGCGGAGGGCTGCGAAATCTTTGGCAAATTGAAAAGAGCAGTGATATTTTCATTAAATATCAGACAATCATTGTCATATACTCTTTTCAAACTTGCCATTGCTTTCTCATAGTTGTCCTCGGTGACTTGAAACGCTCTCACCGTTCCAAGAGCCTCACCAGAAAGACAAGAAATGAGATGATTGAATTTCTCAATGCGCGGAATTGAATGGTCATTGTCAACAAGAGTCTCAAACAAACTTATGAAATTTTTAAATTCGGAACACTTTCCGCTGAACTTTGGCAATGACAGTTTAGGCAGACGGGTGCGAGGAACGGCAATCGGCTGAATCAATATGTTGGCGGATGAAGTATCGGTCAACGATTTCACCATCGCCTTCAGCCAGCCTTGCCTTTGCAGAAAAGCAAATCTCTTCTAACTCGCACCGATATTCGTCATATTCGTCAAATGTCTCAATTCTGATTTGATATTTGAGAGCATTTTCAATATGCGATGACAACATCTCAAGCCTGCACTCTAGCTTTGTCAAATCTCGACCGATAGTGTCATCATGAATTCTGCTAATGCTCTTCACGCAAGTTTCTTCCTAGAGTTTTCAAGTATTTCTTTCGAATTCATTTTTGTTTAAATTATGAAAGGAGTCGAAAAAATATAAAAATAAAAATACAGAATGAATTTTGTTGCTACTGTAATTGTCAGGTTTTTATATTTTTTAATTTAGGTTTATTTCACAACTTGTTCTTTCTCTGCCTAACGTTCTCTACATAGTGATCGCACTTTCGTCTCGTACCCGATCGATACACCTATCGATCAAATTCTCCTGCAAATAACTCCTGCTGTAGTATCTACATTCCGAATGGCTACATAGTCACCGACGTTATATTCTCTAGGAGCTCTATGTCTCTTGCCATAAAACTGTTCATTTCTTTTCTGGGGATTGTGAATGTTGACAGATGCCTGCTTACGGAGTTTCACAATATCTCTAGGTTCATCATTGAATTTATTATCTAAATATTCAGAAAGCTCATCAACTATAGGTCCCTTTTGTATTACTCCAAACAATAGAATATTAGGAGCTACTTGGGTGCTACTGTGTACTGCATTATTAATTGCAAAATCAGCTTTATTGAGTAATTTATACCAGTCGGACTGGCTCAAAGGTTCTGCTAATTTTCCTAGCATTGGTGTCAAAACCCGATTCACCCGCTCTACTTGGCCGTTAGCCTGTGGCGCTCAGTGGCCACCTTTATATGTTCTATATCACGTTCTTGACAAAAGGTGGTGAACTCAAACGACGTAAAACAAGTACCGCGATCAGATATAATCCTTTGAGATCGGCTATAAAAGTCAAAATATTTACTTAACGCATCTCTAGCTTCTATAGTGCTAGTTGTATTTACAGGAAAGAGTTTCACAAACTTAGTAAAGGCGTCAATAACAACTAAAAGGTGCTTCCTCTTTGAAATTAAACTCGGTAGGGGGCCTAAATGGTCTATATGGAGTGTATGAAATGGGACACATGGCTTCGGGATACTGTGCAAGGTTATATCATGAATAGATCTCGGCACTGAATGCAAAATGCACGAAAGGCAATTTCCTATAAAACGCTCCACCTTAGTTCTCATATCTGGGAAGCAATAAGTCCGTCTCAAATCCTTAACGCACTTGTCCGCTGCTAGGTGTCCTAATTTTTCGTGCGATTTCCTAATAATCTGCTCTTCCATGCAAACGGGTACATACAAACAATAAGAATTATTTCCATTCTTTCTGCATACTAGTCCATCTCTCAACTCAAAGCTACGCAAGGTTCCATTCTCTAGTTTCTGTCTCAATCGAACTATTTCCTTATCCCTCATTTGTTCCGTTTGTAAAATCAAGTCTACATCCTCAAGTGTTGCCCCACTACTCCAACTAAAGGTATTGATTTCAAAAACGCGTCCGCACGAAACTCATATTTATCAACTTTATCATCTCCCCAGGCCCTTTTACCACCGTCCATGTAATCCCTATTCACATCCTCGCAATTAACTCCACCGTTATCTAAAGAATCTTCACTAAGGTTCTCTCGTAGTCTCTCTAAAGGATCTTCACAAAAGCTATCTAACAACGCACTATCCCCTGGTGTGTCTCTACGGATTTCTAAAAGGCTTTCTATAAGGTTGTCACTACTGATTCCCACAAGGTTGTCTCTACGGTTCTCAACTAAGTTTTCTCTATGGTTCTCTCTACGGTTCTCTATGCGTTCTTCCTAAAAGTTTTCTAACAAGTCATCGTCGCCACTAAACTCACTATTTTTAGGGTCTTAACAGAAGTTGTTGCTGTCTGCTTAAAGCATCCACATGGGCCATATTAACACCGGGTCTGTGCATAATTGAATAATCATAATTTTCCAACTCAAGGGACCACCTAGCTATCCTAGGATTAATAGCTTTCCTACTAAGAGTTTGCACTAGCGAATTGCAATCCGTAATTATTCTAAACGGCCTATGCTCTAGGTATACTCTAAAACGGCGTAACGCATTAATTATCGCAAGCGTTTCCAACTCAAAACTATGGTATCTCGACTCTGCCGCTGTAGTTTTACCGGAATAAAACGAAACAGGATGCATTTTTCCATCATCCTGCCGCTGCAATAGTATAGCTCCAAAACCATGTGAACTGGCATCAGTATGAAGCTCAGTTTCTCTCCCAGGATTGAAAATCGCTAAAACGGGTGGGTTAGCTAAAGCACTTTTCAAATTTTCAAACGCCCTCAATTGCTCATCATTGAGTGGAAAAGGACCACCTTTCTTTAATAACTCAGTCAAGGGTCTAGCTAACGACAGGATAAAACGTCTAAAATACGAAAAGAAACCTAAACATGAGTGAAGGGTATGGATATTCTGTGGCACAGGGAAATTTCTCTAGGCTACCAAATGTGTTTCGCTCGGCTTAATCCCATATTTACTAACATTGTACCCTAGGAACTCGCATTCTTTCTTAAGAAATACACACTTCTTATTTATTTCCAAATTATTTTCGCTAATTCGATCCAAAAGTGTTCATCTGCAGTCTTAGTGGCAATAACTATATCGTCCATATAAATAACTACTCTTTTTTCTCGAATAAAGTCTGAAAATGTTTCCGAGATAAATCGTTGAAACACTGCAGGACCATTCTTCAAACCAAAAGCATCCTCAGGTACTCATATTGTCCTTGAGGGGTAACAAACGCTTTATACGGTACGGATTTTTCTTCGACCTCTATTTGATGAAATCCGTTTTGAAATCAATCATAGAAAAACAACATTTCCTTCCAAATACTCAAGGCAGTCTTCAATAAGAGGCAAAGGGAAATTATCTTTGACGATACGTTTGTTTAAGCCACGGTAGTCAACGCACATTCGAGTTTCACCAGACTTTTTCTTCACAAGAACTAAAGGTGACGCATAGGGTGAAGCACTAGGATGTATAACGTTTTTCTTTAGCAAATCATCGACAATTTCTGCAACTTTCTCTCTCTCAAAGTAAGACAAACGCCTAGGGGAACAATAAAAGGGAGTGGTATCGGTTAATCTAATGGACATACGACATCTAGGTTTAACATTATAATCGTATTGGTTGTTAGAATAATGACTTTGAATACTTTTTGACACCTTCCCGCTATTTCAAGTCCAAACTCCGTCCCTATCTCAAAAGAGTCCTCTCTAAATGGTTCTATACACGCCAAGAATTTGTCCCCGGTATCGTCAACATTCAAAGATTCTCCAGAATATATGTTACTTAAGCCTATGTTATGATTAGAATGATTATTATCCAACTTATGATTACTATTACGTATTTTATGTGTAGCATTTGCATTTACGGTGAAAAGATAAGCACCGTTTGACTGATTAGTATTGATGACTCAGCATTAATGTTTTTCTTATGAACTAATTGAACTTCAATGATCTTAAGTGAATCTCGCTCTAATAATACAGGTAATGGCATAATATTATCATCGGTTATATTTAAAGATATTGAATAGGTTTTTGAACAAAATTTAACAAAGCACTTCCATGTGCCCAAACTGATATGGGATGTCCTCCTAGTCTATAATACTTCGATCTTTTCAAACTTAAAACAACTTTATTCGTAATCAAAGACTTATGAATAAAGCTTACGGGGCTACCGGTATCAAGCAAACTTACAATACGTATATATTTTCCCTTTTTACCTAGCAATCCTCATATTTCCAAAGCTTGGACCGCTGCCAATTCCTCCGAGCCAGATCCCTCATCGTTCTGCACTGCTGCTACCATAGTCGTCGTCTTTCGCCTGGGGCACTGCTGGTACTTGTGATCCACACTGTAACACTTGAAACAGGCTCCATCCGGTCTCTTAGGTTGTCGGCAATCTCGCCAAATGGCCTATTTCTCGACAATTATAGCAGCGAATAGCTTCAGAATCCTGCATATAATTGGCACGAACTTGAGGCTTCATCATCTTAGGCTGCTCCTCCCTATTTTGTCATAAATCGTAATTTTTGTGCGCAGCTTATCCAACGATTCGCAATAAGCCATTGCAGACGCAGCTCCCGAATTGTCTCCTAAGCCTTCAACGACGAATCGAATTATATCCTCCGTTGCCACCTCGACTTGTCGCGCAATGCCGCATATGACGAAAAATATTGTAGGGCGCTCTCATCCTTCGACTTCTTTCTGGCTTCTAATTGCTTGAAGACGTCGAACACGGTGGCCCTGAGATCGAACACAGCTATCAACTCCGCTCGCAGTACCGGCCAAGAGAGCAGCCGTCTCAATCATGAATGATCTGGCCGATCCTGTCAACAAACGTTTGGCGAAAATGAAACGTTTTTTCTCCGACACGCAGTATGTATCCATTATTTTTACAAAATCGTCGATCCAGCGCGTCACAGGGTATCCAGTATCCCCAAAAAGGTTGGATTAGGGCATTCAAGTCACTCATGTCGATGTCTTCTCCTCGAGCTGGTCTATTCTGGTTCAACGCATTTTCCAAATCAGCGACACGTTGACGCGCAGCATACAGCATCTCGACTTGTTGTAAATGTTGAATTTCTGCCTCTACGTTCGCCGCCACTTGATCACGATGCTGCATGTTCACGACCGCAATGTTCGAAACTTCCAGAACCTCGCCAGACGCCGTTTCTCGGAACACTGTCGCTGTCTCTCTCACTCTCATGCCCAATAGGGGCAATTTCACCACCACCGACGCCAACGTGGTCATCCGGACTTGAGAAAGCCGCTCCTACAGGCGAGCCGTTGCTCAGCTCCCGCTCCTCCAGATGGCAGCTCCTCCACTTTTCCTTCCTCCATATTTGCCATAACAACTCTCGCAGCCGCCCGCAATTAATAAATGGTAGCGTCTTCCTCGAAACGCACGTGTTTTCTTTTCAAAATCGCAACTAGCTCAGGTCTTGAGTTTCTCAATAATCTTTATATCGCATCACACGGAGTTTCTCGTTTTTCGGGCCTTTACCCCACACCTGATATGTAATTGTCAGGTTTTTATATTTTAATTTCGGTTTATTTCACAACTTGTTCTTTCTCTGCCTAACGTTCTCTACATAGTGATCGCACTTTCGTCTCGTGCCCGATCGATACACATATCGATCGGGCTTCTAACTATCGAGAGATATTTAATCGATTAATTCTTAATGTTACCTTATGCTATATTTAAATCTAGTATTTACAATATTTACACTACCAAAAAAATTTTTTTTTTTAATTTTAGTTTTAATTATTTTTTTTTTTTTTTTTATTATTGTTTTTTTAATTGTCCTAGAAACCTCTAAGCTATCTCGGACAATTATAGGAGTACACAATTCGAGGAAGCAAACGAGATATCGCACTGATATACTCAACTAACGAATGTAGGGGAGCGAGTTCTGAGCGCTGCAAAACGCGCGACAACGAAAAGTGCAAGCAACAACACAGACTACAGAGCGCAATGCACTGTGCAGATGCTGGTTTGCTAACGTATGTGTGCGTGTATGTGCGCTGTTTCTAAGCGCGCGAAACGAAAATGCAAGCAACAACAACATGGAGCCGAAATGCACCGGTGCAGTGTTGGCTTGCGGGTATATATGTACATATACATACATACATACAACAGCACACATACATACAACAGCACACAACTTACAGCGGCTTCAAATCTGGTGACAAAGGGGCGACGAAAGCGAAAATTGCAACGAACTAAGATCAGAAGTTCGATGCAATGGAAATAAAATTTCCCTAGTCACTTTCACTTAGAAAACAAAAAACAAATGTTCAGCCTAAGCGGTTCACTATTTAATTTAAAATATAAAATTTAAATTCAAATGCTCTACTATTACGTATGTATGTGCCAAAAATTGAAAGCGTCACTAGAATTTTGCAACTTGGCAACCAATTCTGTTGTTTGCTTTGCATTTTTGCACAGTACCTGGAATTGGCGATCTTTAATGATCCCAGCCACTTTCCTCTGTGTGTTCTGCTTAGTGTTGGGTTTCCTCCAGCGATGATGCAGCGATCCACCGATGACACAAACACACTGGCACTGGCACAAGTCAATTTGTTGTTTATATTTATTATATTTTAATAGCGACCGGCGCGAATTTGTTTTGTTTTTGTTTTGTTTTCTGTTTTCTATTGATTAATCACTCGAGTCCAACAACAATTAGAGTCAACCCGGGGGCGCCATGAAAAATCACAAGAGTTTTGGCAATTATTAATATTTCCGCTTTATTCGCGAACAAAGACTGGACCTAATTGTTGTTGCGACAATACGAAAAGAAACGAAAACGGAGAGAGTGATGACGCGCTGATGAGTTCTTGATTTCAACTGCATTTCAGTTTCTATGTTAAGTTACATTAAGACTAACTTAACTAAAGTGGCGAAGAAGCGAGGCGAATTTGCTCAGAGAGCAAAATCAAAGCTTTATTGCGCTCTTGCTTCGCCCTAATTATAATAACTTCATTTGTCAACTTCATTATCTTAAACTAATCTACATCAAACTTTTTATTGTATTGTCTCTCGATTGTTCGCTGCCTTTGTGCTTCACTG
Source organism: Drosophila sulfurigaster albostrigata (assembly GCF_023558435.1). Taxonomy (NCBI): domain Eukaryota; kingdom Metazoa; phylum Arthropoda; class Insecta; order Diptera; family Drosophilidae; genus Drosophila; species Drosophila sulfurigaster. The sequence continues at coordinate 921,444 of NC_084884.1, forward strand.
GCTTGTTTTCTTCTTCGGGACTTAGTATGAGGGTTCGAAATAAGTTATTACGATTAGTCATAAGCGAGAAGAACGAAATAAACACAATTTTTGTTGATCGATTAAAGCATTAGTTTATAACCAGTGGATTGTTTTTTCCTTCTACTTTGGAGGGTCCCTTAGAAATCGCATAGTTGGATTAACTTGTATCACCGTTGTGATCTTTTTGTTTAATTTATCGTTTTACACAGATTTACGTACTCATTTACTGATTTCATTTGCGATAAAACATATTGTATATGGACTTCTTTGAGTCTTATGTGCTTTATCAATTGCTTTTGGTTTATTTAATTTTCTTTAATTGTTCTCGATTTTCGTTTCGTGTCCGTAAAATTTTATTACATCTAACTTAAATTAACAATGATGTGGCTGCCTTTCCTGATGGGACGGGATTTTTCCTTTTTTCAGCTGCTACTAGTGATCCATACCTCCTTGAGAGTATTCTGTGAACAGATCCTACAGAATTTGTGCTCCACCGATGCAGTTCTTTCAATCTCACCCGCTAATTTAATTGATTTGTTGTGGGTTTATATTGGCTAACTTAATTGCCGAGATTTATCGAGTTGTTCCTATGACCGACTAACTTAATGGTCGTGAAGGTTTTCCAAATGTTGTACTGGTCGTTAATGTACCTTGGCTTGTTGTTATTGCCCAGTCATCCTTTGATGATCACGAATCTCTATTTGGGATAATAACCTTATGTGAATCGTGCACTCGTGAAATGCATAAAGGGGCTTAATAAGAGCACTGGGACTCCTGGCACACGCATAGACTTCCGTTGATGATGTGTTGGTTAAACCCGAAACCAAAGAAACTTTGTTAGATTGAGCAGTAGCGCAGCGACGTCACTGTTGAAACTCACAGCTTATAAGCGCTAGCTTCAAAATTACAGGCATGCTCCGGTATTCACTTTTCGTTTTGAAAACGAAAGCGAAAAAATTGGTACTCCCGTTTTCACTTTCACAAGATTCTTTCGAATTGCAAAACGAGAAAATTTTTCTTGCCGAAATGAAAAGTAAGTTTCTTTTTCTAAATCGGAACTTATTTGGAAAAAAATATTTAACTCATTGGTTTATTGTCGTTATTTTAAGACCGCCAGGAGATCAATTAGGCTTGTAATTATTTTTAAAACGACTAATTTTTGACCCCACCTCAAATTTATAAATAAAATTTTGGCTTCAGCTACAACAATTTTCGTTTTGAAAAGCGACCGATAAATCGGCCCCTTGAAATCTGTAGTTGAAATCACCGGAATGAAATCGATTAAAAGGTGGTAAAAGGCAAATATTTTTCATTCAGAGGAAGCTTAAATCATCTATGCAGGATAAAATTATGAGTTCTATCCACGCAGGAAATTTGACATACGAAAGGCATTTTTCGTGTTGTTTACTTCTGACAAAAACACAAGTCAGCTGTTTCAGCAGTAAAAAATTAAACGTTCTGATAGTAAAAGAACGGCCAACAACTTGTGAAAATCGCAGCACTTTAAAACGAATATCTCGGTTTTGGTCTCAAAACGAAAACGAAAAGTGAATACCGGAGCATGCCTGTTAGTCTCTTTATGCTCTAATTTGAATTTAACAATTAACGGAGTTTCGATTGGAGCATCCATTTTTAATTTTTGTGTTTATCTTCATATAAATGATAAAAGACCGGGTAAGTTCACGCATGGTAGATGCAGCACCCCGTCCCGTCAGGATAGGCGGTCATTGTACAAACAAAATCAAAAATTTAACCAACTCCTTAAAAGTAAATCAAATTTTTTATTAAAATGCAGAAAAAAGTGTTTAATAAATTTGTATTAAACGATTTATCGTTCACAACTGCGTTTAAACTATTCCAATTTTGCGATTCGTAATAGACAGACGCTTCACATTAAAAGAAACGAGTCAGTAAGCTACCCACTACCCATTTTGAGTAAAAGCAAAATATTGTCATAGTAATTTTAAAATAGACCAAATTAATATTTCACAAAAATATTGAAAATATACTAAAGGTTTTTTTTTAGGTATATTGATATAGTATTTCGTATACCACAGTTTCGCACCACACATAAACGATCAACCCGGCTTTTACACAAAACAGCTTCTGTTGCGTCTATTTAAAATGGGTGACGATATCTCAGAGTCGAGCACAATCGACTATAGTTTGCTCTCTTGGTTTCTGAATGTCCTCTATCTTGCCCAAACGCGAAAGGTTCTTGCACCGGTTCCTGTTATCATTAATTTGACCGTCAGAGTTTAAGTATTCAATGACTTGAAGCTCGGAATGTCAGGACATGGTATTCAATATATATAGGTTACAGCCAATTGCATTTATATGTTAACAAATGGAAGGTAGAACTAAAATAATTTTATTTAGGGTTTAATTTATTGCATATCTGTTTTTATGTTCAACTCCATTTGATAATGAATGACAATAAAGCAATGATAGTAGAAATAAAATATTTGCGATGTATAAATAATACTTATTAAATTTCATGATACAATTAACCTACAATAAATGCAATGGATTTGCTTTAAACTATAAGTAAATGCTATATATGAAGGTTCATAATTCTGTTTTATTTATGAAGGTAAATATTTACCTTTTGGACTGATATATTTTAATAAATATTAATGATTATTCGTACTTATTATAATGAACCTTTCTCCGAAAGAATGGATGCATGTTTAATGAAGCAATAGATATGTATGTATGTATATACATGTATGCTCTTATTAATGAGTATAAATGATATTAAATAATTTTTCAGCCTCATCTACAGTACTGTATGTCCACTTCATCAGTGCATTATAAATGTTTCGAAATTACTATAAGAATGTGTAAAGTTCATGAATTGCCCGATTCAAATTTGTACTTCGAAGATATATTGCGATCTTGCTTCTATTAAGATTTACATATTTTCATTTTCATTTGTATCGATGCACTTAAAGTTGTAACACCTAAATAAATGAAATGTGTAGGGTGACATGGGTAAAAATCTCTAATTGAATTCTTCAAATAGCGATAGGTATACTCCGAATATACCAATCTCTAATTTATTGTATCGTATAGTTAAATCTATTCATTAATATATATATATATATCTATATATATAGATATATATATATATATTAATTTTAAGAGAAATGTTAATTGCCGTTAGTCATAATTAATACTGTTGTACTATTGCCAAAGCGACAAATGTATTTTAAATATCGTCATTCGTTCGTCTAATTTAAACCTTATCTCAATTTCATACAGTAAAATTTAAAAGCTTTACATTATGTGTTGAACAATACGATTTGAATGCGTTGAACTTATGCACTGAATTTAAAATAAATCAATTACGAAACTAACATTTTTTATAAAATAAGAAAAGCCTAAATATTCTTAATTTATATTGTGGTTAAGTATTATATATTGTATATATCAGAAATACTTACAGTTAATAGACTACAAATGTTACTTAATTCAAAGGGTATTTATCTTATTCTTGTGTGTAAAACAACTTAATGGTACGTATTGATTATATGGGTTTTCATGTCTGTACATCTTAAACCTAATCGGCTATTATATTATTGTGTCAAGCTGACGAGCTTGATGTAAAATCTTCTTTTGATGTCCAACTAAAGTTATACCCATATCGGATAACTGTTGAGCTGTTAATCTTGAGATCTGTTAATACAAAAATGTATGAATAATCAAAAACGGATTGGGCTATCTTTTGCTCAAACTTTACTTACCTGTTGAGCACTCACTAAATTAGCCTCTTTGAAGTGTTGACAATATCTAGACATTTTGATATTCTCTAGCCATAAATCGGTGCTAATAAAAATGTTATGACCACGTTGTGTATCCAGAATATGTTGTGTTGAATCATTCTCTGGTGAACTTCTTGTGGTTAGCAGAGACTGCGGTTGTCTTGCTAAATTATCTAAGGTTGATACAATGCTTGCAAATGTTGGTCTATGTGTTCTCTGTTTTTGCCAGCAATCCAACATTAGCTGGTATAGAGCTTCTGGACAATCCATAGGGGCAGGCAAGCGATAACCCTTCTCAATGCTTTTAATAACATCCTTTAAACAATTCAAATTTTAATTTTCACTTACTATCGATGCTGAAGATTAAATAACATACCTGGTTTGACCAATTCCAATAAGGGCGTTCACCATAAGACATCACTTCCCATAAAACGACTCCATATGACCAAACATCTGATGCAGATGTAAATTTACGAAACGCAATAGCTTCCGGTGCAGTCCATCGAACAGGAATTTTTCCACCCTAGAATATTTATAATGAGATATTAGATAATTTTTATCATTTTTATGCGATTTTCATGATTTATAACTATTTCACATGTTAGAAAAATAAATATTAAATTATAAGTACGCCTTTAATGAATAAACTTTTTATCAGGCAAGCTCCGGTATTCACTTTTCGTTCTCGTTTTGAACAAGATTTTTTCAAATTGCAAAACAAGCAAATTTGTCTTGCCGAAATGAAAAGTAAATGCCTTTTCCTACATTAAATCGGATCCTATTTGCAAAAGGAAAAAATATAGTTGACTCGTTGGTTTATTGTCGTTATTTAAAGACTTCCAGAAGATCAATTAGGCTTGTAAAATTTGGAAATAAAATTTTGCCGTCGGCAACAATTTTCGTTTTGGTGAGCGACCGATAAATCCGACACCATGAGTTATCGCCTAAGCTGCCATACTTTTGGTGAAACGGATGGCATTACATTTGTTGAAGTTGGCTAAAATATGTTTTTAAAAATTAATTTATTTAATTTAATTATTTAAGTGCTAAAATTGTATAAAAATAGTTGTTGAAGTCACCCGTTTTTCATCCTCTTTTTTGTGCCGTTCAACTCATTATTTTTAAAGAAAGTTTCAAATCTTTATTTACAAAAAGGCAAAAGGCAAATATATTTCTTTCAGGGAAGCATAAATCAACTATGCAGAATAAAATTATCCCTTTGTGAGTTCCACGCAGGAAATTGGACATACGAAAGGCATTTCTTCGACGTTATTTACTTCTGACCAAAACACAAATCAGCTGTTTCAGCAGTAAAAAATGAAACGTTTCAATAGCAAAACAATGACTAAAAACTTGTGAAAACCGGAGCAACTAAAAACGAAAATCTCGGTTTTGGTTCCAAAACGAAAACTAAAAGTGAATACTGGAGCATGCCTTTATATTAACCTTTCTATTTAAGGAGTTCAACATTATTTTTAATTTTTAAAACAAAAAGTATTTTTGGAGATACAAAAAACAAAAGTATTTTGGAGAATTATATTTGCAAAGAGTATCTAAAACTGTTGTTTCACAAACTGTCATATTTATAATTCGAAGCTACAATCTACAGTGCAATCTGCAAGTTTCATTTGTAGTATTTTTGAGGTATATTATTATGGTACATTTTAAGAATAAAGCCGCGCTGTTTTGCTAGTATTCAAATGGGTTTCTCACAGCTGTATCTTTCTTACTTCCAATGTTTCTACAAATTTTTTGTGACAAAAATCTTTCTTTTCTTTACTTATAATACTCACTCGAGTTGTATAAGCATCACTGGCATTTTCAATTTCACGAGACAATCCGAAATCGGCAATTTTGCAAATGAGTTGGGCATCGACTAGAACGTTGCGTGCTGCTAAGTCCCGATGCACATAATTCATATCACTCAGATACGACATGCCACTTGAGATACCACGCAGCATCACTATCAATTGTAAAGTTTGAAATTTGCCATCATTTACACGAAGGAAAGTATCCAAGCTGCCATTTTCCATATATTCTGTGATAATCATAACGGGATTGGAGCGTGTGACAACACCTTGAAGGTATATTACGTTTGGATGATCAAACTGCCCCATAATTGAAGCCTCTGTCAAAAGTCACAACGTGCTTTTTCCGATGAGCCTTAGACAGAAAAAACAGAGATAGATAGTAATAGTTATGTTATCAAAGTGTATAAAATGTACCTGGTTTTAAAGTCTTAATTGCAACATCAATGTCCTGTACAAAGTTGGGAGGAATTTTAAGACGTCCCCGACACACATCTCCAAATTCGCCGCCACCTAAAATATTCATCAGATATTTATATAAATTAAAAATCCGATAATTTAATACAATTTTATATATATGTTTAAATGTACCAATAATTGCTTCAATTGTAATGTAGTTTGCATCGATTTCACGTGCAAATTCCCGAATTGCTTGATTTGGATCTTCGTAAGTATGGGGATCCACATAGCTGCGACTATTGCCAAACAAAGGAGTCGTCACTGCAAATTGAATACAAATAGAATCATTAAAATTGGAAATGATTTCCTTATGTATATCTATTAATTAATTTATTCCAAAATGACATTGAAAATGAAAGCAAAGTATATTTAAATTGTAATTTATTGTGAAACATGCATTAAAACCCCTCCACCACCAGAAAATAAATTATATACCATTCGAATGTAGAGTCTTAACAATTGGAGTTGTATCCATAGCATGTACTAAAAATAAAGATAAAAATAAAGTACTTTGAATCTTAATTTGGACTATTAAAATTAATTTGAACTTTTAAAAAGATAACAGCATATGTCGATAATTCAGCAGGCAATTGTTTTGACATTATTTGATTGTTAGATTTTACAATCTGATAGTCTTACTCCCTTTCATTGCAAATTTTTCAAAATATTTGCGCTTAAATAATTAATGCATTTAAATGTACAAAACATCTCTTATATAGTATATACAATTAATTTTTAACTTTCGATAAAACATACAATCGAAAAACTTACTATATGTCACAACGAGTCCTTAAATATCGGATGTTGATTTAGTAATAAAGGGATTGGGATACAAACAGATTTATGTGATTGTAGTTTAAAAATATGATTAGCTGGGATAAAGTAATAATAATATGTAAGTTGCAATTTTATGGAAATTTAGTTTGAAAATGTATAGCAAATAACTCGAGACATTATTCGTTAAGTTCTTAGTCACTTTCACAATTCTTGTTGAATATATAGATAAATTTAACTGAAAACTGAATATATAGATAAATTTTAAAACATATTTACCTTCATTACTAGTGTAGTCTATTGGCAATGGCAGATGATTTGTGGACTTTTGTCAAGTTCATCTTGATGTTTGGATCGCATAAAATAAACCGTCGCCACAATAATAACCACCAAGAAGAAAACACCCGTGACAATTGCACCAGCAATAAATCGTATTTGCATAGTGTCCTCGTAAACTAAATTAAATAATCGCAAATGAAAAGAAAATACTTAAAAACTTCAATATCTAAAAAAAATACCTGATTCAACTGAAAGATGCGTTTGAGCATACACCATATTGCTGTATGAACCAAAACCATTATTTGTTTTACAGCGCACTTGAAATCCATATTCGGTATTATCGATTAATCCATCTATATGGACTTTGGTGTCCTTTGTGTTCAATGCAGTTTTATTGATCAAATCCATATCGGATTTTGGAAACCAGCGAACTTCATACAACTCAATTGGTGTGTCACTCTGAACGGGTTTTTCCCAAACAAGATCGACATCATTATTTGTAATAGCGACGACACGTAAATTAAATACGGTTGAAAACATTACAGACTCCGTAGTAAACATAATTTCAGAATAATTGGTTTTGATTTCGTTTAGATCAAATTGATGAATATTAATACTTGCAAATGCTGAAGAAGCATTGTTAAATTGACTTTCACTATTAAAAATGTTTCATTGCCAAAGATAGCGCTTTCAACTATATGCGAAATTCCATTTGCTGCATGAATTTGCACCGTATATGTAGTAACTGGATCCAAATTCGTAAGCGTTACTTTTGTTTCATTAAACGTATCCGTTGACGGATTGAACATTACATTCGAGCTGCACATTGTGCAACGTATTTTGTATAAAATTTCACTTCGAAATTTATCCATTCCGTTTGTCATAAAATCTAAATCTTTTGCGGGTGCACTCCATGAAATGATAGCGCTAGTTTGATCAATAAATAACAGCGTTAAATTCGTGGGAGGGCCGGGTGGTTTATAGCAGGGCATGTAACCTCCATCAATTGGATGTCTATAGTATCCGGATTTGCATTTGCACAACGGTGAGCCCGCTTTGGAGCTATTGGAATTTGGGGGGCAAGGCACACACTTACGCACTTCAGCCGATCTAAACATACCAGCTGGGCATTCTGCAAATATATTAGTTACAGATATTAATTAATAAATATGCGACGATCCAAATCCATTGCTTGCTTTGCTCGCTAACAAAAAAAAAAATTTCAAATAATACCCGCATTAATAAAACAAAATACATTTTTGCATTTTATTAATTGGTGTCCCATAATTGTTGGGATGGAATAATACACGCCTGTGTGACTGTCCCAGTTTTGAAAATGTACACATTGTTAATTAAAATTTAAATTGAAAAATCAATTTTTCGGTTTTCTCAAAGTTTTAAGCAAAACAAAGTTAGATTAAAAACGCCCTGTCCTGAGTTAGTTTATGATACCATATAAAAAATAAAATAACTTACCAGTGCAAGTGTTGTTGATTTCATTAGGCTCAAAGCCCACCTTACAACGACATCCGCCAGTTAGAATTGTCCACTTGCCGTCACCCTTACAAAGGTATGTCGGGGTTTCATAAGGCTCAGAGTTTTCAACGCATGTTCCGTTTTGTTTCTCAATTATGGTAATTTCACGACCCGTAGGAGTCTCATTAAAGTGAGCGAAATTTTCGGTAACCGCCGGACAGGTGATATAATATACTTTAACAGCAAGTACACTGATGCAAGCTCCCTGATCACGAAATGCAAAATAAACGCCTTTTTTGTTTACAGCTATACTTTTCACTTCCGTATTAATATCTACATCAGAGTTTTGATTAAATCGGCCTTCACCAGCTGCAATACGAGCAATTAATTTGTAACTGTCCGTTTGCCACGGAGGCGGCTCTCGGGTAGCTGCATCAAATTCGTAAAATAACAAACTAAACGTTTCCTTGCACGACAAAGCATTTCCTTTAAAATAATATGATAAATTATTAATAAAATATATGTATTTAAAATATATATCGTCGAAATCGTTTATAATCATTAAAGTGCACAAGCAAAATAAAATTGCAGATTAAATTATTAAAAAGAGTTTAATTTTAGTTTAATTTATTCTGAAGAAAGGTTATGCTGTAGTTTGATTAATAGTTAGAGAATAATGATCAGTCACGACTAAATACAAAGAACTTTAATTATATGCTGATGGATTTAATTGCTATATTGCTCGCAATACTTTTGGCAATATATTTTGCTTTTGTTAAGTAATTTGCTAAAGATACTTATGCGCTTTGAAATACCCACTTCGAGAGTATTGGTGCACACTACAATATATTTTGTTTTGTAAAACTGATCACTTTGAAACTACAACCAATATATTTATAAGTAAAAATCAACGATGTTGATTATATATAATATTTTATTTACCTGGAAAGAGTGAACAATCTCGAATTGTAAATTGAATTTCGATGTAAAGACGATTCGCGGGTCCACGGTCAATAAATGGCGACCATAGCCAATTATTAACATTGTGGTAGGCAACATCGCATACCACATAGCTACGCCAATTAATGCCTTTGACGAAGTCTGTAAACGACTCTTCCACCCACTGCAAAAGAATTTGAATTAATTCAATACCAAGCACAAACAATTATTCGGTTAACGTAACATCATGCGATATTAATACATATTTTGTAGTTGCTAAATTGTTTTCTAAATTTATTTTTTATTGATTTAAACAAAAGTGTTCTTCCAAAAAAATTTGCCATCACTTTTGCTTACTATTATATAATCAAGTATATATTGACGATAAAGTTGGTAAAATCCCTATTGTCCGTTCAGTCGTACAATTATTGTGAGGTGTTTGCTTAGTATTTGACTACATGCAAAAATGCAACACTTTTACTTCAATTAAACTTGTTTTACATTAAAATAACGGTTGACATAAAAATTTGTGATATCTTTACTATTTTAGAAAAATTTTGTAAGTGCTCATATAGTAGTGTCTACGTCTATCAGAAAAGACAAACATGTATTCACATCTGCTCGGCCCTGTATAAATAAAAAAGAGAAAAGCAAAAAGAAGCCTTTTCTGTTGTACCTAAATGAAAAAATCAGAAAACTAAAGCCCAATTAAATTTAACAAAATGAAAGAAACAATTTCATATTCAATAACAAATTAACATTAACTTTCATTTTGAAAGATATGTCAAGTATTTTAAGATTAAAGAACAATTCAAATCAAATTTTTATGTTGCTGATATTTTTATTTTTCAACAACTTAAAAATTAATTATTATGCATGCTCCGGTATTCACTTTTAGTATTCAGAACTAAGCAACGCGAAAAATGACTTTCGCATGTCTAATTTCCTGCGTGGATAGAACTCACATAAGGATAATTTTATCCTGCATAGATTTATGAATATACATATATATATATATATATATATATATACATGTTCTTTCTGCAATTAAAGAAACGGCAATCAGATGCTTGCCACAAAAAGGGGACGCCACCTATTTAATCAATTTCATTCCAGTGATTTCAACAATTTTTTTTATTCAATTTTAGCACTTAAATGAAATAAATTAATTTTCAAAAACATATTTTACCCAACTTCAACAAATTTAATGCCATCCGTTTCATTATACAAGTATTTTTAACTTGGTTTTTCATTCCACTAAAAGTACGGCAGCTTAGGAGAGGGGTCAAAATTAGTCGTTTTAAAAATAATTACAAGCCTAATTGATCTTCTGGCGGTCTTAAAAGAACGATAATAAACCAATAAGTCAACTATTTTTATTCCTTTTGCAAATAAGATCCGATTTAATGTAGAAAGACATTTACTTTTAATTTCAGACAAATTTGCTCGTTTTGCAATTCGCAAGAATCTTGTGAAAGTGAAAACGGGAGTACCAATTTTTCGTTTTCAAAACGAAAAGTGAATACCGGAGCATGCCGCCTGTATGCATTTTCTCGCATAAAATAGACTTACTCCTGGAGTTTGCGCTTGAGGCCCATACGGGTATCTCGTCCATTCCAATGTGGCTTCTCTCGTTGTATCCAACAAAATAACTAAAAAATGTTTAAAATGAATTAAGAATATAATAGTGATTGTCCTAAACACATATTAAAATATATATAAAGGTATATTATATTTTTCACTAGAAAAATGTATAAGGGAGAAGTATAAAAATTTTAATCAGCATCAATAGCCATGTTCGTGTGCCGAACACCACTTTTTGTTTGCCCGTAGATCAGATTGGATTTAGATTTATTATATGTACATGAGTTCTCTTTTTCCCCAAATGGTGCAAAAGTGTCCAACTGGAAACGTTGTTTTTTTTTTTAATTTGATTTTTCCCCTTTTTTTATTTCTGTCAACCCTTTTTTTATTAAACCAAAAACTACTTTAAACAATTTAATTTTAATATTTGATAATTTTGCTGTTTTGCTTAGTCTTAAGTTAATTACTTTAAAACAAAACAATTAATGATTTCTGGAATGAACTGCTCGATAATACATTTTCTCAACGAGTTTTCCGAAAACGAGAATAACGTGAATAATTATGGATAAAATATAAATGTCACTTTTTGTCCAAGTGTTAACTTACCTTGATCTGCTTTGGTATTATTAAAGTTGTTCGTAATTGCAATCACTATTGAACAAATTAAATGGAAAATTGGCAACTTATGTCGTATTACATCAGTATGGATTTGTGTGGAAGCCATTTTGTGTTTTGGAAGAAGTATCATAACTATCCTTTTTAATGCTGCGGTCCTCGAATCGTTGCAAATGCTTCAATTGCATCACGTTTTTATTAAAAGCACTGTATATACTTTTACGTTAAAAATATTTATTGAAATATGTAGATCGTGATATATTTTGCTAAGATAGTTCATATCAATGACTATCCTATTTTTTCTAATTTTATTTTCTTAATATGAAAAAATAAATACTTTAATGGTTTCCTTAGAGTGAGTACACATTTGCGTACTAACAATAAAAAATATTAATATAACAATTTTTTGTTTGCTTACGAGCTTTTTTATTGTGTAAATGCAGCTTCCTGTTGCTTATACATACATACATACATAATTTGTATGACTTCCCGCGCCCTATGGTGAAACACTTTTTCTTTATTTGAAAATCGTAATACAATTTCTTTAATGTCAATTTAAAATTTGAGTGGAACTCCTCTGCTGATCAACGAACTATTTCTTGGCCATGTGCTTTGCCCACTTTATTTGAGTTTTAAAACCTTGTTTAGATTTTTTTGTAATAATATACTGTTAAAGTCCCAGCCCTTTTGCACATATTTATGAATGTATAATGTTTATGATATATGTATGTGATAAATGTGTATATATTATTTATTTATGATATATGTATGTATACATATATACGCATAGGATATACATATATGTTCAAACAGATGTCCATATGTTGTACTCCAACACTCACACGCGCATACACATAACATGCATACATATGTACATACATACATATAAATATATCGAATAAATAAGCGAAAGCATTTTGAAAGTAATTTCATTGGGCCAGTTTACTTGTCTTTTTGTACCATACTTCATATTACAAAATGATTAAATTATGATGTTATTAATTAGTTAATGTATTTACATATGTATTTCATTTTCCACAAATGTACTCCACCACACAATCACGGACCTACAATACTGTATATACACACAAATGTATGTGCATTCTCCACGGCTCAGTTGTTAGCATTAAACTAACGCCGTATATTTCTATAAGTTAAAAAAACACTAATCTAGAATTTTAATTTTTGTGTGCAGATAATTTATCACACAAGCAAATAAATTTCTTTAATGTTCGTTTGATTTTTGCATTTTTCTTTAGTAGACAGGTATGTGTATATATACACTTCTAAAGTTAACTGTTAGCGTTGCCACACTTTTCTTTCTAAATATTTTTTGACTGGGTTGATTTGGAACTTTTTCCAACATTCACTTTGGAAAATCGAAATTATTTAATGAATAAAAAGCATTTACAATAATAGGTTTTGTACACTTATCAACCAAATTAATTGTAACTGTGAAATCATACAATAATTTACCGACGTACATACATATTTCGTTCAGTTTATTAGCACCCAACTTGAAACTCGCGACTCTAAATGTGACCAAATCGCGGTAAGTGGCAAAATACTGCATAAAGTGGACCCGGGCTTGGAAAATCAATAGAATTTATATTGTAATGCAATAGTGAATCGCTTGGATCTTTCATAACTTGAATACGGAAATTGCTTGTCAAAACATTCTTTCTATTTTAGATTATACTGTGTTGTCAATGTATACGTTTTTAAAATTGGGGAAAAATACATTAGGTCGCGCTCACTACGTAAGTGACAAATATTTTTAAAATAAGCTTAGATGTATGTACTTTATTTACGCTGGCTAATACAAATTTATGGTTTTCAATTATTTACAAGTTTGCGTAATATGACCATTCAAAATCATTTAAATAACACCCATGTACACAATGTGGCTTTAAAGTTTAAACCCATTATGTTAAGTTTATAGATAACAAGTACGACCTAATATGTAATTGTATGTATGTACATACATATGTATATGAGTACTGTATACGTAAGTAAGCAAATCATATATATATATGTGCATATGTGTATTAATTATTCAAATGTAATATAGTTCGGCATACGATAATATAATATTTAAGAAAAAGTCACGATGAATGGAAACTCAAATAAGTTGGTCAAAAAATCTAAAACTGTTTAGCAAACGCATAATGCCAATATCGTATAATTTCAGAATATTATATTTTGCTTTTTGGCATAAAGCTGTAATAGAAGACGGTATATTTGCTTAGATCACAATACAACAATAATATAATATAATAATGTAAAAATCTACGGATTAACTTCGAAAAATAAAATTCTAACAATAAGAAGGAACCTCTTCCGATTCTATGTATACATATGTATGTGTATGTATATATTATCGATCAGCGTCAAGGCCCGAGACGATATACCCAAGCAAGCCTAAATTCAAAGTTAAGATTAGCAAGTTTTACAATATCTGGTTTATTTTGAATGTAGTAGTATATCAGTACATATAATGTTGATTTCTGTATATTTGAAAACTCGACTGTAGCATTCTTATTTTTTGTTGTCGTGGTCGAAAGGATTTTTATACCCGTTTGGTAGGCAGAAGGAGGCAACAGCGATAAAAATATATATTTCTTATCATCTTCAATAGCTGATGATATACCCCTGTCCGTCTGTATGAACACCTAGATATCTAAGACCGATTATACGAGATAGCGATATAATTTTATTCGATTGCACTTGTTATTTTTGCACTCACATCAAGATCTAGGGTTCATACGGACAGACAAACATGGCTGTTAACGCTGATCAAGAATGTACATATGTATATAATTTATAGGGTCGGAGATGCCTCCTGGCTTTTACATATGTTACATTTCCTGGCGGATCAAACTTGTAGTACCCTTCTATCCTATGGGTAGCGGGTATAACAACTTTTGTATAGGGAACACGCGTACTTACTACGGGTCTTAGTTGCTTTGGGTGACAATCTGGTATATTTTGGACTCTATGGTGTATTTTGAATATAGTTAAAATAGCCACACGTATAGTTTTAGTCTTTTCGAGGTATATTATGTTAATTTAGTAAATTTTAAAATTAATACCGCAATATTTTGTTTTTATTCAAAATATGTAGCGGGTATTTCACAGTCAAACACTCTCGACTGTACCTTTCTGAATCGTTTTATTTTAATCGAATATTAATGAAAAGTATTTTGGTATGCTTATATTTAATCTAGAGTTTTTAATATAATACATCAAAATAATATTCTGAAATATACATATGTATATATATACATAGCTAAAGGTCACTTTGTTCAAAAGATTAGAACATTTTTGGTATAAGTAGAGTGTAGTTTCCTTAATTGTTTAACGTCTGGTTTCTTGAGCTGATTACACTGTGTACAGAAGAGTATTATAGATTTGCTAAAATGTACATATGTAGCAGGTTACACTCTGATCATATAAAATATCAAAATAAATAAAACAAAATCCAATTTATTGAGATTTATTGCCTGCATTAATGCTTCGATCGTGGCGTGGTTAAAAGCTTCATCCCATCTATGTATATCAATGCGGAAAATAATTAGTAATGTTTGTAGCACTAATGTAAGCAACACGTTCAATGCTATTCGACATATTCTAGAGTACTCAATTTGCGGCTTTCTGGAAAAATTTTTTGTTTGCTTACAAGAAATATTGTGTTCATTCTATATATATATATATATATATGTACATATGTGCATATATACTCATTTTCAAAAATTAAAATAGGTTACTTAAAACAAATCCAATATGACTGCGCAAATTTAAATATAAACCGAATTGTTTCGACACATTCATTAATTGTGCTTGTTAGAGGTTAGTTCGCCAATTTTTTTTACTATCCTATTTCTGCTTAAAACTATGCATTTTTCTTTCCACAGAAATATAAAAACGTACATAGCAACATTTGCCTACTGAAAATTGCATCTGGCCATTTCACAGCTATGCCACTGTTTGGCAAAAGGACTCGGGCAAGAAGGCCAAGTCAAAAGACACAAAAGAGTTAAACAAGCAGATTTCGATTGAAGAGAAATATAACCTCCACGGTCTATTAGGAACGTAAGTAACTTTAGGAATATATATTATAAACATAAATTAATAATTCCCAGGGGAGCTTTTTCTGAGGTGCGCTTGGCTGAAAGTAAAGAGACACCTGGTGATCATTTTGCCGTGAAGATAATTGATAAAAAAGCTCTAAAGGGTAAAGAAGAATCGTTGGAAAATGAGATACGAGTACTTCGAAGGTATGTTGTTCTTTTTGAATGTATATATGAAATAATATACATATATAAATATAAATATAAAATACAAAAATGAAATATGAAAAAAATAAAAATACAGTATATATATATATATATATATATATATTATATTAGCTACACTTAATGTCCGATTCAGTTTTAACAAGTAAGAAAGTTACAGTCGAGTGTGCTCGACTGTGAGATACCCGCTACCCATTTTGAATAAAAGCAAAATATTGTGGTATTTTTTCAAAATATACCAAGATGCTAAAAATATACCTAATGACATATTTGTTATATCGATACATTCAAAATATACCATAGACGGTATAATATACCAGATGGTCAATGCAACTAAAACCAGATTGTCAGTCAATGCAACTAAAACCTCGTAAGTAGGCGATTTTGCCCATGTAAAAGTAATTCTTTAATAACTTCCACAATTTTTATCTGATCGCAACCAAGAATCACAATTACTATAGCTATTATTGTACATACGAAAATTCACAGCTATAGCTCTAAAGTTTCGCCTGTTATTCGAATTTGATTTGCCGGGGCGGAAGTGGGCGTGGCAAAAATTTGAAATAAACTTGATCTGCATGCTACATAACAAATGCTGTCGAAAAAATTATAGCTCTATCTCTTATAGTCTCTGAGATCTACATAGGTGTTCATACGGACAGACACACAGACGGACATGGCTAGGTCGTCTCGGCTGTTGACGCTGATCAAGAATATATATACTTTATAGGGTCGGAGATGCCTCCTTCTACCTGTTACATACATTTCCTGCCGGCACAAAGTTATAATACCCTTCGACCCTATGGGTAGCGGGTACAAAAATGATCTGGTTTTATTTACCTTACACTTGTAATTCCTGTTTCATATGCTAGTAATTTTGGTAATCTGGTGCTTCTCATTAAGCAAAATATTTGGCTAACTATAAGTACATATATATATATATTGGAAATGTGTTAAATAATTAATGAAAACATTAACATAATTTGAGTTAGGCATAAGAGTAAAGAATTTTATTTAGTTTTTACTTATATCTTTTATTATACTTTATTTTTTTAATACATTATTTTACCGATTACTTTAGATGTACGCATGTTTGATTGTTGCATCTAGGTTAATCCTATAAGCTAAAATAAAATATCAAATTAATGTCCTGATATAGGAAGTAAACCTGAAGAACTGTGCCTAGGCCAACAAATTTGCCTAGCTCTGCGTTTTCGTTTTACGCAATTTAGTTTTAGTTAATCTATATTTTTATAATCGTGAAATCCCTCGCACGAGAAGAGAAAGAAAAGCAAAGTCACAAACAAATTCAGTCAATATTCTCGGAAATTGCTTTAATGTTAAAAAATTTTTATTTTGGTGTGGCAAAAAATGTTATGATATGGTTTTTGTGTACCATATGTGCCCAATGTGTCCAATTTATGTAAAACAAATGTCGAAATTTTTGTTGAAATATTTTTTTATACTCTTCTAAAAACTTATTTTTATCTCCAAAACTTGGCAACGACTTTTTTAAGTGTAGTTGAACAGTAAATCTATACATATGTGCACTATAAATGCTTGTTGTTCCGCAAATAACATTTGAACTGAAAATAATTATCGAATTTATTATATTTTTTGTACACTACTAAACCAGTACTCACAATCGAGAGTGAGGATAACTAAAGCGCCTAAACACACTGAATCACATCATTTTTGCTGATCTCCAAATAAAAAATGTTCGTAATAAAGTATTCCGCAGAAATAAAGCGATTTAGTTTTTCTGCCACCAGGGCTTAATCGATTAATCGTGGGTCAACGCTGAACGCGATGAGCAATATATACATATATGTATATTCCCCACATATTATATCGACCGTTTTTAGCAACCTTTCACTTTCCACTGACACATTCACCTATTAAAAAAATACAATTATTAAAAGAAACGTGAACTAACACCCCTGTGCGTTCATATCTTTTATATATGTATGCTATTTTCTCTTCTTGCATTCTTTTTAGTATTTTTAAATTATTCAAATTTATGTTTGTTAGTTCACTTCACAAAAACGTCCGTCAAAAATGTTTGGGGCGGTAAAATAAATAAAGGGTATCGATACTCCGATAATGTACGTAAATGTAAAATTGGCTCTTTCACAGACGAATTTGCGCAATGTAAAAAATTGATGATGATCAGACTCTGATTAGTTACCTAAACTTCGGTGTTCCGAAGATATATGTTATATTTTTCTTATTCTGGGATTATGTATGTTTGTTTTTTTCTATCATTTTTGTTTGATTTGAATATCTTCGTTTAAATTGGCTTTTTCTAGGTTCAGTGCAAATCATTTCGATGGCAACAGTTCGAATGGAGAGCGGTGAGTTAAGAAATGACCCCGATCCCCAATACCGCTTTGGAGATATAATTTTATTGATTTCAAAATAGTCAGTATCTTAAGTATGGCTCGAACATTGCTACATATCCGACTCGATGAAAATAAGTTACATTAGTATAAATATTGTAACGAATTTAAATGAGCTGACCCTTATTAAATTAAATTATTATTGTTAGATCTTAGATATTACCATATGAATCCATTATTCTTTTTTATATTTAATTTTGCAGACTTACACATCCTAATATTGTGCAGCTACTAGAAACTTATGAAGATAAGGCAAAAGTGTATCTGGTTATGGAATTGTAAGTTTAAGTAATTTTTATTATTAAATTTTTAATGAATAAAAGGATTTTTACATTATTTATTTCTAGAGTAACTGGTGGAGAATTATTCGACCGGATTGTAGAGAAGGGCTCGTACACAGAAAAAGACGCATCACATTTAATAAGGCAAATCTTAGAGGCTGTCGACTATATGCATGAACAGGGCGTTGTACATAGGGATCTAAAGGTAAGTTTCCCAAAAATTTTGGTTTCAGTAATTTTTGAATTTATTTTTCAGCCCGAAAATCTATTATACTACAGTCCACAAGATGATAGTAAAATAATGATAAGCGATTTCGGATTATCGAAAATGGAAGATTCCGGTATTATGGCAACAGCTTGTGGAACTCCTGGATATGTTGCACCTGAAGTTCTAGCCCAAAAGCCATATGGGAAGGCTGTTGATGTCTGGAGTATAGGGTGATATCTTATATACTGCTCTGTGGCTACCCCCATTTTACGATGAAAATGATGCCAATTTATTTGCACAGATTCTTAAAGGTACGATTGACCAATTTTCTCTTTTTAAATGTGTAAACGTAAAAATAATAATAATTACATATATGTACATATATATATGTATATATATATATATATATATATATTTATATATACCTGGTTTTACACATAAATCGATAATATAGTTTTACGTTAGTTTGTGGTAGGGGAGGAATATTCAAGTAAGGGCTTAAAGAATAAGAATGTCTCCCAAAATTTGTAGGGATAATTAAAAATATTTGTGAAGAGGTAGCACTGTAAGTACTTGCTTTTTTATCAACACGCAACGAAAACATTGAATGTATTGTATACCAGCTAAGCAAGGGTACAAGGGTACTATAACTTTGTGCAGGAAATATATGTAACATGTAGAAGGAGGCATCTCTGACCCTATAAAGTATATATATTCTTGATCAGCAACAATAGCCGAGACGATCTAGTCATGTGCGTCTGTCCGTCTATCTGTATGTCCGTCTGTCCATATGAACACCTAGATCTCAGAATCTATAAGAGATAGAGCTATAATTATTTTTCGAATGCATTTGTTATGTTTGCATGCAGATCAAGTTTGTTTCAAATTTTTCTACGCCCACTTCCGCCCCCAAATTAAAACAAGCAAGAAAGCTACAGACGAGTGTGCTCGACTGCGAGATACCCGCTACCCATTTTGAATAAAAGCAAAATATTGCGGTAATAATCTCAAATTTTAAAAAGAAATATGCCTGTATTCTTGATCCGGATTTGAACTCGAGCATCGATCGGGTGGGGAAAAAAAAAGTTTGTACCCCGAGCGGGCTCGAACAAAAGCTTTCGTCAGTGCGTGTTCGTTTTTCGACGCAAGAGGTCATGATACAATTATACAAGGTAGTCTCGTCGTGTGCCTTTTCGTTCGGCTTCGAGCCGTTATCCCTCAGTGCGCTCGTGCTTGTTGAAGGGAAAGGTTGTATGCGGACTAGTGCTGCAAAAACATCGAGGTTTGGCACCATCGAGGTTTCCGATGTTTAAAAAAAAAACATCGATAGTATCGATGTTTAGAACAATTTTTTTGTAATTATTTGATATACAAGTTTAAAATCTTAAATAAAAGCGAGTTTTTTTTTTCTAAACCAAAACAAATAATAAATTTAATTCAATGAATAGTAAGCAAATCAAAAATAACTGCATTGCTGCTCAGAATACAGCTACTATTCTCCTCATCTGAATCATTTATTTCGCAATTGCTTGCCGCATTGTCGTTGCCTTTTGTGATAGTTGCCTTGCCTGAAAACACACAAGCCATGAATTAATCACCTTCAAACAGATTAGAAACATGTACTTACGCTTTCTATTTACAGAACTAGCCATCGTACGACCGCCAACACCAATTTAAGCCAAGCTTTTAAAATAATCTGTAATTTATAATGTTACCCAAACCTGCTTCGCGCGCTTTTAGTAAATTTTGTGATGGTAATCCATTCAAACAAAACATCGATAGCGCAAAAACATCGATGTTTTCTTTAAAAATAAAAACATCGATAGTATCGATAGTGTGCCGATGTTTTTGCAGCACTAATGCGGACGATCTTTTCTCTAAATATTAACCCTTGCGCAAGGCAAAAATGTCAGATTGCAATTATATTATATATATATTTGAACTTTATGATAGAATTTAAAACCTGAACAAAATAATTAGTAATCAAAACAAAAATAACGATTCTGATAGTCACAGGGTGACAGCACGAAATCGTTTATATTGAAACATATGTATAGAATTTGTACAGCAGCTGCTCTAATATTGACAATATTTAGAAAATTTCATTAAAACTATCCTCATTCTCCTCATTTTTATTGTTACATCCAGTTCCTATCATTTTTAGGAATTTATTAGGAAGGTTATACTATATCTATAGCAGCATTTGTCAAGTCTGCGCAAGCCATAACTGTAAATGCATGATTTAGAATAAAATGTATTTCCATTTTAAGTAGAAAACAACGAGTAGAAAACGAATAGCGCTGTCGTCTTCAAAGTACAGTAGAATCCGGTTATTATGACTCCGCTTATAATGTCCGTCCAGTTATTGCGACGAAAAGTCGATGGCTTGGTTGGTCCCCATACAACCTTATATGAAAGGGTCTCCGCTTAGTACGTCTACGCTTTTAGCGACAAACCGCTTATACCGACGAAATTTTTACAATTCAACCGGATATTGCGACGAAAAAAATACAGCGAAATAATGCCAACAAATTTAAGTATCAAACGACGCTGTTAGAAATGTATGCATTTATCAGTGATTGGCACTCTTGCTTGTGTGCGTAGGAGCGACAGGAAGGTTCTTATATTCCCACTACTCTCTGTTAGTTTTAGCTGACGCCTTAGCTTATGCTAAGGAACATGCAGGTATACGATTTATTGTGGAAAAACCATGCTATTAAATTAAATTTATAAATTTTTGTTTTGTTTAAAAATTAATTTGTTTTATCTTAAAACCTACAAGTATTACGAACATGGCAACCGTAAAAAAAAACAAAACAAAAATTAGTTTAGCTCCTTTCTGTTAGTGCGTCTTCCGGGTATAACGACGTAAAATGGTCGGTACCTTGAAAGTCGCTATAACCGGAATCTACTGTATTTAACTTTTGCTTTTGGTCAAAACATGGGCGAGCAAATCAGAAAGTTTTGCGGTGATAGTATATTTGCAGTAATTGTCTTCCGTGTCGTCCGATATTTTTGCTTAAAGTCTTTTGACTTTTTAATACAATCAAAACACACTGATCTTAAGATCAATTCACTTTCGCCTTTAGTGACGCTACGATGAGAATTGAAGCGTTCTTAACAGCACTGTACAATCGATTTGTCACTAAAAATGTTGGCAAGCATCGACAGAACAGCTACAGCAAATATTGTCCCATAATTTTGGGCAAACAGAAAAAAATCTAAAAAAGCATTTAAGTAAAAAGCCATAATTCCTGCTGCCCGCTATTTGCAATTTTTCAAGAAAAAAGCGACTCTGGCAACACTGCTACCAATAGAGCTATCCCAGTCAGTGATGCCAATTTGTCCTTTTCCGGACAGATCTGTCCTGTTTTTAACGCTTCATCCGGAAAAATTGAAAATCATCCGCATACCTGAAATCTGTCCTATTTTTAGATTTTTCATCCGGAAATCTGTCCTTTTTAAATCTAATATTAATTCTTTATTTTTCTAAAATAGTTGCTTTCGCACTCCAATTTAATTTTATTATCTGCTGTAAAATATGAAACAGGTGGCAACTTTTCACGTCTGCCATACTTATATCGACAGTTTGGTAAAAATTAATCGAAAAACTCTATTTACGGTTTACTTGCACTCTCTGTTTCGATACTGAACACACAATTTCAAAATTTATATTATTAAATTAAAATGTCAAAAAATGTAAAAGCAAAAGTTTCGGGACTGTTGGCTACTGCAGCCGGATTTTAAAGATTGGATTAGCCGACATTCAGACATTAACAAGGCTTATTTAAAATACTGCAAATGCAGTATTAACTGTAAAATTGACCTATTAAGAGTGCACATGACGACAAAAATCATACGAAAAATACATCAAGTTTATTGAAACAAAGTAAAATTTGTTTCGAGCCGGTCAAATCTTCAGAAACTTGTCGCCAAGAAGCTGCGATAGCTATGTAGCCACCTAAGTGAATTAGTAAAACACATTTTGACGCCAAGAAGGTTAAATTGCACAGAACCAAGTGCACTAACCTTATTAAAAATGTAGTGTCTGACAGACACTCTGTGCCTCAAAAGTATCTTCAAATAATTGGCTCTATGGTTACTTATGAGGACAGCAATAATGACGAAGGAAAAATAATCGAAGCTGCCTTAAAACTATTATCTTAATAATAAAAATTAAATTACTATAAACAAACTCTTTGCCTCTTTTTCTATCCTTTTAATAATATTTTCATCCTATTTTTCCTGTTTTTTCTCAATCTGTCCGTTTTTTCGAAAAATATTGGCATCACTGATCCCAGTGCCTCTATGCATGCAGATACAAATATAGAGGCGAACATGTATATACGTATACGCATATATACAACACTTACATAGAAGGCGGTTTTGCCCATACAAAACTATTTCTTTAGTAACTTAAACAATTTTTATCTGATCGCAACCAAATTTTCAGGAATCACAAATACCATTGTTATTATTGTATATGTATACCAAAATTCGCACGTCTAGCTTTAATATTACTCTTGTTATTATTGATTTGCGGAAGCGGAAGTGGGCGTGGCCAAAATTTGAAACAAACTTGATCTGATAACAAATACTGTTGAAATTATAGCTCTATCTCTTATAGTCTCTGAGATCTACATAGGTGTTCATACCGACCGGCACAAAGTTATAAAGTATAAAAATCGAATAACAAGCGTAATTTTAAAGCTAGAGCTGCGAATTTTGGTGTATACATTAATAACAATAGTGTTTATGATTCCGGAAAATTTGGTTGTGGAAGTTATTAAAGAAATACTTTTGTATGGGCAAAAACGCCTACATGCTAAGGGTCTTAGTTGCTTTAGCTAAGAATCTATTTGGAATGTGGTTCTATTTTTATAGCATTTTTGGTATATTTTGAAAATTATTTCGCAATATTTTGATTTTATTCCAAATGGGTAGCGGGTATCTCACATTCGAGCACACTCGACTATAACTTTCTTACTTGTTTATTTTAAATTAAGGAATATTAGTTCAGCTTATGGAGAAAGATTGTGAATAAAATACTGAACATACTGAATTAGAGGTGGAGAACTATCTATGGCACTATCGGGACTATCGATGGTTGGCCACTATCGATAAGCTCTCGATAGCGGCGCGCACTCTCGATAGTGGTCGATATTTTTTCAAATATCTTTGTATACCCGCTTCCTCCGTAGAGTCGGAAAGGGTTTTCAGCAAAGCAGGACAAATCTTTTCAAATAGGCGTACAAAATTATTGGTTGAAATAAATATATAAATAGAAGTAAGGTAAACCTAAAAATAAAAATGCATATTATTTGAATAATAATTATTTATTGTTTTCAGATAAAGATTGGAAAATCAACTTCATACTCTCATATTTTAAATAAATATGGATTGTTTAAAAACTAATTAAATTATTTTCTTTTACTGCACAATCGAAAATTATCGACGATTATTTTAATATCGTTCAATAGTCATTTCATCTTAAGTTAAAAAAAAGTGTCGCAAAATGTCGATATGCAATAATGGTTTTTCTTAATAATTTTAAGTTATTCGATATTAACCTAATATTAAATACATACGTAACTCAGTTATGCACTTATTGTAATAAAAGTGAAGTGCTCTTATTTTTTATGATTCCCATTATATAATCCCTTTATTCAATTTTATAGAATTGAAAATCTATTTAAAAATAAATATAATGAAAATTTATTGTTTTAGGTGAATTTGAATTTGATTCGCCTTACTGGGATGAAATTAGTGAATCAGCGAAACATTTCATCAAAAACTTAATGTGTGTTACAGTTGAAAAGCGATATACATGCAAACAAGCATTATGCCATCCTTGGTGAGTAATACCTAATACCTAATCTCAGGCATAATTATGTTGAACGTTATAGTGACTTGGTCTAAAATGAAGTCTTACGATCCAACAACCAATAAACATGTCTTATAATTGTTAAATTTAAATTTTATTGAAAAATTTAATTTTTAATTAAAAAAAAATTTTTTCAGTATGAAGTTAAATTTTTTAATATCTTTAAATTTTGGGAAATAAAATTGTATTTAATTTCTTAATAACTAGAGTTTTTCTAAAATTTAAGGATCTCGGGTAATGAAGCCAGCAGCAAAAACATTCACGGCACCGTTTCGGAACAACTTAAGAAAAACTTTGCTAAGTCGCGTTGGAAGGTATGTTATCCAGAGCTAGGGGTATTTGTATTTTCCGACTCAAAATTAATAAAAAAACGGTATAATTTTTAATTAAAAGTTTTTCCATGAGTTTCGACAAATAATAATCCAACAGAAGAAGGAATAAGAAAACATCAAATAAATATGTTCCTTACTAAAAGTGGAGAACTATCAATGGCACTATCGGGACTATCGATGGTTGGCCACTGTCGACACGCTCTCGATAGCGGCGAGCACTCTCGATAGTGGTCGATATTTTTCAAATTTCTTTGTATACCCGCTTCCTCCGTAGAGTCGGAGAGGGTCTTCAGCAAAGCAGGACGAATCTTTCCAAATAGGCGTACAAAATTATTTGTTGAAATAAATATATAAATAGCAGTTAAGGTAAACCTAAAAAATAAAAATTCATATTATTTGAATAATAATTATTTATTATTTTTAGATAAAGATTGGAAAACCAATTTCATTATCTCATACATTAAACAAATATCGATTATTTTAAAAACTAATTAAATTATTTTCTTTTACTGCACTATCGACGATAGATTTTCCTTGCTATATAGTCGATAGTTTATGGAAACTATCAATATCAATATCAATATCGATGCCACAGACTATCGATAGTTCTCCACCTCTAATCACAATGTGTTGTGAAAATTGTAAACGTACTAAAAACTTAAAATCGTATGCTGTAGACTACTGAAAATATACAAATTTGGAAAAGTTATGGTATTCAATTTGCTTATATGCTTACTTTCCAAAATTCCAAAGGATCACTCTCTTCTGGAGCGTGTGAGCCACAAAATGTCACAAAAGTCAATGTATCGATGTCACTATCGCACTATCGATGTTAACATTTTCAGGCCAACATCGATGTATCGATGTTGGCTTCGATGTTTTAGCTAGCTGTAATATTTCTAAACCATAATCTAAAATTTGAACTCTAATATTGCTAATTATACAAACATTTTAGTGAATAGGGATACTAAAAATACAAATACCCACAGCAAATCTATTATTATATGTACTTATCTTACAGTCGACATTGTTTTTAATTATTTAGCAAGCATATTATGCTGCCACCGTCATCCGACAAATGCAGCGAATGGCGTTAAGTAGTAGTACGGCTAATGTAATTGATGAAACGCCATCTAATAGTATAACTGGCAATGGTAACCAACAAAATTCTGTTGCAAAGGAGACTCCTAGTAATGTAGATGCATCTTTTAAAACAGCGCAATTAAGCACTTCAACCGATTTGAATTTGGAGGAATCAGCGCAATAATCATCGGAGACCCATAGCGACATGAAAAATCCTCTTCAAAGAATCTCGCCAAATTGTAGTGTCCGTGGCCAAACCGAACTAACTAAGTTCGTCTATAGCAAGATATTCTGACTTGTTTACAAACCTCTCCTATAAATTAATTAAAATCGGAATGCTATCACGTCGTTTTCAAATCAATTTTAATTTATTCAAAATTTGTTTAGTATAATGATTTACGAGACAGAAATCAGCACATGTTCATTGTAGTTTAAGTTACGGGTGCCCAAGCTTTGATTACGACAGAATAATAAGCAATACACATAAACAATACCATAATTATATTTTTTTGTTAGATTTGTATTTTCTTTTTGTAGTGCTTACTACAGTGAGCAGTGTTGTGTATATGACAACGATTGGCAACAATTTGGCAGGGACACCTCTGATTTAAATGCTAGATAACCTGAAATTGTACATTTTCCAATTCATTTCACAACTTAATATTTGTAAATTTGAACTACCTATATAAATATTCTAACACATTGTGAAATATAATAAAAAATTGTTTGAATACCCTCCAAAATATTTTTTAATATATGGTCACGAAATTAAAAAGTTATGAATGTCAATCGAATGTTATTTTTATTAAGCTAAGTCGTTTTAATATATAAATAACCATCGGCATATTAATTAATTAAACCTTACTCCAATATGGGATTAAGAAAACGACCTTTATACTGAATATATATAAAAGTCCGTGAGTGGCTTTCAACATAGAATATGAATTTATGCTAATACAATTTGATTATTATAGATATTTTCCTTGAAGCACTTAATGAAACATTTTCTGTAAATTAGATTATTTAAACAATTAACCAACAGATGTTACTTTTGAAATTTGTAAATATTAGATGTTATTACAATTTTTAATATACATATTCGAAATAGCTAAAACATCACGTTGACATAAATCAAGTAGCGGTTTCTATTATTTTTCATTTTTATTATAAATAAATTAGAGGTAAAAGATTTCGCATTTTAAAATACTACTTTAATCAAAGCATAGGGACAAACATTTTATGGTAATTATTCTAGTTAAATCCATGGTGGTGCGGAAGATGCTATTATTTCTCTAATACATACATACATACATATTATTTTATGCCAGAAATAATGTAAATCAATAAACTATTTTCACATGGTCCCAAGTTTCACAGCAAAACTCAAACTCTTATTTTAAAATTTACGAATACGTGCTGGTAAGTGATCGGCCAAGTTAAGTAATCGTGTTTTTTAATAAATAAAAAATACACAAATACATTGAAAAATTTAAAAGAGTTCGTCCACTCGACGACTAGTTATTACAACGTTTGTTAAAACTGATCTTACAGATTAAATTTGCGTTCGACAATCTTTATATGTCTCTGCACTGACAAATTATAAAATTCAAATGGCGTTGAATAATAATTTTTATTGAAATATCCAGAAAGTCCATGATTGAAGACGCTATAAATAGTTAAAGCTTCAGGCATGAACATATTTAAAAATTTAAGCAATAAAGAGTAGAGTAATTAATATGATGTTCTTAAATCTTTGTCGAAATGGTTGTTCCAAAATTGTAAAATGGTTGACTAGAAATTATGTAGTGATTTCAATTGCCAATTTTAAAGATTACTGCCAAAATTATATTAATAGACTAAATATTTTCTTATTGAGGTCGATTTCTTCTCAACTTTCGACGAAAAACTGAGTTTATGAATTCTATCGTGGCCGATGCTCGCTCGAAGACGAAGGTCATCCAAAACAGTCGTTGTGCCAGAAACCATTGATCCCGTGCGTGAACTGATAATGCAAGATCGTCATGTGACATATCGTGAGATAGATCCTTGGACATTTCGTCCAGAATACATTCGATGTTGCATTAACACCTGGTCGTAAAAAGGTTTGTTCTCGTTGGATCCCGCACAATTTGACAATTGTCCAAAAAAAAGGTTAGGTGGACTGACTCAAAGAAATTAAAAAAAAATACATTCGCGGTGCTTCAAAAGAAATTTATAAGATAGTCACAGGTGACGAATCATGGATCTATCTCTTTGAAGATGTAGGACGGTCAAGTCTGAGTGGTACATCACAATTTGTTTGCCTTAAGTCCTTGATGATATTCGAAAAACGAACAAGAAAAATGCGTGGTCAACGATTTTTGTCGCCAGAAGATGCTGTTGAACCGTTCAACCTTGTCTTGGAGGTGCCTTAATCGGAGTGGAAAATTGGTTTGAGTGCATGCTAAAGCATGCATTTAGCGAAACCTTATAAAGATAGCAAGAATTTATAATTCCATCAACAAATTTAAAAAGTTAACCAGTGTGTAATTTTCATTTACTGTGGTGAAATTGTGAGTTGCTCCAATAAAATTAAACATTATTCAGTCAAAATCTATTCTATTACCAAAAGCACACAACATTTTTAGACAAATACCATAGAGTACTTAACATACCAGATTGTCACCAAAAGCAACTAAGCAGCACTAGGCGTTTTGTCATATATACAAAAGCATTTCTTATATAACTTTTAACTTCAACATTTAATAGTGTTCAGATTACATCGACCTAGTAGATTTATATTTTTAAATGTTTTTAAGTCGTATATAAAATTTCAGCTTTAGTTTAGAACATTTTATTGGTCTGACAGAATTCCGTTTTGAGTAGCATAATATCCTTAGTATTAATTAATGTATCATTATTTTTCAAATTGTTTAATGTACAGGTACACAATAAAATATTTTTATCAATTATTGACAATATGAATATGATTGTTTCCAATGTATATAAATTAAAAAAATTAACAAATTATTATGTATCAGAACACAAATGAATGATATTTATTGAAATAATTCTGAACTGTTTGCTTATGACACCACTGTCGTAATACTTGGGTGTTTAACCTTCAATCGAATAAAGTAATAATAATAATTATAATCGAGCTAAGCAACTTGCAAAAACAAACGCACAACTTACTTTACTTTTATACAAATGAGTTAAGCTCATTAGTGTGCGCCACTTCATATTTTACAAGTAGTGTGCGTTTGTTTCTGCGAGATGGTCAGATCGCTTATAAGCTCAGCTGTAAGTTACGCTTTCAGCTCGCTTTACATTGTATAAGATTATTATTTATTATGTTTTTGTAATAAAAGTACCATAACATAAGAATTATATTCAATTAATCTAGATTTTATTTTTTTGTTACGCCTTTTCTTCTTTTCCGATCCTTGGCCCTTTTTTAGTGATGCAGACGCGACAAAACCAATCCTCATTATCGTTCGGTGCCACAAATATGCCTACACAAATCCTATATATAAGTTTAAAATAAATTATTATACAATTTTCTAATTCGTATTCAATGATAATTTAATGTATATATAGATTGATATTGAGGAGTTTAAATATATGGTTTTTATTAATCTATTCAGTATACTATGAAATTCTATAATGTAAACTTGGAAGCACTTACCAATGATACCAAGCATCACATCCATCACAACCAATCATTGCGGACCCGTCGTCGACTTTTGCCACATGCTGGGCAAATCCAAATGCGATAGCCTTCTGCGTCAACATAAGAGGAAGGTCTATTGGATTCAACACTTTGCGAAGACACAGATGCAGATGGTTCTTCTTCGATATTCTTTATAGATGACGAAACTGCTTTCTGACTAAAGGGGAATGATGTCGTTTTTGGTACTGCTTGCAGCAATTGCTGAGGCAATAAGACAGAACTTGCTGATAGTGTTGCCGAACAGTTTGGAGAAGCAGTCGTATCTGCTGCTGTTATCAACCAGTTGCTTTGAGCCGGATCATTTGATATCATATTTGTATTTTCCAGCATAACATCCGATGAAAGAAAAACAGACACAGGCGCAGGCGCCGTAGTCGAAACTACAGCTTGTGTTTCACCTAAAATTGGATTGAATAAAATGGATTAAGCCAAAAGTGTCCATGACCTTTAGACAATTAATGTAATTTCACGCGTTCGACGAAATACGTATAACATTAATTTACACAAAATATTACAAAACAATTTTTTTTGTTCTTTAAAATGTCAATCAAAAATACGCCAAATTGTGTTTTATTACTTTTTCTATATTAATCAATTGTGAAAGGTAAGACGGCTTCGAATTCAAAAGCACTAACAGATATTTTAGGATATCCATGGATTAAATAAAGAGACAAAAATTACAAGTCTAATGTGCATAAACGTGCAATAAAATTATGCGGTCTAAGGGCAATTCATTAAGATATAGATTATTATTGGGTTACTTATTGAAGTTCATACATTGCTTGGGTTTCGGCGGTCCAGTGACAAGTGGCGAAAACCGTGCCAATTCTGGCGAATGCTCCTTTTTTGTAGTCTTCGTTGGAATTAGAGCCAAAGCAATTGGATGTGTCGGTATCATTGATATTTGTGAATCGTGCTGACCGTCATCAAATTGATTGGGAGAAGTTGGATTTGATTTTCCACCTAGCTTAAGTGTAAGCTTTGGCACCTGGTTGGGTGACAAATCTAACTTGGGTAAGGGCAAATGATGTGTTATTGTCGCTACTTCTTGGATAGTTGTTTGGGGAATTGTCCTGAATCGGCGACTTCAACGGATCCGAGAAAAGACCAGAATTTAACGGAGTTTCTTTGTTACTGCAGTCTAGATTATCCTTCGATATTTGCATAAGAACATCCGTTTGCACCTGCTAACGAATTTAAGAAAAATGAATTATTTTTCAATTTAAAATATATCCATTATTTAAAAAAAATCAAAAGCCAAAGCTAATGCTAAATTTAGGTTATACCAAATTAATAATAATGATTGTTTTCCAAAATGAAATATAATGGCTAAATTTAAGCTGTATTTGTATTTATACCCGCTGTCCACAGGGCAGAAGGATATTATAATTTGTACCTCCAGGAAATATATGCCATTTCCGACCCTATAAAAATATACAGTACCGAACACATGTAGATACAAATTTCTCACTTCTGACTTCAAAGTGTTGAAAAATTCGCAGAAAATGTTAATTTCTTTTTTCCAATAATCTTTATTATTTGCTACTTACTGTTTTTATATATAAAAGGAACAAATTCTGAAATAGGTTTATTATATTTTGAATTATTGATTATTTTAAAAATTTAAAGTATGTGTCCACATTTGCTCGTCACTGTATATTTTTGATCATCCTTAGTAGCCAAGACGATATATCGATGTCTGTTTGTCCGTATAAACACCTAGATACTTTAGGAGATAGAGATCATCATTTTTCGACAGCACTTGTTATGTCTACACGCAGATCATAATACTAGTTTCAAATTTCTCCTTCTTTACTTTCGCCCGCAAATCGATAGTCTCAATTTATTGTACATTCAATAATAAATATAATTTTAGAAGTACATATATTAAGAAATATTTTTGTATAGACAAAAACGCCGACGTACTACGGGTCTTAAATGGCTGACAAGCTGGGATATTTTGCATTCTTTGGTATATTTTGAAGTTAGTGCTATATGAATATACCGAATATTGCCGTATGTGTATTTTAGTATTTTTGTGGTATATTTAAAATTAATGCCGCAGAGTTTTGCTTTTACTTACTATAGGTAGCGGATATCTCGCAGCCGAGCACACTTGACTTTAGGTTTCTTAATTGTTTTATATTTATATATCACTTCATCATAGAAGCTATTCGCAATCGCACACAGTTTTATGCATACATAAAAAATCAAAACTATAAAGTCTTTGATGAACTGCTTTCTTCAGCTGCTTATTTGGAAAACATTTTCGTAAAAATAACATTGTAATGTCTAAAATTGTTGTTTGCAGGAAAGGAATCACGGCTCTTCCGACTGAGAATGGGCACATTCCCAGCAATGTAATAAAATTAAATACTTTATTTTTCCAGTGAAGAATGCCACATCTCTAGGGAACGCGAGGGCTGTGATTACACTCATTTCATTTTCATTTCGTTTTTGTTTTGCGACCAAAGCCGAAATGTTCGTTAGCTGCTTCTCCAGTTGCTTAATTTTTTAATTTTTGCCCATACAAAAATATTTCTTTAATAACTTCGACAATTTTTATCTGATCGCATACTTATACTTATTATTGTATACACCTAAGATCTAGCTTTAAAATTACGCTTGTTAATCGATTTTTGTCGATTTGCGGGAAACCATTACAAATGCTGTCGAAAAAATTATAGTTCTATTTCTTATAGTCTCTGAGATCTAGGTATTCATACGGACAGACGGACATGGCAAGATCGTCTCGGCTGTTGACGCTGTTCAAGAATATATATACTTTATAGGGTCGGAAACGCCTCCTGTTACATGCATTATAATACCCTTCTGCCCTATGGGTAGCAGGTATAAATGTGAAAACCGGAGTCCCGCTGATTGACACCATTTTAAATAATTATTTAATTTTTGAAGTGTCGTATATGTTGTTTTTCTTATACACCCAAGCCATGTTCACGAGTGTTTAATTGAAAAATTGAATCCAAAACCATGAGCATTTCGTACTAGCTTCAATGGACTTACACTATGTTTGTAATATCGATATATACTACGTTGCTTGCGCAAGCAAGTGTGATTTGTCAAGTCAAAGCTAATCTTGTATGGAGAAGGCGGCAAAAATACTTTCAATAGAGATATCAGCTTGAAATGTTTTTTGCAGCTAATTAATTCCATACCAATGCTATATTTATAATATTGGCAAGTATATAAGCTTTATTTTCGCGCCAATTTAAAATATCAAATTAAAGCAGGTTATGCAACATTATTTTTGTAATTAATAATGCAATACAAAAAGATAAAAGTAAAAATAAATATTCAAAATATAATAATACATCACATTAAATAACAAAAGAATAAAGGAATTATTAATTTAAACGACGATAACGATAGTTTAAAGTAATATACAATTTATAATTAACTTATAAAAAAATTGTTAATTCAAACAAAGAGCCATTACTCAAGCAAATCGTAAACTGATTTGTCTAAAATAAATTTTTGCTTTTAAATATATTTTGTCCAGATATATAGGGGTACGTATCTAATGCGAATGTCTAAACTCTTCGGGATTATTTCGATAGCCTGATGACAGTGCTCTTAATATTGTGTCACATATATCTAATCAAGTGTACTGTTTTTGTTAAATTCCCAGGCTGTTCCCGGGCTGTGTCCATCATTGGATGATCCGCTTCCTCCAACTTTTGGTTTGTGAACGGTGAGCCCCATTTTTGTCAAAATTGTTTCTGAATTACAATTTTTAGCTTCATCTGATCTTATTTGCCATTGTTTTATTGGAAGTCTGTAAGCCATACATACATATGAAGTATTCAAAAAAGCGAATATAAGCATGCAGCGGAGATAACCCAAAAATCATAACAATCTTTATAAACTGTTCTTTCTAAGCAGATTTTTATGGCATTCACTTCGGTTGGTTTGGCATCGCAAACATAACATTTGGCTGACGACGATTGGGAAAGTGCGTTATGAGTAACATTTATAACTTCACACACTATACACAAAAACATAGAAATTTAGGGCGAGATGGAGATATTAAATGCTTGATTACATTAAGTGTAGCAAATTGTAGCAGCTTATATTCATAACTTAGAATAACGACTAAAAAATTTTCATTTTCGATGAAGGGCGTCATTGGCAAAAACAATTTTTACTACATCTGAAAATTGATTTTTTTTTAGGTTTTACAAGAACAATTAGGGTTCACGCACAAGTTTTGTTAAAAGCACACAAACAATGCAATTCAAATAAAAATTACAAAAACACAATTTATCAACATAACATATATGCTACTTTTAATACTTGTGTATAGTTTATTAAAGTATGTCTGCAGGGCTTACAACTTCGATGCACACGCTTAATATTGGCTGCACGGTTTGTGCTATCGCTTTACCTGTCATTTTTTCGCGAATGTGTGAGGCAAAACAAATAATAAAATTTAAAGCATTTTTTTATGGACAACTAGACGCCGAACATTTGAACTTAAAATTCAAACATTAATTTTTGTGGAATGAGGAATGAATGCTAGGTTTGCATATTTTTTAGTGAACTTTGTGATTCATTTATTTGTGTTTTTAAGAACAAAAAATCACGAATATTAAATTTTCCGGATTGTACTGTATGCGAAAGGATATTAATTGTTCAAACTGTGCGTGGCTATACTAACATGTAATGTCAAAACATAAAAGCTGGATTTTGGGGAGAAATGTTCAATTTTGGAACGCATTTTGAATAAGTTTAGCAAACTTTTGCGGTAGTGTCTCGTTATGCACTCATCCGCATAATTGGTGCAATTTGCATTTTTTCAGAGAATTCAGTTTCTCCTCACCGATTTGTTCTCTGTAGGGAATAGCGCGATATATTGCTTGCAACAATGTTGATTATTCTTTGCTTATTATTATTCTTCTATGTTTTATCAAATCAACACAAAATTTTCAGAGCACATCCGGACTAGGATTTATATCCTGCCAATAATGGAGCCTTTTGCTATAAAATTTCTATGATTGCTTCCTAGCCTAGTGTTGCCAGAGTCGCTTTTTCACGTCAAATCTGGCTTTTCAAATGCAATTTGTTTAAAAAAATTGCAAACTGCGGGCAGCGAGAATTCTAGCTTTTATACTCGCTACCCATAGGGTAGAAGGGTATTATAACTTTGTGCCGACAGGAAATGTATGTAACAGGTAAAAGGAGGCATCTCCGACCCTATAAAGTATATATATTCTTGATCAGCGTCAACAGCCGAGACGATCTAGCCATGTCCGTCTGTGTGTCTGTCCGTCTGTCCGTATGAACACCTAGATCTCAGAGACTACGAGAGATAGAGCTATAATTTTTTGACAGTATTTGTTATGTTTGCACGCAGACCCGCAAATCAAAAAAATCGAATAACAAGCGTAATTTTAAAGCGGAATATTTTGCTTTTATTCAAAATGGGTAGCGGGTATCTCACAGACGAGCACACTGGACTTTCTTACTTGTGTTACATTATTTTTCTATATGCCCAAATTTATGGAACAATATATGCTGAAGCTGTTCTGTCGATGCTTGCCATCACTTTTAGTGACAAATCGATTGTATAGTGTTGTAAAGCTACCTCAAAGAACACGCTAATTCTTATCGTAGCGTCACTAAAGGCAAAAGTGAATTGATCTTAAGTTCAGTGCGTTTTAATTGTTTTAAAAATGTCAAAAGACTTTAAACGAAAATGACGCCACGGACGACAGTTAAAGCAAATGTACAATCACTGCAAAGCACTCTGATTTGCGCGCCCATGATTTCACCAGAAAGCATAAAAGTGCTAGTGGCAGCTTTATGCAAACAAAAAATAGATTTTGTAACTTTGCCGGTCAAGACGATGGAGCAAGAAGCAGAGCAATGCCTTTTGTGGCCGAGCATACATTGTTGGCTTTTGAACCATTTAGGAAACCTAGTCGTTAAACACTTTAAAGACGACGTTGTTATTCGTTTGTCTACTCTTTGTTTTCTACTTAAAATGAAAATACATTTTATTCTAAATCAGGCATTTACAGTTATGGCTTGCGCAGACTTGACAAATGCTATACATATAAGCTTCCTAATAAATTCATAAAAATGATAGGAACAGGATGAACATATGAAAATAAAAATGAGGACAGTAGTAATGAAATTCCCAAAATATTGTGAATATCAGAGCAACTGCTGATCAAATTCTATACATATGTTTCAATAAAACCGACTTCGTGCGCTCTTTTTATAGCTTTTTTTTTTTTTTTTTTTTTTCAGTTTTTGTAACGTTTTTCCAGTCAAAATCAGTTTTTGTCAACACTGTTCCTAGGGTCTGTAGTAACATAACACAAAAACGCAATACTCTTCGGCCAAATGTCGAGCTCGACACACACCATTGGGAGCTGTAGCTGCTACATTATCACCAACCGTTCACGCATACCATCGACCCTAGTACACGTATTTACTGAGCCAGCATACAAAACCAAAAGTCTTACCAGCGCGTATGCAGCAAAAAATAGTTCGACCATGGGAACTGGACAAAAATATATATATTTCTTTCAAGGGAAAGCATAAATTATACATGCGTGATTAAATTATCCTTATTTGAGTTTTATTCACGCAGAAAATTTGGACATACGAAAGACATTATTTCGCTTTTTACTTCTGATCAAAACACAAGTCAGCTGTTTCAGAAGTAAGAAATGAAACGTTTGATAGCAAAAACTTGTGAAAATAGCACTAAAATGAAAATCTCGATTTTGGTCCCAAAACGAAAAAAAAGTGAATACCGGAGCACGGATATAGATCTTATTTGAAAAGACAACTTTCACATAATTCCCTTAATAAAGCGAAACAAAACTCAATATTAAGACAGACGGGACAATATTAGGCTACCAGAATGGAAGAAAAACAAGTAAGAAATTTACCCCTAGAAATCAGACCCCTAGTAAGTAGGCGTTTTTGCCCATACAAAAGTATTTCTTTAATAACTCACAATTTTTATCTGATCACAACCAAATTTGCAGGAATCATAACTAATATAGTAATTATTGTATATACCAAAATTCGCAACTCTAACTTTAAAATTACGCTTGTTATTCGATTTTTTGATTTGCGGGGCGGAAGTGAGCGTGGCAAACGTTTGAAACAAACTTGATCTGCGTGCAAACATAACAAATGCTGTCGAAAATTATAGCTCTATCTCTATCCGGTGTTTCATACGGACGGAAGGACATGGCTAGATCGTCTCGGCTGTTGACACTGATCAAGAATATATATACTTTTTACGGTTCCATCTGTTACATACATTTCCTGCCGGCACAAAGTTATAATACCCTTCTACCCTATGGGTAGCAATTTCCAAACCCGTGACTTGATTTAGACTAGAATCCTGAAAAGAAATCGCATTAAGCATTCATTTTACATTGATTTTGCTTCTGCACATCTTCCAGCTTGAGTAACAAATTTACAAATATCATTCTCTAACTACCAAAGTAGAAAAATGTTTGTCCAAGTGAAGAATAAAAATAAACGAACAAAATTCAAGCAAGCCTGAGCAAGCAAGACTTTCACCCTCTCGTATTACATACACTCTCCGCTTATACCGCTCATGCACAAGAAAACGAAGTAGCTTATCTTGGAGTACACCTCAACTCACATGGCGCAAGCACATCAAAGGCACGAAAAGTAAACTAAACTAAAACTAAAAGCTCTATTGGCTAATCAACGGACGGTCTTCTCTCAGTCTTGACTATAAGATCCTGCTATATACTATAATTCTGTACTAAACTACTTATGCTCGTATGACTGTCAGTTAAGGGAAATATCGATTTCATTCAGAGTATCTAGTCAAAACTCCGTCAAAGATGAAACAATATGCAAAGCGATATTGTCAATTATAAGGTTCGACTATTTGTTAGCCTTAAGCAAAGAGAAAATCCAGTGAATAACAAGTACATAAAAAATAGTATCTAATTTTCTAGTTTGATGTAATAAAATTTGCAATGAACTTACCAATTTATCTTTTTTTGTCCTTTTTTTGTTTCTTATCCACACTTTTAGGTTTCTCAACCATTGACATACTCTTGTCATCACCTTTATCTTTACTCTTAGTTTTCTCCTTTTTGTCTTTCTTTTTTTTTGCTCTTACCCTCCTTCGTTTTCTTTGGTTTCTTGTGCAGTTTGTGGAGCTTCAAATCACTTAAACTGTTGTTTAAATTGTTTGTTGGAGTTATCGTTATATCATCATAATTAATCGAATTAACCATATTACATACAAAGCTATGTTCAGAAGACAGACCATGAGTTTGTATGGACGACTCAGATGTAGCACCTGCCGTTAGACTAGTAACTGGTACAGTTCTTGAGGAGTATGCCAAGCCGCTATCGACACATGATAATGGTATCAGATCTGCACCGCCGGCAAGCTAAACTTGTCATTGCCCATAAAGTTAATATTGAAAGCTGATGATGAGGATGGCGGTATGACAGACAATGGACTCGAACATTCAAGTGGATTTACTTTAATTGTGCCCAATTTTTTAAATTGTTTAAAGTCGGCGGCAATAGAAGATGGGTTTGAGATTACTGAGTGTGGATGTGAGATATCAAATTTTTTGAACTGTGTAAAAATCCATCACTATTGATTTTGTCCGCTTTTTGTTGGATATTGGATTCATCATTATCATTTGAATCATCGGAAACTTCTATAGGATCTCCAAGTTTTCCTGTGGCAACTTTTGTTGTTTTCGATTTCTCCAATTTGTTAATCAATAGCTTATCATGCTGGCCCTTTGATCGAATTCCAAGGCCTTGATTAAAATGCGCACTTTTGATAAACCCTGGATGTTTTTCCAGATTTGATTTCCATACCTTCCCCTCTATTGAAGCAATCGCCGATTTGAGTTTATGTCCATCAGTAGATAAAACTGTCATTTTCATTGATTCTGGCACCAAAGGAGCCACATTGCAATAGCTGCGCTCCGTATGCGAATCACTCAGCGGAAGCATGGATATTTCGGTTGATTTTTTTCTATAAATGTAATAAATATAGTTATTTTTTAATGTATGTAAATGCATACAATTTTTAAATAATGATTTGTTAAAGTTTATATGCATTTTAACTCTTTTATGAAATACTTATACTAATAATTTGCCTACCAGTTTGTTTCAACCGGAGGACCGTTTGATTTGCATTGCACTCTCTAACCCCAAAGCCACAAACTAATATTGGTAAGAGTGTAAGTAAGGGTGGTTGGCATTCTCTGCAAGATGTGAAATCTTGCTTTAAAAAAGGGTTCGCAATTTAGAGCCCTAAACATACGATTTAGAACTTTTGCCAAAAGAAACACGACTTACAGCCAGAAGAAAAGATATCTTCACCAGTTTGCATGTACATTGGCGAGCAAAAGTGGATAATTGTTTGACACTTCTGACTTTAAGGTGATGTAAAATTCGTTAAAATATGTTAATCGATTTAATTTCTTTTTGTCAGCCAAAGCTACTAAGACCCCTAGGTAAGTAGGCGTTTTTGCCCACATAAAAGTATTTCTTTAATAACTTCGACAATTTTTATCTGATCGTAACCAAATTTAGGAATCACAACTACTATAGTTCTTATTGTATATACCAAAATTTGCGACTCTAGCTTTAAAATTACGCGTGTTATTCGATTTTTATTCTCGGGGCGGAAGTGGGCGTGGCCATAATTTGAAACAAACTTGATCTACATGCAAACATAACAAATGCTGTCGAGAAAAATTTTAGCTCTATCTCTTATAGCCTCTGAGATCTAGGAGTTCATAGGGAGATGCCTCCTTCTACCTGTTACATACATTTCCTGCGGGCACATTGTTATAATATTCTTCTACCCAAAAATTCGTTCACAGTATTATTTACCTGTCGTCGTTTCATGTAATGACGATCCGTATCCAATTGCTGATGATGACCTGCTTATTGTGTCCGGTAAGGTCATGAATGAATGCGATATTTTGTTATTTTTGTTAAAATTTGCGAGACTTGTGGGTGAAAAGATTCCGGAAGGTATAAGGCCCGGCCGAGGTGGAAAAGATAGAATAGGCAACGTGCCTATACCGGTCATATAGCCATGAACACTACTTGCTGGTGACAACAAATTCGATGAGAAATGTTTAATTGCATTCGCATTTGTAGGTGACTTTGATGATGGAATTTGATTAAATTCAGCAGACTCCTTTGTAATCGAAAGTGTTTGTGTGTTTTTATATCAACATCCATAAAAGGAAACTTCTTATTTCCTTCAAGTTCACCATTATTTTGAATTGAATTTTCACTACATACTAGATGATTATATTTGGTCTTTCGCTTTTTTTCTCTTGCTTTTCTTTAAATTTTTTAATTTCATATTTTTAGCAGTCTCATTGCCAATAGGTAAAAAGGTAATTGATTGTTCCCGATCTTCTTCGCCAATTACCTTATCTAAATTGTGTGGCAATATATTTGATAATTGTTCAGCGTGTTGTGATGGAATCGAATTTGTCGTTTCCGTTTGTATTGATAGATGAGCTGTGTTTATGGATGAATTCGCTGGTGGATATGATACTGTGGTAGTAGCATTCAATTTGTTAGACCTGATTTTTTGCCTAAAACATGCTCATTGGGAATTTTTGACCGTGCAGAAATATTTTTACACCTGGCTTACGTCCACGTTTTTAGGTATAGTAAGTTCAGTTAGACTAGATGTCAACACTGATTGAGTTGTAATTGTTTGCTCCTTCAGTGTTGTTGTTGATGTTAAATTTGATGTCACATAATTTTCGGTGAAATTCAAAGCCGGTTCTGGGGTTATAGTTGTACCAGACGGCAAATTTATGGTTGGTGAGCCATTGCCTGTATCACTTAATAAATGCGATCCCATTGTGTTTAATGCACTTGGTGAGAGAGACTTCGTTGGCTTAGACTTTGATAATTTTTAAAAATATTTAATTTATTGCGGTCTGGTTCGTTGCCAAGTTTGACATCATCGGAGAGTAAATTATTTGGTGAGTGCATCTGTTTACTTTGACCAACATCTGATGACAATATATCGGCGCTTAATGGTTCCACAGTCGACCTGCCAAACATATTCCCAACCGTTGATGATTCAATGGATAGCATTGGTATGGATTGAGAAGGCATAGAAGCTGCCATCACCACTGTATGATTGAGTCTGGCATTGGAAAATTCATCAGTATTTGCTAATGAGAGCTGCTTAGACATAAATTGTATATTTTGCTGTTGTTTCTGGCTTTTAGTTGTTTATGTCGCTTTGTTTGCTTCTTTAAGATTTTTTCTACATAAGTTCGGTCCGCTGCCGTTGTCCTGGTATCTGATGATAATGTCGATAAAATCCTGCGCGATTTAAATGCTTCACGGATTTTTAAGTCCAGCCTCATCTTCAACCTGAGATTTCGATAATCTTTGATATATTTTTAATGCTTTACGATGTGCTTTTTCTTGTGCTTTACTATTATTTAATTCCGCACCAAATAAATGTTTCTTTTGGCTCTTTGTGGGTTTGGATTGATTGCCTTGTATTGAACCAATAGCTTCTTCATCCAGATTTTTGCTTTCAGTTTTTAACTGTCGAAATTTCATGTAAAAGAAATATGTCTTCAGTTAGGGGTTTGCGT
Organism: Drosophila sulfurigaster albostrigata; assembly: GCF_023558435.1. Lineage (NCBI taxonomy): Eukaryota > Metazoa > Arthropoda > Insecta > Diptera > Drosophilidae > Drosophila > Drosophila sulfurigaster. The sequence goes on from NC_084884.1 coordinate 963,002, forward strand.
TCCACAATAGCATTGTCTTTTGCTGCTTGATTCTTTTCGTTAAGCTGATTTTCTAATGTAATAGGTTTTTGTATCTAGAATAACTAGGGGCGACAAAATAGGCGGAGCGTCTAAGCCTTTTAATTTTTCTGCAAAAATATTATATTATGTAAAAAAGGAAACAGTTAAAATTTTAGTCTTACCAATAATAGGAGGAATAAAGGCTTCTGGCATCTTTCCTTCTATGGCCGGTGAAATAAAACCTCCAGTTGTCATTACAACGCTGTTGATTGTCCGCACTGCATGACCATCAATGCTATCAGTGTTATCTACGGTTGGTTGCTTTAATGATATCGATGATTCCATTTGCCTGCACCAATTATGCATGTTCGGAGCGCCTTGCTCTCCTTCCGCTGATAACAAATTATCTGCACATTTTTGCTGATAATTGAGGGATAAATGATCGATTTCAGACGGATTATGGCATGCAGAAGAGGATACTGAAATTCGTCCCGAAGAGGGCAGCACGGCAGGAAGATATTCAAATATGTGAACTGGTCGTGTCAGAGTCTCTGCGCTACCAGGTTTAAGAAAATTCATATTTGAGTTTCTCTTTACTGGATATTCGGGGACTTCTCTAACGAATGGTACTGGCTCAACATTTCCCACATAATCGAGTAATTCGTGAATATCGATTGCAAGATTGCCAAAGCACAGCTGAACGTCCTTAATACTTGGTTCAATACGATTTGCTTTATGGGAACGAGAATTAAATATGCACACGCGAATTAATAATACATGTACATCACTACAAAAATGTTATGTATGTATGTATGTATAAGTATATCAATCTGGCTATGTGTACTTACCATGTTCAACTTGACTGTGTAGATCACGAGACAGTTCTTTCACAAACCGTAATAATATATCTTCTAATAACTCCAAAGAAGCATTTTGAGTATTGCTGTACCCAATAGTTTGGGCTATTTCTGCTATTACAATGCGTAAAATATCAGACGAATATATCTCCGCCATAACTGCAGGAATTGCAATTGAATTGTTTCTGTGAACTAACTACTTCTGGGGATGAGCAAAACCTCAATACATCGATTATATTGCAATATGTTGTTACAGCATGCCAGTGATGCCAGATTAACTTATAGCCTATTTCCACTGTACTCAGTTTATCTACGTTTGTCAAAGTCCCGTTTTGGTGTTTCCATTGGCACGAACCGAAAAGTATAGGCAACGGTAAATTTCTCAATGTGGTCGCTCTGAAATGTCAGCTGTTCAAATGTAAAATGGAAAATTTTGTTAAATTGCAAGATTTTGATGAGGATTTTAAAGAAATGGAGGAAGTATAGGCCATTGCCAATAGTAAAGAATCGCCATCAGTTTGGGCTTATGTAAGTAGAATTGCTGGCAGCAATGTAATATTTACATAAATACATTTACTTTTAGCAACGGTATGGGTGTTTTTGGGAGCGCGATATTCCTGGAAACAGCTAATCTTTTTAAAGATAATTTTCAAATTAATAAGAAGGAGTTTGGCATCCTTGTGGAGCGCCTTCGTGGATTGGCTAAAAAATACACTACATATCTCCTCCCATAACTCGAAAAACAAAGCCTCCTGGATACCACTCCACGATATTGACGGCTTGCGAGTTTTTGACTCATCTAAAATATAAAAGATTTGCTTTAAAAAGCAAAAAATTTTTTTTTCTAATTTCATACCTTGGCGCACTTAAATGTCAGCTGTTTCCTTAGTGGTGACCGCTTTTTCGTTGTCATATCGATCAAAATATCGCGTAATTACCAAAAAGTGCGTTCGTTATTTCTAAGTAGCTCGCGAACGTAGAAAAACCGACTTTGTTTCTTATGGGTTTTACATGGGACGAATATAACATTCGGCCTGAACGGAAAACCGAAGAAAACCGAGGTTTTGGGTGCAGTGCAAATAGGCTATTACTTTCCATTAGCTTCGCAAATATTAAGCGTTGCCATGTCATATTCAAATGATTTGTAATTTTTGCAATAATTACAAACATTGAATTTTCTCGAAAACGGCTAAACCGATTTGAATAAAAAAACAAAATATTTGTCCAATTGATATTATAACAATGCGCGCCTTCCTGACATAGTCTACGAGAGCGTGTAATCGAAAAATGTATGTAGATGTATTTTTAATTTTCTCGGAAGCTATGATAATTTCCTATTTTGTATATTCTCTGGTAAATGTCGCGTACGACCAGCTTTACAGTCACAAAAAACATAAACTAAAATAATATTAAAAAAAAAATTGAAGGTCATTCTCAAAGCTTTGGATAAGCACTTTTTAGAGCTAAGATTGATTTTAGGAACTTGTTTTGTTTTGCGATAAAATACATACATATATAAATTCGTTAATTTTTTGGTTTTGATTTGTAATTTTCGCAACAATCACATAAATTGAATTTTCTCGAAAACTGCTCTAACGATTTGAATAAAACAAAAAGCAAGATATTATATGATATTTGTCAATTTGATTCGAATAGAACGAAATAGTGCGACATGGCCGACAAGTTTTGCAAATATGAAAAATAATTCAATGATTGTGTTAACATATTGTTTTGCCGCTAGCAGTGGTGAAATAAACTGCAAAATTACGATTCAAAGATGAATGTAAAATTGCGTATATTTATTAATTATAATAAATCAATATATATGTAAATAGAGTAAATATAGTTATAGTTCTTTCATTTAGTTATTTTCTGCAAGTATTTAAAATCCCGCTAAAGTCCAAAGGGTGTTACTTAACACTAAAGTTTTCCAATTTGAGTCGGCTCTGGCCTGACTGGTTTCACGCTGGTTCCAGACGCACCTGCGAAATGAACTTGTTTTTGCGGGTAAATTTTCTCGAAAACTCCAAGGATTTCAATCAAAATTGCTTCATATCTTCCTTATAGTTGGATGTATGAACGCATAATGCGCACTATGTCAAAAAGTTATGGCATTAATCGGCAACATTGATTTTTGTGCTCATTTTGCTGGAGCTTATTGGCAAAAATGTTGCTACCCCAATTTTTCATTCACGATTTAAGTGCATAAGTACTGCATGCAATTGGACGAACATGGATTTAATAGAAAGATAATTTTGTTTTCTTTTGTTTTGCATTTAAACTTTTTTAATTTAAGATTAAATATAACATAAAAGGACGAATATAAACAGTTTTTTATCCGATGTTTTTGTATCGATATGTGACGCTAAAGCTGCGAAGCTATGTATCTTGAGTACATTTCCACAGCCACAGTTTGATCATTCATTCACATTTGATCAAGTTTTGACATTTCCACAGCTCCGAATGGAAAAAAATAGGCAACGGTAATTTTTTAGTTGTCTCGCTCTAATGCACATGTCACCCACTTATCTATAAAAAGCGATCAAAATTAAAAGAATGGTTTTGATAAATCAGTTCTATAATACATAGCTTCGCACGCATATCTGTATTCAATTTTTGCTATGGTGAGCTCCGTTGTGGTTCCATCTCGATCAAATGACGCGTATACCCAGAAAGTGTGTTCGATATTTCTACGTTTATTATTGATATTTTTACAAAGCTAATGGACGTAGTCAAGCCGAGAATTATTTTACTACTGGTTTTTATATGGTGCAAATGTAACATTTGAACTGAATGGAAAAATCGGGTTTTTTGGTGTTGTGGAAATATGGAAACATAAGTATTAACATTACACCCTCGCAACTCTGTTTGAAAAATCATGAACATTGATACATATGTATGTATGTATATACTACGTGTACGAACGCACATCATCGCTAAGAAGTTGTGCAAGTGTAACAAGGTGACACAATAAACATTACAATAGTTTAAGTATGATAAAATTATTTTTTTTTTATTATTAAACCACACTTTGAAACTGAAACCATCGTAAATACAAAAACAAAAGTTACATATATGTATGTATGTATGTACATTTACAATGGGTATATGTATGTATGTACACGTTTATATACATACGCACATTGTTTAGGTATGTTTATATGTACATACATACATACATATGTATGTACTAGCCAGCTCTATCAGCAACATTACTTTTTGTTTATTATTTGTTTATAATTTTAAATATTATTTGTTTTGTTATATTTATTTATTTACCTTGTTTTTACTTTTAACATAAAACTTAGACCTAGACCTCAGCTTTTGTTACTGTTTCAGGCGGAAAAAATATAGTTACAAAATTAAGAAAAGCACCACGTTTTTATATTTTTTGTTTATTAAATAACGGTTGGTAAGGGTTTAAGATATTTTTATGTAATAATATTTCCACTGCCACTCAGCTTTTTACGTTTCGAACCGATTTTTTTCTTATGGGTTTTACATGGGGCGAACGCAACATTCGACCTGAACGGAAAAAACCGAGGTTTTTTGGTGCAGTGGAAATAGGCTATTAGTTTAATTTTTTAGCGGTAAAATTGGCGAAAGTATGAATAGTACCATTTCCAAAATTTTCATTTATACCTTCTGACAAAATTGAAAACTGATACTTTTATTATTTTTAATTAATAGTATATTAATATCAATGGCATTACATAAAATTTGTATTTGGTTGACAAGAATAGGTGAGCATCGTCTGAGCATCGAAGTAGAATTGTATTCGAACAACATCTGGACCTCAGTGAAGCGGTCCAAAATAGTATAATCCGGTATATTTAAAAGGCTACCAGGCGATCCTCGGGCAAGGGCGCCGACATCTTGTTGTACGCAGCTTGCATATGGTTCGGGAACGATTCGCATTGAGTAAACGCAGTGAGTTTATGTTGTTCAAGAGGAATCCTCTGACCACGGCATGTCGTCCGAATCGTTGTACCCAGTCCTTGCCACGGCAGCAAAGGCAGATTGACTTGCATTCAGAAATATAATAAGTTGTCCAACACCTCTCCCGGTCCAAAGTAATAATGTGGCCATCGAAATTGGTCCACGATTGCGATTTCTTGACGTGACTTCTCGAAAGCGTCGCTGATTCCATCCTGTAGAAATTCATCCTAGTAAATCTCTCTTCGTCAAAACTCTCGCAGTAGAAATTTGTCTTCATATTTTCTTCGAATTGCCAGCTGATACACGTATCGTTACATCGCTAGCTTCCGTCTTGGTTGGAAAGCTATCTACATAATCGTCTACGTAGTGGTGATAGCTTTGACCGCACGAGGATTCGTGTGTTGGTGTTCCAGCGCATTTATTGTCTTCAGATAGTTTGTCAGTAACTTGGTTTCGCACTGCATCTACGTTCCGTAAATCGTAGCGTTGGCGATTTGCCACTCCGCTGATTTGCAGATTGACTAAAATGGTTGGTTCTCTGGCAAATCTACTACCAAACCAACTTATGTATATTCAACTGCCGTCACTCCCCAGTTAGGTTTAGCTCTCTCCTTAGTTTCTCAACGATCATAAAGATGCATGACCATTAGTAACTCCGTAAAACGTGACTGGCAGCAGACGTTGACGCTTTGGGTCGAAGTATCTCAGATTTCGCTCTATGGATTCTTGGACAGCCATCGGCGGTGTCTTTCGAGCCGTGTTCCTGCTTGAGCTCAGTAGTTGCGGTTCACTAGTGGCGGCGTTCTCCTAAAGGAATTTCAAGTGTTGTCATCCGTGATGTCTACATGACATTTGTTGTCTGCACTGTAATTCATGGTAATGTAGCCTTTCAAGCGTGAGAAACATAGTCGCTATCGAGTCGAAGAAGATACCTTCTTGAAGTCTTTACAATTTGCAACTTCATGTTGTCCGTCGTACATATATTACGCACTGTTGGTTCTAACGTTGCTCCAGCGCTTAAAAAGCACCACACGTTTCGTGTCCTTTATCTCGGCGTCAATTATTGTGCACACAACATTTGCAAATTCAGTGACCCATTTACTGAAATGCGTGACCGATGGGTAACATTGCAGAGTGCTGGCATGCTTTGACCACTTGATTCTTCTTTCTGGTGGCTGCATTGCGACTAATTCCTCCATTAGCCTCGCGTTGCTCAAACGATGATGATGACGCGCATAATTCCGAATGGTATATTTGGTATATATATTTTGTATATTTTTATATATTACCTCATTCAAAATATACCATAGACGGCAAAGTATACCAGATTGTCAGCCAAAGCAACTAAGACCCCTAGTAAGTATGCGTTTTGCCCATACGAAAGTATTTATTTAATAACTTTGACAATTTTTATCTGATCGCAACTCTAGCTTTAATATTACGCTTGTTATTAAATTTTTTTGATTTGCGGGGCCAAGTGGGCGTGGCAAAAATTTCAAACAAACTTGATCTGCATGCAAACATAGGTTAAGTTAGATGGGACCGGCTGCCCCTGTTCGGGGCAAAGCATAGACCAGTGGAGGTCCGTAGCTGTACCGGTAGCGTATCTACGTCTCAGAACTCGCGCAGTATGGATACATTTTGGCAAAAGCCAGCAGCATCCTAGGAGGTAGCCGTGAAACGTCCCGAAGATCGTTGTGGCACGGCGAATTAAGGTATTTCAGTCGGAGTCGGTTGGTTAAGTTTTTGTTAGTAGAGGCACACATCAGCCTTGCAGTTTTGCACGAGTTGGCATTGCGTCAGCTCGCCTCCCACTTAATTTCCTGCCTAGAGTTCGCAGGATATCGGAACATTGCACATGTTACCGACATCGAGCCCCACTCCCTCTTTGGCGATAGTGTCTGCGATCTCGTTGCCATCGATGCCCTGGTGGCTTGGGATCCAATAGATACGCACGACCGCAGATGCGTTCAGCGACTCTATTGCTCTTCTGCTGTCCAGGACAACTTTGGACTTGACCACATACGAGTGCATTGATCTTATTGCAGCCTGACTGTCAATAAAGATATTTATCGAATTGTGATTGTGACGTAAACTCCGAGCCACTTCTGCAGCCTTACCAATGGCAAAGACTTTCGCCTGGAAGATGCTGCAATGATCAGGAGTTTGTAAGAGTGTTTTGAAACCAGGTAGGGGCAGTATTCGGCCGCATCGACTCTTTCGTCCATCTTTGACCTGTCGATGAAGAGGTTGAGGGCTTCGGGAATCCATAACCCTTCCCGCCAGCAGCCCGGTTCCACTTTATTATTTGGACGTTGACGTACTAACGGCAGTACCATCAAGTGGTCCAGCGATACCAAGCACGGGCTTGTTGACGCGCGGACAAAACAAAATAAATTTGTGAACAGCATGCATTACACGAAAACCGCGAATAAATATTAAAAATATGTTAGAATATATGTATAATAAGATAATTAACAATTAACTACTCGATAAATAAGCTAATAATAAGGTTTTAAGCAAAGGAATAGATTTACTAAAGCAAACTACGTTATTGAGATTATTATAGTTCACACATAGAATACGGAAGGGATGAAATGAGAAGAGGAAGAAAATTCCTAGTGATCCTGACAGGAACTGCAAAACTAATTTGACTTAACAGCTCCAAAGAGTCTATTTCACCATTAATTAGTCTCTGTATGAAAACAGCACCTTGCATAGTTCTACGGTCAGAAAGAGAAGGAAGGTTTAGTAATAAAAGTCTACTGGTAATCTAATATTAGGATTCCAATTTAAACTACGAAGAGCAAATAATAAGAATTGTTTCTGCACCGATTCAATCCTATCTTGATAAACCCTATACTGGGGATTCCAGACAAGAAATCCGTACTCAAGGATAGGATAGGAAGAACCCCTACAAAAGGTCATAAACTTACACTTATTGCAGTTGAGATGTCACATATTTACTCTGCACCAAGATTTTAGACGATTATGGTCACATTGTAACAGTGAGCTCGCAAGACTATCATTAAATGTCAGGCAAAGCTTAACGTCATCGGCATACATAAGTACACGGGAATGCTTAATAACAGAAGGAAGATCATTTATGAACAATAGAGGACCCAAATGACTGCCCTGGGGCACACCAGAAGTGACTTGGACACATTTAGATACAAAACCATTATAATAAACAATTAGGCTATGAGGAAACCCTAAAACATTAAGCTTACACAGTAAGAGGTGATGATTAACAGAGTCAAAAGCCTTACTAAAATCGGTGTATATGACATCCGTTTGCATTTTATTCTCGAATCCTTTAATTACAATAGAAGAGAACTCCAATAAGTTAGTAGAAGTGGATCTAGGCTTAACAAACCCATGTTGGTAAGGTGAAATTATGGATTTACACAGATGTTGCAATTGAGAAGTTATAATTTTTTCAAATGCTCTCGGAATTGCTGACAATTTAGATATACCGCGATAATTTTGAACTTTAGATTTGCTCCCTTTTTTTAGGATAGGTATAATGTATGATTTTTTCCAGATTTTAGGAAAAGAACATGAGTTAGCGGATAATTCAAACAATTTAAAAGCGGTTTACAGATACTACCAGCACAATACCTTAGCACACAAGTAGGTACTCCATCCGGACCTGCCGAAATATATATATATATATATAGCCAATAGTTCCGTTAAAATAGAGCTTTCAGTAATTAAAGGACCAAAAATACAATTAGATGAATTTAAGTGATAAGGATAAGAAAAGGAATTTTGAGAACTTGGGACAGAATATGTCGTTTGGGAAAAGTCCGCAAATAAATCGGCAACATCATGACCATTAGATACTGTCATATTTTCCAAAGACACAAATGCTGGTGATGACGCAGATCTACGCTTCGAGTTAACGAAGTCGTAAAATCGCTTTGGATCACGCTGAAATCTTATTCTGCACTTGCCCAAATAATTATTTTAACAATCATTGTTATTGTTAGCTGCGAAAACCAGCTTGAGCAACAGAATAGCGGAGAAAAAAAGAAGAGAAGTTCCCTTGAATTTTTGTAAAGTCTCGACTTACGATTTTTAAATTTGATAGTTTTTAGTAAACCATAAGGGTTTATCAGACAAATGTGAAATACTTGATGGAACACAAGCATCAAATAGCGAGTTTAAAGTAGAATAAAAAAAATTCAAGTTCGTAGACAAAGAAAGTTGGGACCAGTCAGTTTGAGATATAAGCAGAGCAAGTTTCTCAAAATCGGTTTTCCGAAAACAACGAGAAAGCTCACCACAACGTACACTCGTCTCTGATGCAATAAATGGGAGCTCCAACATAATTTCCAAAGTGGGATGGTAAGGGTCTTCAGGAGAAGATATAGGAGATATTCTCGATAGAGAACATGAATCTGGGTCTAAAACAAAAATAAGGTCTATAGACCTGTTTAAGCAATTTGGAATACCATTAATCTGAGACAATGATACCACGAAGAGACTATCAATAAAAACATGGAATAAAGAATGGGAAAGTCCATTTAGATTCTTGGCGGAATGCCATGACACCCCAGCAATATTAAAATCACCACGGACTATAAAGTGATCACGATCAGAAAGCATATTAGAAATATTATTAATAGTAGAAAAATGAGCTAAATATAAAGCATCATCTGAAGCAGGGGATATATGAGCAAGAAATAAAAATGTTTAAACTACCAAAGGTTAATCTAACAGCCACTAGCTCAATATCAGAAGTGTGATCAATCAATTCTGAATTTAATTGAGCATCTACTGCAATTAAAACCCCACCACCGCGACGTACCTTGCGGTCACGTCTGTATACGGAAAATCTACTAGAAAAGATTTCCGTATAAAGGATGTAATTTTTAACCATGTTTCAGTAAAGGCAATGACATTGAAAGGGAAAGATACACTATTTAAATATAAGTTAGTAAGTTTACTACAAATACCTCTTACATTCTGATAGCCAAGAAGTAAAGAGGATGTTAGTTTTTGAACTGACAGACTAGAAGAAGGCTTTGAAATAGAATTTTTGCCACTACTAGGAAGAGCAACCGGAGACCGATTTTTCTTTTAGCAACATATTCTTTAACTTATAGGTTTTCCGGCCAAAACTCTTTACTGCACATCATGCTAAATTGTTCAGCGGGAACACTTATTTTACCCCCGTTCGTAGGAGAAATTAAATTTATTCACTTTAACCCTGGCTTGAGATTTAGACTTAATATAAGCCCGATCAGATGTCGTATCAGGGAAAGCCTTGAAACGAAAATCTGCTTAAGAGGTGGCACTGCAACTAAAGTGTTGCGGACAACTGAGGTAGGAGCTGGATTCGATTCTTCTATCGTTACAGCACTAACGATCTCAACAGAGGATGGTGATGGGTGAATTGCTTCAACCGTCTCCATCTCAGTCGACAACAAAATCGAAGCCGGAGAAGGAGACTCCAATCTTAATGACGTAATCATGTTGTGGAACATCCAGAGCTACCGAAGGTTGAGGGATGGAAAACTAAATGACATTAATTCCCCAGCAGGTGGTACACATTTTACACACATTTTATGTACATGGTACACATTTTTACGCTTCGGGGACTCGGTCAAGAGCTTCATACTCTTAAACCCAGAATCCAGAAAAGCTATCGGAGAGTTTTTTTTGATATAGCAGACTAACATATTGCTAAAACAAAGATTATTAAAACAATTAAAAAATTAAAAAAAAAAAAATAAATAAATCAAAATAGGTAAATTAATTGCAAACTAATATGATCTGTATTTACGAAGAGCAGAAAACACAGAGAGTATGCACAAAGCACAAGCACTGAGAGTAAAGCGCGGGTCGAGCGAGACGCAAGATAGACGATAGCCAACAACAACACCAAGAGAGGGAGAGTTAACTATTGTAACAGCGTTGAGCGCAAAAGAATAGCAAGTGAAAAAGAAGAGCGCGAAAGTAAACAAAAATACAAAAACAAAGTGCAGCGGCAACGAAAACAGAATTGTTTTGCTAACAAAGCAAAGCAAAGTTTGACCACACAATTTGTTGTTATATTTTCAGAAAAATTATAATAATATAATAAATACAAGAAAGCACACAGCGATTTAACGATCTGTAGTTAAACACAAGTGAGAGAGTAAAATTAATGTTATATTAATTGTAAATAAATATGAAATTCAATGAAAAATCACAAAGTTTAAGAGGGAAGAAAAAAAACACTTCCGACTACGACTGCGAAAGCGAGCGCAAAAAAAAAAAATATCTTGTTAATGTGGTCAGTACAGGTAAGGGGAGAGTATAGTCCAAGTCTGTACTAGCCTCCTTACCAATGGCGCTGTGGCCATAGCCTAATAGATCCAGGTTGTCCAACGCATAGAGAGAGGCCCCAAGTGCACCTACGCATCTTTTCGCCATATACAAGGCTCCGGTGGCCTTCACCCTTTCTAACACGTTGAGCTTCCATGTCAGTTTGCTGTCCAGGACCACACCTAGGTACTTTACTGCTTGGCTCGGCCAAGCCAAAAATCCCTTTGTCCGCGTTAATGCTGAGCCCGGCTGCTGCAGCCCATGCCTTAACTTCCCGCAAAGTAAGTTCCATTACGGATCTGAGGGTAGTAGGGATTTCCCAGTTATCAGAATGCTTATGTCATCGGCATTGCAATTAACTTGGGAGCTCGTCTAGTGAATTTTGTAATAGGCTATTCACAACCAGTGAAGTGCATATCAAGTAGCTTTTCACAATTTTTAGTACGCCAAGAGTTTCACCACTGCTCTCCGTCGACACTCCATCGCCCGTCTTGAGCAGACTGGAACTAGAAGCGTGTTTGGACAGCAACTTCCTAAGTCTGAAGGTGTCTTTAATGTTGACCTTTTAGATGAGCGAATCATCTTCTTGTAGGTGTTGAGGAGAAACTAATATTCGTCCCACACATAGACGTTGTCCGCCTTCTTAGCAATTTGAAAAATGCTAGAAGGCTCACCACGAAGCGATGAGCGATTTAGATTCCTCCAGGGTGGCTTCGATCTTCTCGTTGGTCTGGAGAGTCTACATGATTGGCAACACGTAGATATTAGCCTGTACTTATGGGCAGTCCTATTCAGGACTCTCCACTCCCTACATAGGTGCGTAGATTCCTCACTTCTGTTGGCTAGCCTCAACTTATAGTTTCATTAATATCAGGACTATCGCTGTTTTTATAAAAAAACTTTAAAGAATACAATAGCAATATAATGAGCAACTTATTCACTACATTGGAGTTCAGTTATTTGTCCAGCTCTACTGAAAGCTCACTCCGACTCACAGCATGATGCTGTAATACAAAAAATTTCTTCGTTACTTCCTTTAATTAATACACGAGCAATAGCGTAGGCTGTTGAAATCATTATGTCTTACTTTTATGGTGATCTTCCATATTCTTGTCGACCTCCGTTCACCACCTCCGATTACCAACTGTAAAACCCAAATTTTAGCAAAGAATTAATAATTTAAAACTAAATATCATAAAACAAGCCTATCACTCACAATTTATTCTCTTTTCGTGGTCAAGTGGCGAGTTGTATTTATAAACATCGATAGTGATCTACCAAGTATAGATCGTGATCGATACCAACGATATTTCACTCGATGTTTTTCCACCTCTAGGGCTTTGAGGTCCTTGCCTATTATTATTTGCTTCTTGGAGAAGCAGCTCTTCCGGTGGAGCGGGTCCGTCCTGGGCCATGTAGCAGCATGCTAGCGGCATGTATCCTTCACAGCTCTAAAATTACTTAGTAGATGGACATGTAACCTCTTCCTTACCAGGATGGTAGTTCTCGATCTACTTACCATTGTAGGGATGTATAAGTTGTAATTAGCGACTTTAAAACATCGACTGTGTTACCCTACGCTATCCACGGTTTCTGAACCAAAGCCGCGAAGGCGGACCGTTCCTTTAGAAAGAGGAGGAGCTCCGACAAAGCCGATTTCGACTTATGGAATTTGAGTTGCAGCATACTCATTAGAGGGTTGCGAACACGCGGGGACTTTTGCATGGACAGTTCCTCCCCACCTCCTCCGTCTCGTCCATCAGGTTAAGGTGCAGGGTGGCAACGGTCTGATCTGCCTCTACCTCCCTGACCTCACCGTGTGTGTGTACTTATCAGTCGGATGGCGTTTTTGAGGCGAAGGTATTACATATTACTTAAGGCCCTTATACTTTAACAACTTGGCTACTTAAAGGATTTTTTCCGTCTCGTTTGAACGGTTCCCTGCTTGGGCGCCAGTCAACAAAATGAAGTTTAAAACAAATAAAAGCTTTATTTGTTTATATTAAGACTAATTTAAAAATCGGAATCTTGTGTAATGCTATTGAAGTTGCTGCTGGCATTGGTTGCGTTGGGACTGACGCTGCATGGTCTATGGATTTTAATAATGAGTGGGCGTAGTTTTGATCGTTGTTCCGCAGTGTCATATGCTGCCTTGGCTCAAACTATTCAGTGAATAGTATTCACCGACAGTGGGCTTTGGTAATGTGTAGCCTTAACTTATGCATTAGGGTTTCGATAAATCTACATGAAAGGGTTTAAAAATCGATTAATGAGTTTCTTTTACTTACAGGTACTCATTTCGGAAAAAAATTATATTTTATATAATATTTTTCATTTAAAAAATTGTATTTAAATATCATGGAAAATATTGAATATTCACAATCAGTATATCCCTCTAAGAGTCGTTTAGATTCAAAAGGGTCCCAAATATTTCAGCAAAATGACATGAAAGAGGCAATTACAAATTGGAAATATGTCAGATCTTTTCGCATCCAGAAATCAATTTTATTTCTTCTTTTGAATATCGGCGTGCATATTCAATTGGAAAACATAATGAAATAGAAAATATTTCAATTCCACAATTATATGATTGGTTCTCGAATCGATCATATACATCTAAAATTGACATAAGTCAACATTGTAATAAAAAAAACGGTCAAATGAGCGATATGAATATCAATGTTACAAGAACCATCGATAAAGCTAAGGAATTTTTTGTAAAAAGTGGAATTTTGGGACCACTCAATATGAGCAAATCGTGTGATTTGATAAAAAAAACATCCAGAATTCATATTGATCATGGTTTAAAAAGTCAGGTAATTTAAAATATAAACTATATGTTAAGGATATGATTTTAATGTAATTTTAGTTTGTTTCTTGAAATATAGATACGTAAAACCTCTAAGTGTCTACGATCCAAAAATGTTCGTGAAGAATACACCACACAACTTAAGGAAACTTTTGAAGATTCAAATGATTTACAATTAAATAATATGAGAATGCAAATTTACAACTTAAGAGCTATAATCGAAACAGGGGAATCCAAAATAATTATGTTACGAGCTGAAGTCAATAAAATGAGGGTAATTATCTAAATTATTAACATTTAATTTTTTCTAGCTTGAACAATATATTTTTTTCAGAGTGTACTACAGGAAATTATATATGCACACTCCCCAATTCGAAAGCAATTATCTGCGGAGATCCCCAATCTTTGTGATTTCTGTGTTAAATATTAATGGAATTTTTTTAAATAACATATAACCATTTTTGTCGAACTCTGACGTACAACATTTTCAAATGGCTCAAGTGTATACCTGTCGAACTGGGCAAAAACGGATGCAATATTTTATTGTGCCTACTATTCTTTGTGTGACAAATTTGGTTTATATAATCCAAACATTCCTAATGCTACAGATTGAAATAAAAAATGAGTGTCTCTTAATAAAACAAAGAAGTTTTTCTATATAAAAAAAAGATCTGTGCATTTACTGAATTAAAACGAACTTAATCAATTATGATTAAAAATTTAGGAAAATTATGCTAAAGTTTTCGCTGCAGCCGTTGTCGCTGCGTTAGGGTGTCAGATGGTTGAAATAAGGTTTGTTATATGCAAAGAGGTGATCGCCGGTCCGAAAGTGCTGATTACTTAGTTTATGTTGACGTACCGCACGTGGCCTTTGTTTAGTATTTTTGTTTTTATTCATTGGTGTTAAATTTGTTTGGCGACAAATTAATCAAATATTAACTTAATCTTTATTATAAACTTATACTCTAAAACATATGTTAGGGCTTATCTCTGAAGTGCATGCGTAATTTTTATAATGTTTGAATTAGCATATCACAAAAATACTTAAAAAAATTTATATCAAAGGCCATTTTAGGTACATGTATTAATACAGTGTTACGTTCATAATATACCATAGAGTGCAAAATATAAAATAACACAATGTCAACCAAAGCAACTAAGACCCCTAGTAAGTTGGCGTTTTTGCGCATACAAAAGTATTTCATTAATAACTTCTACAATTGTACAGAAATACTATAGGTTTTATTTTTATACGGACAGACATGGCTATATCAACTCGGCTGTTGATACTGATCAAGAATATATCTACATTATAGGGTCGGAGATGCCTGCTGCCTGTTACATACATTTCCTGCCGACACAAAGTCCCTTCCACCCTATAAGTAGCGAGTATAAAAACCCAATGTTTAAAAGAGAGTTGATCGACAAATTGCTAAGTCACCACAAGCGAACTAGCTTAGAGAGGTTTTGTTTATTTTTCATCAGCGTCAACAGCCGAGACATTGCCACATTTTGTCACGTTTGTCAGTATGAACACTTAGATATCAGAGACTTTAAGAGACAGAACTGTACAATTTTTGGGTCAAAACTCCTACTCTGGTTGTTGCGATTTTAATAAGTTGAATTTCGATTAGTAGTTTTTCGTATTTTGTATTCGACAGTTAAAAGAATTAATGATCATTGTGACGGTCACATGCTAGTCACACATCTTCTAATTCTGTTGGCGATAAATATTTTCTGTTATTCGCATACCACATCCACGCAAATCGGTTATTTGCATTGATGTGTCGTAGCCGCTGCAGGCATGAGTGCACAAGTCGCAATTGGTCGTCCTTGTGCGTTCGCAAAACCAAGATAGCGCTACCGAAGCACTATCATTGAGACTCTGGTTACGAGTTTTATAAAGAAGATTGCAGAAGAACAGACTCAAGTGCTGTTAAGTGATCCATTATTGAGTAGAAACGTACAGTTAAGTGTAAGTGAGACGCGATCAACAGCTACGATGCCAATCGACAATGGCGGGTCAGCGTCGACACTTGAGTGCAAATCTGCCGCCAAACGGTGCTCATGAGAGAAAACCGCCCAGTGCTTATGAGTGAATTGTTGCCGCCTAATTTATGCGCGTCATCAGTGCCATCTGGCTTCATGGCCGCCAGTAATTCGAGGCCTCATTACACACCATACTACAGCCCAAGAGAGATCTCTTTACCGACACCGTCGACTATGGTTCTTGGATCTGCAGTATCAAGTGTTTGGAGGCAAACCAGAAGATTGACTGATATTTGTTTGCGCGTATACGGAAACCACAGCTAGGCCGCTGTGTGTGTTTGGTTGCACAAACCTGGAGAACAATCTGCGTCTGCTAAAGGCCCTGAAAGGTGATACGCGTGTCACTGTCAAGTCATTGCTACCACCCGAGCAACGCAGTGATACAGCAGCTACGGTTCAGGTATAAAAGACCTGAACAGCTCATAAGAAGGCAGTTGCAAAGAGTGCTAGATCTGCAGGCTATTCACGAACAACACTTGGAAAAGATCGTGCCTAGATCGTGAGTAACCTGGCATCATCTCTTTAATCGCTACCTAATGGAGAAATCCATTAGAGCAACCTGCCACATGATCAGAAGTTTCCGGACAACAAGTAACAGGTGGATGGATGTCAAGAACGACACCAAAGATTGCTGCACTAGACGTGGTATTCCTCTAGGAGAACGCCACCACCAGTGGACGAAAACAGAAGTGAGAATGAGCAGCGATAAGCGAGGACAATCAGGACCCCGCCAAGAGCAGTCTAAGAGTCCACGGAGCGGAATTTGAGCTGCGTTGAACCCCGACTATATTCGGATTTGGCAATCGAGGGGTGAACACGTATGCTCTCTTCGACGAAGATTCATCTAACTCGATGACGAATTAAGGAGAAACCTGGCGGAGAATAACGCCAGCGTTACGATTTGAAGAGATATGCATGAAGTTGATCCAAATTAGCGTCTTCCAATTATGACATTCGATGGTTCAGCGCCGAAGCTTTCGATTGCACTGGATGCACTTTAGGTTGACCAATAGAAAGTAGAAAACTCGCCTCGTGACATTTGTCACGGAACTACGATATGATGCTAAAGAGACTGGTTAATATTGAAAGGAAAATGAAACTTCAGAGACGGAGCTGTCGGAGTCTGCGGCGATATCAAGCAGATGTTTCACCAAAACGTTATTTGAGCACAGGATAGATGTGCACAACGATTTGTATGGCGTGATGGAGATGACCAACGAGATACGGATGTGTTTGAAATGACTGTGACGACGTTTGGCGTACAATTGTGTGAAACTGAGGAGAAGCATGTTTATGTCAACGTTCGATCCCTTGGCTTGCATTTTTATGATTACCGCGAAATTGCTGCTGCGAGAGATTGGTGAAGGGGATTCACTGGGATGCATTTCTACCAGATGGAATCAGCTTCGCCTTGAGAAGTGGCGTCAAGATATCGTGGAGCAATTCACGATGCTCCTTTGAACCAGGAAATATGTTGGACACGCAATTGCGCATATTTGTGGATGCGAGCCAATCTCGCTTTGCTGCTGTGGCATACAGGAGAGTCGTAAGAAAAGACGATGTACAAAAATAAAATATGCTCCGATGCGCACTATGTTCATACCCTGTCTGGAGTTGCAAGTAGCTGTTCTTGGCACGAGACTGATGAACACTGCCAAGCAGGAGCACAGTACCGCCATAAGTCAGACTACTGCATTGGATAAGCAGTGCAAACCGTCGATACAAGCAAGCAATTTGTCGGTAACCGTATGGTAAAAATTTTGGAGTCGACAGACATCCCTCAATGGCGCTGGGTACCAATGGCTGATAATGCTGCTGGCGCAATTAAACATCAAGAGATCATATTGGATGTTGGCCACAAGCAGAAGCACTGAGTGATATGAGCAACGATAATGAGGAGGTGTCCAGTGAATTTTTTACATGTCTGACAATAAAAGCGATTCATCTGGAGATGGAATACGGCCTGTCGACGGATGCCAGCATAATTGCAATGCGCAATTTTATGTGTCGTCCTGGATAAGTTAAGAGACTAAGGAGTGACAATGGACAGAATTTTATTGGGGCCAACCCACAAGCCGAGAAGTTCGACTGTATTTGTTGCAGAAAATATTCATGATGAATTGGCTTCCCGTGCACAGAGGATCCGTCAGAGACCAAAAATCAAAAAATGTGTTGGCGTATTATTTAAACAAAATGTAAAGAAATTATCTCTTAAATGTCTAAACTTTTCTTTGGCATACCGGATTTTACTTGAAATCTAACGGTACTTTCTAAAAATAGCTTCGCAATCGTTAATTTTGGCAACGCAGCTGCGCTCAGGACGTTATTTCTCTAGTTTAAAGAGATCACACGATAGCTGGAGTGCTCCGAATTGAATTATTTAACATGCATTGAAGCTATTTACCTTAAATCGAGATATTAATAGTTAACTTTCCTGTCAAAGTTTTTTCGTAAAAATAATTTGATCGAATATCCCTTTTTGTGTATTTTGTGAAAGTCTATTTTATGTTTAGTTAAACTTTTAGTTGTGTTCCAAGAAAATCTTGGTTTGTATGTTATTGTGTTTGTCTTACATTTAAGATGTGAAATGTTTTAAAATTAGCTGCAGAAATTTGCAGATGTGTGTTTACAAGTAAAAGGTCAAAGCAGTTAAAGTTGAGTCTTTGCCTATTGTGCTGTTGCTTTGTCTTCGTCTTTCGTTGTTTATGGTTTGGCAAAAGTATTAATTTGTAAATTCATATTTAAAATTTTGTTTATTTTGCCCTTTTGAATCATATTTGATTTTGGAGGTACTTGGCAAAAGTGTGTGTTTCCACGTCTCTTTATTTTTGTATGGGGTGCGCAGGTAATGGAACCAACGCAGAAAAATTTGTTTGATAATATGTATAAATGTGAAAATATTTTCCATTCTTTCTTAACTTTTTATGTATATAAATAATAAAATTTTAATAAATTACAATAAACAAATATGATTTTTGAATATTGTATCGATTGTTCCTATGGGAGCTATAGGATATAGCCGTTCGATATGTCCAATTTTTGTTGTTATATAATATGTTTAGACAAATTTCTATATACAGTATTGTAGAATCCGGTTATAACAACGCCGCTTATAGCGTTCGTCCGGTTTTGTGACGAAAATTCAATGACTTGGTGGGTCCCCATACAAATTAAATTGATTAAAACATTAATTAGTTGTATTTTAAAAACCTATGGCAACCACAAAATAAACAAAATTTTATTTTTCCACTTTTGGTTAGTGGGTGCTCCGGATATAACGACGGTCCCTTGAAAGTCGATATAAGCGGATTCTACTGTATTTGTTAAAAATTGTAGCACGCTATGTCCATTATTAGTATTTTTGGACGTTCTTTCATACTAGCGGATCCACTGTGCCGTGGGATTGAGTGGATTTTCAAGTTCAAGAGTTCAAGAGAACTCTGCGACATACGTTAAGGGATATGGCACCTAAAGAGCACGTGCTGCAGAGCCTTTTGAGAACATCGGAGAAAATCATCAACTCTCGTCCGCTTAGGCATTTGCTACAAGCGGTGAATCAGGAGGCGCCAGTGACACCAAACGATTTGCTGATGGGCAAAAGCTCTACAAATGCATCGCGAGGAAGCCCTCAAGATGAGGGATCAATTCTGGAGAAGATGGGTCCTTGAATATGTATCTAAGCTTGTGCGTCAAGAGCAGGAGCATCTACCCGATGCGAATAGGCGATGTAGTATATCTTTGTGATTCAGTCATTGCACGCAGAGATGGGCGTAAGGAAATCGTCGAAGAAATATTCACTGAAGTCGATGGAGTACCTCCAGGGACACTCGACTGTAGCTTTCTTTCTTGTTATAAATGACGGCATATAAAAACGACTGAAGCTGTGGGAAAAACAGTACTTCCACAGATTCGAACATTCTTTGAGCCTTCCATGTCCTACGCACGGGGTCGTAAAACACCTCGAGCACATAGTGTCAAATAATGATTTTAACCCATGGACAAATTAGAACCGTGTTCAACATGAACTAACTATGTGACGGCAGTGAAAACCAAAAATTATTCGATAGTACAGACGCAGGGTAGACTAGATGGATCTTAATACAATGAAAAATCAATAATAATATACCAAAATTAACCGACACCTATATATATGATTGGTTGCTAATAAATGAAATCTAGACAATTTCTTCAAATCAGTTTTATTGTTGCAGAGCTTCATACTCTTAAACCCAGAATCCAAGGCAGAAAAGCTATCGGAGAGTTTTTTTTGATATAGCAGACTAACATATTGCTAAAACAAAGATTATTAAAACAATTAAAAATTAAAAAAAAAATAAATAAATCAAAATAGGTAAATTAATTGCAAACTAATATGATCTGTATTTACGAAGAGCAGAAAACACAGAGAGTATGCACAAAGCACAAGCACTGAGAGTAAAGCGCGGGTCGATCGAGACGCAAGATAGACGATAGCCAACAACAACACCAAGAGAGGGAGAGTTAACTATTGTAACAGCGTTGAGCGCAAAAGAATAGCAAGTGAAAAAGAAGAGCGCGAAAGTAAACAAAAATACAAAACAAAGTGCAGCGGCAACGAAAACAGAATTGTTTTGCTAACAAAGCAAAGCAAAGTTTGACCACACAATTTGTTGTTATATTTTCAGAAAAATTATAATAATATAATAAATACAAGAAAGCACACAGCGATTTAACGATCTGTAGTTAAACACAAGTGAGAGAGTAAAATTAATGTTATATTAATTGTAAATAAATATGAAATTCAATGAAAAATCACAAAGTTTAAGAGGGAAGAAAAAAACACTTCCGACTACGACTGCGAAAGCGAGCGCAAAAAAAAAATATCTTGTTAATGTGGTCAGTACAGGTAAGGGGAGAGTATAGTCCAAGTCTGTACTAGCCTCCCTACCAATGGCGCTGTGGCCATAGCCTAATAGATCCAGGTTGTCCAACGCATAGAGAGGCCCCAAGTGCACCTACGCATCTTTTTCGCCATATACAAGGCTCCGGTGGCCTTCACCCTTTCTAACACGTTGAGCTTCCATGTCAGTTTGCTGTCCAGGACCACACCTAGGTACTTTACTGCTTGGCTCGGCCAAGCCAAAAATCCCTTTGTCCGCGTTAATGCTGAGCCCGGCTGCTGCAGCCCATGCCTTAACTTCCCGCAAAGTAAGTTCCATTATGGAACTGAGGGTAGTAGGGCATTTCCCAGTTATCAGAATGCTTATGTCATCGGCATTGCAATTAACTTGGGAGCTCGTCTAGTGAATTTTGTAATAGGCTATTCACAACCAGTGAAGTGCATATCAAGTAGCTTTTCAAAATTTTTAGTACGCCAAGAGTTTCACCACTGCTCTCCGTCGACACTCCATCGCCCGTCTTGAGCAGACTGGAACTAGAAGCGTGTTTGGACAGCAACTTCCTAAGTCTGAAGGTGTCTTTAATGTTGACCTTTTAGATGAGCGAATCATCTTCTTGTAGGTGTTGAGGAGAAACTAATATTCGTCCCACACATAGACGTTGTCCGCCTTCTTAGCAATTTGAAAAATGCTAGAAGGCTCACCACGAAGCGATGAGCGATTTAGATTCCTCCAGGGTGGCTTCGATCTTCTCGTTGGTCTGGAGAGTCTACATGATTGGCAACACGTAGATATTAGCCTGTACTTATGGGCAGTCCTATTCAGGACTCTCCACTCCCCTACATAGGTGCGTAGATTCCTCACTTCTGTTGGCTAGCCTCAACTTATAGTTTCATTAATATCAGGACTATCGCTGTTTTTATAAAAAAAAACTTTAAAGAATACAATAGCAATATAATGAGCAACTTATTCACTACATTGGAGTTCAGCCTTGCGGTCGGAATTTATTTGTCCAGCTCTACTGAAAGCTCACTCCGACTCACAGCATGATGCTGTAATACAAAAAATTTCTTCGTTACTTCCTTTAATTAATACACGAGCAATAGCGTAGGCTGTTGAAATCATTATGTCTTACTTTTATGGTGATCTTCCATATTCTTGTCGACCTCCGTTCACCACCTCCGATTACCAACTGTAAAACCCAAATTTTAGCAAAGAATTAATAATTTAAAACTAAATATCATAAAACAAGCCTATCACTCACAATTTATTCTCTTTTCGTGGTCAAGTGGCGAGTTGTATTTATAAACATCGATAGTGATCTACCAAGTATAGATCGTGATCGATACCAACGATATTTCACTCGATGTTTTTCCACCTCTAGGGCTTTGAGGTCCTTGCCTATTATTATTTGCTTCTTGGAGAAGCAGCTCTTCCGGTGGAGCGGGTCCGTCCTGGGCCATGTAGCAGCATGCTAGCGGCATGTATCCTTCACAGCTCTAAAATTACTTAGTAGATGGACATGTAACCTCTTCCTTACCAGGATGGTAGTTCTCGATCTACTTACCATTGTAGGGATGTATAAGTTGTAATTAGCGACTTTAAAACATCGACTGTGTTACCCTACGCTATCCACGGTTTCTGAACCAAAGCCGCGAAGGCGGACCGTTCCTTTAGAAAGAGGAGGAGCTCCGACAAAGCCGATTTCGACTTATGGAATTTGAGTTGCAGCATACTCATTAGAGGGTTGCGAACACGCGGGGACTTTTGCATGGACAGTTCCTCCCCCACCTCCTCCGTCTCGTCCATCAGGTTAAGGTGCAGGGTGGCAACGGTCTGATCTGCCTCTACCTCCCCTGACCTCACCGTGTGTGTGTACTTATCAGTCGGATGGCGTTTTTTGAGGCGAAGGTATTACATATTACTTAAGGCCCTTATACTTTAACAACTTGGCTACTTAAAGGATTTTTTTCCGTCTCGTTTGAACGGTTCCCTGCTTGGGCGCCAGTCAACAAAATGAAGTTTAAAACAAATAAAAGCTTTATTTGTTTATATTAAGACTAATTTAAAAAATCGGAATCTTGTGTAATGCTATTGAAGTTGCTGCTGGCATTGGTTGCGTTGGGACTGACGCTGCATGGTCTATGGATTTTAATAATGAGTGGGCGTAGTTTTGATCGTTGTTCCGCAGTGTCATATGCTGCCTTGGCTCAAACTATTCAGTGAATAGTATTCACCGACAGTGGGCTTTGGTAATGTGTAGCCTTAACTTATGCATTAGGGTTTCGATAAATCTACATGAAAGGGTTTAAAAATCGATTAATGAGTTTCTTTTACTTACAGGTACTCATTTCGGAAAAAATTATATTTTATATAATATTTTTCATTTAAAAATTGTATTTAAATATCATGGAAAATATTGAATATTCACAATCAGTATATCCCTCTAAGAGTCGTTTAGATTCAAAAGGGTCCCAAATATTTCAGCAAAATGACATGAAAGAGGCAATTACAAATTGGAAATATGTCAGATCTTTTCGCATCCAGAAATCAATTTTATTTCTTCTTTTGAATATCGGCGTGCATATTCAATTGGAAAACATAATGAAATAGAAAATATTTCAATTCCACAATTATATGATTGGTTCTCGAATCGATCATATACATCTAAAATTGACATAAGTCAACATTGTAATAAAAAAAACGGTCAAATGAGCGATATGAATATCAATGTTACAAGAACCATCGATAAAGCTAAGGAATTTTTGTAAAAGTGGAATTTTGGGACCACTCAATATGAGCAAATCGTGTGATTTGATAAAAAACATCCAGAATTCATATTGATCATGGTTTAAAAAGTCAGGTAATTTAAAATATAAACTATATGTTAAGGATATGATTTTAATGTAATTTTAGTTTGTTTCTTGAAATATAGATACGTAAAACCTCTATGTGTCTACGATCCAAAAATGTTCGTGAAGAATACACCACACAACTTAAGGAAACTTTTGAAGATTCAAATGATTTACAATTAAATAATATGAGAATGTAAATTTACAACTTAAGAGCTATAATCGAAACAGGGAATCCAAAATAATTATGTTACGAGCTGAAGTCAATAAAATGAGGGTAATTATCTAAATTATTAACATTTAATTTTTCTAGCTTGAACAATATATTTTTTCAGAGTGTACTACAGGAAATTATATATGCACACTCCCCAATTCGAAAGCAATTATCTGCGGAGATCCCCAATCTTTGTGATTTCTGTGTTAAATATTAATGGAATTTTTTTAAATAACATATAACCATTTTTGTCGAACTCTGACGTACAACATTTTCAAATGGCTCAAGTGTATACCTGTCGAACTGGGCAAAAACGGATGCAATATTTTATTGTGCCTACTATTCTTTGTGTGACAAATTTGGTTTATATAATCCAAACATTCCTAATGCTACAGATTGAAATAAAAAAATGAGTGTCTCTTAATAAAAACAAGGAAGTTTTTCTATATAAAAAAAGATCTGTGCATTTACTGAATTAAAACGAACTTAATCAATTATGATTAAAAATTTAGGAAAATTATGCTAAAGTTTTCGCTGCAGCCGTTGTCGCTGCGTTAGGGTGTCAGATGGTTGAAATAAGGTTTGTTATATGCAAAGAGGTGATCGCCGGTCCGAAAGTGCTGATTACTTAGTTTATGTTGACGTACCGCACGTGGCCTTTGTTTAGTATTTTTGTTTTTATTCATTGGTGTTAAATTTGTTTGGCTACAAATTAATCAAATATTAACTTAATCTTTATTATAAACTTATACTCTAAAAATATATGTTAGGGCTTATCTCTGAAGTGCATGCGTGATTTTTATAATGTTTGAATTAGCATATCACAAAAATACTTAAAAAAATTTATATCAAAGGCCATTTTAGGTACATGTATTAATACAGTGTTACGTTCATAATATACCATAGAGTGCAAAATATAAAATAACACAATGTCAACCAAAGCAACTAAGACCCCTAGTAAGTTGGCGTTTTTGCGCATACAAAAGTATTTCATTAATAACTTCTACAATTGTACAGAAATACTATAGGTTTTATTTTTATACGGACAGACATGGCTATATCAACTCGGCTGTTGATACTGATCAAGAATATATCTACATTATAGGGTCGGAGATGCCTGCTGCCTGTTACATACATTTCCTGCCGACACAAAGTCCCTTCCACCCCATAAGTAGCGAGTATAAAACCCAATGTTTAAAAGAGAGTTGATCGACAAATTGCTAAGTCACCACAAGCGAACTAGCTTAGAGAGGTTTTGTTTATTTTTCATCAGCGTCAACAGCCGAGACATTGCCACATTTTGTCACGTTTGTCAGTATGAACACTTAGATATCAGAGACTTTAAGAGACAGAACTGTACAATTTTGGGTCAAAAACTCCTACTCTGGTTGTTGCGATTTTAATAAGTTGAATTTCGATTAGTAGTTTTTCGTATTTTGTATTCGACAGTTAAAAGAATTAATGATCATTGTGACGGTCACATGCTAGTCACACATCTTCTAATTCTGTTGGCGATAAATATTTTCTGTTATTCGCATACCACATCCACGCAAATCGGTTATTTGCATTGATGTGTCGTAGCCGCTGCAGACATGAGTGCACAAGTCGCAATTGGTCGTCCTTGTGCGTTCGCAAAGCCAAGATAGCGCTACCGAAGCACTATCATTGAGACTCTGGTTACGAGTTTTATAAAGAAGATTGCAGAAGAACAGACTCAAGTGCTGTTAAGTGATCCATTATTGAGTAGAAACGTACAGTTAAGTGTAAGTGAGACGCGATCAACAGCTACGATGCCAATCGACAATGGCGGGTCAGCGTCGACACTTGAGTGCAAATCTGCCGCCAAACGGTGCTCATGAGAGAAAACCGCCCAGTGCTTATGAGTGAATTGTTGCCGCCTAATTTATGCGCGTCATCAGTGCCATCTGGCTTCATGGCCGCCAGTAATTCGAGGCCTCATTACACACCATACTACAGCCCAAGAGAGATCTCTTTACCGACACCGTCGACTATGGTTCTTGGATCTGCAGTATCAAGTGTTTGGAGGCAAACCAGAAGATTGACTGATATTTGTTTGCGCGTATACGGAAACCACAGCTAGGCCGCTGTGTGTGTTTGGTTGCACAAACCTGGAGAACAATCTGCGTCTGCTAAAGGCCCTGAAAGGTGATACGCGTGTCACTGTCAAGTCATTGCTACCACCCGAGCAACGCAGTGATACAGCAGCTACGGTTCAGGTATAAAAGACCTGAACAGCTCATAAGAAGGCAGTTGCAAAGAGTGCTAGATCTGCAGGCTATTCACGAACAACACTTGGAAAAGATCGTGCCTAGATCGTGAGTAACCTGGCATCATCTCTTTAATCGCTACCTAATGGAGAAATCCATTAGAGCAACCTGCCACATGATCAGAAGTTTCCGGACAACAAGTAACAGGTGGATGGATGTCAAGAACGACACCAAAGATTGCTGCACTAGACGTGGTATTCCTCTAGGAGAACGCCACCACCAGTGGACGAAAACAGAAGTGAGAATGAGCAGCGATAAGCGAGGTCAATCAGGACCCCGCCAAGAGCAGTCTAAGAGTCCACGGAGCGGAATTTGAGCTGCGTTGAACCCCGACTATATTCGGATTTGGCAATCGAGGGGTGAACACGTATGCTCTCTTCGACGAAGATTCATCTAACTCGATGACGAATTAAGGAGAAACCTGGCGGAGAATAACGCCAGCGTTACGATTTGAAGAGATATGCATGAAGTTGATCCAAATTAGCGTCTTCCAATTATGACATTCGATGGTTCAGCGCCGAAGCTTTCGATTGCACTGGATGCACTTTAGGTTGACCAATAGAAAGTAGAAAACTCGCCACAAATGTCACGGAACTACGATATGATGCTAAAGAGACTGGTTAATATTGAAAGGAAAATGAAACTTCAGAGACGGAGCTGTCGGAGTCTGCGGCGATATCAAGCAGATGTTTCACCAAAACGTTATTTGAGCACAGGATAGATGTGCACAACGATTTGTATGGCGTGATGGAGATGACCAACGAGATACGGATGTGTTTGAAATGACTGTGATGACGTTTGGCGTACAATTGTGTGAAGCTGAGGAGAAGCATGTTTATGTCAACGTTCGATCCCTTGGCTTGCATTTTTATGATTACCGCGAAATTGCTGCTGCGAGAGATTGGTGAAGGGGATTCACTGGGATGCATTTCTACCAGATGGAATCAGCTTCGCCTTGAGAAGTGGCGTCAAGATATCGTGGAGCAATTCACGATGCTCCTTTGAACCAGGAAATATGTTGGACACGCAATTGCGCATATTTGTGGATGCGAGCCAATCTCGCTTTGCTGCTGTGGCATACAGGAGAGTCGTAAGAAAAGACGATGTACAAAAATAAAATATGCTCCGATGCGCACTATGTTCATACCCTGTCTGGAGTTGCAAGTAGCTGTTCTTGGCACGAGACTGATGAACACTGCCAAGCAGGAGCACAGTACCGCCATAAGTCAGACTACTGCATTGGATAAGCAGTGCAAACCGTCGATACAAGCAAGCAATTTGTCGGTAACCGTATGGTAAAAATTTTGGAGTCGACAGACATCCCTCAATGGCGCTGGGTACCAACGGCTGATAATGCTGCTGGCGCAATTAAACATCAAGAGATCATATTGGATGTTGGCCACAAGCAGAAGCACTGAGTGATATGAGCAACGATAATGAGGAGGTGTCCAGTGAATTTTTTACATGTCTGACAATAAAAGCGATTCATCTGGAGATGGAATACGGCCTGTCGACGGATGCCAGCATAATTGCAATGCGCAATTTTATGTGTCGTCCTGGATAAGTTAAGAGACTAAGGAGTGACAATGGACAGAATTTTATTGGGGCCAACCCACAAGCCGAGAAGTTCGACTGTATTTGTTGCAGAAAATATTCATGATGAATTGGCTTCCCGTGCACAGAGGATCCGTCAGAGACCAAAAATCAAAAATGTGTTGGCGTATTATTTAAACAAAATGTAAAGAAATTATCTCTTAAATGTCTAAACTTTTCTTTGGCATACCGGATTTTACTTGAAATTTAACGGTACTTTCTAAAAATAGCTTCGCAATCGTTAATTTTGGCAACGCAGCTGCGCTCAGGACGTTATTTCTCTAGTTTAAAGAGATCACACGATACCTGGAGTGCTCCGAATTGAATTATTTAACATGCATTGAAGCTATTTACCTTAAATCGAGATATTAATAGTTAACTTTCCTGTCAAAGTTTTTTCGTAAAAATAATTTGATCGAATATCCCTTTTTGTGTATTTTGTGAAAGTCTATTTTATGTTTAGTTAAACTTTTAGTTGTGTTCCAAGAAAATCTTGGTTTGTATGTTATTGTGTTTGTCTTACATTTAAGATGTGAAATGTTTTAAAATTAGCTGCAGAAATTTGCAGATGTGTGTTTACAAGTAAAAAGGTCAAAGCAGTTAAAGCTGAGTCTTTGCCTATTGTGCTGTTGCTTTGTCTTCGTCTTTCGTTGTTTATGGTTTGGCAAAAGTATTAATTTGTAAATTCATATTTAAAATTTTGTTTATTTTGCCCTTTTGAATCATATTTGATTTTGGAGGTACTTGGCAAAAGTGTGTGTTTCCACGTCTCTTTATTTTTTGTATGGGGTGCGCAGGTAATGGAACCAACGCAGAAAAATTTGTTTGATAATATGTATAAATGTGAAAATATTTTCCATTCTTTCTTAACTTTTTATGTATATAAATAATAAAATTTTAATAAATTACAATAAACAAATATGATTTTTGAATATTGTATCGATTGTTCCTATGGGAGCTATAGGATATAGCCGTTCGATATGTCCAATTTTTGTTGTTATATAATATGTTTAGACAAATTTCTATATACAGTATTGTAGAATCCGGTTATAACAACGCCGCTTATAGCGTTCGTCCGGTTTTGTGACGAAAATTCAATGACTTGGTGGGTCCCCATACAAATTAAATTGATTAAAACATTAATTAGTTGTATTTTAAAACCTATGGCAACCACAAAATAAACAAAATTTTATTTTTCCACTTTTGGTTAGTGGGTGCTCGGATATAACGACGGTCCCTTGAAAGTCGATATAAGCGGATTCTACTGTATTTGTTAAAAATTGTAGCACGCTATGTCCATTATTAGTATTTTTGGACGTTCTTTCATACTAGCGGATCCACTGTGCCGTGGGATTGAGTGGATTTTCAAGTTCAAGAGTTCAAGAGAACTCTGCGACATACGTTAAGGGATATGGCACCTAAAGAGCACGTGCTGCAGAGCCTTTTGAGAACATCGGAGAAAATCATCAACTCTCGTCCGCTTAGGCATTTGCTACAAGCGGTGAATCAGGAGGCGCCAGTGACACCAAACGATTTGCTGATGGGCAAAAGCTCTACAAATGCATCGCGAGGAAGCCCTCAAGATGAGGGATCAATTCTGGAGAAGATGGGTCCTTGAATATGTATCTAAGCTTGTGCGTCAAGAGCAGGAGCATCTACCCGATGCGAATAGGCGATGTAGTATATCTTTGTGATTCAGTCATTGCACGCAGAGATGGGCGTAAGGAAATCGTCGAAGAAATATTCACTGAAGTCGATGGAGTACCTCCAGGGACACTCGACTGTAGCTTTCTTTCTTGTTATAAATGACGGCATATAAAAATGACTGAAGCTGTGGGAAAAACAGTACTTCCACAGATTCGAACATTCTTTGAGCCTTCCATGTCCTACGCACGGGGTCGTAAAACACCTCGAGCACATAGTGTCAAATAATGATTTTAACCCATGGACAAATTAGAACCGTGTTCAACATGAACTAACTATGTGACGGCAGTAAAACCAAAAATTATTCGATAGTACAGACGCAGGGTAGACTAGATGGATCTTAATACAATGAAAAATCAATAATAATATACCAAAATTAACCGACACCTATATATATGATTGGTTGCTAATAAATGAAATCTAGACAATTTCTTCAAATCAGCTTTTATTGTTGCAGTCTCCCGCTGGATTCCCCACTGCACAGATAATGCGAATAAACTATAGCTCCACAAATTAAATTTATTATTTATTTTGACTACGCGGTTATCGATTAAAGTAAGAAAACTATACCTATAGAAGAGTATGGTAGTAGGGTATTATTCTGAAGATATAGAATATACATAAGAATGCTAAAACATTCTGAAGCCTATATTTGTTAAATACACTGTTACATTTAAATCATACCATTGAGTACAAAAAGTGCCAGATTGTCAACCAAAACAGGTAAAACCCGACTGCAGCAATACTTTGTTGTTATAACTATTTCTTAAATAACTTCTTCAATTTATTTGATTGCTTCAATGACATTTTGT
The DNA here is from genome assembly GCF_023558435.1 of Drosophila sulfurigaster albostrigata. Lineage (NCBI taxonomy): Eukaryota > Metazoa > Arthropoda > Insecta > Diptera > Drosophilidae > Drosophila > Drosophila sulfurigaster. The sequence goes on from NC_084884.1 coordinate 993,311, forward strand.
AGAAGAGCCTAAATGAAATGCATATATAAGTTAACACATAATTTAATGTATTTCGATGTCTCAGTGGCCTTACCACTGGATCAGCTGCGATAAATTGACATTTAGCCATGTTGTAAGGATCTTTGTTATCGCAAATTATGTTGTGTTGGCTCTCTCAATAACTAGATCAGCTTTCAGATCTATTTCTTAGAATTAGCTTTAGACCTAGCTATGTTCATTTTCAGCACGCTGTAAAATAATATCATTCGTCTTTTAATTTATTATATTGCCTCCATCATAATCATCGTAAGGAGATGAGGGTCGACAGCTCTTGTAATTTGTCCACGCAGATCAACGTTTGTTTAGATTTTTGGCACGCACACTTTCGCCCCGCAAATAAAAGAAAATCTATCAGCAAACGTAATTTTGTAGTTAGCAGAAAAAACCCGGTTTTTCACATTCGTGATTTATCTGAATATATTGGACACCATATTTCGGTATATTTTTTCAGTCGCGCGATATTTCGGGATATTTTAAATCGAAATGAAGATGACCACAGAAAAATTTATAATAAAAATGCATTGAAAGCTATGAAAGTGGCACTACTTTTTTCTAAATCATTCTGTTGCAATTTTTGATGATTGGTGGATAAAGTGTGTTTACATTGATTAGGATAGAAGGACCCTATGGGTATTAAATCCCACGCCCACTTCCGCCCCTGTTTTGCAGGCCTTCCATAGTCCTCCTAAGTAAAGAGCCCTCGGCGGTATTCGCACCGCTTTTGAAAAAAAGTACAATACAATTACGATTAAGGGCCACAAAATGTGCGCTACAAATCGAAAATGACAGATGTCGATTCGCTGGCAAATTTTCCATAATTTGCGTAAGCAGCCGAACGTTGACTAACCCAAGTCCTTCTCTAAGAATGCTTATGAGCGCTCTTGAGTGCTTCGTTTCACAATTTAATCTCATGCATTCGTCGAACCGAAATTGAAACATGTTTTAACTTGGCAACTGAATAACACATAGATTCTTGGTTGCGGCAATCTCTTAGATTGTTATTGGTTTGTAGTGTTTTCGCTAGCTCGAAACCTACTTCTAACAGTATCTGCGATAATTCAGATTGAATTGTTTTTCTCGCTGCTTGGGACACCATATCGTCAACGTGTCTTCAACATATTATTTAATGCCTTTTGTAATGACGTACAACACAAAGCACCAAATATGACCCTCAGCTTTGCAGAAGTGCTTTGCAGCCGTAAGACACATTTGTGCCGATTGACATAATGTAGATATACGAAAGCTCGGGTTGAGATGAAATCGCTTGCGTTCGTCTGTATTTCGAAGACTGTTGAAGCAATAATTACTTTATCAGACACGGCCGCAAGCAGTTCTTATTAATAAGTATTGCCAGCAGACGCTTCTCCGCAGGGCGTGCATAGAAAAGAGTTGGTTCCGTTGGGGCGGTCGTACTGCGCTGCTGAATGGGGCGGCAACATGCAAGAACAATATGATATGGATCAATAAAATATGGAAATTATTGGGACTGTACAGGATGCAGTTCAGGGTACATTGGGGTACCCTGACGTACCCAGGGTACATTATTTTGACGTCAATCAGGGTCAGGACGGTCCGGTGCAATCGGATGTCGGAACGGCAGAGACACACGATATCTGCACACTCGATTCAGATGATCGTTCCGGTAAAGTTCTCATGACAAACGTGGTCCGATTCATTCAACAGCTTATTTGAAGTATTCTCTACCTCCCAAAAAGCGGAAAGAAACTGTTTCAGTCTCTCCTTTTAGGGTATGGAGACTCGTTGAGATTGTGGAAACGGATCTTAGCACACTCTATAAGATGGGGTCGGTGAGAACTCACCCAGTCTATTGGAGTAATCGCTCAGAGATGAACGTTGCTTCGGATCCTGATTAGCGCATATATGGACGTTGACGTACTAACCAGCGATACCAAGCACGAGCTTGTCTACGCACGGACAAAACAAAATAGATTTTTGAACAGTATGCATTAATCGAAAACCGCGAATAAATATTAAAAAGACGTTGGACAGCTAATGAAATATACTAGTAATACTATAGTAATAGGGAAGCAAAATATACTAGTATATACATACATATGTATAAGAAGATGAAAAACAATAAAATACTCGATAAATATTTTAATAAAAAGTTTTAAGCAGAGGAATGGAGCAAACTACGTTATAGAGATTATTATAATTCACACGCAGGTTATGGAAGTGATTATGGCAAGCAAAGTTATTATTTCTATGTGGAATGAGAAGAGGAGAAAAATTCCTAGTGATACTGACCGGAACCGCAAAACTAATTTGACTTAACAGCTCCAAAAGTCTATTTCGCCATTAATTAGTCTCTGCTTAAAAAGAGCACCTTGCATGGCTCTACGGTCAGTAAGAGAAGGAAGGTTAAGTAGTAAAAGTCTACTTCGGTAAGATGGTAATCTGTATTATATTTGGATTCCAATTTAAACTACGAAGATCAGGGATAGGATGAGCCAGTGAGACGTACAAAGTTTTAGTGATGTAGGGATGTTGAATTCTTTCGACCAGCGTGAGTCCCAGTACACCCAGGGCCCTATTTACAACAGACAGAATGTGTTTATAAAATTTTGGTTTTGCATCAAGCAGAACCCTTAAATCATTTACAGAATCTATTCGCTCTACACGAGTATCAAATATAGACATAGTTATTTAGCTGGAGAGAACCCCTAAAGAAGGTCATAAGCTTACAGTTATTGAAATTGAGATGTAACATATTTACTCTGCACCAAGATTCTATATTAAGGTCACATTGCAACAGTGGACTCGCAAGACTATCATTAAATATCAGACAAGCTTTACGTCATCAGCGTACATAAATACAAGGGAATGCTCTATAAGAGAAGGAAGATCATTTATGAACAAAGTGAACGATAGAGGACCCAAATGACTAACCTGGGGCACACCAGAAGTAACTTGGACTCATTTAGATACAAAGCCGTTATAATAAACATTCTGTATTTTGTTGGAGAGGTATGCGGCGATCCACCCAATTAGGCTATAATTCCTAAAGGATTAAGTTTATCCAGTAAGAGGTGATGATTTACCAAGTCAAAAGCCTTACTAAAATCGGTGTAAATGACATCCGTTTGCATTTGATTCATTTAATTAATTTAATTACAGTAGAAGAGAACTCCAATAAGATGTGGACCTAGATTTTATAAACCCATGTTGAACAGGTGAAATTATAGATTTTCACAGATGTTGCAGTTGAGAAGTTATAATTTTTCCAAATGCTTTCGGAATCGCAGGCAATTAAGCGTGAGTTAACGGATAATTTAAACAATTTATGAAGCGGCTTAACAACTTGGGAAAAACAGGTTTTATAGCCAATAGTTTCAGTAATTAAAGACCCAAAACTACAATTAGATGAATTTACCTGATAAGGATAAGGAAGGAATTTTGAAAACTTGGAACAGAATATGTGTTTTGGAAAAAGTCAGCAAAAAATCGGCAATACCAGGACCATTAGATAGTTTCATATTCTTTAAAGACATTAATGCTGGCGATGACGCTTCGATTTATCGAAGTCATAAAATCATTTTGGATCACGCTGAAATCTAATTCTGCACCTACTCAAATAATTATTCTAACATTTATTGTTATGAGTGCGCAAAGCTGCAGACAGAATAGCGGAGAAAATCAAGGAAGGAGCCAGTTTCCTTGAATTTTTGTAAAGTTTTTCTAAAGTGGAATTCTTGATTGAACACAATCATTAAATATCGAGTTCAAAGTAGTAAACAAAAATTCAACCGCTTTATCTATGTTCCTAGACAAAGAAAGTTGCAACCAGTCAGTTTGAGATATTAGCAGGGCAAGTTTCTCAAAATCGGTTTTCGAAAACCACAAAAACGTTCACCACAAAGTACACTACACTCTTACGCAATATATGGGAGCTCCAGCAAAATTTCTAAAGTGAGATGGTAAGGATCATCAGAAGAGGATAGAGAACATGAATCTGGGTCTAAAACAAAAATAAGGTCTAGAGACCTGTTTAAATAATTTGGAATATCATTAATCTGAGACAATGATACTCCGAAAAGACTGTGTATTAATAAAAACATGCGATATGGAGGGGGACAGTCCATAAGAATTCTTGGCGGAATGCCTTGAGATACCAGCAATATTGAAATCGCCAATGGCTATAAAGTAATCACGATCAGAAAGCATGTTAGAAATATTATTAATTATAGATAAAGACAAAGCATCATTTGAAACAGACGGAGTATGTAGCACCTAAGTGACATACGCTGACGACCGCCGTGCCGAGGAGAAGTTGGGTTCTTGATCAGCACCTTTTGGCTTTCGGACATACTACGTTTTCCCAATCACGACAGAATCTTCTTGCGCCAGAGAGTCGCAATAGGCAAAGTAGCGAAAAGTTTGACCATTTCACAGAATAGTAATAAGGACCCTAAAGAAAGAAAACACATTAGCAGCAGTAGGAAGCAACGCTAACAACTGCTAAATAAAACACCAACCAAAGTTTTGTGCAGCGTGAATCTTTATTGTATGGAATGGAATGGAACGAGTAAATGTGCGGTTTTTTGTATGTTTAATGTCCAGTGTACATTAGTGTAGGAGTAAGTGTTGGATTTTGTGTGTTTAAAGTGAAATTTTGAACAATTTACTTTAATTTTCGATTGTATGTGTTAGTGGTATTACATATATACATATAAATAAATCGGAACCAATATGCGTAGATATGTATGTTGCAGAAAAGTACGTTTCGCAATAGGATCAACCCAGCACAGCACACCACGAACATTATTTAGGATGAAATAATTTGGTAGAGAATGATAGGGCAACAGTGTATGAGAAGGGAGACAACATGGAAAATGGAACTGGAACTGCAAGTGAAAATATATATATGCCAATAAATAAGTAAGATATTAATTTGACGAAAATTGTATTTTTGCAGTTGTTTCCTTTGGCGGACTTGGAATTTGTTAGCGGCTACTAGTGTATGTGTTAATTGAAATGGATCAGTTGAATTGTATGCACATAGGAGAAAAATGGCGGGAACAATTGCTGATCTTTTCTCATGTACAGTAGATAACAAAGTGCATAATCCTCTGCCAATGAAGTGTAGCTGGGGCGTGAAAATCCGTATACGTTCAAGAAATCCGGCTCAAAGGATCAATGTTTTGGTGGTTACGTTGATGAGTAAAGACACTTTTTTCAGCTTTAACACTTTTATATGTAACACTGTTATATGTATATATGTACGTAGTCTAAGACTTTAGCGTTAACACAACAAATAGGTAGAGTCAGTACCGAACTACAAGTTCATCAGCTGTAACCTCATACTTTTATGCTTTGGTTAGCAAGAATATTTTGAAGCAGTGACAATCACACGAAACAAGATCAGAGGAACAGCAGGAGCGCTACTAGTATCTCATAACACGTTATTAAATTTTGATGCCATGATAGCTCTGTCTTACAACAGAGCTTTGAGATGGTTAGTCAAGGCGACCTCAGCCTAATGCAATACTATGATGAGGTAGAAAAGAGACTGATACTGGACACAACTAAAAATTGTTATGAACGAGGCCGCTTTGCTCAATAATGAGGTCAGAAATGATGCCCTTCATGCTTTTATTTCAGAACTCTAAAGGTCAAAGCAATAGTTTTTCCCAGCGAGGGTCAAAGGCTTGCCAAGTGCGTTGGCCTTTGCCATAGAAGCCGAGGCAAGCTTTGAGAGAAGTTTTTCGCGAACTTCTATGCTAAAGCCATGAAGGTGAGTACAGCTTCAGAAGGCAATAGGCATCATAATCATCAGAGGAATAAAGCTTTCAATCTTGTCAAGAGCTGACTTCGGCAGCTGTAGCCGCTGAAGTTGAGTCGCCTTATTTTTAGGGGCTGGTTCCGCTTGTAAAGGATCTAAAATGAGTAGTACAAGTTGACTCCCAATTTACAGTTAATAGCATACATACATGGTTCTAACAGTATAATTTTTATACCCGCTACCCATAGGGTAGAAGGGTATTATAACTTTGTGCCGGCAGGAAATGTATGTAACAGGTAGAAGGAGGCATCTCCGACCCTATAAAGTATATATATTCTTGATCAGCGTCAACAGCCGAGACGATATAGCCATGTCCGTCTGTCCGTCTGTGTGTCTGTGTGTCTGTCCGTCCGTCCGTATGAACACCTAGATCTCAGAGACTATAAGAGATAGAGCTATAATTTTTTCGACAGCATTTGTTATGTTTGCACGCAGATCAAGTTTGTTTCAAATTTTGCCACGCCCACTTCCGCCCCCGCAAATCAAAAAATCGAATAACAAGTGTAATTTTAAAGCTAGAGCTACGAATTTTGGTATATACAATAATTACTGTAGTAGTTATGATTCCTGAGTTGCTTTGGGTGACAATCTGGTACATTGTGTCGTCTATGGTATATTTTGAATGGTGTGCTGTATCGATATACCAAACATACCATTTGGTATATTTTAGTATTTTTTAGTATTTTCGGTATATTTTGAAAATGATACCGCAATATTTTGCCTTTATTAAAATGGGTAGCGGGTATCTCACAGTCGAGCACACTCGACTGTAACTTTCTTACTTGTTCTATTTAGTTTCTTTCAGCGTTCGAAAAAAACAACTTTGTCATGTCAAGAAAAACCTCGTTTAGCTTTAGTGAAACAGAATATGACGCGTTCGAAAGGGTAATGCCCTGTTTGCACAGCACCAAAAGCTATGTATTTCTTGGTTCTTGGTTTGGTATAGACAATAATAACTCTAGTATGTAAGATTCCTGAGAATTTTGTTGTGATCGGATAAATTGTAGAAGTTATTAAAGAAAAACCTTTGTATGACAAATTACGCCTACTGCAATGCCTACTAGGTACTATATTGACATTAGTAGCGGGTAGCCCAGATGCGTCAGACTTTGAAAGAACTAGAATAGATTATTCAAAGAAAGTGAAATAAAAACATCCATCAGCTAAGCAGCATGTTGGCAATCAACGAATATATCGGTCCTAGGGACACACCTCGTCACGTTTTGTCGCACAGCGATCATGAGACTATTGAGCTAAAAGGCCGATAATTCCTTCCTCGTGGAAGACCGACATCGAAAGCATCTTTAAACAAGTAAGAAAGCTACAGCCGATTGTGCTCGACTGTGAGATACCGGTAACCCATTTTGAATAAAAGCAAAATATTGCGGTTCTATTTTCAAAATATACCGAAACATGACATAAATACTAAAAATACATTAAACGGTATATTTGATATATCGATATAGTACCACATTCAAAATATACCATAGACGGCACAATATACCAGATTGTCGGCCAAAGCAACTAAGACCCCTAGCAAGTAAGCGTTTTTGCCCATACAAAAGTATATCTTTAATAACATCGACAATTTTTTTTATCGCAACCAAATTTTTAGGAATCATAATTACCATAGTTATTATTGTATGTTATACATCAAAACTCTAGCTTTAAAATTACGCTTATTATTTGATTTTTGTTGATTTGTGGGCGGAAGTGGGCTTGGCAATAATTTGAAACAGAGTTAATCTGCGTTAATATTATTACTCTATCTCTTTTATTTTTATACGGACAGACGGACATGGCTAGATCGTATCGGCTGTTGATGCTGATCAAGAATGTGTATCCTTTATAGGGTCAGAGATGCATCCTTCTACCTGTTACATAAATTTCCTGCCGGCACAAAGTTATAATTCCCTTCTACCCTTATGCGTAGCGGCTATAAAAATATTTTCGATATTTTTAATCTGATCGCAACCAAACTTTAAGAAATCATAATGGCGATAGATATTATTGTTTGTACTAAAATTACACGTTTTATTCGATTTGCAGGGGCAGAAGTGGGCGTGGCAAAATATAAGACAAACTTGATTTGACGGCTTTTGACCCTGATCAAGTATGCTCTACACGGTCGGAGAAGCCTTCTTCTGGCTGTGTCATACATCGTATATTCAAACTCGCACACCACAATATATTTGCCAGACCCAACGTAGACCTTGGGCAGGTTTTCAGGTCGCGTAGCAGAAAAACTTTACATGCATACCAATATTGGCGAAAATGTAGTTTCATACATGCATTCATGCAAGCGACAGCACAGGGCGACGAAATACGACCGTGCTCATCGTTCCGCATGCGATCTGTGACTGAACTGAGTACGAGACTTATGCGGCGCGCTGCCGCCTGATTTGGTTTTTATGCACCCCTAATAAGCTCTTCGAATGACGGGACTTTGGTGTAGCCAAATTCATCTTAGAATGGCATAATTAAAGCAAATGAGCGAGGCAAAATAGAGTATGAGTCGCATCTTCAATTATTCAAAAGTGTGACTACAAATTGAATTACATAAATGAGTGTTATCGATGGTAACATAACCGCGTGTGGATGATGCGACGGAAGATTCTACGAAACGGAAATTTTCAATGATGCAGCCTAGCCCAAACAGGATATAAATATCGAAGACATGTGCATAAAAAATAGCGAAAACGAGCAACACACAGAATCGCTGGACCCTTACAAATAATTGTATGAACATAACAAAAATACTATCTGTACTAGAGTTTGGAAAACTGTTACGTTTTTGTTTATCGTTTGTGCCAGCAGTATTGCATATTTTGGTAGTGGGAAGTCATTGAAATCTGGAGTATCGCAAGGCGATAATAGAGGTTTTTGAACTGCTCTTCACGTAGGAAGGAGAGTAAAAGGAGCGTCAAGATTTTTCACGGGAGATTAGCATGTGGAATTTTTGATCGAGGAGTCGAATCGCGAGCGATGTCGTTCTGAAGATCTTGCTAGGCGATTTTGTAGCGAAGGCAACATTTAAAAATATAATGGCGCGGGACACTCAACGGGCAGTTGAAGAGGTTGCACGACAGGGGTCGCCTTGTCTGAAACCTCGAACGGTATTGAAAGGTTCGGAGAGGTTCGTTCCTACCTTGACAGAGCTGATGGTGCTGCTCAATGTTATCCTGCAAAGACGTATCAGCTTTGCAGGAATACCGAACTCAGACATGGTGGCATATAGGCGTTCTCTTGTCGGGCTATCGAATGCAGCTTTGTAATCGACAAAGAGATGGTGTGTGTCAATTCCATTTTCGTGGGTTTTCTCCAGGATTTGGCGCAATGTGAAGATCTGGTCTATGGTGGATTTACCAGGTCTGAAGCCGCACTGATAAGGTCCGATCAGTGTGTTGGTATACGGCTTCAGTCGTTCACATATTACGCTCGATAGGACCTTATATGAGAATGGCAATCAGGCTAATTCCCCGGTAGTTGGTGCATATCGTCGGGTCGCCTTTCTTCAGCACAGGACAAAGGACGCTGAGATTCCAATCGTTGGACATGCTTTCTTTTAGCCATATTTTGCAGAAGAGCTGTATGCACCTTATCAGCTCTTCGTCGCCGGTCTTAAACAACTCTGCAGGCAGTCCATCAGCACCGGCTGTTTTGTTGTTTTGAGTCGCATAATAGCAACTCGGACCTCGTCATGGCTAGGTAGTGGTATATCCACATTGTCGTCGATTGGTGGTATCGGGCTGCTTCCTCCAATGGCGGGATTGGTGCCGTCATCGCCTGCTAGCAGCTTGGAGAAATGCGCCCTCCATAACCTCAGCGTGCACTGCGTATCTGTAACCAGATTCCCATTTTTATCTCGACAAATAGATGCTCCGGTCTTGAAACCTTGTGTCAGACGGTTGACTTATTGGTAAAATTTTCGAGCATCATTTCTGTCCTGCAACACCTCGAGTTCCTCGCACTCTCGCTTTTCTTGCTCCCGTTTTTCCGTCTAAAAAGTCGCCTCTCTTCCTTCCTTTTCTCCCTGTAACGTTCACACGTAGCTCGCGTTGCGCCAGACTGCAGCGTTCTTCTGTAGGCAGCGTTTTTGCCGCAGCTGCGACGCGACACTCCTCGTCATACCATTGGTTCCGTGTGGGTGGGCGCTTGAACCCAATGGCTGTTTCAGCGGCAGCTCGCATGGAGTGGGATATGTGCGCCCAGAGTCCGCCGGCGTCAACAGGGTAGGTTGGTGGAGCAGTTCCGAGAGGTGAGTGGAGTAGGCTGTTGCTGTCCGTTGTGATCGCAGCCTAGTGACGTCAAGCTTTCGTTGCGTGATGGGGCGTACGTTTTTCGCTCGGCATAGCCGCATGCGTATCTTGGCTGCGACAAGATAGTGGTCCGAGTCTATGTTGACTACACGAAACGTACGCACATCCATCATGCTTGAGGCATGCCTTCCGTCTATCACAACATGATCAATATGGTTGCGTGTTTTTGGATCAGGGACAGCCATGTGGCCTTGTGGATGGTGCTACTCACTACCATGTTTCGCGCCGCGGCGAAGTCAATCAACCTGAAACCGTTGTTCGAGGTGGTTCGTATGTGTCCTCGAGTCTCGCGTAGAATGCATCCTTAGCAGTATCGTCCTTCTCCTCCGTCGGGGCGTGCGCAAATTATGCGAAGATTGAAAAATCTAGATTTGACGCGGATTGTAGCCAGCCGTTCACTCACTGGGGTGAAATTGGAGACGTGGTGGCGAATTCTCCGGTTATTACAAATCCGCATCCAAATTCGCGCCTCTCCACATGGCAGCTGTAGTAAATATCGCAGTTTGCTCGCTTGGAGCAACCTTGTCCTGTCCATCTTATTTCCTGGATTGCGGTAATGTCAGCCTTTAATTTTTCGAGGGCATCCGCCAGTTGGATAGAGGCACCTTTCCAATTAAGGGTTCGGACATTCCAGGTGCATATCCTTAAATCGTAGTCCTTTTCATTTTGCGGTGGTCGTCAACATAGGGGATCCTATCCGAGGCTTTCGCTTTGGTTTTCCTTGGGCTTTTTTTCCGAGGCGGGTTCCAAACCCTGCGCTCAACCATTTACCGTCCGGATGACTTGCTGCACACATTCGTAGACAGAGATCGCACTGGCGGCCACCAAGTTGACCGCAATCAGAAACTTTACTCTGTACGAATGAAAGCCATCCCATCCAAGATACATATATGCCATGGAAATACTCACGGTGAACGAGTTACCCAAAGAATGTATCGAAGTGGGGCGATAGATGAGTCGTCGAGGGCGCTCATCACAGAGACAACAAATCCGGTATCCACACGGAGTCAAACTAGTAGTTAACGAGGTTGAAAACCAATCTCTGCGCGAAAAGAGTCCAACCAAAGGAAGTGGAGGAAACGGTTGCGAAGACCCGCGAGACAGTTAAACGGGCCTGCTGGAATTGCAGGCAACCTGGTCACGATTTCCGGGACTGTATGACCGGGACGAGGAGCTTATTTTGCTTTCGGTGCGGCAAGCCCGACACGTTGTCGTGTCCGAAATAGAATTTTTGGTGAGCGGCAGATTGGAGAGATGACGCTGGCCACGAAACGCGTTATAAATGCACGCGCTCGTTTTCGTCGGCGGTGGCTAATGAGGAGAGAAGTCGATGAAGCAGTTCGAAGTGTGGAGACCACCGATCCTCGACTCTTTGCAGATATTATCATCGGTGGACATGCTCTGAAAAGCCTTCTGGACTCTGACGCGTCCGTTAGTCTGCTGGGACGAGGATGCAAGATGAATTCGAATGTGCCCCCGTACACGTCCATGGTCACAACATCTGCAGGAGCCAGTCGCCCGATCCTTGGACGAGTCAATCTGTCAGTGCCATAACTGGAGCGAGGATGTTGTCGTATCTGATCCGGAAATGTGGGACTTGGAAGAGATGAATCAGTTGGAGGCCATGAAAAGTAAGTTTCTCCAATTTGAAATTCATGGATTGGGCAAGACTCACTTGTTACAACATGGGATACAGCCAATTGAGGGAACCGAACCTTCATAAAGAGAGCCACGGTTCATGGAGAACGACGGTCATCATGAAGCCCGGTAAAATCGATTTTGCGTAGATGCTCGGAAGCTGAATAGCGTAACGGTGAAAGATGCGTATCCTATTCCATGCATCCAAGGGATTCTCTCGTGGATCGATGAGACGCACTTCATCTCAAGCGTCGATTTGAAGTTTGCCTTCTGACAGATTGAGCTGGAGGAAACCAAATCCAAATTCTGTTTACGGAACTTGAATTATTTAGGTTTCATCATAGGTGGCGGCACTTTAGGGATAGATTCGAGCAGAGTGGAGGCCATCAATAACATGCCTGCTCCAAGCACGGTCAAGGAACTGCGTAGCTTCTTGGTATCTCGGTACCACTGACAAATGCTCCGAGGTAAAATAATGGGAAGTTTCAGTTAAGTGAGGAAGCCGTCAACGCTGTGGACTAAATAAAGAAGTCATTTACCACAGCATTCTTTTAGACCAAACTGGCCAGATGGTCAATGAAACTCCAGGGTTTTCCGTTCACCATCCAGATTAAAAAGGAGACTGAGAATGTCGTTGCGGACACGCGTACAGGAGTTGGGTGTGACGTCGGAGGATCTTCTTGGGATCGAGACGACAGAGCTCGAGTCAACCGACTATAAGCAGCTGATCAGCGAGGTCACCAGCCAACACAAACAAGTTAGAAAACTACAGTGGAGTGTGCTCGACTGTGAGATTCCAAATACCCATTTTGAATAAAAGCAAAATATTGCGGTATTATTTTCAAAATATACCGAAAATACTACAAAAATACTAAAAATATACGCTGGAGAGATGTTTGACGATGGAACAACCCAGGTGAGTTGGAAGCTGTGTTACACTCCGACAACGGGCGACAATTTTTTCCAAATCGTTTGAGACGATGATCAAAGCATTTGGAATCACCCACATGCGCACGCTGGTATATTCACCCCAGAACAATGCCGCTGAACGCGTAAACCGAACCGTAATAGATGGTATAAGAGCGTATTTAGAAAACGATCACCGGGAATGACTGGGCGAGGATAGATTGGCCATCATCCGGAGTCAAGTGAAGGAACATCTTGTTTGTCAAATGACTTATCGTTCGAGGTGTACCAACGCCTATGAATTAGAAGTCTTTCACAGCAAGGATGTACAATTTAAGTGGGCTTGACTTACCTTCTGCTGGATGAGGTGTTGATGATCGGTTGCTCTTTCTCTGCTTGAGTTAGTGTCGTGGGTGTGGCCTACGTTGGGCGCTTTGATAGATGCCCGCTCGTGACAAACGACGTGGGACGAGGCGAAACAACCATATAGCCACAACGGCGTAAACAACTTTTATTTAATGCGTTACACTTTCTGGAGATTAGCACATATATATTTATTCATAATTTTATATACGCACGTTTGTACAGGGTGCGCCATCTAGACAGGACCTATTTAAATGTTTAATAACTCCGCTATTTGTCAGCCCATTTTGGAAAATAAACAAGATTCATTTAAGGTATAGAATGCCATTTTATGACAATTCACTCAGAATACAATATCGATCAAATGACCGCCTTCATTAGAAACACAAAAATCGGCCTTTTTGGGCATTTCGCATGGTATTTGACAATATTTCCGGCGTAATAGCAGCAATTTCCGCTTTGATATTAACTTTTAGTTGTTCAATAGTCTTCGGTTTGCTGACATACACCTTACTCTTCAAGTAGCTCCACAGAAAATAGTCCGGTGCCGTCAAATCCGGCGAACGAGGAGGCCACTCCAAATCACCCTTTTTGACACAACGCGTCCGGGAACTTGCTCTGCAATTGAACGATTACTTTCGATGTACAGCGCTACAATTTCAGCCTGATTTTTGCTTTAAGTCGATTCATATCTAAAATGGCATAGGCTGAAGTTTCAGAATCTGGCTGGCTTGTCAAAATAGGCTGAAAAATGGCGCACCCTGTATGCATTTGCATACCTTTACTTATATCGCTTAATCATATGGGTTATAATAGACAATGTGTATATATATAAATTGGTAGGTATGTATGTATGTATGAATGAAGATGTTTTGTCGTCCCTACTCTGTAGTTTTTACATAAATGTCGTGTGAATCTACTTTAATTTATTTTGATTTAATTTACTTTGGAATTTTAAATTGTTTTAATTAATTTGTTTTTTAATTTAAATTTGTCAATTTAATATCATTTTCATTTATAGACTTTATTTCTACTTAAATTAAATTTCACACTAGTCTTTAAAGTTAAGTTTTTGTTTTAATTATACTTTTATGTGAGTTTTCAAATTATGTTCTCTTTTCTACATTATTTGTTTTACACTCAAATACAATTCTTTTCAATTCAATGTAACGTGATGTCGTATTTCAAATACATATGTAAATATATAATATTTATTTCTACAGTTTTTAATACTATTTTTATTAAGAATTTGTTGGACGAGAGTGCACGGAAAATTTGTCGGCGGACAGGCCGGGCCTGGTGACACTATAGCTCGACTCACTCAGACTTTCTCCTCCTCTTTGTTCAGCGTAGGACGCGTCAGCTGGCATCCGCTGCTTCACGTCGTTGGTGTGCTCCGGCTCTTTCTTCTTTTCTCTTTTTATAGTATTGCGCCTATCTGGTACAGAATCCTTTCCAAAGTCTGTGCTGGTGCAATGCTGTCTGTACTTGACGCATTAATGTCGGAACGAGTTGAAAGATCTTCTGGAATAACCTTCTATTCCAAAAGCACGCACAGGGCGCGGTTCAATTAGTGCCGAAATTGACAGTCGGAAATAACTAAATAAGTCGAGACATCTGTCTATGCCATCTCTGATACCCAGTATCAATAACACTTTCGAAGGGTAGTATAACATTTAATCATTAATGACGTATTTGCTTGGTGCTGGTATAAGAGTCATTCAGTGTGGCGTACGCGCTGGCTTCTCCGTCTTTTGCTCAGTAAGCATGGGGTTAAAAAAAAGTGCCAACTGATGAGACGCACCACTATATAACAATAATACCTTAAGAATTTGCGTACATATTTGAAGTCAGATTTAGAGGAGTGTAGTGGGAAGGGTACATTACACTTGCTGTCAAAAAGTGATCGAGGGAAATCAAACGAGAGCATCACATGCAATAAACGAATGCAAAAAAAGAAGAACGTGGATAAGGTCTCGCTTCTTTTGCGCTGCTCTATTCAATTCACTGTTATTTTGAATTCCTATTATTGTGACATTTTCAACAAAATAAATATAAGGTTGGCAAAAAAGTCTTGCGGTATTTCCGATAGGTGTCTTTGCAGGCGCGTAGTTCTAGTTCTATTTGTCGCATCGGTTCAACTATACCTTTTTGAAAGCTCTTTCCACGCGCTAACACGTGTTTGATTTATTATTGTTTGTTTTGAGTCGTTCGTGAGTTATAGCGTCACAAAGATGGAGCAAAATAAAGAGAAAATACGGCATATTTTACAGTACTACAACGATAAAGGCAAAAATGCAACTCATGCTGCTAATAAAATTTGTGCAGTTTATGGACCCGATACAGTTTCCATTTCCACCGCACAACGATGGTTTCAACGTTTTCTTTCTGGTGCGGAGGTGGTCGAAGATGCGCCACGGTCCAGAAGGCCTGTCATCGAAAATTGCGATAAAACATTTTTGACCGTATGGATGCATGCGAATCGCTTCTGAATCGCAACAAAATCGACCCGATTTTGAAGCGGATGGTGACTGGCGATGAAAAGTGGATCACTTACGACAACGTGAAGCGCAAACGGTTGTGGTCGAAAAGCGGTGAAGCTGCCCAGACGGTGGCCAAGCCTGAATTGACGACCAGGAAGGTTCATCTGTGTGTTTGGTGGGATTAGCAGGGAATCATCCACTATGAGCTGCTCCCCTATGGCCAAACGCTCAATTCGGGCCTGTACTGGACCGCTTGAATGCAGAATTCATGCAGAAGAGTCCATCTTTGATCAACAGAGGCCAAATTGTCTTCGATCAGGACAACGCCAGGCCACACACATCTTTGGAGACGCGCCAAAAACTCCGGGAGCTCGGATGGGCGGTTCTTTTGCATCCACCGTATAGTCTAGATCTCGCACCAAGTGATTACCACCTATTTCTGTCCATGGCGAACGAACTTGGTAGTCGGTAGTTGGCCACAAGAGAGTCCTGTGAAAATTGGCTCTCCGAGTTTTTGCCAATAGGAAAGCGAGCTTCTATAATAGGGACATTATCAAGTTGGCTTCTCGTTGGGAACTCGTCATCGAACAAAACGGCGCATATTTGACTTAAATCGCATTATTATGTCACCGGACATTCTCTAAGGAGGTGCTTCAGTATTTCCGTGACTCCACCCTTGATGCAGTTCATATGCCAAGCATTAGCTGGGCTATATGCCGAAGGTTAAGTGAACCTTATTTGAATTGCATATTTACATGAGCTGGGACGTGGGGCATTGTTGAAAATGATGAAGCCATTGCGGATGCCACGTCCATTTCGACAATAGATCGGTTCCAGAAAAATAGTGTTATTGTGTTCAGTGCAGCTAAGTGGGATAATATAATCAGGGGTCATGCTGCCTTCCTTGCCTTTGGTACTGTTACCATAGCCTATTAACTCCACATCCATTGACCATCTTTCTTACCGATGGTAAATGCGTATATATCCAGAGGAGCGTACCAACAACCACTTCGAGAACTTTAATTGGCATCTGTGTGTAAGTTTTTTATTTGTAGCCAGCCACCACACCACACGTGAGGATGGGGCGGACAACCCAGATGTATAGCGTCCGCATAATAGTGGATGAGAGGTTCTCTGTGAAGCAAAGCATCTTTTGCCAGATACAGGGCTCCTGATGGCAACAGTTCATCAAGACTTGACAGTCACAATGAAGTCAGTTGCCCAAATTATTTTTTATAGCCTCCAACCTTGATAAGATCTGCTAATCACAATTCCAAGCTGCGCAAAATCCCACTGCTCGGTTCACACTCTATTGCTCGTCTTGAGCAGACTTGGACTGGAAGACTGTTAGGACAGCAGCTTTCTTAGCTTAGAAATGTCTTCGACATTATTGGGGCAACGAAAACACCAATTGCAGTAGACCGCTATCAATTACTCAATAAAAATAATTAGAGTTGACGACAGTGAGTTCTAAAGCTTCGATGCTCATTAGAAAAGCGAAAACTGTCGCTTCAACAGTACAAATCAAAAACGAGGTCCGTTAAGCCATCCGTTAGTGTTCGTGGGGGCGCTGAAAAGTTCCAAGAGTTTTTCCTTCCCGAAATAAAAACACTCGCGGTTTTCTTTCTAATAATATATTTGAACTTTCGGTTTATTGAACGCATAAGGTGGGGGTGTTTTATAACCGTAGAGATAGATTCGTGGTTTTGTACTGACCCTAGAGAAAAATGCCGACGGCATTTCGTCGATCTATTCTGAGCGCGGCTCAGCGGTGGTGAGTTGTGGGAGAGAGAAGCTGAGAGCACTGGAGCTTGAGTGCATTCTTACGCATTGAGCGCATTGCTAGTGATGTGTTGCGGACAACTGAGGTAGGAGCTGGAGGCGATTCTTCTATCGTTACAGCACTAACGATCTCAACAGAGGATGGTGATGGTTGAATTTCTTCAACCGTCTCCATCTCAGTCGACAACAAAATCGAAGCCGGAGCAGGAGACTCCAATCTTAATGACGTAATGTCATGATCTGGAACATCCAAAGCTACCGAAGGTTGAGGGGACGGAGAACTAAACGACATTAATTCCCCAGCAGGTGGTATAGATAAGCTTGGAACATCAACTGGGACAGAAAGCTCGATTGGGGTAATCGACAGACGCGTATTGGCCTTTTACGCTTCGGAGACTCGGTCAAGAGCTTCATACTCTTAAACCCAGAATCCAAAGCAGAAAAGCTATCGGAGAGTTTTTAAAGCCCGCCAATATATCTTTAAACCCAGTTCGCGTCTGCCGTATAAACCCAGCAATATCGCGTTCAGAGTCCCTACAATGTTCACAAGTCCATCTCAATCCAGACTTGGCCGAAATCAAATCAACAATACGGCCGTTAAAGCCAGCACATTTTTCATGTGCAACGTTGTCGCATAACCAGCAACAAACAAAACCCATTTTGGCACCAACTGGCACCCGGCATTTCTTGTTATAGCAGACCAACATGTTGCTAAAACAAATATTATTAAACCAATTAAAAACAAAAAGAAATAAATCAAAATAGATAAATTATTTGCAAACTAATATGATCTGTACTTACGAAGAGCACAAAACACAGAGAGTATGCACAGGTCGAGCGAGACGCAAGATAGGTAGGCAACTACAACACCAAGAGAGGGAGAGTTACTATTCTAAAGAGCGTTGAGAGCACAAAGCACAAGCACTGAGAGTAAAGCGCGGGTCGAGCGAGACGCAAGATAGACGATAGCCAACAACAGAGTTAACTATTGTAACAGCGTTGAGCGCAAAGAATAGCAAGTGAAAAAGAAGAGCGTGAAAGTAAACAAAAATACAAAACAAAGTGAAGCGGCAACGAAAACAGAATTGTTTTGCTAACAAAGCAAAGCAAAGTTTGACCACACAATTTGTTGTTATATTTTCAGAAGAATGATAATAATTTACTAAATACACGAAAGCACACAGCGATTTAACGATCTGTAGTTAAACACAAGTGAGAGAGTAAAATTAATGTTATATTAATTGTAAATAAATATGAAATTTAATGAAAAATCACAAATTTAAGAGGGAAGAAAAAACACGTCCGACTGCGAATGCGAGAGCGAGCGAATGATATAATTAGTATCATTTGAACGAATTGCTATAAAAATTTATTAAAAGGATGTTTTAACTGCTTTTTTATTTCATTTTATTTATTTGGGGTAAGAGTCATATTATAATTCATACACTTCATAATACGTACGAAACTTGCACCAGGTTGGGCATCAATAATGTACAATGTATGTTATGTATATGCCAAGGTGACTGCCACCTCGCGGGCTTTGTGAATTTATCATTGTAGTTGTGGTTAGATGATTAGACTGAGGGTCTAATCAGATTAACCGGATCTGTCGCTGAATGGACCGTTAATTTCTACACAACTTTTGCGGACTTAGGAAATTATAACATAATAATAATAGTAATAGTCTTACAGTCAGATTTTGACCGTAGTTTTCTTACTTGATTTTTATACCGGTACCCATAGGGTAGAAGGGTATTGTAACTTAGTGCCGGCAGGAAATGTATTTAACAGGTAGAACGAGGCATCTCCGACCCTATAAAGTATATATATTCTTGATCAGCGTCAACAGCCGAGACGATCTACACATGTCCGTCTGTCCGTATGAAACACTGGATCTCAGAGACTTTAAGAGATAGAGCTATAATTTTTCGACAGCATTTGTTATGTTTGCTGGCAAAAATCCTCTGCTGAACCCTCCCCGAGGGTGCTGGCTGGGTAGGATCTGTATTACCTCATTGTCAACGGGTAGCAGATCTCTACTATACGTCGATTTTTCAGGTACTGCAGATCCTAGCTGAGAACTCTGTTCCCTATCTTTCGGGCATCTGTCTGGAAATAAGTAGCAGAATCCATAGTACGAGGTGTCTGGCGGTCAGACTGAAAACGCTATGTGGGCTCCCATGAATAAAATTAGCTTAATTATGTCTCAGTAATGGAGCATATAAATAAATCAACTCGAGCTGGGATGTCAGCTCAAATGTCGGTGAAAGACGTGACTGCTACCACCGGCAGGCGTGTCGCCAGCGGTCACACCTCTGATGCGGCGGGAGCAGGCCGAATCAGTTGCAACAACACTGCCACCAAAAACTCGAGGTTGGTGCGCGCGGGTGCTCTGGTCTTAACCGACACGGACCAAAAGAGCGCTGCGTTAATCTCTACGGTGGAGGGGAACGTCTTCCTCTTCAGTCACCTCGGCCTATCGCCAGCACCTCCAAGGTTGCGCAGCGGGGCACGGGGGCTGAAGGAGAAGGTCAAAAATAAGGCTCTTCTTTCGGCCAACAAGAAGGTGGAGTCCATGGCAAGCAAGCGCCAACGGTCCGCTGAGAGTCCCAAGCAAGGGGCCCCAGTGAGCAAGAGGCTGCGAGCACCTGGCTCCACTAATACGGACTCGAACAGAACGAGACAGAGAGCAACGGTTGCTGAAACTGCCAGGCGGCATCTCGCCGTTGCTCTCATAGACAGAGGGTCCCTAACGGGAAAATGTCTGCAGAGCGGTGGCGGTTGACCCATAGTAAGCTGGTCGACGCACTGTTTGTCAGGATGGAGAACGTCTCAGACAGTCCAATGCCTACATTCGAAGGCACTGGCTGGATGAATGGTGTCAAGATCCTGACATGCAAGGACGACCCAACATTGCAGTGGCTGCAAGCGACCGTACCCAAACTGGACGGACTGTGGGAGGGGCCAAGCTGGACGTGGTGGACAGGAATAATATTCCGTCCATGCCGAAGGCGAAAGTCCTTTTCCCCATAGTTGTGCAGGGCGAGCGGGCGCTTCAGCTGCTTAAAAGCAGAACCCGGCCATTCCGACGAGGGATTGGTCCGTGCTGAAAGTTGATGAACCTTTACCCAGTGCACAATGGTTCCAGTGCGGCATAAAATCGACAAAATTATGAAACTATTTTTGAATATGAACAAAATTTTGATTACTAGACATCCCAAATAAATATAATAAATATAATATAAATATACTATAAGAGATAGAGCTATAATTTTTTCGGCAGCATTTGTTATGTTTGCACGCAAATCAAGTTTGTTTCAAATTTTTGACACGCCCACTTCCGCCCCCGCAAATCAACAAAAGCGAATAATAAGCGAAATTTTAAATCTAGAGTTTCGAATTTTGGGATATACAATAATTACTATAGTAGTTATGACCCTGAAAATTTTGCGATCAGATAAAAATTGTCGAAGTTATTAAAGAACTACTTTGAGTTGCGCTGCATGAGAGAACTCATAAGCACCTGCAACATGCATTGTTATTTCAAAAAGGGGCAAAAGCGAGCAAAGAAGACCAATTAAATTTGAATTCCTATATATTTATAAGTAACTTCACCTGGTTACTTGCTTACGCCGATATGCGCTGAAAAAGTAACACTCCACAAAACACAACTACTTTTGTTACACATTCCTGCTAAATAGACACTTACAAAACATTTGACAACACAGACACAAATATAATGATAACACGAAAGAGTTTTATTATTGATTTTTCATACCTTGACCTTTGTTTTCCATATTTAATCTGGTATTTTCACTCAATTTAAGCCAATTGTAACACAATTAAAAGTTTCCGCCAATTTGCAAGTTTCAGGGTTACAATGAATCAGTTGGTTAAATGACCGCGCTAAGTTAACAGGGTTGCAATAAAGCTTAAAACAATGTCTATTTATATTTATTTGGGATGTCTTTTAATCAAAATTTTGTTCATATTCAAAAAATAGTTTCATAATTTTTCGATTTTATGCCGCACTGGGACCATTGTGCATTGGCAAGGCTGCGGAATTGGCTCGGGGTTTACAGCATTATCACAACTCAACTAACATCTTTGTTGACAGCCAGGCTGCAATAAGATCAATGTACTCTGATGTGGTCAAGTCCAAAGTTGTCCTGGACAGCAGAAGAGCAATAGAGTCGCTGAACGCATCTGCGGTCGTGCGTATCTATTGATCTCAAGCCACCAGGGCATTGATGGCAACGAGATCGCAGACACTTTCGCCAAAGAGGGAGTGGGGCTCGATGTCGGTAACTTGTGCAATGTTACGATATCCTTGCGAACTCTAGGCAGGGAAATTGAGGTGCGCTCTAGACTTCAGTGGGACGCGAGCTGGCGCAATGCCAACAAATGCAAAACTGCAAGGCTGATGTGTGCCTCTACTAACAAAAACTTAACCAACCGACTCCGACTGAAATACCTGGCACGGCGAGTGCCACAACGATCTTCGGGACGTTTCATGGCTACCTCCTAGGATGCTGCTGGCTTTACCAAAAATGCATCCATACTGCGCGAGTTCTGAGACGTAGATACGCTACCGGTACAGCTACGGACCTCCACTGGTCTATGCTTTGCCCCGTACAGGGGCAGCCGGTCCCATCTAACTTAACCTATGTTTGCACGCAGATCAAGTTTGTTTGAAATTTTTGCCACGCCCACTTGGTAATATTAAAGCTAGAGTTGCGATCAGATAAAATTGTCAAAGTTATTAAATAAATACTTTTGTATGGGCAAAACGCTTACTTACTAGGGGTCTTAGTTGCTTTGGCTGACAATCTGGTATACTTTGCAGTCTATGGTATATTTTGAATGAGGTAGTATATAAATATACCAAATATATATAGCAAATATATCATTCGGTAGTAATTTTGCAGTTTATTTTGAGAAAAATACCGCGAAATATATTTATTTTATTCAAAATGGGTAGCGGGTATCTCACAATCGAATACACTAGACTGTAGCTTTCTTACTTGTTTTTTAATAATTTTATAATATTCTTATATCCGCTACCCATAAGGTAAAAGAGTATTAACATATAACTTTGTACCGGCAGGAAATGTATGAAACAGTCATAAGGAGGAATCTCCTATCCTATAAAGTACATGTATTCTTATTCAGCATCAACAGCCGAGACGATCTAGCCATGTCCGTCTGTCCGTATGAAACACTGGACCTCAGAGACTATAAGAGATACAGCTATAATTTTTTGACATCACTTGTTATGTAAGCATGCAGATCAAGTTTGTTTTCAATCTTTGCCACGCACGCTTCCGCCCTTATGAGTTTTGGTATATTATAGATAAAACTTGTTGAAGTTACTAACTAGGGGTCTTAGTTGCTTTGGCTGACAATCTGGTATATTTTGAGTATTTTTGCGGTATTTTATTTATGTATATTTTGAGAGTAATGCAATATTTCGCTTTTATTCAAAATGGGTAGCGGGTATCCCACAGTCGAGCACACTCGAAAGTAGCTTTCTTACTTGTTTATGTAATAGGCTTGATATAAAATTGAGTAATCATCTGAATACATCTATAAAGGAAAATTTATTTATAGTCCCAGAATAAAAATGAAACTGCTTTTGGGCAGAAAGTGTGGGTAAATTAATCTAATTATTTATTACGGTTAATTCATGCTAATTTGATTTTAAAATTCATATTTTTAATATTTACATTAAGTTCCAGTGAAAAAAATTCCATACTAACTCAAATATCAAATGTTTCGTAGCGATTAATGCACAATGTTTAATTCAATCGTCTAAGTTTGAATGTGTTGTAAATTTTCACGTATAATATTGGATAGAAAAAATTTAATAAGACTACAAATATATATATAACATATTTGTATATTTTTGAAATATTATGTTCCAGGGTACATATTTATGAATGTATGCAGAGCTTTCTATATTCATCTAGTAAGAATCGCAGCAGAATGAATATTAATGAGCCTTGTCTTCAATTATATAATTGTATAAATTAATCTAAGCATAGTAACCAATTATTTATTATTAAGACGTCAGCATCACTTCGATTATAATGAAGTGGTTGAAATTTTAAATATTTTTTTATAAAGATTTAGTTTTGGTGCCTTAGATCCGTTTCACTTCTTATCCTATTTGATCTATTATAATTACAAAATATAATAAATATTATAATTATTATTGCAATTATTCTATATTATGTCGGTAGCGACGTAATCGCGCACTGTTTTCAATTTTTGGATCGCCTGGTGGTGGCGAAATATTTCTCATTGAGGTCTCGATTGTATTTTGAGTCCATGCAGCGTTGCTGGTCTCTAATGTACCTGACACTGCTGCTGAATTGCAACAAAACGGTACTTTAAATTCTTTGCCATCTTTATCTTCACTTTTGTCGGTTAATTGATCTTCAAAACTGTTAAGTACACATCGATTGCTACAAATTTTAAACAGTAAGTGTAATCATGTCATAAAAATTCAAATAAATGTTTACCTGCTAGAAGCCCGACATCGAGGACGTTGAAAGCGCAGATTTAACTGGGCTGGATCAGTTATATACTTTCCTTCGGTAGACTCTCGACGGCGACGTAGTCCTATATATATTATATTAATTATAAAATGATACCAGAAACAATATAAAAATTTATTTGTTGATTTTGAAATAAATATCAATAAAAAATGGTTTTATAAGTTTTTCGAAATTGATATAGTACATATGCGTATATATAGTTTGAATCAGCATAAATATGTAGAGTCAATAAAACTGTGTCACTTTGTGCAAATAACTGTCAGCTTGAACTAGTTAATATACGATTGTTGATATCGCTTCTCAATAGCACTTTTTGTATACCCCTATCCATAGGGTAGAAGGTTATTTTAACAGGCAGAAGTAGGAGTATATGTTTTATTTTTAAATGTTATCTAAACAATCTTTAACAACATTGATCTGTGTGCAGCAATACCAATTAGATTTGAAGAGAAATCTAGAAAATATCGCTTGTAGTCTCTGAGATATAGGTGTTCGTACTTTTGGTGCCTGCTTTGGTTGGCAATCTGCTATATTTTCTATTCTATAATATATTTTGAATATATATATCGATATACCAAATATAACCTTTAGCATATTTCACTATTTTTGGGGTACATTAATTTGGTATATTTAAAAACCGCAATATTTTACTTTTATTGAAAGTGTGTAGGGGTTTATCATGGTTGCGCAGACTGGACTGTAGCTCTCATTGTGTTATGAACTAAATTATTACTCCAACAAAAGACATTTCTCCTTTAAGAGGAAACACCTGATAATTTTATTGAGTGGTTTAATATATGAATATAAAATAAAAAGGTTTTTCATTGCTACCAAGTATCGTTTATTTCTCACGGGCGATCTGAAAATTAATTATGCGACAAACTTAATCATGCGATATTGCTGAGAATATGACAGAATCCAATTTGGAAGTTAAAAGGTTATCCTGTCGGTTTAAGGTTGGCACAATATTATACAACATTATACATAAAACATACCAGGTGTTAAATCCGTAGTAGTTGGAGAAATTTGTGAGTAATTGTGAACACGATTAGAGTCAGTGGGCTCAAAATTACAATTCGGTGAATTAAATGATTCGTTCTGAAGAAGCTCCTGTTGACCAATTGCCCCAACACCAGATGGCTGTGTTGCTGTACTGATTACACCTGTCCAAGATGCACATTTGGATTGTCGCAAATTAGCAGATAATATAGGTATCTTACTTGGCGTTGACAATACAAGTTCGCAACCCATTGTAAAGGCTGCATTTGAGGTGATATCTCTTACCACTAGACTTTGGTAGTCAGTAGAGGCAATGTGCTGACTTCCATCATTCGTACTGCTTTTAATCTTGACTTTCGCACCAAGGTCTTTGTTTTTAAATTTGTTGTTAAATGACTAGAGCCACTTACATTAGTTTCCATTCTATCATTGTCATCACAGTTAATGGCCTCTTTATCACTTAGGCCTGAAGTTCGAATATCACCAGGCGCAGCTGTTTCTTTGGCAGCAACGATGCCATCTGTTATTGTTGTATTAGGAGTTTTAAGGGCTGCTAATGCTTTATAATAAACAGACTCATCCAGATGTGGGGTTTCTAATGCAATAAATAAAATGAAATGTAAATTAGAAATATAGTAACCGATGTTTCTAAAATTTAATGTGGAATCAATGAAAAAAGTAATGTATTTTAATCAGTACATTTTCAATACAATTTGAAAATATTGAGTTATTAAAATTCATTGGTCATAGGTTCCATGCGATTCTTACCTTTAGAAATGACACGAAACTCCAGTCGTCCACTGATACAGCCTTCATCTTCGCCTTGATTACCAGCATCGTCAAATTCAAGTGCTCCACTTTCATGAAAACATGAAGGATTGTGTATAGAAGTTGGCTGGCGCTTTTATCATTAATGTTGGTTCGATGCTGGGGAAATGTTTTTGTTGTAGTCTTTGCACCCCAAGAAGGCACTGTTGCAGTCGATTGAGTACTTTTTCTGAAACTTATTGGCTTTTCATCAAAACCATCACTAAAACATACATTTGGAAGGCTATTACGATGTCGCCGTGTACTTATTGAGCGCTCTTCTATTGTTTTTTTTGAGTACATATTACTGTCTAAATCAACTGCTGCATCTTTAAATGATGATATTGTAGCCGCCATATCTGACGTCAGATGGTTTTTCTTATTTGATATTGGTACAATTTCAGAGTTAGACTCACGTACACAAACGTTTCTGGCGATATCCATTCGATAAACCTAGATTTCGACGACAAAAACATAAATCGAAATTTAGATAAGACAACTTACGAAGTCATATTATTAAATCTGTTCGGTTCAATAAATAATGTCAACTAATGAAAAATCTATTTATGTATAGACCACTCTTTTCGAAAATATCTTAAAAAAAAGTTGGATGTTGATGTATCTCGCTCTTCTTCTTCATTTTACTATTTGTTTTGAAAGATTAATTTTTTATTTTCGGCATAGCTCATAGAAAAAAATTCTTGCCTTCGGTTTCAAATTAGTTTTAAAATATATTCGCATACATTCAACATATTATACTTTGCTGGTGATGAATTAGTGATTTTATAATAGTTTCGGATCATATTAGGTTTTAAATTAAAGAAAAGTCAATCCGAGAAAAGAGGTCAATACGATATATACAATAGGCACGAATTCTTGATTAGGGTAAAATGCTTAAAATGTCCATGAGAAAGTAAATATAACCAACAAAAAGAATTTTTGAACGAAAAACAATCATGCTTTTTAAATTATTTCTTTTATATCTAAAACTACTATTAAGAAATGATATAGTACAAATACTACATAAAAGAATGTTAGTTGGTACATATATTGAATTCAAATATATTATAAGCTATATATCTTTCCAAATTGTTGGCTTACAGTGTTATCAAACGCAGCTTGTTGCACAGCAGGTGGCTGTAGCTTATTACGTAATACATTACCCATTGCAGGTTCAGACCACCAGTGTGGAAGGGATATTTGCAGCATTTCATAGTTCTCAATTCCAGCTATATTAAGTGTATGTCTGACAAATTGTTAATTTATGAAATTACAATCAGACTTTAAATGTTTTATGAGCGATTATTCGAAAATATAACAGCGCTCTATCCGCGAGTAAAACTTTCGAGATATTTTATGTAATCAATTATCTCATAGAAACTAATATGATGGGTACGAATATTAATAGATTCTTGGAATTAGCTGTTTAAATAATATTGATTTCCTCCAATTTGTAATTGTTGCCCGTTACCCAAATGGTAGGCAACCGTATGTATATTTTTGATAAGTCTTAATGCCTGATCTGATGATCTGATATAGCCGTGTATTCGTATGGCTATAGCCGTATATTCGAATGTCACGCAAATTAAGTCCATGTTAGAAGTTATTTAATAAATATTTTAGAATATCTATATTTCAATAAATATTAATTCCTATGAGGTCACGTTGTCGTACGCCTTGGACGCAGCTTCAAGAAACATGTCAATTTATGTTAACAGCTTTAAACCTTTCAACTAATTTAAAACACAAATATGGCCGTGTAATCAGACTGAGAGATGTTACACTAGACATGTGTGTCAGCACTGCTGGAAAGTTTCGGGGTGACAGATATTAAAAGTGTATCAGGGCACTCTTAGAGACAGTATATCCCTTAGCTAGTCCACTTTTCTCCTTGCTACCAATTTCGTCAAACCATCTAATCTAATGAAAAATTATAATTCTAAAATTCTACACTATTTCTCAAAATATGAACAATCATTGCAAAGAGTTGAGGATACTTGATAATTCTCATGGACTCATGGACAGAGCGCTGTCAACTACGAAAATCGAGAGCCAGGAATCCTCACAGTCGAGCATAGTAGAATTCGATCCTCTTTTCAATAAGGGCTCTATTTGGTAATTTTACTTACCTTTTAACATGATCATTTCCGAATAGTTTTGATTTTGAATTATTAGTTCGAGGAACTGGTACACTAGACAATCCGTGTAATAATACCAAGGACGCATCCGCTTTAGTCGATTTATCCACATTTGGTTGTGACTGTGAGGTGGCAAGAGGTTGGAATATTTACATATAATCTTTAGATATATATGGCGGAATTTGTCGCGGGCGACACTATTTACAGTGAAAAAACATTAAATAATTTTAACAAGAAAGAAAGCTACAGTTGAGTGTGCTCGACTGTGAGATACCCGCTACCCATTTTGAAAAAAGCAAAAGAGTGCGGTTTAATTTTGTAATATTTTATATACATATATATATATAATATATGTACTCTATATATAAAACCTTTGTACATTGAAATGCAAGGATAAATAATTATATACTCTGGACATTTTAAACATTCACTTGAGATCATTCGATCGGACATACTCGTAATTAAGAACCCGCCTATCATGCTTTATTGATTTACCTGTGGTTCTTGCTTCCATTCGTTATCTGTTGTATCCTCCGAATCGTCAAACTGACTCTTCCATTGCGAAGCAAGCGTAAGTGCACCGCCACCCCTTGTTACCTGTTGAAGCGCCGATACGTTCTCATCATCAATTAAGGCGAATTGTGTCACAGAATGATCCCCAGCTGTAGCACTGCTTCTACAGGAATAGAACTAATAACAGTGTTGCTCAAACGATGGCTTGATATCGAGACAGTTCCAGTTCCGGACGATGATGGTCGCAAATTGGTCGAAGTTACTGATCGCCGATTAGCTGGTGGTATAGTCGTAGTTGAAGTTCCTGAGATCGCTGCTGATCTGGGAATTAACATTTCATTGGCGCAAATTGCATCAAATTGCAAATTCTCTGCACTCTCAACGACTTGAGTTTGCATTGGCGGTGGTACATTTAAAACACGCAATCGTCCATATGTTGACTTTTGATCGGCAGCATTAGTAGTGCTAAATAACCGTTTGCTATCGGATACTGATTCAGCTGATTTTTGGTGTTGTTGTGGACTGCTATAAGCATCTTCGACAGTGTTTTTATCATACTATCATTATTTTTTGTTCGCTGACTGTTGTTGACTATTGTCTCTACCTAGAGAGCGACTATTAGTACCGTCTAAATTAATATGACTATTTTGTTTCGTTCGAAATCAGTTTCGGTTGAATTGATCACAAGATCATTATTGCGTCCTTTGTGTGCTGAGTCATCGGTAAGGAGTTTTGCTAACAGTGGCAATGGATGCGAGACAACATGTTTCTCTTCTGTCGCATACTGCAAGTTGAATTTTGGTTGGATTTTAAACTAAAACAGGTTCAACGAAACAAAAGACTCACGTATACGGGCGCTGAATTGTTGTGAATTGATGTTGTTCCCTGAACTTGTTCTTGAGCCTGAATTGCGGTTCGTCTCATATTATTTGTGGCATGCGTTGACTTAAGCTGCATGTTTGTTTGCATTGTCGTCCCGGTATCGCCGTCAGCTGATTCGTGATTGGCAATTACTACCGACGAGGACTTGACCAATGCACTCGGAAAATTTGGTATGGCAACTGAACTATTTACAGCGAGCACCAGTTCCTGCTGATGCTGTTTTGAAAATATATTTTGATTACCTGCATTACTGTTTTGCATTGCGCTTTCCCCTGAAGCTTGTGCCGTCATTGTTGTTGCATTGCAATTTTTGTCTACCTACAAATAATGAACAATTAAAAAGATCATTAAAATAAAATAAACGTGTTTTAAGCTTAAAAAAGGAACAATCTTGACATCATTTTTCTTTTGTCGTGGTTTTGATGCCATCGGATGCAGCATCGGAAATTATTAAGCATTGAAAACCAAAACTGTGTTTAATTTCACATTCGCTTCCAATTACATATGTATATGTATATATTATATTATCCAGGATTACGGAAATAAATTTTAAATTAAATAAATAAAATTATTTTATACAAATTTATTTTATCATAAATTTGTTTACATGACATAGGTAAACACTCAAAAATTAAAAAAAGGTAAATCTATACCTGAGTGATAAATTATATCACAATTTAATACAAACATAAAATAATACAAACAGACTTTATTGGTGTTTATAATAGGTACACAAAGGGTTCTCAAAAAGCGAGTACATACTTTTTCCTTAGTATTTAGAGGCTCCGTTGACGCCAACTGAGCAGTATCAATTTCGTTACGTTTCCGAATCTGTTAATACCAAAAATATAAATTGAAATTGTTATAGAACCATATACTAATTTGCTTACATATTCTTTGCCGCTGACATTGGAAGCAGCTACCGTCATTTGAGTGATGTTACCATGAATATATTCATTTTTATTGCAGCTGGAGCTATTGGGGCATTTGAAGCTGAATTAATGTTACCAATTGCGGCGGCATCGACTTTCTCCCAATCGTACGGATCAGCCTCCTTAACACCTCGTCGTTTCATACATCTCTCAAAAGGCCAATTAGCATCTGTAAGTAAAGTGCTATATAAATATTTCCTCATTTTACATAATTTTAACTAAAAATTCGATTTATATGACAAGGATAAAATAACTCTTACCGCATAGTCTGGTCGGTCTGCGTAAGTTAGCGATTGTATATGCTCCAAAAATTGCTTTAAGTCTGACGGTAAGTGTTTCAGTAATATTCTATGATCATATTTTTCTTTAGTTAACCCGACTTGTTCCTTGTCTTTAATTTTGCGCCACGGCAATTGTCCATTTACAAATTCAACAAGCATATAGAATAGCGACCACAGATCATCGTGACGTCCCATCTCTCGATTGCGATGTGCATTTATTGAAGCATAGCGCACTGTTCCACGGAAACCAGCGGCAGCTCGGGGACAACGAACTTCTCCTGTTCCTGTGGTATATTGACGAGCCAATCCAAAGTCGAGCATATAAACTCGTCGGCAATTGTAAGGCAAACGGCCAACTGAAAATTGCTCTTTAAAACAAAAGAATTAATATTTTAAACGTATTCCTCGCAGTTTTTCACACAATATTAAATTAGTTGTATTATATAATATATGTCATCTTTCCGTTTATTAATTGTTTAATTATCCTGCTAAAAATTTTTAGAAAAAGACTGATCCTAATTAAACTTATGACTTTGATCAAAATGAGTTCTCTATCAACAGCGGGCGATTCACACTCAATTTTTTGACTCGGCGAAATTGTTCGCGTTTGTCTGTGCAGTTTTATCTGGATTTCATACCATATACATAGTAGAAAACAAAAGAAACTTACCGGCTTAATATCGCGGTGAAGGAAGCCAACAGAATGTATAGATTCAATGGCTTTTAATATTTGTAAGCCTAGTCGAAGGGTTGTACTGAGAGAAAAGGCGCCTCGTGGCTGTGCTCGTCGCAACTCAGCCAAATTTTACCTTGGAGTTGCATTACCACATAATTGAAGCGATCGTTCCGTCCACATCCAATAAAACGGCATACGTGTTCCTTGCCTTGCAGCTTTTTCAGT
Source organism: Drosophila sulfurigaster albostrigata (assembly GCF_023558435.1). Classification (NCBI taxonomy): domain Eukaryota; kingdom Metazoa; phylum Arthropoda; class Insecta; order Diptera; family Drosophilidae; genus Drosophila; species Drosophila sulfurigaster. The sequence continues at coordinate 1,024,657 of NC_084884.1, forward strand.
ACCGCCACTTCCATTTTAAGCACCTGTTTCGGTTGGCGAGCTGATTCAACTTTGAGTGCCACCTGTTCCCGAGTTATTAAGTCTTGGCCCTCATAAATTTCACCAAAGCCTCCACCACCAATCTTACGTATAACCTGAAATGCACAACAAAAACAAATATAATTCAAACCATATTTTGCAACATGTACTAGAACAAATTCAGTATCTTTTTCTTTATTTCGTTATTATTTTAGTTATGTAAGCTTCTCATAGTAAATCAACGATATTTTGCAAAACCAAATCAAATAAACTGGAATTTTTTCGTTCTATTGTGTAAAAATATTGTTAATATGGTTAAATGAGAACATGTCTAATACCTTCCAACGCTCTTTAACCACATGTCCTGGCTGCAACAGATCTTCAGACGTCATTTTATTATTTTTCTCTTTGTTTTCTGGCACTTGTTGGCAGATGTTCACGATAGTGCTACTCTTCTCTAATATAGCACCAGCAGTAGGAGACGATGGTGTTAGTTTTGGCACTTGGAAAGTGACTCGACTTCTTAATCCTAATCGATTTTGCTTAGATGGCAAAGTTGCTGATCGCTGTAGTTGACAGTTTCTTGGATCTCCGACAGCGGCAATATTGTGACCCTCTTGAAGGTTTTGGTGAAAACTTGCCTCCAAAGAGCTGAGCGCAATTGATGGTGGTGGCTTAGATGGGGCGGTGGTCGCTGCAATCGTAATACTTCTTGACTACAATATTTGGGTCGATAACTTAGACACAAGTCTCTCTGTTGATTCGATATGATTTCATTTTGGCGTTGTTGCTGCCGATTGTCTTTATGGCTTGATCTCGGATTGTTTGTGATGACTCTGTGACATTTCTGTCGTTCCTTGAAGGAAATAACATAAATGTACTGCTTGCCATCGGCGTTTGAAATTAAACGAAGTAAAACTGTTTTATCTTTATAATAATATAATATGCCACAAAAATATAATAACAAAAATAATAATAATAATAATAATAATAATAATAATAATAATAATAATAATAATAATAATAATAATAATAATAATAATAATAATAATAATAATAATAATAATAATAATAATAATAATAATAATAATAATAATAATAATAATAATAATAATAATAATAATAATAATAATAATAATAATAATAATAATAATAATAATAATAATAATAATAATAATAATAATAATAATAATAATAATAATAATACTAATACTAATAATAATAATAATAATAATAATAATTTTGTTTTCTATCCGATGTATTATATAGAGATCAACGAAATGGTGATATGAAGTACTCATCGCCTTAACAAATGGAGTTATTCTTCAATAACTATAACAATGATTCCTTATTAACTACATAAATGTATATCCCAGAGGGAAAATGATGTATCTAATACATTTCAAAAATAATACATAGACATACATAAACAAGATGAGAATAAAAGGATAATTTTTCACAAACCGAACGCAATAAAAATCTATATGTTATGTGTTAGCACTTGCAGACATTTACCTGTAAAGTTATTTATGAGTACCCATTTCAGCTGGTAATATCTGTTAAATTCACTTCACCACAAAAAGTATAAAATGTGGTCGAATGCAGCTTAAATGTTCATTAATTTACACTAAGAGTCTAAACGCGTTTTCAACCATTTTTGCTTTACTTTGATTATGAACCGATGTACGAACGAGTGCCTTGCCCTATAACCCAACCTTAAATTAAAAACTCTTATTGATTGGCAAGCTTTGTATTGTTCACCCACAAGAGTAAAGCTTTTCTGAGCAAAACACACAAGGGATAAACCAGCGAGAGAACCAGAGAGATTGAGAATATCTATGCGAAACATTTCTACATGACAGTTGTAATGGTTATAAAATGTTTTGCAGCTGCACCCTTACTGCAACGCATGCGCAAGGATATGAGGGTTTTTATAGCAATGAATTTTTGTCAGCTATCTACAGTTTCAAAATTCACAGCATAATAAAATACTAACTAAATAATGCTTACGGTCATTGTTTCTTAGAACGCAAAATAAGTTATAAAACTTGGTTCCTGCAAAAAGTGAATTTTCTTGATCAGCAATACCCAAGACGATATAGAAATGTGTGTGTCTGTTCGATTGTCAGTATAAAAACATACATTTGTAGATCTCAGAACTGCGCAACGAAGTACGCTCATATTTATCGTTCCACTTTTGATCTGAGACTGAACTGAGAGTGTGACGTACGCTGCGCTCGAACTTCAAATTTCGAAATGATCCGAAGAGGCTCTGGGGTTCTAAATTAGAACGATTAGAACTAATTGCAGCGCTCGGCTCTTCCAGGGTTGCAATAATAATGTTATGAATGATATATTTTGCTTCAAAATCTTGGAGTATCTATGTATTATATACAGTAGATTCCGGTTATAGCGACTTTCAAGGGACCGACGATTTTACGTCGTTATACCCGGAAGACGCACTAACCGAAAGGAGCAAAATAAATTTTTGTTTTGTTATTTTTTATGGTTGCCATGTTCGTAATAGGGTTTTAGGATAAAACAAATTACTTTTAAACAAAACAAAAAAGATTTATAAATTTCATTTAATATCATGGTTTTTCCATAATAAATCGTATACCTTCATGTTCCTTAGCATAAGCTAAGGCGTCAGCTAAAACTAACAGAGAGTAGTGGGAATATAAGAACCTTCCTGTCGCTCCTACGCACACAAGCAAGAGTGCCAATCACTGATAAATGCATACATTTCTAACAACGTCGTTTGATACTTAAATTTGTTGGCATTGTTTCGCTGTATTTTTTCGTCGCAATATCCGGTTGGATTGTGAAAATTTCGTCGGTATAAGCGGAGGCCCTTTCATATAAGGTTGTATTGGGGCCAACCAAGCCATCGACTTTTCGTCACAATAACCGGACGGACGCTATAAGCGGAGTCGTTATAACCGGATTCTACTGTAGTTAACATAGTGGTAAAGGGCATTATAACTTTGTGCCGGCAGGAAATGCAAGTAACAGGTAGAAGGAGGCAACTTCGACCCTATAAAGTAAATATATAAACTCTGGATCTTAGAGACTATAAGAAATAGAGCATTTGCTATGTTTTCACGCAAAACAAGTTTCAAAATTTTGGCACGCCCACCGCAAATAGACAAAAATCGAATAACAAGCGTAATTTTAAAGTTAGAGTCACGAATTTTGGTATATACAATAAAACAATAGTAATTGTGATTCCTGAAAAATTATGATCAGAAAAAATTGTCGAAGTTATTAACGACATTTTTTGTATGGGCTGAAACGCCTGCTTACTAGGGTCTTATTTCTATAGTATTTTTGTATATTTTGAGAATAATACCGCAATATTTTGTTTTTATTTAAAATGGGTAGCGGGTATCGACTATAGATTTCTTACTTAGACAAACAGAATCCATAGATTTTTCCAGACATAGTTTTAATTGGCTTAAAAACTTACTTGTGGGACTCCTGTAAATGCATTTGTGTTCCTATTTTTGATTGGAAATTGAATATCCAATCTTAAATGCCACTTTTCATCAGATCAGTGCTAAATATTTACAACTGAAAATATAGAAAAGAAAAAATAGAATAATTAGAATTTACTAAATATGCTTAACATTAAGTCTATTCGGTCAAATCGGTGCAATTTGATTTAAATGAAAAATATCAAAGAATGTTTTATTCGCTCTATGTCTACAATTTGGATAAATATTTTCTATTTAAAATTAAAATTTTTGAATAAATGTATGCGTCTGTTGTTATGTTTGCACGCAGATCAAGTTTGTTTCAAATTTTTGCCACGCCCACTTCCGCCCCGCAAATCAAAAAATCGAATAACAAGCCTAATTTGAAAGCTAGAGTTGCGAATTTTGGTATATACCATAATTATTGTAGTACTTATGATTCCTGATTTGGTTGCGATCCGATAAAAATTGTGGAAGTTATTAAAGAAATACTTTTGTAAGGGCAAAAACGCCTACTTACTAGGGTCTTAGTTGCTTTGGCTGACAATCTGGTATATGTTACCGTCTATGGTATATTTTGAATGGTGTACTATATCGATATACCAAATATACCATTTGGTCTATTTTTAGTATTTTCGGTATATTTTGAAAATGATGATTCCGCCATGGAATTACCCATATACTAAAATTCGCGACTCTAGCTTTAAAATTACGCTTGTTATTCGAGTTTTGTCAATTGGTGGGGCGGAAGTGGGCGTGGCAAAAATTTGAAGCAAACTTGATCTGCGTGCAAACATAACAAATGCTGTCGATAAAACATTATATCTCTTTATAAGCTCTGAGATGTAGGTGTTCATACGGATGGACAGACAGAAATCTTCATACATACATTTCCTGGCGGCACAAAGTTTTAATACCCTTCTACCCTAAAGGTAGCAGGAATATAAATTCAGCCACATTCATACTGACAAACAAACATTAAAATATGTGATTCGGTGTGATTGACAATTGACTGTCACGATCTCGCTTACACTTATGGATTGGTTCAGTATTTTATAGTAACTTTCATTTCATTTAATATATGAATGGTCAAATCTAAATTAAATATCGCATTTCAACCGATTTTAAGTAAAAGAAAACATCAAACACTATGCGTTCATACGGATGAACAGAAGAACATAACACGGTCTCCGTCTCGTTAAAAAAAAAAAATTTGGCATGTATATAAGCCGGATTTCAAGATAACAGGTTATTTTGTGATCAGCGATGTTATCACAAATGAGTACATTTTAATAATATAAATAATACCTATTAGATAATATATAAACATCAAATTATTTTTTACCTTTTGTTTTATATTACACAGTATCCCAGTTCATTCTCCGCACCTGGTTTTGTAATAATTTTTAATATTGATATTTATTAAGATATTTAATTCCTCTATTGCAATTTAAATAAAGAATGTTTTCTACGTATATATGTTTCTTCATAATATTTTTGTTTGCTTTCTATAATAATCACCTTTTTTCATTAACTAGCGCAAGCTTGTATGCGTGAAAAGCCTATTTTTAAAAATACATATTATGGTATTTTTATACCCGCTACCTATAGGGTAGAAGGGTATTATAACTAACTAACATCTCAAACCGCGTAAAGCATACTTGATCAGCGCGAATAGTCGGACGATATAGACATGTAATTTTTCGTATATAAAATAATAACTAGAGTATTTAGAATTCCTTAAAACTAGGTTGCGATCAGATAACAATTGTAGAAATTATTTAAGAATCTGCAAACGGGTCTTAGTGGCTTTAGCTAACAATCTCGCATATTTTGTACTCTATGGTATATTTGGAATGTACTACTATATTAATATACAAGATATAGGATTTGCTGCATATTTTTATTGTATTTGGTAACTTTTTAGAATGTGGTTTTATTGACAAGATGTAGCGGGTATCTCAAAGTCGACTACACTTGATTGAAGCTTTCTTACTTGTTTAATTATAGAGAACACAACGTTGAACACTTTCACCCAATGCAGCACGTGCAATTAATAGCTTGTATTTATTTCTCAAAGATAAATCTTTTTTATTTATATTACAAATATATTTTTATTTAATATATAAATATAATTCATAAGGATTATTCTAATTTAAAGGCAATTTGTTTCATTTGAAAATATCCGCGAGTTGAAAAATAAATAAAAGTTTTACTATATATTTCCCAGTGAGCTTTCACGTACTTATGAGATTCTTCGCAGAAAACGGAAAACGTACTGAACTTGATTCTATCTGAAAAACTGATCTAAAGAATTGAACATTTTTCTACGCCAATCAGATACATATATGTATGTATGTACACATGTATTACATATACATGTGTACATATATCTGATTATTTAGCATTTATCTTGTGAACATGTTAATATATAAATTATATATATATATTGATTGTGAAGAATTCAAAAATTTAAATTATTATTGCGCATAACATTTTATCACAGAAATTGTATAACTAAAGTATATAAAATTGGAAATTAAATAGATATGTAATATTTAAAAAAATATATTTCCAAATAATATATATTACGAAAATAACTACAATGGGTCATTTAATAGCGCCGGGCTTTTAAATGTAATATTAAAAAAACCAATGATTTAAATTCCAAATATAAAAATGTGACCAAATTAAATTTGAAGTGTGTGGCTGTATAAATTAATGGCAAAATGAACATATGTTTACGTAGGTGTAGGTGGTAATTGTGATGTGATGCCTCTAAAACGGTGAATGACTCGGTCATGCACCAAAGCTAATCACTACGAAACTGTTAGAGCTAGTGTTTTGATTGAATCAAAAAGGTGTATAATTTAATTTATTGAATATACCAAAATAATAATTTATTGAACACACAATGAATGAAATTAATTTTCGTTCCTTATCTTAAGGTGACCAGCTAGTCTTTGTACGTTCCATATTTTGACACTCTATTTTGTTATACATGCTACTCATAGGGTAATATGGTATTATAACATTGCGCCTACAGGAAGATTTCAAAGACTATAAAAGATAGAGAAAAATGATGCAACGCCCACTTTTGCCCCCGTAATACGAAAAATTCGAAAGTACAAGTGTAATTTTAAAGCTAAAGCCGTGATTTTTGAAGCATTCAATACTAACTAGAGTATTTATGATTCCTGGTTGTAGAAGTTACTTAAGAAATACTTTTGTATAGCAAATAATATTTGAATATTTTACATTATTGATAAAAAAAATACAGGCTTTGGTGTATTTTAGTATTTTGTGTTAAAATATCGGGCCCTGTACACTCGACTGTAGCTTTATTACTTGCTTTATGATCGTAATTAAATTTTCAGCAATAATATAAAATTTGGAACACAATATATAATGCTTACAACTTTTATCCCACTTCTACCATCCATTCTACCATAAGAATTGATCATAAGCTCTGTTTGACTATTTTTTAAGCTATACAGTTTATAATTAGAAAATTCGTTACACCATAAGACTGTACGCAATTCGATTGAAAGAATAGAAAATACAAGTTTGAGTCCGACCACGTTATCGACTTCCGCATGAAATATCAAACAGACAAAGGGTTAAAACGGTCGAATTCCAATTCGAATAACGACTGGATAGCGGAGTCAGTGGTAAGTAAGGGTAGCGATTAAGGAGAGGTAGGCAAAAAGCAGTTCAGAAACTCGGAAACTAGAGTTTATGTGCACCAAATCAATATGGAAATCAATAAATAAAAAATGTACACAGCCCACGAAGCAGTCGTCACCCTTAGATAGTGCCAAAATGTACACCCTTCAATTTACACACACACATTCGCACACATACAAATTGAAAGTGAATAATATAACGATACCTACAAGTTTGAGGGGATGTTTAATTACCAAAGCCAAGTTTGGTTACCAGTAAACAATTGTAAGATTTTTCAATTTTACACGCAGATCAGGTTTGTTTTAAATTTTTGCCTCGCAAGTAGAAAAAAATCGAAAAACAAGTGTATTTTTGTATATCGAATTAATTTTTAGTACATACAATTATAGCCGCAGTGTTTGTGACTTTTAAAAATTGGGTTGTGATCAGTTGAATGTAGAAGATATTTAAGCAATACTTTTGTATGGAAAAACGCCTGCTATAATCGGATCTTAATTTCGTTGACTGACAATCTGGTATATTTTATATTCTATGTTATAATTTGAGTGTAGGACTATTTCAATATACCAAATATTGCCTTTGGTATATTTTTGCCATATATAAATTTGGTAATATAATTCTCATTTAGTCTTTGAAATCGATTCTATTCGTAAAATCCGGCAGAATTGTTATCTAGGCAGAACGAATGTTTTAATTCCCTTTCTATAACGTCAGGACCCGAAGCCGTAGCTTGCTTGCAAGCGGCGGTGGTGCTGGGTTTAAAGCTTAGTCAGGTCAATTAACATATTCAAAATTGTAAGTATATTAAAAACTTAAATAATTCGAAATGATTAACTTTTTTCTTAAAAAAAAAGTTATGTGCATTAATCATTTATTATTTTCTGCATTTCAGTACTTATGTTACTTATGTTAAAAATGTCGTGTATTATAATACACATTTTTTTATCAGGCGCATAAACAAACAACGCAGATGGTCTTCCGAACCGTGAACATTCCACATATTATATTATTGACCATGGGAAAAGCATGGATGTTTGAGATTCAAACCACAAACTTTTAAGGATTGGCCTTGTGATTTGTTGATGATCATGGTCAAGACGGATCGGAAATTGAAGTCTTTTAAATTCAAACAGAAAATCGGTTGGGATCATCAGGATCCTCGGAATGAGAGCTTCGTAACCTTTGACTTTTCGATTCAGTATCGTCGCGTATATTACATTGTTAATCAATTTTCTTACCACCAAGCGCATACCGTTGCACATTTTTGGTTGGTTTATATTATTACCATTATATAATATTTTGAAGTATTTGCAAGAAAGTGGCATGATTCTGGTGTTTCGCGACAAAAAACGAATAAAATGGCTCAAGTGGTGGAGTCAACAATTTCAATTTGCCACTAAGGCAGCATAATCCTGGCGTGGCGTTTCTCTGGAAAACTTTAACGCACCACAATACAAGCAAACAACGTTCATTTGCCTAATGCAAAACGCTAGGATGCCAGCTGTAATAATTGCTGCAATCGTATCGAAACGCTGATTGCTCGACGACTTTGCTCTATCGATCGAGCACTTGTGACTGAGAAGCACGAAGTCGAGCCATACTAACTACAATTAGTAAGACGATTCTTAGCACCCCTTTTAATGGTATATCTACGTTAGACAGTTTTGGTAGGTATCCTATGCAGCGTTGCTAATTTGTGGGGAATTCCCCAAAGTGCGGGGAATTTTAAGTTGATTGGGGATTTATTGGGGTTTGGCATCGACCTTTTTAAAAATATTATGTATAGCACATCTCTAGTTTCAAACTACATACAAGTAGATTGACAGTTGTTTTGTTTATGATCAGGGGATTCCCGTTTTTCTCTTTCTTAAACGCCTACATGTTATGCGCGCTGTCTTTGTCATTTTCGTAGCTGAGTTCGACAAGTTTATGTTATTTCTGTCGCGAAGTATCGATACGAGTTTCGTCTGAAAAACTCTGCGGGAGAATACCTGTTTCGAAATATAAAATTGTTATTTCGTTGTTGCTGATACTGCCTTTTTCAAATGCATCGGTCGAACGCAAATTTAGTGTTCTTAAGAATTTGAAAACTGAAAACCGTAATCAACTGAATACAGATACTGTTGTATCATTTATGGCTGCAAGAGAAGGAATTAAAAACTAGGCGGCAGCGTCAAGTTCAACCTGTCAAACAAAATTCTATCCACAAAAATATGGAAAAGAATATGAATATTAACTGTTTGAGTTTTTATTTTAATTAATTAAGAATACTAATGAGTTATACTCAGCTTTTTTGTTGTTTCATTTAAATAAACCTATGTGGGGAATTTGTGGGGAATCAGCGGATTTTTGTCCCCAAATTTTGGGAATTTTATCCCGATTTTTGGGGAAATGTATAAATTTGCATTGGTAACCCTGATCCTATGTCCTATTCCTACCTCTAAGCTACCTCCTCACCAATTTTCAGCCATATCGGTTAAGCACTTCTTGAGCTATAAGCAGTCTAACTAACACAATATACATATATATAAAGGGTGTATCAACTACATATGTACAATATACATACATCGATATTAAAAAAACACATTTTTCTCTTATTTATTTACAATGTCTATTAGACAATAAGTAAATTATTTAATTATATAATATTAAATTAACAGAAAAATAGCATTTTGCTAATGAGCTATTTTGCATATGTTTTCAGTTGAATGACAAAAATAAAAGTTATTTATTTCCGGTCTTTTTATATGAGAACGTTCTTTATTGAAGATCACATAGTTTTTAAATTATAGAAAAATATTATAAACATAAAATGTTGTACTTGCACTTTATATTTAAGACCTATAAATCTTTATGCAAGAATAAAAGTAAAACGGTTTTTCTTTTAACACTTAAGTACTTTAATTATTATTCCATTAGATGTCTTTCGCTAAGATTTTCGCACGCGTTTGCATATAGTAATATGTATCTACATACTTTTAGAAATTCATATGTGTACATATATGTACATATGTATGTATCTATAGTATGTATACATTCATACACACACTCGCATATGCAAACATACATAAGTTAGTTATGTCCCGGGGATGAGAATTTGCGCTCCTTGTGTTCATCACCGTGGATGATCTCGGTTTTTTTATGTACACACAATTTTTTAATTTTATGATGTAGGGTGGTATTGCTGACAGTGCCTGTTCCAAAGCCTAAGCTAGCGTTCTCCGGTGGTGTTCAGACTGCTGCATAAGGTGGCAAAATTGCCCCCTTCTACAGCTCATTTTGAAACACATATTCCGCTTGCTCTTCTTGCTTGTGCGCCACCACCAACTTCATTATAATTTTGTCGGGGTTGTTTTTTCATTTCTTTTCATTTTTGTTGCTATACGAGTTTTTTGCTTTGTTCGCCTCATGGTGCCGCCAGCATGCCTCATGACTTGGACTACACCCTTCACTCGATGTAAAAATAAGCGAACATACGATTGTAGGCTATTCGTTAGTTTGTATGGCTCAATGTTTATGCCTACAGCACACGCAGAACAACGACACCCCAATTTTTTAGCCGGTCCGTAAAAATTGGATAAAAAGCGCTTGGCAATTTTAGCATCTGAAATTTCTAACATTGAAATATGGAATATCGATTTTTGTTGTTTTGTTGTCCTGTGTGCTTGCAAAAATACTTGTATGGGTGTACTTTTGTGTATATGTGTGTATGTATGTAGATGGCGGCCTATAACAACTCGATGTAGCATTGGAAGTATGAATAATTAAAAACTTTTGTATTATGAAGTTAAGTTGGAGATTCTAACTTATAAATCTGTGACTTGCCCATTAGTTTCGTGTTGCATTTTATGTATGTCAATTATTCAAATGCATCACTCCTTTAACAAATTGGTTAAACTACTAACATTAATAATATTTAAAATATTGCTGGGTTTTGCGAAAGTTGTAGTACTCTCCAAGCATATCCATAACAATGTATGTCTATATTATACATATAGTACACTGAATTTTCAGCATATGCTCCAGCAAAAGTTAACTTTACTCAGCGTCTACGATTTCTTTTTCTCATTTTTTATTTATGAACACATAGGTTTTATTTTGTTTGTTTTTAGTTATTTCAGATCCAGTAAGGTTACATTTTTAGAAATCACAAAGACTACAGTAATTATTGTTTCGCGGCTCTAGCTTTAAAATTACGAGTTTTGTCAATTTGCGGGGCGTCAGTGGGCGTGGCAAAACATAACAACTGCTATCCAAAAATTACATCTCTATCTGTTAGTCTCTAAGATCTATGTTTTCATTCAGACGTACGGACATGGCCAGATCGTCTCTGCTGTTAACGCTGATCAAGAATATACACATTTCCTGCCGGCACAAAATTATAATACCCTTTTACTCTATGGGTCGTAGCTTTCTAAATTGTGTTGACAATTTCTTACCAAGCTATTTTAACATTCTACCTACATATATTTGCTATATGTGAATTCTAATATTATATATTCTGCACTAAAAATTACAAAAATCTGGAAGCAGACCTGGAATCGTTGAAGAATTTCTTGTAGGATAAGATTACTTAAACCCTCTAATGACTTTGTGCCGGCAGGAAATGCAGGTAACAGGTAGAAGGAGGCATCTCCGACCCTATAAAGTATATATATTCTTGATCAACGTCAACAGCCGAGACGATCTAGCCATGTCCGTCTGTGTGTCTGTCCGTCCGTCCGTATGAAACACTGGATCTCAGAGACTATAAGAGATAGAGCTATAATTTTTTCGACAGCATTTGTTATGTTTGCACGCAGATCAAGTTTGTTTCAAAATTTTGGGCGTGCCAAATCATAAATAATAATCGAATAACAAGTGTAATTTTAAAGCTAGAGCTGGTGTATACAATAATAACAAAAGTACATATTTATGATTCCTGTAAATTTGGTTGCGATCAGATAAAAATTGTGGAAGTTATTAAAGAAATACTTTTGTGGGCATAAACACCTACTTACTAGGGGTTAGTTGCTTTGGCCGACAATCTGGTATATTGTGCCGTCTATGGTATATTTTGAATGTGGTACTATATCGATTTGACAAATATTTAATAATTTCCACAATTTTTATCTGATCGCAACCAAATTTTCAGGAATCATAACTACTATTAACTACTATTAGTAATTATAGTATATACCAAAATTCACAACTCTAGATTTAAAATGCGCTTGTTATTCGATTTTTGATTTGTGGGGCGGAAGTGGGCGTGGCAAATATTTGAAACAAACTTGATTTGGGTGCAAACATAACAAATGCTAAATTATAGCTCTATCTCTTATAGTCTCTGAGATCCAGCGTTTCATACGGACAGACGGACATGGCTATATCGTCTCGGCTGATGACGCTGATCAAGAATATATATACTTTATAGGGTCGGAGATGCCTCGTTCTACCTGTTACATACATTTCCTGCCGGCACAAAGTTATAAAAAGTGTATAGGATATGTAATGTTTGTATGATAGAAATACTTTCTTGTGAGTAAATTTTCTTATTTGAATTGTCACGACTACATGTGCTTAGATATTATAAATCGTTTTGTAATTAAATAAATGAAACAGTTTTGTGTTACACCACCATCATCATCAGCCACATTTGGAAACGACACGTATTGCCGAGCCACCAAATGCGATATGCCAGAGATATCAATGTCAATAGTCTCAGGCCATTTTATACAGTTGCTCGATGAACTACGTGCTCTCGGCCTATGCCATAAAGGTACATTTGTGTCCGCTGCTGCTGCAGATGCTTCAGTCCAATTTTCGTGTGGAAACCAAAATGTAGGTGAGAATGAGACTTAGACGTGGGGATATCTGGGATTTTTGTTGTTGGTATCTGATGCAGGATTCCGAAGCACATTAACGCTTTAATTGCCTTTGTTTAATTTACCTTGGTGTGTACCGGAAATTTACAGGAACTTCATTTGTACTCAGACAGTGGCGTCCGGCAGGAGACTGCAGATTGGGGCTGTGTGTATCAAGGGATTAGCAACCCTCTGTCGCATTACATCTTTTTAGTCGTGCGTGCAAGATATTCGATTAACTGCATCAGTAAAATAACTTCAGCGCAGTTCATTCCAGGCTGTTGCCACTTTAGCCCATCCTAGAAGGTTGCATATTCATGAAAGTGGGGGTGAAGCTGGATTTCAATAATTGACTTTCGTATTGTTTGCTTATCTCGAAATTCAACACCTACATAATAAAAGCTATAGGTTGACCCCTTGCCCCATAGTGAAAGAAAATTTATAAATTTAATTGATAATAAGAAATTTACGCCTCGATAAAAAGTAATAATTTCGCTCTCGACAAACTTAATAGATCCTTTTTAAGAAATGTAGGAGTAAGACGAGAATTGAAAGTCGATGTAGCGCAGCAGTCAATTGTCAAAATAAGTAATCGCCGATCGTGTCAATACAAACCCTTTCTCATTGAGCGGACACAACGACTCGGTGAATTCTGTTATTGTACTGACATTTATTCCTTGAAATTCAAGGGTTATATAATATAGCTAACAAATTTTCTTATACATATTTAAGAAGCCTTCCCAGCGTAAAGTAACCTTTTGCTATTTGTATCTTTATATGGTGCAACACATGAACATCCTAAAGTGCATTTTGAAGTAGTTAAAATTATTATGTAACCTCGCTTGTATATATATGTATATACATATATGATCAGCGTTAACAGCGAAGACGATATAGCCATGTGCGTCTGTCTGTCTGTCCGTCTCTATGAATACATAAATCTCAAAAACTATAGGAGATAGAGATATCATTTTTTCCGACAGCACTTGTTATGTTTGCAGGCTGATCAAGTTTATTTCAAATTTTTGCCACGCCAACTTCCGCCCACTTAGCTCTATCTCTTATAGTCTCTGAGATCTAGTGTTTCATACGGACGGACGGACAGACACACAGACGGACATGGCTAGATCGTCTCGGCTGTTGACGCTGATCAAGAATATATATACTTTATAGGGTCGGAGATGCCTCGTTCTACCTGTTACATACATACATTTCCTGCCGGCACAAAGTTATAATACCCTTCTACCCTATGGGTAGAGGGTATAAAAATAAGTGAAGGTTATTCAGAACAGAAAACAAAACGGAAAAAAATTTCAAAACCATTCATAGCTTTAATTAAAGTACTAGTATAGAGCTATAAAAATAAGCTTTTCTTATTTTTAAAATTTTTTCAGGTTATGTTTTTTGTCACTGCACTATGAGCAAAAGTTGCAAAGTGCGGCATCTTGCCATTTTTGTGTTCGGTATGATTAAATTGACTTTATTTTTTGAATAAGAATACTGAAGCATATTTTTAAAAATTTTAGACTTCGTTGGTAATTTGTTATTCGCCCATATTTAAAGACTATGGTCTGGACCCTCTAAAAAAAATTGGCGGGAAAATTTGTGATTTTTTCTGCCAATTTTATATTCAAATATTAAATCAAACAAAAAAGTTTGAATATGGAATTTAATCGTCAAGGTATGTAATATTAATTATTGGCACTAAATTTGTAGTACATGTGATATATTGTCCAATCGTGCAATGTGTTGTATTTGTGTTTCTGTGGAGTGTAACTAGTGCGTCTAGGCCGGTCGAAGCAATATTAAAGTTGAATGTTATTAACCAAACTGTTAAAAATCAAATAGTGATTAACATTGTTGCCCGTTTTTGCCCGATTTACGGCAAAACTCAATGTTGCAGTTGTATTTAAGTCTTGTTTTTCAACGTTGCTTGATTTTTGAAGCAAAAACAACCGCCAACAAACTGTTTCACAGCAGTTTGTTTTGCAAAATATCGATGAAAATTAATTAAGTGATGTTTAGGAAATCTTAATAAAAGATAAGCTTATTCAGTTTTTCGGATTGAATAACACTAATTTACGAAAATTCAACAGAAAAGTCTGCGCAATGGGTTCCATCCTCGTTCATAATTGAGTTTCTTAAGATGATGTTCCACGCGTAAAGTCTGGTCGTAAACGATTGACGTATACTTAGGCAGGACCAAGGTTATAGTGAAAATTAGAATTTGAACTAGTCTATTAAACAGAAAAGTCAATGCTATTGTTGCATGACGTTTTGAAAAGTTTTTATATATGTAATTTTAATTGCTACATAATGTTAGTTTGAGGTATGCCCATCAAAAGTTAAAGTAGGTACTTGATGTACTTATACGTTAATACAATAACATGGGCATGTGTAGACAATAATGATAATCAGGTAGAAGAAGGCGGAGATAATGAACTCGAAATTTTCGGGCAAAATTCCCTGGAGTTGGAGGAAGAGCTTTGTGAATAATAAATTAATAACTGCGCAACAAGGTATGGAGTCACAAAACATAATATTGGGCTCTAATTCATTTTTGATTTAATTTTGCATGGATCCAAATCAAATTTAAAATGCGAATTTGCTAAAAATATATTAATTTAATAAATTTAGTTTAATTTTATTAAATATATTACATTAAAATATTTTAAAACAAATTTTTAGAAAAAAATCGAAAATTATAACCTCAAGGTAAGGTGGGCGGGAAGAAAGGCGTGGCCCAAATGAAAAAGAAAAAATCCGAAATTCGATCTTTATTTTTTAGGTATATGTACAAAGTTTCATGTTTCTATCTTCAAAAATGGTAAAAATGCCGCAATTCGGGACTTTTTGCCCATAGTGCACTGTAAAGATGGTCGCACGCGACATCCCTCAGAGAATTACACATATGTTAAATTGTTAACTCCAATAATTCTTTTTAAATGGTATTTCAAGGATTTTACTCACCTTCCAATATATCTCCGAAGTGAGGTTCTTTTCTGAGAGAGACTTCATTCATTTTTCGAGCCGCATCAACAAAATTAGTTATATTATCACAGTATCACCTCGGTAGCGGGTATCTCACAGTTGAGCACGCTCGACAGTAGCTTTCTTACTTGTTGAAAAAACTTTTGTTTAAAAATTACGGGTACTGCAATGGAGTCATAGCTGCTCACAGTCTGGTATAATTTGCCCCATTTGGTATATTTTAAATATAGTACTTCACAAATATACCGAATATGGTATGTTTTATCTATTTGTGATATATTATATGGTACATTTTAAGAATATTACTGCTTTCTTGTTTATTTTCTGAGAGTATTATAACTGGTGGGGGAAATGTGCAGAAACGCTTCGAAGGATCGAAATGAATAGACACACCGACTCAGTTAATTCTGTTATTGAACTGACTTTTATTTCTTAAAATCCTGCCTTATATAGCTAACAAATTTTCTTATCTCTAAGGAAGCTCTTCATTGTGGAGGAACCCATTTCAATTTGTATTTTTATGTGATCAACCCATGAACATTTGATATCCTCAAGTACCTTTTGAAATAGTTAAAATTATCATGTAACATCGCAGTGTGCGATTAGGATTTTAGGATCTTATCTTATTTGTCTTATTTGTTATTAATAACCCCATATAATGATATATTTATTTAGTCTTCGGCTAACTCTGAGCTATGTGGCGTCTAGTAAATGGCTACAATAAGACAAATTGTCCACGGAGCAAAATTGAAAGACATCAAGTCAAAATCAACATGACATTAGCATAGATATAATATAACCTATAATCTAAGGTGTATAAAGAGCAGAGCACGGATCTGGATCACAGAATATTAACCTTCTATTAATATGTGTAGGAAGATTCGTGATTGAGCAAAAAACCATTTAGAAGCGTTTAATGCGAATTGCTTTTAAATTAATATTATTTTTGACGAATCGAGGAAAAGGTATTATTGCTAATAAATATTGAAGCCTTTGTGCTACGGCACTTAATATGAATGTGGAAGTTGGACAACAACAGTGAGTAGTGGATGGTATAATTTTAATTTCTATTCATCATATTCCCCACACCCTTAAGTACCGTTTGGCAGTGGCTGCCTCCTTTACTGCCACCATTCTTTCGTTTGTCATTACGCAATGTCATTGAAATATAATTAATTTCGTTACGTCTGCTGTTTAATTTTAGCTAATAGTCATATGCTGTTTTCGAATACCAAAATACCTAGCCAAAGTGGTCGTAAAAGGCATAAAGTGCACATTTATTTGGGTCGAAGCTCAAGAGAATTCGTAACCGCGTTGTAATTTTCGCAATACCGCATTAATGAAAATAAGAAATAATCGGAATTTCCCTATTGTAGTCGTTATCTCGTAGTCGTAGCGCTCGTCAATTTCATCCCCATCCTGATTGCTAATTCACTTTTTATGAATATTCGCATGCGAGTTCACTATCTCTTACTACTACTATGTTACTTACTGAGCATTGGGGTATTATAAATTATTCACACTCGAAAAGTTTACATACGCCAGAGTTAATTTTGATTCAGAAAGTCACCTATAGCACTCTCGCTTCGTCAGTTAGCAACGTCCAAATAATCTTTGAATTCAACAGAACAACATATTCTTATATATCATATCACATATCATAAATAAGTTTCTTTGGGAAGCTAAGAGAAACAAATGATATGACTCTAGTAAATCTCATTTAAAATTAATGAATTTGATTCATAACCAAATGCACATATTCAGATGTGAACAGGGCAGTGGTACTATGTAACATAATTTTAGCAATTGCCTTCATGTCTATCTAGAGTAAGTATATGTAATACTTCGGAGATTATCTGGTTGAACATACTGCAGGAATATCCAAGTAAACTAGTAGTTGGAAATTCCCTAATACTACGAAATAAAACCATACGCCATGGCTCACACAAGACTGGGACAAACACACAAAAAAAGATTTAAATATTTTTTAATTAATTAGGTTGTCATCATAGTACTTAATAATGCCGCTAGGCGTTAAATATATAATTATGCTGGTAATTCCGGTCAGGGTCAGACAAAGCGAAAGTAAATTGAAAACTGTAATGGAAATGTGCCTCATGCTTATGGAAGGTCTTTCTTTTGCCTTCTGTCTTTCAATTATAATTATTTTTAGATAGCAGATTTAAAATGAAGGGCATAGGGGTTTAATGGACACCAAGGCGCTGGACTTCCGGCAGTCACAAATTAATAATGAGGTTGGGATCAAATGAAAACAATAAAACAGCAACAACAACAACAACTGCTGGCCAGTTACCCGCACAGATTTGGTATTAATTTGAGATTAAAACCGTAAATTGACGCGACGCCTCTGACCATGGCATCTCTTGACTGCAGGGAATTTGGTCGCATTTAAGAGATTTAAATTAAATGGAAGAACAATCAGAAATTAACATTAAAGCTTCATTCGAGGGTACAAGTGTGGTGATGACACTGCTTTTAATTATCGTTGTTATCGTGACACCTAGTAAAATTTCTCTAGCATAGATTGTAGTAATTAAACATTAAAAAAATACAAGGCAATGTATAAGATTTTCTCGTTTTGGCAAATTTCCTAATCTACAATTTTTCCTATAAAGTAAACAAAAACAAGTAAGAAAGCTACAGTCGAGTGTGCTCGATTGTGAGATATCCGCTACATATTTTGAATAAAAGCAATAACGTTTGCAAATAGTATATTTGGTATATCGTTATAGTGCCGCATTGAAAATATACCATAGACGGCACAATATACCAGATTGTCAGCCAAAGCAACTCAGACCCCTAGTAAGTAGGCGTTTATGCCCATACAAAAGTATTCTTTAATAACTTCCACAATTTTTATTTGATCGCAACCAAATTTTCAGGAATCATACCTATTATAGTTATTATTGTATATACCATAATTAGCATTATCATTAAAATTACGCTTGTTATTCGATTTTTTGAGTTGCGGGGCGGAAGTGGGCGTGGCAAAAATTTGAAACAAACTTGATCTGCGTGCAAACAACTAATGCTGTCGAAAAAATTATAGCTCTATCTCTTATAGTCTCTGAGATCTAGGTGTTCATACGGACAGACGGACGGACGGACAGACGGACATGGCTATATCGTCTCGGCTGTTGATGCTGAAGAAGAATATATATAACTACTTTACTCCTTCTACTTGTTACTTACATTTCCTGCCGGCACAAAGCTATAATACCCTTCCACCCTATGGATAGCGGGTATAAATAAAATTTAAATATAATATTTTTATCATCTTATAATAAGATTTTTAGTCTTATATCTATAAGATTTTCTTCTTTCTTTTAATAAGAACATAGATCTTATATTAAATGTTCTTGATTTCTAGCAATAGGATTTCTGTTTTTGACGTACTTTTTAGACCAAAAGTCTTAGTATCAAGACCAAAATCTGGGTTTTAGATCTTTTTATTCTGTACACGAAAAAATCTTGAAGTTGATCACACAGTTTTGTTTCTTTAGGTCTTACAGTTGTTATATGGACAGTCAGATGGTCAAGAAAATGTCTACATTATGAATGCAGATATCCTTCCATTTACTAGTTGTGATCATTTTAAATTAAACTCTATTCTTAAGATATAGCAAATTAATATACTGGAAAAATAGTAAAATGCACCGAAAGCTATATTTGGTATATCGAACAACTATTACTCAAAATATAGCAGAATGAAAGCCAAAGCAACTAAAACACATTTTATTACAATTATATAAACTGTAGTTATGGATTTACGTTTGCTCAATTTTATTTTATTTTTTTACAAGATTACAAGATTTACTTGTTCATACGGACAGACGGACATGTCTATATCGACTCGGCTGTTGACGCTCATACTTTGCGGTGTAGGAGAAGCCTCATTCTGTCTGTTACATACGTTTGCTGGAGGTACAAAGTTATAATAAAAATAGAAAAGATACAAAATATAATCCAGTGTAACGCCATACAAAAAATATGCCTGACTTCGTTCAGACTTTAAATTAACGGAATTGATTAGGATTTGAGAAGAACAATCTCAATGTTAATCGGAATCTGAGAATGTGAATGGAAATGAGAACGTATCCGAAGTGATTGTAACCATATGAATTAAATCGTAAATTTGTCGAGTTAATGTCGAGAAGTGTGAGTGTGATTTTAATAAATTAATAGACATCTATACCCAACCCTACCGTAGGTTGTGTTACCTATGGTTAATCACCGAATGAATATGAATACGGGTACCACTTTTGTGTGTGGCGATCTGTAAATATGAATGAAGGTGAGACCGGTAACCGGTCGGCGTTCGACGAAATCTATTCACTCTTTATAGTTTACTTTGAGCATCAGCATCACCATCAGCTTTACCATAAACAGCCGTTCATTCAATAAATGTATACGTGTATACATATGTATGTATATTTGACATAAAAATTTATTTGTTGTTTGTTGACGATTGTGATGGTCGATGTCGCGATCGTTTGTTTTATTTACATATTTACATATGTATGTGGGCTGTATGATTCCCTATTTAACTGTCTATTCCCCTTGGTGTTTATACATATATACCCGCTACACTTAAAAAGCTAAGCTAATCAAGAATAAACTCTTCAACCAAGATTATACATATGTATCAAAATTGAACCAAAATTGAAGCTAAAATCAAAATTCTATATTGCACAGTCTTGAATTTCAAAAT
Organism: Drosophila sulfurigaster albostrigata; assembly: GCF_023558435.1. Classification (NCBI taxonomy): domain Eukaryota; kingdom Metazoa; phylum Arthropoda; class Insecta; order Diptera; family Drosophilidae; genus Drosophila; species Drosophila sulfurigaster. The sequence goes on from NC_084884.1 coordinate 1,045,404, forward strand.
TATAATTATAATTATAATTAATTAATTATTTTGGTTTCAGGAATGGAATAAGCTCAAAAATTTAACGAAGAAGGAAATTAGTAGGTAGTTGTTTTGCCTATACAAAAGCAATTTTTTAATAACGTCTACAATTTTCTTCTGATCTACTATAGCTACTATGAGAGATAGCGATATAATTTCGATAACACTTGCTATGTTTTACGCAGAACAAGTTTGTTTCAAATTTTCGCCACGCCCACTTCCGCTTCCGAAAGTTAACAAAACTCGAATAACAAGCGTAATTATACCCGCTACTATGAGGTAGAAGGGTATTATAACTTTGTGCCGGCAGGAAATGTACATATGTAACAGGTAGAATGAGGCATCTCCGACCCTATAATGTGTATATATTCTTGATCAGCATCAACAGCCGAGAGAGACGATCTAGCCATGTCCGTCTGTCCGTATGAACACCTAGATCTCTGAGACTATAAGAGATAGAGCTACAATTTTTGTTATGTTTGCACGCAGATCAAGTTTGTTTCCAATTTTGGCACGCCCACTTCCGCCCCCACAAATAAAAAAATCGAACAACAAGAGTAACTTTAAAGCTACAGCTTTCGTGTATACAATAATAAGTATAGTACACCCAGTCCTTTTTTTACGCGATTGTTGGTTCTGCCACTAATCGCGTAAAAAAATCGCGTAAAATGGTTAGTGTCTCTCAGTGTCGCTGCCATTTTCCGATTCGATTACTTCCGTAGCTATTTCAAACAAATCGTCATCATCGAGCTCTCGGTCTAGAAGAATCTCCATATCTGCAAGAATTTCTCCATCCGCGGTGCGTGCTAAATCGCGTAAAAAGAAATTTGCGCTGCGAAAATAACCGCGTTAAAGTGAAATCGCGTAAAAAGAGATCGCGTAAAAAGGACTGGGTGTATTTATGATTTCTGAAAATTTGATTGCGATCAGATACAAATTGTGGAAGTTATTAAAGAAATACTTTTGTATGGTCAAAAACGCCTACTTACTAGGGGTCTGAGTTGCTGTGGCCGACAATCTGGTATATTGTGCCGTCAATGATATATTTTGAATGTGGTACTATGTCGATATAACAAATATACCGTTTGATATATTTTTAGTATTTTGTGGTATTTACGGTATATTTTGAAAATAATACCGCAAAAGTTATTGCTTTTATTAAAAATGGGTAGCGGTATCTCACTGTCGAGCACACTCGACTGTAGCTTTTTACTTGTTTTAAAGCTAGAACGGTTATTTTTGGCACATACAACAAGTAAGAAAGCTACAGTCGAGTGAGCTATACCGTCTCGGCAATTGACGCCAATAAAAATAATAAATACTTTATAGGGCCGAAGATGCCTCTTCTGCGTGATACATAGAACATTTCCTGCCGGTACAAAGTTATTATACCGATCTAAGATATTGGTAGGGTGTTATAATTTTGTGATTCCATGAAATGTATGTAACAAGTAGAGGGAGGCATCTGCGGCATCATATATACATATGTACATATATTCTAGATCAGCGTCAATAGACGAGAAAACAGTAATTATGTCCGTCTGTTCTTTCGTTAGATAGAGACAATTGTTATGTGTGCACTTCACTTTATTGTTTTTTGTTTTGTTTTTTTCAACTTATTTATTATTTTACCATTTTATGATTTAGTGCGTTATTCAGTTGTATATTGATCACTTACTTACGAAATATTATATTTATCATCAATTCCTTCTCTCTCTTAGAATACGAATGAAAATGTTTTACGACAGATCGACTAGTTGAGCTATGAACGAAAACACTCAAATCTAAAATCTTTATATGAATTTCGATGGATTACAGAATTTTGTAACCCAAATCGGACAGAAATGCACTCAAATTGAAAGTCGCAATATTAATTAGCAGAAACACACTTCTACACTCATGGTTTCACATTTTGATTTTATTTTCTCTATGCGGTCGAGGATAGATGCGACTCACAGAATTCTTAGATTGGGATTTAAGATTATTCAAATAAAAGTGACACTAATGTTGTTTACATTAAAAAACAAGTAAGAAAACTACAGTCGAGTGTGCTCGACTGTGAGATACCCACTATCCATTTTGAATAAAAGAAAAATATTGCGGTATTATTCTCAAAATATTCCTAAAATACTATAATATACTAACAATATACCAAATGTTATATATTTGGTATATAGATTTAGTTCCGCACTATATACCAGATTGTCAGCCAAAGCAACTAAGACCCCTAGAAAGCAGGCGTTTTTGCCCATACAAAAGTATTTCTTTAATAACTTCCACAATTTGTAGATCGCAATAAAATTTTCAGAAATCACAAAGACTATAGCTTTACAATTATAATACCCTTCTACACTATGGTAAATAAAAATAAATGCCGTTGGATCTTTATTGGCTTCATTGAAAGTCAGGTATAATAGTAATAGAACATTATACAAAATATAGCCTCGGCTGTAGTTTTCTTACTTTTTCGATGATATCTTCCGATGATATATTTGTCATTATATGATATCTTTATCATAAATTATATACACGTTTAAGTACATATATAAATATATATCAGTAGCGTACTTAAATTGATGATTGTATTGTGTGTACAACATATGTATAAAACTACATAATAATACGATAACTAAGTAGTATACACATTAATGAGTATTTACACGATCATTTACCAACTCAGTCGACAATTTGAGCACACAGTCTTTTTGGGAGTGGCATCTGTTTTATTGCTCCATGCAATTGTTTGTAAATGTATTGTACAATTAATTAAAGAGCAAACAGTTCGAAACGAAACTTGTAAATTCGAATTATAAACAGAATGTTACCAACACTACCTGAGCACAACCAATTATGTTTGTATGTGCAATGCGCGACCGAAGATGAAATTGTTAGTATTTTTCAAATATTCAATTGGGAATTTTTACACGCTACCCATATAGAATATTTTCATGTTACATTATTTCCCTTTCAAAACTTCGTTTTATTCCAAACAGAAAGGCTAATCAACTACTAACACGTAATATTAAATATTAATTATATTAAATTATATTTAAGATATATACATATGAACATACATACATAAATACGTGCAAGCATATACATATGTATGTATGCATTTCTTGTTTTATATTTGCAGTTGTACATAGATCAACATTAGCACTCACACATGCTGAAGTCCCATACACAAAATGAGTAAGATTCAACCGCAAGCATAAATACATATATACACAATGTATATCCTACGTATGCAAGTATACACAAACACGATTGCATAGATTTAGAGGAGTATTGCTTTTGCATGTTTCATATCTTGACTACTTTGCATGTTGCTCGTATGCAAATACATATATAGTATGTACATACATATATAGGCATATGTACATGTGCAGACAAACATCATACAAGCACATAAATATGTGCGCTTATTTCCATGTAATTGCGAAAGAGTTAAGAAGCCTTGCTCGTTAGTCAAAAGCGACACGAGCTATCCAATCTACTATTCTTCCTCCTCGTTTCTCGCTATCAACACCCAACACCCACCAAGCAACATTGCATCGGATGCTGGCTGGTTGGAAAAGGAACCTCTGTCGTCGTTGGTTGCCGAAGTTATACATATACATACATATGTATATACAATTATAGTCGTGCATGTGTGAATGTGTACTTGTATGTACAGAACATATAACGAGTGTGGTGAAAAAAGGGGTTTTCATTTTGCCACCATGCTTGTTTTATTCATTTATTTTAAAAGCGTGAACGCAGACGCGAGATTTTATTCTTCTTTGGCGTTGAGCGTGACTTTTTGTGCGATGAGAAATGAGAAAATATGCATACCTCCCCCCATATGTACCTAAGTACACACACACACACACACACATAAATACAAATGTAAATATATATATTTTTGTTCGGACTACGTACACATGAACACATTGACTTAGAGCGAATGAGACGACCGGATAAAATGGTTGTGGAAACGTTCGATCCTCATCATCACTATTAAATACACACACACATATGCACACGCATACCTACTTATTTTCAATTATACATAAGTTTTGTATGTACATATATACATATGTATGTGAATGTTTGTGAAGAGTAATTTAAATGGGTGGAGCATCTCAGTCACACACACAAACATTCGCACATATTAGAATCGACGATGCTAAAATAAATAAAATGGAGATTGGTGACAAGTAAGAATGTCCATGAAAAAGAGATGGGTATCTCATACATTAAAAACAATTTAATTTTGAATAATTACTAATTCCAAGATGATAATATTATCCAGAAAATAACCCTTAAAAACCTATCTTCATTCTAATTATTATCGACGGTTCGGTTTAATTATATGAAATGAAAGACAACCCAATTTTATTTCATATTTATATAAAACAAAGAAATGGAAAATTCAAAGAACTTTATTTTCTTTTTATTTAATTTCATTTAGTTAACTTTAATATTATCTATATACCAAATAGTATTTACCATTAAATATATAATTTGTTAATTATATACTAACAGAATTATCTTAAAATGCATTTTGTTATTGTCTATGTTAAGTCAAATGGGTATGTGAAATCTAGGTCTACTTCTACTAACTCCTCTATTGTACTTAAAGGATTCGAGAATAAAATGCAAACGGATGTCATTTACACCGATTTTAGTAAGGCTTTTGACTCAGTAAATAATCACCTCCTACTGCATAAACTTAATCTTTTAGGGTTTCCTCATAGCCTAATTGAGTGGATCTCCTCATACCTTTCCAAAAAAATACACAATGTTTATTATGGCTTTGTATATAAATGTGTACAAGTTAGTCATTTGGGTCCTCTATTTTTCACTTTCTTCATAAATGATCTTCCTTCTGTTATACAGCATTTCCGTGTACTTAAGCACGCTGATGACGTTAAGCTTTGCCTGACATTTAATGATAGTCCTGCGAGCTCACTGTTGCAATGTGACCTTTATCGTCTATGATAGAATCTTGGTGCAGAGTAAATAAGTTACATCTCAATTGCAATAAATGTAAGCTTATGACCTTCTGTAGGGTTCTTCGCAAGTAAATAACTATGTTCTATATGATACTCCTCTTGATCGAATTGAAGGTGTGAATGACTTAGGGTTTTGCTTGATGCAAAACTAAAATTTGATAAACATAATCTGTCTGCTGTAAATAGGGCCTTGGGTGTATTGGGACTTATAAAACGCTGGTCGAAAGAATTCAACGATCCCTACTCTACTAAAACTTTGTTTCACTGGTTCGTCCTATTTTGATATTTGCTCTTCGTAGTTTTATTTGGAACAATAATATTAGATTACCACCTTATCGCAGAAGACTTTTATTATTAAACTTTCCTTCTCTTTCTGATCGTAGAACTATGCAAGGTGCTGTTTTCATACAGAGACTAATTAATGGTGAAATAGACTCTTTGGAGCTGTTAAGTCAAATTAGTTTTGCGGTTCCGGTCAGGATCACTAGGAATTTTCTTTCTCTTCTCATTTCACGTAGAACTCGTAACTTTGCTTGCTATAATCCCTTCCGTATTCTGTGTGTGAATTATAATAATCTCATTAACATAGTTTGCTCCGGCAAATCTCTTCCTCTGCTTAAAAGCTTATTATTAGCATATTTATCGAGTATTCAATTATTTTTATCTTCTTATACATATGTATATCCTAACATATTTTGCTTCCCTATTGATATAGTATTACTAGTGTATTTAATTAGCTGTCCAGCGTCTTTTAATATTTATTCGCGGTTTTCGATTAATGCATGCTTAATGTTTTGTCCGCGCATCAACGAGCCCGTGCTTGGTATCACTGGGCCAATTGATGGTACTGTCATTAGTACGTCAACGTCCAAATATAAAAAAATATATAAATAACATATTACTACTCAATTCTGATTGAACACATAAATGATCCATGATTCAAGGAGTTCATAGTTTCATGCGAGCTTTTACGAAGCACAATTCTACTATAAAGCAAGTAAGAAAGCTGCAGTCGAGTTTGCTCGACTGTGAGATACCCGCTACCCATTTTAATAAAGGCAAAATATTGCGGTATTATTTTCAAAATATACCGAAAATGTTACAAAAATACTAAAAATATTCCAAATGGCATATATATTTGGTATAGTACCGCATTCAAAATATACCTTAGACGGCACAATATACCAGATTGTCGGCCAAAGCAACTAAGACCCCTAGTAAGTAGGTGTTTATGCCCACAAAAGTATTTCTTTAATAACTTCCACAATTTTTATCTGATCGCAACCAAATTTACAGGAATCATAAACTTGATTTGCGTGCAAACAAGCTAGCTCTACCTATTATAGTCTCTGAGATCTAGGTGTTCATACGGACAGACAGACAGACGGACATGGCTAGATCGTCTCGGCTTTTGTTGCTGATCAAGAATATATATACTTTATAGAGTCGGTGATGCCTCCTTCTACCTGTTACATACATTTCTTCTACCCTATGAGTAGCAGGTATAAAATTGTTTTGGAAGATCTTTATACTCTATATTCTGTTCCCTTAATTCTAAAGTCCTCGAAGCTAGTCTTTTATCTCAAAAATAGTATTTAAAAAATGAATTTTCTTGGTTAAAGGACGTACTAATGGCACATATTCTTTCGGTCTTGACGTTGACTTTGTCTATGCAAGTGCTAACTATACATATGTATATGAGTTGTTTTTCATCCTCATATGTTAAAGAATTTTGTTGTATTTATGAAGAATTGTTTAAAGTTTAGAGATTTTGTTTCTGAACTTTTATAAAGTCTGCAGTCGGCGAGTTGTTCATCATTTATCATTCACCATTAATCGCAATTTCCGTTATCTGAACTTCTCCCCAACTAAAAATATAATTTTATTAAACTTGTGAATTCATAAGTATGCATGTACATATGTATAAATATAATATATTTAAAAATGGATGTATGCTCATACTAAGTCTACACATGTATGTACGGCGTCTATGTCGGTATAACATCCGATGGTAGTTCTACAAAAATAATGAATGATGATAGCAATGGACTTAAATACTCACATATTGTCATTCTAATGCAGCCTGAGGAACAAGCCAGCAAGCATATGCACATGAAAAAGCATAAAGGCAGACAAAGAATGACTCTTAGGTGCTCACGCTCGCGCTCGTAGAGAATCTTATTTAATTCTTTGTTTTATTGCATATTTTGTCTCATTCACGCCTAATTACCACAGCGTGGTAATAATTACCCCAAACTCACACTCTCTCTCTCTCTCGCTCTCTCACCTCACTGATTTTCTCTTACTGCTTTTGCTTCCACTAGCAATTGGCAATTTCTGTGCCTTGCTCTCTTACTCACCCACTCTCTGCAGTGATATGCCGGTTACTCTCTGGCTTTGCACGCTGCTGTCGCTCTCTGCGATGCGTTGCTCTTTCGGGGTGACAAAGTATCTCAATGATACAAAAAGTAAAGTCACTGCTACTACTAGTAGTATGAAATCGACGGTGGAAGCGACCAGGTTCACGCTTTCGAGGTACAATAGAACGACTAGTGCAATCTTGAAAACAAAAACAACAACAAAAATCACAAAAAGCAAAGCAAAAAAAAACCAATAAAAAATATATATCTAGATATTATAAAATATTATCGAACATTCCCATATAATCTATTATACATACAAATATGCATTATATTTGTTGGGAATAACTGAGTGTTTTCTGTGTGTTTCGGAATACATCTGGAGATTCTAGGAAAACAGTCTCAAGATATGTGAATGCAAGCAAAATAAATAAAAATTACAAAATGTATAAATTGTGCCAAGAGCTATAGTACGTGAAATTGTAAATCGTGGTTTTGTGCACTTCTATAGCATATGTTTTATAAATCCAATACTAGTTCGCGAAATACAAAGAAGCTCAATAAAAAAAATAAATAAATTCAAAAATAAATTAAGTAATGATTACAAGACTGATTTCTAAATCAAAATGTGTATATTTGGTTTTACAAGGATTATCAAAAACGAACTTTTAATAAAATGCTCTAAAGACTCCAAAACATCTTTAACACTCAAAACTTGAAATGAACATATTTACTATATACTACAATTTTGAGCAACATTTAAATGAGAGCATGTTTGTTTTGAGTGTGTGTGGCACTGTGTGCACTTTTGGCTAAAAGCAATTACAATTTAAATCAAAAATGAAATTGTAATTTTAAAAAAGAAGGGTGGAATATGAGCGAAGCGCATTAAAAGGAAAAGCAAATTGCTGGAGAGCGTTGAAAGAGAATGTGTCGTTGCGTTGCTGCAAAATAATGTGCAAGAAGAGTAGCACAAATTTGCAAATGTCAGTATGTTGCATATCTACTTACGTATGTATATACATATATTGAGAGAATTTCAGAGCGGGAGATGTGAAGTTACTCATAAAAAGGGGTGAGAGATATTAAAGTATTTACTTGCCTCCGGCGATATAATAAGGCACGTGGTCCATAAGAGCAATGTATGTATATATATATGCATACACACACAAATACTTACGCATATGCGAATGTAAAACGCGGAGCACAAGAGTGCGTGTGAGAGTGTAAATGTAAACGAAGCGCGTTTATAGCGAAAGAGATAGAGTGTCGTTGTGGGTGGATGGGTTTTAGTGTATGCATCAAAAGAGACAACTGTCTCGCACGCCATAAGCAAGTTGGAATAAAAGTGTTGACATTAAAAATGCAAAAGCAGGAGTTGGCAAATTAAATCGGCGCGCGTATCGAGCATACTGCTATCTAATGTCTCACTCTTTCAGCCTTCCACTCGAGCTAGTTTTACAAAAACGTTGTATATATGTAAATACATGCATATGCGTATGTGCACATACATATGTAAGATTTATGTACATACGTATCCCCAAATACATACATATGTATGCATTTACCTACTCACTTATCCATGGAGTATAAAAAACTCCAGCATTTTACATTAAGATGACGATACCAGTTGATTCTCAGTACTTTTTTTTTATAATTTATCATTCACAAAAGCGGAATTTTTATCGATGTAAGATAAAAACAAGTAAGAAAGCTACACTCGAGTGTGCTCGACTTTGAGATACCCGCTACCCATTTTGAATAAAAGCAAAATATTGCGGTATTAATTATAAAATATTCCGAAAAATATACCATAAAACTAATAAAAAGAATATACCAAATAGTATATTGATATGATACTGCATCCAAGATATACTATAGAGTACAAAGTATACCAGATTGTCAGCCAAGCCAACTAGACCCCTAGTAAGTGACGTTTTTGGCCATACAAAAGTATTTTTTAAAGAACTTCGACAATTTTTATCTGATCGCAACCAGATTGTCAGGCATCACTAAGAGTATAGTCATTTTTGTTTGGTATCTACGCTTGTTATTCGACTTTTGTTGATTTGCTGGGGCGGAAGTGGGCGTGGTCTCTGAGATCTAGGTGTTCATACGGACAGACGGAAAGATCAAGAATGTATATACTTTATACGATCGGAGATGTAACAGCTGTTACATAAATTTTATGCCGGCACAAAGTTTTAATACCCTTCTACCCTCCTTCTGATCAGCTGTTGAATTTTGTTCGACAAATGCTAAAAATAACAAAAAAAATTATTTAGTTCACTTAATCAATAGATTGAATAACATTTCCAGACTCACTTCCTCACATATCAGAGACATCTCAGATTGATCGCCGATCGTTAATACATATGTAATAGAGTTCAACTGAATTTTAATAATGCGCATTCAGGTGTGCACAACTCAGAGATACTAGTTGTGAATAAGATCAAATCTATGCGTGGGCGTTCAAATTGTTCAATAAACAAGCAAGAAAGCTAGAGTTGAGTGGTGTTGACTGTGAGATACCCGCTACCCATTACCCATTTCGAATAAGAGCAAATCAGTGCGACATGATTCTAAAAATATACCAAATTAATTTACCGCAGACATTAGAGTTCTAAACATTATCAGCCAAGGCAGCTTAGACTCCATTGCAGTAGGCGTTTTTTGCCATATCAAAGTATTTCTTAAATAACTCATACAATTCTTAAAAAATTTTTATTTATTTTAAACAAATTTTCAGGAATCATAAACACTAGCTTTTATTGTATATAACGAAAATCGTCTCTAGTTTCAAATTTCGATATTTTTTGATTTGTGCGGGCGGATGTGGACGTGGCAAAAATTTGAAACAAACTTGATTTGTATGCAAACATAACAAATGCTGTTGAAAAAATGTTAGCCCTATCTCTTGTAGTCTCTGAGATCCAGTGTTTCATACGGACAGACAGTCAGACAGACAGACGGACATGGCTAGATCGTCTCGGCTATTGATGCTGATCAAGAATATATATACTTTATAGGGTCGGAGATGCCTCCTTCTACCTGTTACATAAATTTTCTGCCGGCACAAAGTTATAATACCCTTCTACCCTATGGGTAGCGGGTATAAACAGAACAATCTTGAAATAATATTTTAAGGTTGAAACAATCCTACATCAAGAATTTAATGCTAAATTTGCATTTTAAGATTAAAAAATTTTATTTAAAGCTTAAAATCTTCTTTCAAGATTGTTTTATTCTAGATTATTATAGAAAAGAAGATTGCAAAAAATTTTTTGTTCTTGTTTCTTAAAATGTTGGAATTCCCTTCCTTTGAAATTATAAGTAAGTAAAGACGTCGCAAATCATTGTGTCGTGTTGTGGTGTTGGTCTTGGGTTCAAACTTTAGTCTGTTCTAATAAAAAGTAAGTGTTATAAGTGAAACTAATATCGAAAAATATATAGAACATATTTTACACAAATGTGTAAAAATTTAATATTTAAATATTTGAGAAAAAACCGCTATATATTTATATTGTTTTTGCCTTCTAGGTTCGATTTTAAGATTTTTTCAATCTTGACACAAGAATATAATCTTGAATCATATTTATATTCATATAGAATTAACCTAGAACGTGTCATCTTGATTTAAGATTTTGCTTCTTGGTTCAATTTTAAGATTTTTCCATTCTTGAGACAAGAATATTATCTTGATTGGGCAATCCATATTTTTTTCGATCTTGCTTTAAGAATAAAACTTTTGGTTTAATTTTGACATAAAACAATCTTGATTCAAGATTTTATGCTTGATTTTAGCGCGTTTTTTTTGTTTCTGTGAGTGCAAAAATAATAAATAAATAAATCTGATCAATATATATTCGCCAATTCAAACTTTTTCAATATATTAAAGCATATTTAACTAGTTGGCAAATCAGCACATCGAATTGATAATCCCAATTGTGTATGCTGAGTGTCTTGGAGTATAAAATACATTTCAACATATTCTTAACACCGTAAACAAACATACATATGTATGTTATGTATGCTGAATATGTTACTGATCATTATTAGCAAAACTGTTAAAAGTGTAACAAAAGCCAGCCACCTGTCGGTCACCCGCTCACTTATTATGAAGACTACTTCCCTTGCACCCTTATTTCATTCAGCATTCGCATTCGCTTCTTGCATTTCTTTTACTTGTGCTGCCTATGCCGTTCACTTCTAATTTAGGGTACCAGGTACCCATTGCCACATGCCGGTACCGGTTTCGCTATGAATTTCGATAACTCAACTCATTGTGACCGTTTCCTATTCGTATCCTCTCCCTTGTCTTTTCTTTTTGCTGTTTTATTCTCTTCTCGTCCTTGTAGAAATGTGCAGTCTTCCTTCACACACATACACACACACACCCAACGGAAATCAACCGTCAAATTAAATAAATGAAATTAAATATTTCCTTCAAAAAGATCTGTAAATGTCAATTTTAGTATGACTTTCAAAATACTTGTAAACAAGAGAACTTTAAAAATCTTCTTTTATGCTCTTAGTTAAGTTTCAGTTACAATATTATTAATATTAACTCGATTAAGATGTAATAAAACTCACTGATTTCAGGTGCAATCCCGTTTGAACTCGTCTGACTACACGTTCGATACAAAAAGTTCCTATAATATTTAAGAATATAATCACATTGAAATAGTACAAAAATAACGTTTCTATGGACTCACTTCCATAAAGCAACTAATAAAAATAACTCAAGAAATACTATATACATTTAAGAAACAAAAACAAAGCAAATGATCAAAGCATTTATCCAACATGTAAACCTTAATCGCTAATTCAATAACCAAGAAACAAACCAACAAAATAATTCAATTTACATATGAAGAGCAGAAAGCAGAGTCGAATCGAATCCCTATAAGTCTCAGAATTTCATCGACGAAACGATAAATTCATTGACATTATTCCCAGGACGGATCCATAAACAATCGGTAAGAATCCTTGAAATTTACTTTACTTATATATTTCAAATTTACAAGTGCAAGAAATATAAATAATAATAATAATAATAATAATAATAATAATAATAATAATAATAATAATAATAATAATAATAATAATAATAATAATAATAATAATAATAATAATAATAATAATAATAATAATAATAATAATAATAATAATAATCGCATAATAAATTCTCTTTGAATTGAAAGCTGTTTCATTACAAATTAAAAATTCATTAGCTGGAGTGATATTTTTGCAATTAACAACTTCATATAAAATGTGCTTTGCTTAGAGATTGAGTACATTTTTCTACATTGTTAATAATCTGAATAAGAAGCAACCCTATTTTGCAACCAATTAAAAACTTGTCGTACATATTAATTTACACTACATTCAAATCTCTCTTCGAAAAGCTAAATTAGCAGAAACTCTAATTAGCCAATGACAGAACAGATATCAACTTGAGTAATGTTTGTATGAGCATATAAGAGTATATATAGAAGATGAGGTGAGCCGAGCTCATATCTACAAGAACATAGATGTCAGTATATAGCAGAGCTGGATATGCGGGCAGTGCCCTACTGAGTGCTGAGTTGAAATAAAAACAACGCGCCGATAATGACGACATGACAACACAATGAAGAGAGCGGGTCGCTTGAGTTCGCCCCTCTGTGCTCTTAATGTATTTTGTATTTTTACAGATGCTGTAGACCTCTTTATCAGCAGTCGTACTCTCGCATTCTCAAGAGAAGCAAAAAGAAGAGAAGAGATTAGAAGAGTAAAGCAACAGTGTTGCACAGCGCGCAACAACATAAGCTCAAAACTTGATTGGTCGTGCTTGTTGTGCGGCCCACTAACAAGTATCCCCACCCCTTCCCCGCTCAGCACCACGCCACCCACCCAACCATTGCGCTACCTCATATGTAGTATTGCTTGTTTGTTTTGCTTTCTACTCAACTCTGCTGCCTGACTGCAGTGTAAATTGTGCCACCTTGCTCTTGCTCTCGCAGAGCACTGTACTGCTGCTGTGTCTGTCTCTCTGGATGTGTGTGTGTGTGTGTGTGTGTGTGTGTGACGCTCGCGAGAGAGTGGTAATGTATTTGTATGTGAAGTTAATTGCGCCTTTTCGCCCGCACACAGTCACACAACTGCTACTGGCTGAAGCCCCAGCACGTTGTGATTCGTTATCATATTAAAAGGGAGGAGCAGAACGCTGTGCAAATACTTGTTTTAATTTCACACATACATACACATACACACTTTTATATACATCCACAACTACACCAGTAATTAATCAGCGTGACAAAAATAATAGATGTTCGCGTACACCCACACCCACACCCACACCCACACACACACACACATACACATACTACATATGTACCTTGTAAATGTGCGATTGACGAAGCCCAATTAAAACAAAGTATCTGCAGATATATATATGTACATACGTATTTAAGAGTTATGTACATTCGCTCTTCAAAAACAACATACACTCATACACATTACAAATTGCAATAAATGATTTTCCTGTGTAAGATTGGGTGTGGCTGGCACACCAAACCAAAATTTACATACAACTCTATGAGTTTCCAATAATATACAATATACTGGAATGTAAAGATGTATTTCATTTTGTATACTAACATATGTATGTATGTATGTATTCAACTGCTAGAATAAATTAGCAAAGCATGTAAACGAAAAGAACGATGTGAAAATCAATTGCAACGATAAAGTTGCAAAAACCGAGTTTAACTTTTACTACAACATTCGCATAAATAAATAATAAAAATAAGGAACTTTTTGATAAAGTACACAATAGGGATGGAAATCCATGTAAAATTTTATGTTAGAAAGAACATACATAGTATGACCATGCACACGAAGGAACTTTTAACAATTCGTCATCTGCGTAAATTTGCATTTTTGCTCACATACATATGTTTATACATAAGCGGTATTGAATTTTATAGTTGTCAAAAGAGATTAGTATACATATGCGATAGGATGCAATAAATGCTCTTCTATACACATATACATGTACATATACATATACATATACATATATAGAGTATGTAATTATCTGTGTTGTTACTCTCACGCTCTTCCACATTCACTTTCTCGCTCTTTCTTTCGCGCTGTCTCGCTACACATTGCAGCAAAACAAAAACTGATTGCCAACTTCCGCGATGTCTATACACTACACTACGCTAAAATTTCAATCCCACTATCACGCGCACACGCACGCACACACACATGCGTACAAGAAAATAGCACACAATAGAAAGATGCAAAAGCAGAAACAAAACAGGAAGGATAAGGGGATGGATTAAATTGAGTGAGAGGGTGCCGACGTTTTTAGTTGAATCTCAAATGAGATGAAAATATCCTAAACGAATACGAATGTGAAATCTGAGCGCAGGAAAATCTGACAAACACACACTAAAAATGAGATGGAAGAACAAGCAACCAACTGCATTCTAAAAGAAAAAGGCTAGACAGACTTGAGTAATTGTATATTTTATGCTCCTGAGGAACGCAACTGTCTCGAGTTCGGACTCGGAATTGGGCGCTTCTTCGTCTTGAACTGAACTTGGGGCTCATTCAACTTGGCCGTCGCCATCCCTTTCCACTATGAAGTAAGAGTGTATTTGTCTTCCCGCTCGCTCGTTCACCAACGAAGCACCAACAGCAACACCCACAACTCAAACGAAAAACAGAACAAAGTAAAGTCCGTGGGGAGAGCACAGTCAGTCAGTAAATGGTGAAGGTGGTGGTGGTGAAACGTTGCCAGCGAAGTGGAGTAAAAGCAAAACAGAAGGTGTAAGAACGAGATAGCTTGCTGGTCGCGACGCAACGGGACGCGGCTCAGTCATCGCATCGCATTATGTATAAATTATTTATTTTCATTATATTTATGCCCCCACGCTTCTGGTGATGTGTTATATATATATATATATATATATATATATATATATATATGTATATATATATATACATATCTACATATATTTGTGTGTGAGTATGTGTATGTGTATGTGCATGTGTGTGTATAACACCCTTAAATCTGGAAATCAGCAAGGACAGAGGGGCGCTACTCTACTGATTTCAGTTGAGTTGGGCCGCAGCTCGTCCTCCTTCTTGAAGACTGAGCATAGCTAGCACACAGTTGATTACTATCAAATATATTTTAATTCACATTCGAGTACACAAATGCCGATTAATATAAGCGTAAAGTTAATTTATTTATTTTTAAATACAGGTGGTCGAATTGCAATACATATACATAATTAGCGAAAATTGCATTGTTACTTATCGAAGGTCCAATTATATATATTATTTACTATAAAGTGTAGTTTAAAAATAAATAAAATAGATCTCTGAAAGCCAGTCAGAAACACACATTCATAGAGCGACACGACGCAAGAGATATAGAGAGAGCACTCGTTGACTCGTTCGCTCACGAGCTTACGTTTTGCTTTTATTTTAATTAAAAGCTTCTCTTAGACTTTATGCTCTCTTTGTTACTCTTCGAGACCAGATGAAATCGCTTAAAACTCTCTTATTGGAAATGTGGGCGTGAGCGAGATGAGTGCGTTAGACTTGAGTTTAGTGGCAATGATTCTACTTTTACGGCTTATTGTTTTTGTTGCAATGATTGCTGATGCTGCTGTCGCTGCGGCTGCTGCTGCTAATGTGAGCTCGGTTCCCTTTTCTGTTTCTGTTTCACTCGCGCTCGGCTATTGCCTGGGAGTATTCTCATTACTCCTGCGATTTCTTTCGTAACCCTAAACTTGCTATGCCTTGACATGGTCATGGGGCAAGGGGACGCCACATATATATGCAAAGGCGTGGCTCCAGCACCAGTAGAGTCTGACTGCTTGGTGTCTTCACCCTGACTGCCACCTGTGAAAGATTTCGTAATTACATACAAGTATGTGTGTTTATGTAACTTTATACGACGAATTTGGGCAGTCGTAGAATATAGATATTTCTATGTACGCTGATACGCTGTATACGAATACATAAAAACGTTCACCTATGTACACGTTTTCTTCAAATGCAGATTTCCATAATTAATTCTATACAAATATAGCAGACATACGAGTACATACATATGCCTCTGTGTGTGTGTGTGCCTCTTTCATTCCTCTTATGCGTACAAATGCAATATTCGCTGACTTGTCTGTTGAGTTGTACCATCGCATCTTTTGATTGGTCGTTTACCCCTCCTTCTCCCCAACCTCATCCCCATGTCAATACTCCGCCGTAACGACGCGCGGCAGCGATTGCTTTAATTAGCCTGTGCTCATTTGCTAATCGCAAAGCGCGAACGCTTAACTCGTTTCTGCTGTTTCGTTTCGTTTCATTTCGTTTCGCTTGGACTCCTCCCATTCTTGGGACTACAAGCAATCTTGCACATCACACAGCATTCATGAATTCTGTTATGTACATACATATACATATACATATGTATATATACTATGTACATGTGTACGTATGATGCATTTTATGTGCTCTAGATTCTTACGTTTAATTTCTGGAGCGGCATTAAAATTAATAATGCAAATAAATAAATAAATATTTAGTACATATACTTACATATATATCTATATCTATATATTATGTAGTATAGTGCACATGAGGAGTCGAATACTCAAGCATCTCTTAAGCTTTATACTAAATTTAAATTGAATTTTTCACATTGCAAATTGATGTTTTCAAAAATTGTATTTATATATTGGAATTAAGTCTATTTGTAACTTGGGGCCAGCAACAACACGATTTGTCGTATCTTTTTACTATGTTAACCCATCAAATATTTGGGTTGCTTCAATTGGTGCTGAAGTTGGAACTCTCGTATAAAACCAGCACCCGAATCATGCATACAGCGTATACATATGTATGTATGTATGTATGTAAGTAAATACACATGCATACATATGTTATCGCAAGTTTGACCACACTTTTGTGTTGTCTGTGTGTGTGTTTTAGACTGTACTTAGCACCTACTCCCCTCGTAAGAGCGTAAGAGTACCAAATTTTATCTTTACGGCCAATATGAGTTTTTTGTTGTTGGCTGTTTATCGAATGCCTGTTTCAAGGGTGGCATTTGCTTCACGACGTGTCGACGGCTTCAGAATTTAGGGAGAACCGTACACATACACACACATACACACACACACACTTTCTGTTTATTTTCCATTGTTGATATTTGTGAGGGCCCAACGCCAGTTTCAGCTGTCAATTTTTAAAATCAATTGTAGACCCAAAATCTGAATGGAAACTAAGAACTTCTTATGAATGTCTATGTAATTGCATCAATAGCCTATAATTTTTACAAATACATTGTCTCATAATCTTCAATTATTTGTGCATATACATACATATGTATGTGTGTTTTGATCAATTTATATATTCATTTTGACACCAACAGACTAGATAGACAGAAATTTCAAATCAATTTATCGCAATTTTCAAGATGCTCTTAATGTTAAAAATGATAAAGTTTGTACGATTTTTCTGCCATAAATCACTAGAAAGTGAAATATTCGTCTGAATACATAAAAAGTATGTAAACACTTTTAAGATATTTCGAAAACTTGTGAGGATTTCAATTATTGTGGTCACAAATTACTTCCCAAACTGAATTGAATTTTAACAAAATGTTGCCACAAAACACGCACTCACAACACTTTAATATCAGTATTTTCTTACGCTTGATTTTTCTGTTCATAATGTATGGTCGAGGGTATATCATCCAGTCGAGCACACTTGTTTTTGTACCCGCTACCAATAGGGTAGAAGGGTATTGTATTGTTGTGCCGGCAGGAAATGTATGTAACATGCAGAAAAAGGCATCTCCGACCCTATAAAGTATATATATTCTTGATCGGCGTCAACAGCCGAGAGGATGTAGCCATGTCCGTCTTTCTGTCTGTCCGTATAAACACCTACATAGATTCAGAGACTACAAGTATAAGAGAGAGCTATAATTTTTTTTCAACAGGATTTGTTGTTTGCACGCAGATCAAGTTAGTTTCAAATTTTGGCCACGCCCACTAATTTTATATCCCGAATTTTGGAATATACAATAATAACTTGCTTTTGCTTTTATTCAAAATGGAAAGCGGGTATCTCACAGTTGAGCACACTTGACTTTAGCTTTCTTACTTGCTATACATTATATTTACTTCATCGCTCTTAGAATCAGGTTTACTGGAACGCCATTGGCGCAAAGAGTTGCTCCCCCACATGCGGAATGGAAAGAGAGGGGGTCAAAAAGGGCACTAATTAGACGTCGTGCTTGTTTCCACTTTTGCCACCCTTGAAGCTCAACTCTCCATTCGATGAGAACGTTCGGGCTTAATTGCAAATAGCCAATTTAGATGTATTCTCTGCTTCGTGAGATTGAGAGCATTGAGAGCAGAGCTGCAGCACTGTCCAAAGAGAGTTTCGGAACAGCTTTGTCTGCCATTGGTCGTAACACTCACCCATCACCCATCACCCACCCACTTGCCCTTTCCGCAAAAGTGTTCTCGTATTTCTTCACTGGCTGTTAGCCTGGTTCAGATGAGTACATGAAAATATCTATGTATATACAACGTATGTACATACATACATATTCTGTAAATACACATACGGTGTCATAAATCTCCCTGTCGATCGGATCAAATCTACTCAGCTACACTCGATGTTTCTCGATGTGTCTCGAAAATTTCACTGAATATATGCGATTATTATTGATTTAACAACTAATAATATGTTACCTAAGAAGCGGGAA
The DNA here is from genome assembly GCF_023558435.1 of Drosophila sulfurigaster albostrigata. Lineage (NCBI taxonomy): Eukaryota > Metazoa > Arthropoda > Insecta > Diptera > Drosophilidae > Drosophila > Drosophila sulfurigaster. The sequence continues at coordinate 1,064,564 of NC_084884.1, forward strand.
TTAACTAACTGAGCAATTGACTTCTATATATATTCAAATTATAATTATACACGGTATTCATAGGGTATATCCTCCAATTCTATAAAATATATATACTAATACTATATATATTCTTGATTAGCCATTAGAGATGCAGAAACATTAGAGGTGCACAAGTATCGATGTCACTATCGGGACTATTGATGGTTAGCCACTATCGACACGCTCTCGATATCGGCGTGCACTCTTGTTAGTGGTCAATCGCTATAGTGTTTGATATTTTGGTTTTCCCATCTCTAATCTCTACATTAAAAGTGTGAACGAAAGGAAATTTCGTGCATTTGTGGCATAGCTTTACAAATTCTAATTAATAACAAAATGAATAGTCTGCGCTATCGATAGTGCTTGATAGTTTCCATAAACTATCGACTGTCGACGATAGCAAGGAAAATCTATCGTCGATAGTTGTAGATAGTGCAGTAAAAGAAAATAATTTAATTAGTTTTTGAAGTAATCCATATTTACATATCCCACATGTTGCTTTGCTTTGCAAGCAAAAAATATTGCCAAAAATTTCGATTTTCGAATGTCCAATAATAATTATAATACAATAGTTATGATGACTCCTTCGAATTTTTGTTGCTATAAGGTAAAAGTTTTCGATTTGTAGATTCAAGAAATGCAAGACATGCTGTAGTCGGGTCTTAACTACTTTTGACTCTATGGAATTTTCTCAATGTAAGTTTAGTCTAATATTGTAATTATAAAACAGAATTTAAGAATCTTCATCCTATATGAGATGTTAAAAATAATTTATTTGCTTAAAGATATTATAATTAATATTTTCTATATCCAGCCAAAAACTAAATGCTTCGTCACACTTTTGTATATATAGTATATACATATGTACATATTATCGATCAATTGTTTTAATGACTTTAATTGACCAAGCAATGGAAATTTTAAAATTAATTGTGAAGAAATCGAATCAATGTGCAGGAGTCCTTCGATTCAATCTATTGTACAGATAAGAATGCATGTGTATACAAATGTGTGTCTGTGTTTGCTATAATCTTCCATTATTAATTTGAGCAGTTGTTAGATGACACGAAATATTCTGTACGCATTGTAATAGCTAATGCGCAGACATATGTATGTACATACATACGAGTATGTATGTACATACACGGATAATGAACGTAATTAGAATGAGAGTAGCATCTGCAATGGAATGCAAAGGTGATGATAAGGTACTGTGCGGTCTAATGTGCTGTTTGTTATCATGAGCATGGAATATGAGCATGAGCATATGAATGTATGTATGTACATATGTAAGAAGATAACACAAAAAATAATGAAACACAAATTAAATGAAATTAAAAATGTTAAATGAATTTCAGCATACCTAGTGTGCTCATAATTATGATGAATACATGATAATTAGTCAATTAGGTATTATTAAATTGGTGAATAATTAATGTCTTCCTCTATTTAGTAGTCAGTCATACAGCCATATATTATATATGTATGTATGTATGTATATATGTATATATGTATATACAGTTTTTTAGGTAATTCATTATATGTGCATTTTTTTGTACGTGTGTATAAATATGTATGTATATGATGTATATACATATGTATGTATGTACATCGTTTGTGCTGTGTTACACTAGTGCACATTTTGATTTTGACAATAATCCCTTTTAATGAGAAAAACCCGTCTCGACAACTTCCGCTGCCGCTGCCGTTGTCGTTGATAGTTTTAATTCTCGTTGTGCTTTGCGAGTCATCTTCGTCAAATTATAGTCTTGAATCATCCGCAATCACACCTTTGCTGAATACTACAAACATACAGACAAACTCAAATGATTATAGTTTTGGGGGAGATTTTTACAAACACTAAAGAAATTAACTAAGCATTTAAAGGCAGAAAGAAAGAGTAAGCGCAAATTAGTTGTACATACATGTATGTATGTACATATGTGTATGTGTATAGCATATGCACATATGTATGTTCACATGAAAATAAGCAACCAATTTGATAGTTTTATCCCAATTCCCAATTCGGTAGAGCAAACGACAAGTATTAAACATTCGTTCATTTGCTCCAGCTCGTGTGGTACTCTATGAAGATAGTTTTTCACGACCATATCGTATTTACTTTCGACTTCTATGTAACCGCTTGAATATATATTTGGTTCTTAGCTACCAAATAAGAAAGTGACATATAATATATATTGCACGTTAGTGTATCCGATAGGGTAAAAGAAGACATTTCCGACTCCATAAAGTACACATTTTCCAGATAGCGTCAACAGCCGAGACGATATAGCCATGGCCGTCTGTCCGTATTGAAATCTGGATATTAGAGACTATAATTTTTCTTAGATAAAACTTGTCTTTAGATTGTTTCCACGCCTACAAACTTAATAAATTTTGATGTTACAGTCATTATTTTCGGTACTTACAATCATAATAGCAATCCTTACGATTTCTGTTTTGGTTGCGGTTATGATTAGGAAGTAAGTAAAAAATAGTTTTATATAATTTTAACGGCTGCTGCATTCGAGTCCTAGTTGGCTTGATTTCCAATCCAATATGATATATTTTATACTCTATGTTATATACGATTCACCATATGTTATGTATTGTCTGACTTCATTTCAAATTTTAGTGAACAAAATAATCATTGAATGAAGAAATTTTTGGCTTTTGGTTGAATTTTATATAGGTATTATGTACATTCATAATATAGAAAAGCATTTCAATATTAATTAGTCACTTGAAATTTGTCAGTCTCTACACCCACATAGATCCCAGATTCTCTATAAGGGCTAGATTTTCATACATGTGCATTTCGGGTAACAGTGCGATCGTAAAGTAGCGTATGGTAAGGTACAGATGCCTTATTTTATCGAAAACACTTGCAATATACTTGTTTGTTTCAGATTTTTCCAACTCCCACATCCGCCCCGAAACCCGAAAAAAATCGATTAGTAAGCGTAATTTTAAATTTAAATTTAAATTTTAATTTTAATTTATACGCAATAGTATCCACAGTATTTATGATTCCTGAAAATGTGGTTGCAATAAAGTAATACTGATTTGTTGATTTGGTTGAAAATCTGATGTATTTTCTATTAAGTATTAAAGTAAATACTTTTAATGTAGTACTATAACGATATACCAAATATAGTCTTCGGTATATTGTTTTTGTATTTTCGGAATATTAATTTGGTATATTTGTAGAATATGCTGTTATTGAAAATGGGTAGCGAGTATCTTATAGTCGAGCATACTCGATTTTAGCTATCTTATTTGTCTTATTTTATTTTATTTATCTGTACGTGATTGGTGCTGGCTCAATGAATGAGAGGCTTCGTGAATTTTGAAATAGTTTAACACCTTTTGTGGGACACGAATTATGTCGTTGGCCGTTTCCAGTTTATGGGCATTGAACTCTTTTTCTTTTTGCTTTCCTCTGTCTCTGTCTTTGTGGCTTTAATATTGAGCATGATCATGCGCAAATGGATACTTACCCGAAAGCCGAAACTGATGCTACCACGGGAGATTGATCCGAAGCACTGAAACATACATAAGTATGTGTGTGTGTCTCGCAAATTATTATTCGACTCTTCACTTTAAACGTGCACAATACGTATACACATACACATACTCGTACATTATACACATCTACATATACATACATGCATACGTACATAGAGCCAATTACGTGAACGCAATATTTAATTACCGCTCAATAAAATGCGGAGCTGACATGAAAGGGTAAATTAAAAGTGGCCATAAAAACGAATCTGTGTTATCAAGCCGAATTTTGTTTACTCTAGATACATATGTTTAATACCTACATATTTGTTTAGCTATTAACAGATTCAATTCATTGAAACTCTGAACACAAACGGAATCAAAAATATAATTCCATTGCATTTTTGGAGGATACTAAATACTAAATAAAACTGTAGAGTAATTTAACAATAAAGAAAAGTGTAATATCAATTAATAAAATTACAAAAAGTCTAGTTTTTTCTAACCATTTGTTTGTATATATTGTTAGTCCGATTTTCTGTCCACGAAAGAAAATCACTAGCATTATTGTATTAAATTGTTTGATTGTACATTTAAATTTGAATAAAAAAAATGAGCAAAATTAATAAAAATATTATATAGAAAGTCGATGATTAAAATGCAATGTCAATAGAAATTCTATTGAGCACATTTTAAAGTGTATATATCTAAAGCAGCAGTTATAATAACATAATTGGAAAATAGCTGGTTGAACTTTTGTTCTTGTGGTTTTGTTCCTCATACAATATTTGGTGGTGCTAGGCCTTGGAATAGCTTAACTGAGTCTTTTGTCTGAAATCAGGAGTGTTCCTGTGTCCAAAATTAGTTTCGTGATTCGAGAGTAATCATATAGCAGAGTACAAATTTTCTTTTCCCGTCTTCTGTTCTCTAACAAATTGCTGTGAGTTAGAACCAGTTTTGAAACAAAGTCAGACTTGCTTTGTGAGACCTTTTTAAATGACACCTGGCAACATAACATAAGCACCTTTCATATATTCACAGTTTACGTATTCCGCTCCGCACTCATGTTATTATTGATAGATGTGATTCTATTTCGCCAATCATTTCAACTCATTATGAGATTTATAAAAAGAGGATCACAACTGAACTTGTATGAGATAGCATATCTTTTTCAACGATAAGAGAATAATAATGAATTCCAAATATCTTAAGATGCATATGTTACATACATACATACATACATAGATATAGCATACATAAATATTAGGTGGTTACTCTATGTTTACCCGAAACCAAGATATTAAAAAGTTTTCTTTGAAGCAAATAGCAATTCAATATAGCAGACAAAAATGACTCGTTACATTTTGTTTGCACTCCAATATAAGACTTCAAGTAAAAGATTATAGGCGAGTCTTGTATGTGAGATCTCACCTACCCAATTTCAATAAAAGTAAAACAGTGCTAAAGCAGTGGCTAAATTAAATAATATATTTGGTATATCGATAGAGTACCACATTCAAAATATACCACTGACGGCACAATATACCAGATTGTCAGTTAAAGGAACTCAGACTCCTAGTAAGTAGGCGTTTTTGACCATAATAACTTCCACAATTTTTATCTGACCGCAACCAAATTTTCAGGAATTTGTTAACATTGCGGGGCGGCAGAGGGCGTGGTAAAATTTGAAATAAACTTGGTCTGCATGCGAACATAACAAATGCTGTCGAAAAACAATTATAGCTCTATCTCTTATAGTCTCTGAGATCCAGTGTTTCATACGGACAGACGGACATGTCTCGGCTGTTGATGCTGATCAAGAATATACTTTATAGAGTCGGGTTGCGGGTATAAAAACACATACATATATTAGGACTTAGCAAAAGGAATATTTGGTATAGGAACATACCAATAAATTTATACCATATACAGTAAGAAATATACCAGATTGTCGTCGAAACCAATTATCAATTTTATGAAAAATCACTAATCAAAAATTGCATATTAACAAAATAAGAAAAATTAAATTTGCAACTGGAGAAAGATTAATTTGATTTCAGCACAAAACATTTTAGAACTAAAATTATTTTTTAAATCAAAGGTCATTAAAAAGTTGTTGAGATTAATATTGAGTATGAGTTTTGTTTCCTCAAGTAAAAATTAAATTAAATGAAATGATATAAAATCAAATACAAGATAAATGTAAATAAATAACCAACGAAAAATTCATTTCTTACAGACCATAAAATTTTGCTATGGGGGTGAATGACTCACCTAATTTTATCGGTAAGTTTCACTCAGTTCAACTTCATTTAAATAAAGGTATCATAATTTCTATATGGAATCATCTACTGATAGTGGACAACAAACCAAATTAAATGTAATACTAACAATTAAGAAGTTAAGTAAGTTAATATATTATAACTAGTATTTAATATAACGTTTAGCAAAACGGAAATATCAAAATAGAAAAAATTCAATATTATTCGATTAACGCCTCGATGAGTTTCTTTCGGTTTTTATTTTGGCTGCTCGTAGGGCAGACGGCAGCAAAAGGTGACACCTTGGACGCCATAAACTATATATATTCTCGATCTCTTGTCCGTATGCAACACTAGATCTCAAAGATCAAGTTTGCTCCAGAGATTTCAAGTGCGTACTTCCTCCCTCGCAAACCGAACAGAACGCAAACTGAATAAAAACTACAGTGTATATCATTTTGATTTAGTTGCCATCAAATACGATTTGTAGAAGTTATTTAAGATATCATTATATGTATAATGGTTTTATGTGTTTTGTTGACATCTGGTATATTCTATATTCTGTGGTGGAATGTAGAATTATATCGATATTACAAATAGATTTCGGTATATTGTAGTACTTTTTCGGTATATAAACGAAAGCGATAATTATACCCGCTACTCATTGGGTAGAAGTGTGTTACAACTTTGTGCCGGCACGAAATGTAAGTATGTAACAGGCATAAGGAGGCATCTCCGACCCTATATATTCTTGATCAGCAGCAACAGCAGCGATGATATAGCCATGTCTGTTTTTATGAACATTTAGATCTCAGAGACTGTAAGATTTTTTCGATACACTTGTTATGTTTGCGCGCAGATCAAGTTTGTTTCAAATTTCAAATTAAACTTCTGACACATGGTTTTATAGTTTGCTCATCAACAAAGTGTGGATTATTTAAACTTGCAGGACTGCAACAGCTACTATTGCAAACAAATGCCTGTAAGCACATGTACGAAAATACACATTCATTTATATTTACATACATACATAAGTGCATACATATTTACATATGTATATTTCTTTGAATAGGTGTATATCAACTCCCCGTACAGTCTGTGAGTTAAAGCAAAACATGACATTTGCTGGTCAGGCTATTGTTGTCATTGTTGCCATATTTTCTCGTTGTTAACGTAATGAACTACTGTGACTGTGATACTTCTGCTGAGCCGTGGACCCAGGCTTAACATATTGTCTTGCTACCCTGCTTATACTGCATATGCACATACAAACTTACATGTGTATATGTATGTGTATGGACGTCAGAGTATAGCAACCTTTTCTCAGAACAGGAGGCAAAAGAAAACAATTCCTTCAATACAATGCACATGCACACATATTAATGTACATACATACATATACCACTATACATAGCTATTTATGGATAACTTTGAGTTTTTTTTGTGATGTCTTTGTTTTTGACTCCTTTGGTTTATTATTATATTTTTCACCCTTCCCTATTTTTACTCGTCCTGTCCTTATTTCGACAAGCTCTTTTGTGCCTATCTAGCTTATTTAATAAATGGATTCAAATATAATATCCTATTGAAAATGGGCACAGATTCAATAGTTTCTTCGCTATGTTCCATCTTAGTCTGAGTCTAGAATTAGTTTATATAATAATCGCGTGTTATACATGTGTGATCTTCATTCCATATACTTATGTACATATGTATAACAAGTAAGAAAGCTCGAGTGTGCTGGACTGTGAGATACCCGCTACTCATTTTGAATGAAAGCAAAATATTGCGGTATTATTTTCAAAATATTCCAAAATACTACAAAATATACTAAGTGGTATATTTGGTATATATTCAAAATACATATATCATAGACGGCACAATGTACCAGATTGTCAGCCAAAGCAACTAAGACCCCTAGTACAAAAGTATTTCTTTAATAACTTCGACAATTTTTATCTGATCGCAACCAAATTTTCAGGAATCATAACTTCTATAGTTATTACTGTATATACCTGTATATACTATATAATTCGTAACTCTAGCTTTAAAATTACGCTTGTTATTCGATTTTTTGATTTGCAGGGGCGGAAGGGGCGTTGCAAAAATTTGAAACAAACTTGATCTGCGTGCAAACATAACAAATGCTATCTCTTATAGTCTCTGAGATCTAGGTGTTCATACGGACGGACGGACAGACACACAGGCGGACATGGCTAGATCGTCTCGGCTGTTGACGCTGATCAAGAATATATATACTTTATAGGGTCGGAGATGCCTTCTTCTACCTGTTACTTAGATTTCCTGTCGGCACAAAGCTATAATACCCTTCTACCCTATGGGTAGCGGGTATAAAGACTAGCTCGAAATGTTAGGTCCGCGAAGATTAAATTGAACATTACTCGATTTTGGCGACCTTAACAAATTCGATCGTTCAATGAGTGCAAACGTTACAAGCAGGAGGCTATCATTGGCTTGGGTGTTTTAAAATTCCCATATCTTTTTCAAAATGGGAAGCGGGTATCTCACAGTCGAACACACTCGACTGTAGCTTTCTTACTTGTTTTATTATAAAACAATTTTTGATGGTGATGGTGATGGTGATTAATAAAGCAAATATTGCACATATGAAAATTCAAATGTGACGCGGGCGAAGTTTCAGTCCAAGCTGGTTAACAATACGTTTTATAAGTACATATATGTATGTATATACAGTACGTTTATACATACATGTATCGGGTAAGGGGCAATATTTTGAACGGTTAAGCTGCGGCAGTAAGACTGATCTAAAAATTATCATATTCATACGCTTAAAAACTACATGCTCGGCAATTTTAATGAAAGCGGCAACAAGCTGAGCCTAAAATAAATTATATTTATTTTTCCTTTTTGAATTTTTTCTGCGTATTCTGTCGATTCTGAATTAAATTGAATTTTGAGCACATTTCATCACCGTGGAAGCGCAGTTGAAATCGCAGCCTGGAGTCATTTCTCAGAGCTTGTTCCTGGGATGTGGCTTCCTTTTGTCGCAATCGTATCGACCCCATTGATCTCACCGAATTGAATGATTGTGAGTTGCTTTGTGTCTGAAAAAATCAAATTATCACAGCCATAACATATGTATGTATGCACACATGATGGTTTTGGTGTGTTAGTAGGTATACGCAGTAAGTATGTCTGCGTAAATAAACAAGAAATACAAAACAAAAACAAAAATCTGGCAACAAGGGAACAATGCAAGCTCAGTCTGAAAACTCGGCAAGTGACACTTTTGTTTTATATTCGCAACTTTTATTTTGAAATCTCAGAACAAAAGCGATTTCTGAGTAAAAATGCAACGTACCGCGAGCACACACACAATACACACAATTTGTATTGTCAGTGTACCTACACACAAACAGACAATACCCACACATACTCGTATGTATGTATGTATGTATGTACAAAAATTGAAGAGGTATGGAGGCACCTAAGTCTGTGCGGTGTGTATGTATAGGTAAGTATGGCTAAATAAAAGGTATCAGTTATGTATGTGTGTAAAGGGTGTGTTACCCAAACCCCTTGCTCTTTTGTCATTCATGGTCATTGCTTGCTTCCTCTGCGTATCTCCGTGCTAGTGTGTACCCTATGAACAGAAATCACCCAATCCTTTTACTATCCGACCGACCACAATGACAGTTTGATGAATTCCCTCGCATCAGATCTCAGGGACAATAAAAACTCGTGGCTCATCTTATAATGCGTTCTGCACTACGCTTTTGAACTGGACTTGTACAGGAGGACATTTGTACAGGAGCCAAATAGATTTTACTTACATGCATAAATTATTCATAAATTAAATATTATTCAGCAATTCACCCTATTGTTTATTACTTGTGGCGACTCGTATTTATTTCTGATTAATAAACTTTAATATGCTACGATCCTATATTTATATGTAATCAGAAAGCCCCACTCTTAAACACAAAACTTGGTATACCATACCAAACGGTAGAACGTTATTTTAAATTTGTACCGGCAGGAAATGTATGTAACAGGCATAAGGAGGCATCTCCGACCCAATAATGTGTATATGTATGTATATTCCACGTCCGTCTGTCTGACAAAACTCGAATAACAAGCGGAATTTTGGAATATACAATAATAACTATAGTCTTTATGATGTCCGAAAATTTGATGCAATCAGATAAAAATTGTCGAAATTATGGGTAGCGGGTATCTCAGAGTCGGGCACACTCGACTGTAGCTTTCTGATTTGTTATACATAGTTACATATACATATAATTGTCGGGAGCAGCAAACTGCTAATGTTAATGTAATGCTGCGACAGCGTCTGCCAGGAGCACTGCATGCTCTCTGACACTGTTAACGATGACGGTCATTTCGATCGGCTAATTGCCTTCTTACTTGTATTTTTATACTCATTGAAGTCGTGTTGGTGGCGAAACTTGATAAAGTCACACCCAAAATTACAAGTGGTTACATATACGAACATATCTACCACGAAAATAAACAAATTTTGAACTTTTGGGTTGAACTTTGGGTTTAATAGTTTAACGCGTGAAAGCTGCTAATTAAGCTTAGTAGCTCAACATGGTTTATATTTATTTATTTATTTATTTGGACGTTGACGTACTAACGGCAGTAACATCAAGTGGCCCAGCGATATCAAGCACCGGCTTGTTGACGCGCGGACAAAACAAAATAAATTTGTAAACAGCATGCATTAATATATTAATATTATATATATACATATGTATATATATTGTTTAATAGTTTGCATTCGCATATATGTACATATGTTTTCTTCTATTCGTTATTATTTATTTATTTTAGATCATAATCATATTTATAGTTAGATTATAATGAATTTGGGTATTAAGAATATTAACTACATACCAATCAATACACTATTGCGCCTACTAAGTTACTATAGAATTTAAAAGCGATATAAAAGTTGCTAAAAAAGTTTTTCATTCTGATTAATAAAATAAATAATTACATGGATATCCTAATGTCGACGCTATCAGCCTTAGAGTTTAGTGAAGATAATTGTTAATTCAAATATAAGATGTAGCGAAGGTGAGGGATAATAGGAATAAATCGCCAAGTAAGGAATTACAGACTAGCAAGAGCACAATCATCGAACTCCCGATTGAGAAAGTTCAGTGCCTTATTCTGGTTCTGGTTGTATTCAAAACAAAGGCCAGTCAAGGTTCTGGTGTTTGCATCAATTGCTCTCCTCTTCTCCGTCCGAAAAAACATTGGACGGACTATCAGGGGTGGATGACTCTAAAATGTTTTTATGTACACTGATCAAAATTCCACATAGATATTAGCATGTCTGAATTTGGATTGTAAGTTGAGATATCATTTTATTAATTTTGAATTAGTTGTGGATATAGGTTTAATTACGTTCGAGAATAATTGCAGCATAGATAAGGTAAAACCGTTTCGATACAGAAAAAAATCAACTCAAAAGTATTTGAATATATACATATTATGTTTTTGTTATGTATTTATTACGCGGCAAATAAAAATAAAAATTACAGCTGATAATTGGAAAATATGTAAATAGGGGTTTGTTAAGAAATCCTACATCTTACCCAATATTTCCGGAGGGAAATCGCGAAATATATAAATTGATTGAATTGACTTTATTTTGGCACAGTGTATGTTGAGGTTGCAGATGTTGATTGTTGTTGTTGCTACGTCTTTATTTCTTCTGTGTGTGGAGCAGTCGTTATCTGTTTTCATATTGCTTAACTGGTTTATATTCAGTTCGTCTTCAGCTTATGCTATGCAGTACACCCACACACAAATTCTCTCTGATATATCAACCACCACCATCCAAGTGTGGCATGCGGCTTTGCCTTTGGCTTTGACTGTAGCTTTAAGTGTGGCAATACCTTCGTTTCTTGCCCAGACGTGGTCGTGCAGTTTCCGTATCTGAGCCTGGCTCTTTTCATAATGTGTATGTGTATATTTGCCTTTGTATAAGCAACTTGGTTGGTATGCAAAAAAAAAAAAAGAAAACACGACTCCACGCACTCATCAGGTCTTAAAGGCGAAAGGCATGTGAATACGTTTACAAAGTCTTTTGATTACTCCAGTGATTCTTATAATATTCTTTTGACGTCAATGCGCGCGTAACTTTTCCTCTAAACATTGACCAAGATGCATTGTTAGGATAGTTTTAAAAATCCCAATATTACAATGTCTTACTGGTACTGCTGTATACTTTAAGTGCCCACTAAGACAACACTATCATATTTAGAATAATTCTTCATAAATACTTAAATTGCATTCTTATTATTATACTACTAGCCTAGCCACAATTTTTATAACTTCTACACAAGAAGAAAGCAACAGCTACATACAGCTTGTAAGATCCAAAAGCTTTCAAAATATTTTCCTGTTTTCATTAACTAACCAATAATAAAGAAAAAGCATGTATGGAACCTTCAACTGAGTGTGCTGGACTATGAGATTCTTAAAGTATACCAAATCACAATACCACGAAAAATGCTAAGAAATATCAAAAACTATTTGCTATGTCGATATACTAATAGGTTAAAAATATGCCATACAGCGGCGGAAGTGAGCGAAGGAAAAATAATAATAATCTGCTTGCAACAACAGCAAGTGCCCTCGAAGTAATGATAGTTATTTCTATTATAGTATCTGCATATCAGTTTCATATACATAGGCAGACAGTCTGTTGACATTCTAATAACTAACTCCCCTACCAATTCATTCGATATAAGCATAATAACAATAACATAACAATTATGTTTAATTCATGTAATACTTGCTAAAACTATTCATTCAGTAAATTTAATTTTATTTATTTGCTGTACTTTAAAATATACTTATAAGAGTGTACAAACGAGTCAAAGGGAATTGCAATCATAGCCAAATAATTAGTCTTTTCTTTTAATGCAAAATGCAGTTACACTGGGTTGTGCGTGTGTGTGCAAAAACCGTATTATAGTGCCATTATAGCGAAGAGTTGTCATTAAATAGCTACAGTGCTTTAAAAGTCATACTTCAGATAATTTTGAAGTAATTACATATCTATTTTGCATTGTTGAAGTTCTCTCCCTTCAGTTTGTTATTGTTATACCCATAGGGTAGAAGGGTATTATAACTTTGTGCCGGCAGAATATGTTTGTAACAAGCATAACGAGTCATCTCCGACCCTTTAAAGTGTATATATGTATTTTTGATCAGCGTCAACAGCCGAGACGATCAGGCCATGTTTGTTTGTCCGTGTGAACACCGTGATCTTAGAGACTATAAGAGATAGAGCTATAATTTTTTTCGACAGCAGCGCGCTTACAAATTGACAAAACTCGAATAACAATTGTAATATTAAAGGTAGGGACGAATTTTGCATATGGGTAATTCCATGGCGGAATTTGTCCCGTGCGAGACTCTTTACAGTGAAAATAACACAAACTGAAACAATTTTAAAAATAAGTGAATGGTATTCTTAAAGCTATAGATAAACACTATATTTAGAGGTAAGATTGATTTTAGGAACTTGTTCTGTTTTAGGATAAAATATATAAATTCGATCATTTTTTGGCTTTGCGTACGAATTTGTTAATTTTTGCAATTATCAGAACAGAAAACAAAACAGAAAGAAAATTTCAAAACCATTCTTAGCTATAATAAGTACTTATCTAGAGCTATAAAAATAACATTTTCTTATTTTATACCCTCTACCCATAGGGTAGAAGGGTATTATAACTTTGTGCCGGCAGGAAATGTATGTAACAGGTAGAAGGAGGCATCTCCGACCCTATAAAGTATATATATTCTTGATCAGCATCAACAGCCGAGACGATCTAGCCATGTCCGTCTGTCCGTATGAACACCTAGATCTCTGAGACTATAAGAGATAGAGCTACAATTTTTTCGAAACCATTTGTTATGTTTGCACGCAGATCAAGTTAGTTTCCAATTTTTGGCACGCCCACTTCCGCCCCCACAAATAAAAATATCGAACAACAAGAGTAACTTTAAAGCTACAGCTTTGGTGTATACAATAATAAGTATAGTATTTATGATTTCTGAAAATTTGATTGCGATCAGATAAAAATTGTCGAAGTTATTAAAGAAATACTTTTGTATGGACAAAAACGCCTACTTACTAGGGGTCTTAGTTGCTTTGGCTGACAATCTGGTATATTGTGCCGCCTATGGTATATTTTCAATACGGCACTATGTCGATATACCAAATATACCATTTGGTATATTTTTAGTATTTTTACAATATATTCGGTATATTTTGAGAAAATACCGCAAAATATATTTCTTTTATTCAAAATGGGTAGCGGGTATCTCACAGTCGAGTACACTCGACTGTAGCTTTTTTACTTGTTAAAATTGTTTCAGTTTATGTTATTTTCAATGTAAAGAGTCTCACATGGGACAAATTGCGTCATGGAATTACCCATATACAATAATAACTATAGTCTTTGTGATTTCTGAAAATTTGATTGCGATCATTTACTAGGCATCTTAGTTGGTTTAGCTGACAATCTGGTATATTTTACACGCTATAGTATATTTTGAATGTAGTACCATATCAATATACCATTCATCATTTTTGTTTTTAGTATTTTTGTCGTGATATATTTTTAGAATAATACAATATTTTGCTTTCATTCAAAATGGGAAGCGGGCACACTCGACCGAAGCATTCTTACTTGTTATATAAAACGACAATAAAAAATAAATTGAATATTAATTCGTACTTATTCTGACTAGTTAACTGAGGGAAAATTTCCTCTTCTCTCCATAAACTCCGAATGTGAAATTTGCTTATGAACATTTATTTTAAACTCAGATTAGAGACAGTGTTTGGACAGGACATGTGTTTTCTTAATCATCGGGAACTGTCGGGACAATATTAGTGCCCTACGTAGGTGAAAAACCACAGAGAAATTTGTAATCTTAAGATTCATAAAAGTATATAAAGTTATAATGACTGATAATTGTTAAGGCGATAGCCGTATAAATCAGCGTCCAACTTTCTGACCAGAATAGAATGCAAATATCCTGGCGACGAGGTTATCTCTAATTAAGTTGTCTAACCTAATGTAGTACTATACCTAAATTAGAAATTGAACAATGAATGTTTTTTTATTCGCAGTTTTCCAATACTAATGACGGCTCTCCAATGTCCAGTTCTGATGTTAAAACTTTCAATGGCAAAATAGTATACAATCTTGATGGCAGTGCGTTTATTATCGATGCAGGGAATGCGAATGTCCCTTCCTGCACAAGTTTAACATCTACAACGCTTACCAGCTCACTGTCGTCTACTTTCGATGCGCATTTAGTTGGACTAACGTCGACGTATACAACTAAAACTGAAAATAGAACGGGAGGTGGAAAACGCGCCCAAGGAACATCATTGGCATTGGCAAATAAAGTCAGACTTTTGCAGGATCAAATCGTTGAGGAAAACGGAGTTGTAAAGGACTATCATCAACTAAGTCCAAAAATTCACTCGTTTCGTGTGGTCTCCGCTCAAGATGTCAACGCATATTGCGAGGACGGAGCTAATGTATTTCAAACGCATTCGCACAAGCCCATATTGATGTGCTTTATCTGTAAATTGTCATTTGGAAACGTTAATTCATTTAGTTTGCATGCGAAAGCAGAGCACGCGCTTAATCTGGTGGAGCTTGAACAGCAGCTGCTAAAACGCGAATATTCCAGTGCCATCATCCAGCGAAATATGGATGAAAAGCCTCAGATATCATTCCTTCAGCCACTTGATCCAGTCAACGCCAATGTCGGTGATTCTGGAAATGGCTGCAATTTGGTGGAGACTTCAGCAGTTATAGCTCCTAAGCGTTGTCCCCGACAGTGATGGTGATCGCAACGATGATCATCGAAATGACGACGATGATAATATTAGCGATGATGGCGAAAACGATATTGAAAAGGACGACGAAAAGAAAGAAAATGCAGATAAGACGATTGCAATATCTAAAGTAGCAGTCAATAGTACTGTGAAACTTAGTTCCTCAAATCCAGCAACAATAAAGACTAATAACACCCCTTCAAAATCAACAAGCTACAATACAAATACAATCAGAACAACGACAACAACATCGACATTGACATCTACAACGGCACCTTCATTACAGTCATCATCATCAACAAATCTAATGTGTGTCTCATCTGCGTCTATCTCTGCACCAGCTTTAGCTTCAGCATCGTTGCTAATTGACTTGGAAGTGCTGCGGCAGAAAAGTGATGATTCGCCTTTGGCAACTCGAACTGATAATCTAAGTAGCGATAAGTTGATACCAATTGAACCCACATCTTTCATGAGTTCAATATCCCCTACATCACGTCCACACCCAGATGATGCTGCTCATTCCAACCATTCGACAGCAGAAGCTCCGGATGCATCAGAAGCCATCGGAACAACTGCGGCGGACATATTGCATCAGCATCTAATTTCCCTGCAAGGACAACAGCAATCAGTGCATTCCACTGGCGGTATCTTCCCACCGATAGAAGCTCCAGCTCACACGCATCTTAGTTCCTTTCATGCATCCCTGGCTGCACTGGCAGCAAACGAGCAAAATGCTAGGAGTGTCAAACTACTTTCGGACTTTCTTCAACAACAACTTCAAAATCAACAGCAGCAGCTACATATGCTCCCCAGCAAATGCCCCGAACATACAGACTTTAAAGGAGTCGATTGCAAAACATGCGAGTTAATAGATATTCAAACTCGCACCAAGTCACCAGGTACACTACAATCTTCAACTCAATGTCAACCACAAAGATCTCCTAATACCAGTTCTAGTGGGGATTGACAACTCCGATGCCCATGCCCATCTCCCCTAGTGCATCATCAGGTGTCAATATGGGCAGCACGACGACTGCGTCCAGCTTCACAATTGGTGCCTGCTCTGATCATATTAATGGACGTCCTCAAGGAGTCGACTGTGCTCGGTAAGTTCCAAACCCTCTACAGTGATAGATATCATATAAGCAAAACGGATTAAATAACACTAAATTGATTTATGTACAATGTTTTTTAATTACTTGTGGTGTATTTTTCTTTTCGAATAAATGAAGCGTTTTTGCACAAAGTTTTAATAAAATAATTATAACATCTCTGACCCCATTGATCAGCGTCAACAGCCGACACGATATAGCCATGTCCTTTTATCCGTCCGTATGAACACGTAGATCTTAGAGACTATAAGAGATATATTTATAGAGTTATAATTTGTCATGTTTGCACGCAGATCAATTTTGTTTCAAATTTTTGACCACGCTCACTATCGTCCCTGCAAAAATAGAAAAACAAGCGTAATTTGTAAGCTAGTCTTAAATTCTGGTACATAACTAAAGTCCTTATGATTATTGAAAATTTAATTGCGATCAGATAAAAATTGTTGAAGTTATTTACTTTATACATAAATACACCAAATAAATCCTTTGATATATTTTTAGTAATTTCGCTTTTATTTCCAATGAGTATGTCATTCTCAAGCAGACCCAACTATAACTTTCTTACTTGTTATGTATGCTTCGTTTCTTAGTGACGACCTGAAATTATTTTCCATAGTATTATATTTGGATTTAGATTATAACGCGGAGATACACGTATACATTTGCCACTCTTCAATCACGCGATAAGATCGAAATGTAATTACTTTCCGATTTTAGAGATTACCATATTGCGGCCGTAAAATGCAACGCGAACAAAACTGAAAATAGTCTTAATCTGCGTAATTAATTTTGAAACCAACATAAAAAGTTTAGAGTGTATACATTTTATAAATCCATTGTATGGACGAACAGTTAACATGGGGTAACTTTCATCAGTTAAATTGATCGTCCGTTTAGCAGAAGCAGAAGTACTTTAATGTCACATATAATATAAAGGAATTTTAAATAAATTGACCACTATTTATTATTATATGGCCATGACAACCCTTTATCGGGTCTCGGCCTGAAGCGCAATGTGCCTCCACGCGTCTCTGTCCTGAGCGCGCCTTCGCCAGTTGGTAACACAAAGTGTGGACAGGGTTTCCATCACCTGGCCTTGCCAACGCGTTCGGGGTCGTCCTCTTCTTCGTGTCCCAACAATCACCGCATCAAACACCTTACGAGCCGGAGCGTCTTCATCCATACGGGCCATGTGGCCCAGCCAGCGAAGTCTTTGAGATTTCACTCGACTGGCTACGTCAACATCACCGTACAGCTCATACAGCTCGTGGTTGTATCTGATGCGATAAACATCGTCCACGCAGATTGGACCAACACTCGAACACTCCAAGAGCAGCTGCATCTGACTGCGTCACTGTCCAGCACTCCGCACCATATAGGAGTACTGGATTGTGGTTTTAGTGCGTCGAGAGAGAGCTCTACTATTGAACTGCCTACTGAGCCCAAAGTAACACCTGTTGGCAAGTGTTATTCTCCGCTTAATCTCCAGACTGACATCATTTGTGCTTGTTATAGCAGTGCCTAGGTAGATAAACTCCTTGACGGACCCAAAGCTATAGTTCTCTGCAGTCAGCTGAGAATCAAGACGCCGCGATTCTCTGCTAGAGCACACCATAAACTTTGTTTTCTCCCTATTCACTGTCCTACTTTTGCTGATTCCTTTTCAATAGCCCCGAAAGCTCCTGTGACATCACGCTTGGTGCGGTCAATGATATCAATATCATCAGCGTAACCAAGGAGCTGGACACATCTGTTGGTTAATATCGTGCCCGTCCGATGTACACCGGCCTTTCTTATAATACTCTCCATTAAAATATTGAAGAGTATACAAGACAGCGAGTCACCTTGTCTGAGGCCACACTTGGTAGTAAAGGTTTCGGATTGGCCACATCCTACCTTGACAGAGCTGTTGATGTTGCTCAATGTCATTCTGCAAAGTCTAGTCAGCCTTGCTGGTATACCAAGCTTCACACTTTTATTTTCTACATTGATTGGAAAATTGTATGCATAACTGACGACAACAGTCCTGTAGGGTATATTTATATATTCACCATTTAAGCGTAATTTTAACAACTTAACCGAGAATACCGAGAGTGCCGCTGGCGGTTCATTTGCACTGGTCATTAGCAAGGGGTTGTAGTTATGAAGTCTGTCTTATCCCTTTTCTGGCCGAAGAACCAATGGGGTTGATCCGTGAGCAAACTTTTAAAACGTGCTGACATTGCAAAGGGGTTTTTATTTATTCTCGATTTGCAAAATATGTGTAATTATTGTTGCTGGTTGAACTTTGGCTGGCAACTTTCAATGGGAATTGTGAACCCTCAAAAATGTAGCCAATGCTGCACAATAACTCATTAGTCTAATTTTACAAATACATTTACTTACATATGGAGTTGGATATGTAGAAGAGCGAAAAGAGCTGTAAGCATCTTTTGCAGACTTTTGACAGACTCTAATAAACGCCACTGCGAATGCTCATTTAAACGCAAATTAACCTTGGGATTTCGTGGACATGCATCATTTTAGATAGGGATCGATTGACCTGTGACAGCATGACTTATGCAATACAAAATTTACATATGTATACATCTACAGTTACTAAAATAATTTTAACCAAAATCGTAAATGTAAATCATGCTCCAGCGTTAATATCGATATTTGCTTAGGCGCTATTCCCAGAATAGCAAAATTTTGAGGGTGCGAAAAAATAAATACATATAATATATTACGCTAGCTCCATACATTTTACAGAGAACGTTTTTGGCAACATTTATGATCCTACGTTTAGAAAGAAATCGGTAAAACAAAAATTTATGACCACATCACAAAACATTTATTATTATTTATGCTATTAAATAAATGCAATTATTCAAAAAACAGATGAAATCGCATTCATTGCGTATTTCTATGGCGACAATAGCAAATATTGATGTCTATTTTTTCGCATGTGAAACTGCTGATTTGACATTCCATTTATTCCAGTATCGGAATATCAATACGCTTTAAATTTTGAAGCCCTAAAATTTTTCACGCATTTCGCGCAACATGGGAACATTGCTTTAACCAATAATTTCAAACACTCAATCATTTTTGTTTTTCTTTTTACGTGAAAAATCACAAAGCAACTTAGACACAAAATAGAGTACGGGCATTCTTAAAATAAATTTCAATAATAAAATAATTAAAATAAGTAACAGTAGTTTATAGAGTACAAGTATATCCCTCACAAGTCAGATGTCTACCTAATTAATATTTAGTCTACCCAATTTGTTTTTGCCTAATAAAATTTCAACACTAAGACCTATTGTTAAACAAAGATCGACGCTTCTTTCTATACGATATGAGTTCAAGGTGTGACCTATTCTGATTAAAAAGTTGAGGTCCTTATATCCTATTTAGACCAAGTGCATCCGCTTAAATTATGCGATTTTGTGATGCAAATGCTTATACCAAAGACGTATAGTTCGAAAAGATGTTTAGGGGTAAAGTAAACAAATTTAGGCAGAAAGAAGAAGAATATCAAGTGTATAGGAACAAATCAACAGAAAATAAGGAAGGTTATAAATTATATGACATTTAAATTTAATTTACCATCTCGTTCTGTAGCGATCATATTCCTGAACTAAGTTGTCCGTTTGATTTTCCTGGTGAATTTTTTTTTAACAATTACTTATGTCTGCTTTTATTTTTTTACTTTTTAGTGTATTATTATTATATTTAAAGAATAAAAAATATTCACACAAATATACACATTAAAGTTAAATTACTACTATGAATATGTTAGCTCGAAATGAAGACTTCATAAAATGCACAATTTTGATAGATACATACATATGGGCGTACATACATATGTGCATATAAACATTGTTCTCTTATGCAAGGGACGGCAGTTTCGATTCATTGTGCTACTCTTAGAATAGAAATGACTTTGTCTCTTGGCATACTATAATATTTTGTGTCGAGCTGCTCAGCAACCTTTAATATAACTTTCTATGCTCCTGCACTTGTCAAAGGTTGACGAAAAATGCAAGAATCCAAGATATTATATTTTTTTTATTAAAGTATGTTTGACATACTTTCAGTTGCAATTTGGAATTCAGTTTGTTCGGGAATATTCTAACGGATCGAAAATGAGTACTTTGCCAGGAGTATTCTTCGATACGACCGCCAAAGGCGAGCTCGTCGGCAGAATAATTATGGAGCTGCGCTCCGATGTCGTGCCCAAGACCGCCAAGAATTTCCGTGCTCTGTGCACAGGTGAGAAGAGTTTCGGCTACAAGGGCTCCAGTTTCTAACGGGTCAGTCCAAACTTCATGTGCCAGGGCGGCGATTTCACCAACCACAACGGCACTGGAGGCAAGTCCATGTACGGCAGCAAGTTCCCCGATGAGAACTTCCGTCTGAAGCACACCGGCTCCGGCATCCTGTCGATGGCCAACGCTGGTGACAACACCAACGGCTCGCAG
This sequence comes from Drosophila sulfurigaster albostrigata, assembly GCF_023558435.1. Classification (NCBI taxonomy): domain Eukaryota; kingdom Metazoa; phylum Arthropoda; class Insecta; order Diptera; family Drosophilidae; genus Drosophila; species Drosophila sulfurigaster. The sequence goes on from NC_084884.1 coordinate 1,085,814, forward strand.
TTCTTCATCTGCACCGTGAAGACCGCTTAGCTGGACAACAAACTCGTCGTATTCGGCGAGGTCGTCGAGGGTCTGGATGTTGTCAAGAAGATCGAGTCATACGGCTCGCAGTAGGGCAAGACCACAAAGAAGATTGTGGTTGCCGATTGTGGCTCACTTTAAGCTGATCTGGCCTGTGTCACCCTGGCGCATTTCTGTTAGGCGAAACCCGTTCGCATTTTCTCCAAAATAAAAAGAAAAACCACATTTTTTACCAATAACTGTAATGATATGAAAAATAATACATATTTTTAATAGACATTTTACATTAAACGTAAATGCCTCGTTTAAGTAAATTTAATTTTTTTTTAGTTTGGCCAGTATACTGATTAAAAATTTGTCGGTTGGTGGTGGTTGAAATAAGCTTTGATCAATACATACATGTATGTATGTAAGAAGTACCTTTTCATTGTAAGATACCCCGTCTTTCATATGTATTTACATACATACATATAGTATGTATGCAAACAATACAATAATTGTGATGCACCAATTTGTGTAATTATAGAGACAGGGCGATGGTACTTATCAATACATTTAAACAAGCATTTAAAGGCACATGCACACATATGAATGTACATATGTGTATGTACATAAGTATGTACATATGTGGACACTTGCTTAATCATCTGCATGTAAATTACCGCAGTTTAATAGTGTGGCGCGTTGGGAATTGACTTGTGGGTTACGGAGGATGGCGGTTGGAGTGTCGGTCGTGGACGGTGAATTTACGTACACAAGGGCGAAGCGGCTTAACTAAAATAAATTAAACCAATTGCTCTGATTTCACTTGATAAGTGATATATAAAACGTATACATTTTCTTGTCTCTTCAGCATCAATTGTCGCAATTTATTTAGATACATAAAATTTCATCAACACTTGTACATATGTGGGGTGACATTGTTGTCATTGTGAGATCTTCCATTAGTTGCGCTTTTGTGCAGACAATAATGTCGTTGCTTGAATTCATATTAGATAATTAAAATGGATATGCTACCTTTTTTTAAATGCATACATATGTAAGTGTGTATGAGAAAATACTAGCAACGGTCCACCACGACGAAAAATATAAATTATGTTATTAAGTTTGTAACTCCGAGATGAGCGATCTCATTTATTCTAGATTTTATTATTTCCCCCAGTTTTTACGTTTTTATGCCTAAAGATTTAATTTTGTTTGATTGATCTACATACATATGTATGTACATGTATATTGTATTGTTATAGGATATACACCTCGATAGCATCCTTTTGAAGCCAATTAAGAATAGCTGGAAAACAAAATGGATAAATGTCTCTCTAAAATGGATCTAATTCAATAATCTCTTTAAAGCTACAGCGATGCATTGAGCATCGATATTTTATTTAGCGATGTTTTCTGATGTTTGACAAAACATCATCAACATCACCATTTTATTGTCAAATGAACACAGTGCTAAAATGATCAATGTATAGCTTCTTCGCACGTCAAAAGTTCGCTCATCTGGGAGCAACGCTTTAAGCGCTGTTTTTTACCATTTGACGGCCGTTTTTTAAAGAGTTTTTTAATAAAGCAATTTGTTTTATCTCGGACCAGTGCTTGGCAACACTAAATCGAGCTCGTCATTTGCATTTCATGCCACTTCTTTTCGTAAGTGCATCCAAAGTCGCTTTGAATTTGAAATGTTCAATGCCGTTCGTAGCGAGATGTTTTTGATATCGATTAATAGTTTAATTAAACTTTGAAGGGTTGCAAAGTTCTTAAAAGGGATAAATATTAATATTTTTGAAACTCTACACCGTACTTTAATTTTCAATTTGTTTTTGTTATTGCAGTTGTGAAATGCTTTTGAATTCTGCCCGCTTAAATAGTGGAGTCCAGATGTCAACACGTAACTCATGCAAGACCCTTAAATGTCCGCAATGTAATTGGCATTATAAATATCAGGAGACATTAGAGATTCATATGCGCGAAAAACATCCGGATGGGGAAAGTGCCTGTGGTTATTGCTTAGCAGGTAAGTTTTTTTATTGTTACACTTGCTTTACTACCCAGCCTAAAAAACTAATAAAGCTTTAACCTCATTTAATAAAATATTTTTTATAAAGTAAAAAGAATGTGTATTCTTGCTACCCATTGTGTAGAAGGGTATTATAATGTAAATGTATGTAACAAGCAAATAGTATATACAAGCAAGGACATGTATATGTTCTTGATCAGCGTCAACAGCTGAGACGGCAAAATAGAATTGACAATAATAACTATAATGTCTATGATTTCTAAAAATTTAGTCACGATCCAAGAAAATTTCATCCCCTAATTACTACGGTTCTTAGTAGCGTTGGCTGACAATCTGGTATATTTTACGCTCTATGGTGTATTTTGAATGTAGTACTAGTATATCAATATATCCTTTCGCGTATGTTTAGTTTTATTGTTTTGTTTGTTAGCCAGTATCTCACAGTCGAGCACACTCGACTACAGCTTTCTTACTTCTTTCTTTTATAAGTAAAGTAAATTGTTTATCAAATTTTATGAAATACATTTATTTTTCAATATTTATTATACGTGTTTTTTCGTAAATGTGCAATACTACATGCATTGCTTTTTTAGACGTTTTTGTCGTGAAAGTGATACATATATGTTAAATTAGCATTTGGACTAAAATTTATAAGTAAGAATGTCAAACGAAATTCGCCATTAAATGTATATTTTTATACTTGTTTACGGTAAACGTATGTATGTAGCAGGCAGAAGCCAAATATCTTATATTTTTATTCTTCAATATACTAGGTGGGCTGAAAAGTAACCTCCTTGACCACCTAAATGCGCTGCTATCGCAAAAATTATTGTCGTTCCTTATAGTCCATTCATATTTAGGTACCCATGTTGAAATTCAGAGCGATACAGCCCTTAGTTTTGTTTTGATAGCTGATAATTTTGATGTGTTTGACACCATGTTGACCATGGAAGAAAACGATTTTCGTTTCCTCATAAAACATTATTTTTTGAGAGGCAAAACAGCGACGGAAACTAAAGAAAAGTTGGATAAATACTATGCGGCTCATGCTCCTTCAGATTACACCGCGAAATATTGGTTACGAGATTTTCTTGGTGGCTGAACCTCCACTACCGATGAAGTCCGCAGTGGCAGGCCCTCCGAAGAGGTTACACAGGAAAATGTCAAAAAACATGAAATGGTATTGGCTGACCAGAAAATAAAAATCCGCGAGCTAGCAGAGGCCACAAGGATTAATAATGAGCGTACAGGACATATTTTGGGCGAGATTTTGCACATGAAAAATTATCCTGCCGTTGGGTGCCGCGTTTGCTGAATCCAGACCAAAAATACGAAAGTGAGAACCATGGCTAAAATCAACGATTTAGGACTCCAAGTGCTTCCCCATTGACCTTATTCACCCGATTTGGCTCCTTCGGACTATTACCTCTTCCCAAACCTCAAAAATGGCTCATCAATAAAAATTCAGCTCGCGGGAGGAAATTATCGATGCTGCAGAGGAGTATTTACAGACCTTCCGGAGAATTGCTTTTCAGATGGGATCAAAAAGTTGGAAAATAGCTGGAATAAGTGTATCGACCTAAAAGGAGACTACATTGAATAAAAAAGAAAAAATAAAAAACATTTTTTCATCTCCAAGGAGCTTACTTTTCAACCCATTTAGTATTTTAAATATTATATGTTTTAACGCATTTTTTTTGGTATGTTAAAGTTTTTAAAATATTTTACAAATCAAGATATTAGAAAAAATTGTAAATCACTTTACATTTATATTATAAAAAATTTAGCAAATTTATTTAAATTTTGCATATATATATATAATATGTATATATGTATATATATCTTAAATTTATTTGAACATTAAAATGTTGTACTTAATGAGAATAATGTATTCTATGTAAACGAATCATTTTAGCTTTCAATTTTTTTTTTTTGTTTTTATATACTTTTATAAGTTTATTCCTGTCATCTGAATTTATTTACATTTTGATTATATATATTATATTATATCTTGCTAGAAAATTTAAGTTTGTTGTCTCACATAATTTTCATTAAAAGCAATACAGCGTTATTCATAAAATAAACCAAATTTATATACTAAAATACTAAAATAACAATTAACTAATGAGTCATAAATACTGTAGTTATTATGGTATGTACCAAAAATCGCAGCTCTATCATAAACATTAATAGTTATTCGATTTATTTCGATTTGGGCGTGGTCATAATGGGCGTGGCAGAAATTTGAAACAGACTTAATCTGCATGCAAACATTATGTTTGCTGTCGAAAAAAATATAGCTCTATCTCTTATAGTCTCTGATATCTAGATGTTCATACGGACAGACGGACAGATGGAAACGTCTCGGCTGTTGACGCGGATTAAGATTATATATACTTTATCGGGGCGGAGATGCTTCCTTCTGCTATCATATATTTGATTCCAGCACAAAGTAATAACACCCTTCTACCCCAGCGGGTAGCGGGTATAATTATTATTTAATATTAAGAAGTTGACAGTTTGACATGTTTAAAGATTTTGAAGAAAGCAAAGTGCCTTTCATAATATACATATTTGCTAATTCTCTTCATTTAATTTTGTTTTATTCTGGGTGACTGCAAATGGATGTGATGTATTCGTAGGTCAACAGCACCCACGACTGGCAAGAGGTGAGTCCTACTCATGTGGTTATAAGCCATATCGCTGCGAAATCTGCAATTATTCCACGACGACCAAGGGCAACTTGTCTATTCACATGCAGTCCGATAAGCACCTAAATAACATGCAGGAGTTAAACAGCTCACAGAATATGGTTGCCAAATTACTGCTGCCCAGTTCCAGTTCTTCCCAGTCACAAGGAGTCGGTCTGTCGGCGACATCTCAGCAACAGCTGGCTTCGTTGGGGTCTGGCTCAGGCTCTGGATCGTCGTCCAGTGGCAGCATCAGTAATAATGCCACCAACAGCAATGTAAATAATACTTCAGGTTCGCCTGCGTTGCCGTCGTCGTCTTCGTCAGGAGTTTCGGCCAAACCAAAACCTTCATTTCGTTGCGATATATGCAGCTATGAGACATCTGTGGCGCGTAATCTACGCATTCATATGACCAGTGAGAAGCATACCCACAATATGGCTGTGCTCCAAAATAATATCAAGCACATTCAGGCCTTCAACTTGCTGCAGCAACAGCAATTGGGACCTGTAGCTGGAGCTGGTGGAAGTGCCAATAGCTTTCTGCCTGTCTCAGAGGTGGCATTGGCCGATTTGGCTTATAACCAGGCTCTGATGATTCAACTAATTCAACAGAATGCAGCCGTTCAACAACAGCAGCAACAAAATGCCACAAATTGCACCAAAACGTCACCCACTTCGCCACCGACAGTTAGCAGTACTCCTGATCAATTCACATACTCGCCAAAAGCATTAAGGATGGGCTTGAGTATGGGCATGGGTATAGCGACACATTCAAGCGAATCTTCATCGGGCGATACGGACACAACACAATCAGCCCTCTCGTCCAGCAGCTTGCCAGATTTGTGGCCAACCGCGATGTATAGTTGTCAAGTATGCGAGTGCTTTAGCACCAACAATATGGATGAACTTAACCAGCATTTATTATTGGATCGCTCACGACAATCGTCGAATAATTCCCCCGAAGTAATGGTCATTCATAACAACAATTATATATGCCGATTATGCAACTACAAGACGAATCTAAAGGCAAACTTTCAGTTGCACAGCAAGACAGATAAACACTTGCAAAAGTTGAGCTTCATCAATCATATTCGCGAGGGCGGTGCAAGGAATGAATATAAGCTGCAGCAGTATCATCAACCTCAACTAGCTACAAACGTGGTACAATTAAAGTGCAATTGCTGTGACTTTCACACCAACTCCATTCAGAAGTTATCGTTGCACTCACAGCAGATGCGACACGACACCTTGCGCATGATATTCCAACATTTACTTTATTTAATTCAGCAAAATCATATGCGAAAGCTAGTGCAGGATGTGCCAATGGATCAACATGAGGACCACCAACCTCAAAAGCTGTTAAGCTGCCAGTTGTGCAATTTTCGGGCCAAGAACTTGTATGACATGATTGTGCATGTGAAAGGACTGCGGCATATGCAGGTCGAGCAATTCATTTGCTTACAGCGGCGAAGTGAAAATCTCGAGATGCTTGCTCTTAACGAAGTATTTAAAATTTACGATGAATCATCAAGCAACAATGAGGGTAAGATCAAAACTTAATCCTAACTGAAGTAATTAATTATTTTTATTAAACAAAAATCGCCTGTGGTTATAACAGTTGCTGTCCTAAGAGAGTTTTCTCTGAGATAGATAAAGTTTGTTTCAAGTTTTACCACGCCCACTTCGGATTCTCAAATCTAATTTTAAAGCTGGTGTACAATTTTGGTATGGACATTAATAACTATAGTATTTATGATTCCAGAGAATTTGTTTGTGATGGGATAAAAGCTGTAAAGGTTGTTTATTATAATGCTTTTGTATAAAAATAAATTCAGTATGAACTGCTTTGGTTGGCAATCTGATACATATATTTGAACCTTTATGGTATATTTTGAATGCTGTACTTTATCGACATATAGTATTAAGGGTGGCCTTTGGTTTAGTTTAGTATTCTTGTGGTATATTATTTAGTATATTGTTAGAATGATACCATACGGTTTTACTTTTATTTAAAGTGGGTACTGAGTACCTCACTGTCGAGGACACTCTACTGTATCTTTCCTAGTTTTTAATATTTTTGCTGCCGGAATGTTAAATAGAAGGGTATTATTATGTTGTGCCTTTTAGCAAATGTATGTAACAGGCGATATAACCATCTCCTAATGACAGAAATCTAAAGCAAACTTTATGTACATGCAAAAATAAAAATTAAAATTGCTCAGCATCTAGATCTCAGAGACTCTTAAGAGATATAAGTAAAATTTTGTTTTCGACAGCACTAGTCATTTTTGAGATACCTGCCACTCATTTTTAATAAAAACAAAAGATAAAACAAATAAACAAAAATACAAAATGTACTGAAGGTATATTAATATACATTAAATATATACTATAGTGATAGTGCCAGATTATCAACCAAAGCAAACCAAAAACCCTCCACAAGCCAATTACATATAGTACGGGTAATAAAAAAGTGGCGAATTATGAGTAGCATCCAAAATTCACAACAAATTTGATCTAATTGATGAATGTAGAATGGCATTGTTATCTTATAGTCTCGAAGATTCATCTGAAGCTGACCAGGAATATGCGTAGGGTCAGAGATGCCTCCTGCTCCACATGACTATTATACTATACCTTTTTGCCTATCTAAAATTTATGCTTATTAGCAGCTGCTCGAAAAAAAGGAAGTTAAAATAACACAAAGAGATAAATTACTTATACGAAACCAACATTTTATAAGCTTAAATTTCTGACTGATTTTAAATGAAGCAGACAGGAAAATTCAAATATTGCTAACTCTTGGCTAAATTTAAGTTTAATTTTCTATTGCCCATAAATAAAATTAATATATTGAAATGCGATGCGGAATAAAATACCATGCTGCCAAGATATTTATGTATGTATTATATGTTCTATGTATGTATATGTTTGTATGTATATTCGGTCATTGTATAACACTGTTCGTAAGGTTCGTTTCAGTTTCAGTTCGTAACTTATCATTAAAAAACTGATTTTAGTTCAATTCTTTTTTGCCTGCGCTTTTTGATTATTATCGCCCTCATTCTCGTCGTATATGTATGTATGTAGGTATAGTATATACTCATACACTCTGACTCGGAGTCGTTATTCGATGTTGCCCATGTACGACTTGCGTATATGAGCTGTGAGATTTATACGCTGTGGCTGACCCTTGAGAAAATTATTATAAATTACTAAAGAATGCAAAAACGATTATATGTATCCATCGAATTTGCAATTAGTGACGTGCACACTTTGCTCCAAGCCGACTTCAATCCCCACTATGCATTGCTCTTCCAATCAGAGTCCCAGACCCCAGTCAACACACACAGTCTCCACTAGCCGTCGCAGTCTACCTTTAAGAAAAGCAAGACTACTTGGCAAGTATACATATGTTCGCAATCTGAGCTTCCTATATTTGATGCGGCAGCATTGTGGAAGGCTTGGCATCGAATGCATTTATGCATATCAAACTGCAACAGAAGTAGATTGGGACCTGGAACTGAAGTTATACATATATACAATTTCAAAACGCCCACCACAGACTCTCTTGTCGTTCTTTTTACGATTCGCTGTTTAATATATGTATCTTTTCGCTTTTCATCAATATCAACCCAACTTTAATCACACAAATTACATACACACAAATGAAAATAAAAGTATTGCTAATCCTCGACTCGATCTCCACTCCAATATTGATTAAGTATATACTTTCCCTTGCGTATCAAGAATTCTAAATTTTTAGGGTTTTCATATCATATTGCTTACATAAACACACCAAGCAATAAGACCCTTAGTATTATATAAGTCATATAAGTGAGCCCTTGGAGCTTGCCCTGGCAGTCTTCCCTTTTCTGGACTCTCCTACATTAACTCTCACTGATGTTCTCTTATCCGCTGTCATAACATTATTTATACTTGTGTTATTCTTGTTGCTATTTGTTTTTTTTTTTGTATGTACTCTAACCTGTTAAATTTTGAAAAAGATGAAAAGAGTCTTTTGACATTGACAGAATCAAAATGTACATAAGGTTGAGAATGAGGGAAGGATAATAATAATAATATTTTGTCTGCCTGTTATGCTCCACTTTATAAAATTTAAGGAAATTAAAGGTATGTTAATATTCAATTCTATTACGGTTTTTTAGAGTTACAAATTATTAGCCCTTAGTGTCTGATTTGTGGCGTGATGGTAACGATAGTGAATTCTGTTGGTGGATCGGACATCTCATTGTGCTTCCTTGTGACCACTTTGCTCACAACAGCTGCGCATGATTGTTGCATTAACAACAACAACATAAAAGCAAGAGCAACAGAAATACTCACAATAATACCTACATACACTCGTACCAGTTTGGTTAGTTTGATTCTTTCTCCCCCATTCTCTCGCTTTTGGACAAGTTTATTTCTCCCGATGAACGTCTCGATCTTTATTTTATGTCGGACGTTTTTAATTCGATGCAATCAAGCCTGTATGGAAATTGCTTTGAAATTGGTAATAAACAGGTCAACTGTTCTATACCTTTTGCGTTGAAATTAACTAGAAGTAAGAAACCAATGGCCTATGGCATTAGGGGCTATTATCGAAATTGAAGATAATATACATATAATAAAACATTATTTTTGTTGTGCAAAACTTTTGCAAGTTACAATTGAACTTTTGCAGAAGAATGTGTAACAATAATTTAATTTATTCTTCATTTGTTAATTTGATAAAAATATTTTTTTTTTGCTTTTTAGAGGAGTGTGCACACTAGAAAAAGAATAATTAATAGTAAACTTAGTAAGTTTAGACAGCCATGGATAACAGGGTCGTCTAACCTCCTATATCGTCGTCGCTATTAGAGACTCCTAACAAGTTTTTAACAGTCATGCGCTCACCATTATAATTTTCATAGCTATTTGAAATTAGAAAATTTGAGAAGATACTATAACAAATTCTAAATTCAGTTAAAAATCGCACCATGCTGACTATGTATGGATACTAACAAATTTTGCGTTCATTTTATTTTTCTACTATTTTCAGATGGAAATTTGGGTGTTGGACTAAACTTGTCAGCAACAGTGGAATTGGTCGAAGGATTAGAAGCAGATTCTGCATCAGTCAGTTTAACATTGGCAGATAATAATATATTTTCCCCAGCTTCCATATCGAGTGGTTCTACAATCGGTTGCAAAAATACAAATCTGAATCAAAATTCAAATACAAATGAAGCGACAACAGTTTTTAAATGTAATCTCTGTGAAAATTTTTACCATCGAAAAAGGAAATGATTTTGCATTTGGAGGCAATGCATCCAACAGCAGAAAGCGACGATTTCATTAGCATACCAACCAACACTACGGCGTTGCAGGCATTTCAAACAGCTGTGGCGGCTGCTGCACTTGCGGCAGTTCAACGTTGCAGTATCACGCCCACAACAGCCGCAAATGAGGGAGAAGATGTTGACATATCTCATGCAAGTGCAACTGCAGTTAGTCTTGATTGTGGTCCTGGTCTTGGCCATTTTAATATTAAGCGGGAGCAGCTAGATAGCAATGAAAATAGAGCCGATGAACAGGATAACACAGATAAGAACTCTAACGATTTAGAATCTCAACGGGGTATGGATGAATTGCGACCAATGATAGCGGCATCATATTCTGAGGTGTCTTGCCCATTATGTTTGGAGCATGGCTACAGTGAAAGATCCTTATTAGAGGCACATCTGATGAGTGTGCACAATGTGATGCGTGATGGTTTGGACAGATTACTGCAGCTTGTCGACCACAAGACCTGGCAACGATCGGCATCATCGTCGTCTTCTAAAAAATTGAAGACGAGGAATTGCCCAAAGGAAATGCCGACAATCATGCAACTGCAACCACATCCACAATAACGTCATCCAACATCACGACGACATATTCCTCTTCTACTGGAGGTGACATTGGAATCGTACAGGGCATTTGTTGCCAACAATGTGACTCCTCGTTTAAGCACGAGGAACAGCTACTACAACATGCCCAGCAGACGCAGCATTATCCAACGCAAAACAATGAGTACGTTTGCTTAGCCGTTTGCCACGTGCAACGTCCGTGTTTTATGAGATTCCAAACACTCCCGTCAATGTTGGCTCACTTCAAGGATGTACATATGAGTCTCGTGTTCTCTGAGCGACATGTTTATAAATATCGTTGCAAACAATGCTCGCTGGCATTTAAAACGCAGGAGAAACTGACAACACACATGTTGTACCACACCATGCGAGACGCCACCAAATGTTCCCAGTGTCAGCGCAACTTCCGCACTACTCAAGCTTTGCAAAAGCACATGGAGTTGGCGCATGGCACCGCCGATGATGTTCCACGAGATCTGGTCTCACCTGTATGCAATGCAAATAATGATATAGACAAGCTGCCAAACGATACAAACATTTTTGACTTAACTACCAGAGCACCTAGCGAACAAGGTAAGTCCATAAATAGTTTATACATATGAATGTATGAACACCCATATCTCACAGTATACAGAGCAGATAACTAGAGAAACTCAATTATAAAATAATATAATTATACATATTGCATACAGAACTCGTGTCGACTGCATAGATTGGTTTGACTTGTAAATATGAATCTTTACCGCGTATTCGTTTATCATCAGTGATTATTTTTAATTATTTTTGTGTGAAAAAATAAAGAAAATAAAAATAATAATAATTTATTAATGGTTTTATATATTTACTCAATAACAAAGACTCATGTTATTTTATTGAAAATGGATAGTCGTCGCACTCGACATATTGCTTATATATTATTTAGGATACTAGATAATTTAATAGTTTTAAAATCAGTATGAGTTTTTATTATTTCTATGTATACATATATTCCTATTTTAGCTGTGAAAATGAGTGAGATAGTAAAAATACTTCGGATCGTTCGCGATCACCGATCACCGAGCGAGAATCGCCAGCGAATGGATCGATTCGAGCTTCAACATCTCCGTTACCAACTGAACAGCAACAACAATTAGCCGCATTAAGAGCCTCATTGGTTAAGAAGCAAGAGCAAGACGTTGAATTTGTTGACGCAGTCGATGCACAGCTGGCATGTCAATTACAAGGAAAAGGTCAGCACATACAACAACAGCTGCAGGACAATTTGCGAACGATGAATTCGCAAGGTCTGCAAAGTCTTCAAAATTTCCAGCAAGTGCAACAACAAATAAGCAATGCAGCCGCCGTATCGGGCATGCCTATTAATCCAGTGGACATGCTCAACCTAATGCAATTCCATCATCTCATGTCGCTAAATTTTATGAATCTGGCACCGCCATTGATATTTGGAGCCAACTCTGCCTCTACCGGTTGTAGTACCCCGTCAACAGTAACGGCAGCTTCGACAGTTGCACAGAATAATAAAATTTCAAACATCTCTTCGACGGGACCAGGAGAGATCTCAACATCTGCGACAGTGGAAGTCCCTTCTAATATAAACACTATTCTTGGACAGTCAACTGGTGGTAACAATCAGGTTAATTATTTGCAATTTAATTAAATTGAAGTTTGTTTTTCAATCTCAAATTTTTATATTTCCAATAGCAACAATTATCGAACAATCAAAAGCGAGCTCGCACCCGAATCACAGACGACCAACTCAAAATTCTACGTGCCCATTTCGACATTAATAACTCACCTAGCGAAGAAAGTATTATGGAAATGTCGCAAAAGCTAATTTGCCGATGAAAGTACGTATTCAAGACTACATTACTATATATGTATGTTTTCGCTCAGCGTCAACAGCCATGACGATCTAGCTATGCCCGTTTGTGTTTCTTACCGTCAGTCCGAAGAACGCCTAGATTTCATGGACTAAGAAATATACCTTTAATTTCAAATCAAATTTGTTTTGGTTTTTTCTCAATTCGAATTAAAAATTCAAATCTTATTTTATAGTTAGAGACACAATAATAACAGATCAATAACCTAAATGTTATTCAAGAAATAATTTTATATTGCAAGATTTTTATTAATTTAATTCATTTTAATTTTATTCATTGCTTGAGTAGAGAATACTTGAGTAGAGGAGTAGGAGGAGTAGAGGATATCTCACAATGAATAATTCTTGACTTTACTTTTATGATAAAATCAAGTTTTAACCATTATGACATTGACTGATAAATGATTCAATTTGTCAGGACAAAAACATTTTGTTTAACATAGCAATATATAGATACAAAAAACAATACTCTGTTAAACGAAAGCCATTTGTTATATGTTTACCGTATAATAAGCTCAGTTAATTAACAGTTAAACATGAATAAATAATTTATATTTGAATTTTAGGTGGTGAAGCATTGGTTTCGCAATACATTGTTTAAGGAACGGCAACGCAATAAGGATTCACCCTATAACTTTAATAATCCGCCATCAACTACACTTAATCTAGAGGAGTACGAACGCACCGGTAATGCAAAGGTGACATCTCTAACCGATACTGCAGCCATAACTCCAATATCAACAACAACTTCATCAGTATCAGTTGGGCCAGGTGCAGAAATTACGACTATCTCAGCAAACGCTGCAGCTTCGGAGTCTACAATCACAAATGAATCTTCCTCGCGTTCAACGGTAAATGTACTCAACAATTTATCAGACTGTTTCCAAACGCACCAAGTCGAAATGGGATTCACCAAACCCGAACAGTCAGATGATTTTGGGAATATGTCATTGCCACTTGACGTCCAAATTAAGACTGAGTTTCAAGATGACAATTTAACTACCGCGTTAGAGAATCAACATCAACAGCTTCAACAGCAACAGCATCCATTTCAATTTTAAAGCAGCAAAAGGAGACACAACAGCAGAATCACTGGAAAACATGCATGATCAGTCACCAAGTACATCGTCTCAGCAACTTCACCAGCAACAGCAGCAGCAACAGCAAGTTAATTGCTTCGAGACCAAGTCGGAGAGCGGCAGTTCTGATATACTTTCCCGCCCACAAACTCCCAATCTTTATAACAGCATGAATGATTTGCTTAGCCAACAGTTGGACCACATAGGCAGTAACATGGGACCACCAAAATTACAAACAGCTGGTAAATCATTTGAGAAACTAACAGGATCAATCGCACCGGGAGCTGCAACCTGTTCACAACTGGACAATAATTCATCAAATTCGTCGAATTCATCCTCTTCGACGTCGGGTGGTAAGCGAGCAAATCGAACGCGTTTCACCGATTATCAAATCAAAGTACTGCAGGAATTTTTCGAAAATAATTCGTATCCAAAGGACAGTGATTTGGAATATTTGAGTAAATTGCTGTTGCTTTCCCCACGTGTAATTGTCGTTTGGTTCCAAAATGCTCGTCAAAAACAGCGCAAAATCTATGAAAATCAGCCGAACAATTCGGTATATGAGTCCGAAGAGACGAAAAACAAAACATAAATTACGCATGCAAAAATGTAACTTAGTTTTTCAGCGATATTATGAGTTGATACGGCATCAGAAGAACCATTGCTTCAAGGAGGAGAATAATAAAAAGTCAGCCAAAGCACAAATTGCTGCGGCACAAATCGCACAAAATTTGAGTTCAGAGGATTCCAATTCATCCATGGATATACACCACAATCCAGTTCCAGTTGGAGTGGGAGCTGTAGGCTTGTCGCAAAATGTTGCAGCTGCCGCTGCTGTTGCAGTTGCCGCTGCCGCAGCTGCTGCGCATTCGCAGTTTACTTCGTCGCCATCGCCGCAGCATTTGTTCAGCAAATCATCATCGCTAACTGATTTCAGTCCATCGACGACACCAACGCCACCACAACGAGAACGCAGCAATAGTTTAGATCAACAACAACCACAACAGTCACAGAGATTGCTCAAGCTTGAGTGCGATAAATGTGAACTGCAATTTAATCACTTGGATTCTCTGCGCGAGCATCAATTAATGCACTTAATGAATCCAGGACTTTTTAACTCATCCGATCAGGCATCTTATGGTCCCTTCGGTAGCATTTTGCAAAGTCTACAACACGCTGCACAACAACAGCAGCTGCATCAGCAACAGCATTTACAACAGCATGAGCAGATTGAACAACAGATCTCAGCACCGGCAGCAAAAAGCGAAAAATCTCGGATAATGCAGAGGATGCAACATCTTTAAGTGAATTTGAAACGTCAAGCATCAGCAATTTTAACAAGAGTTACGAATTTCTTTTTCAATACTTTATGTTATATGAAACCAATACTGAGACTAAACAGCAATTCTTAAACCAACGACAGCAGCAACGGACTGGCGGTGCACAAGATGAGCTTGACTTCTTAAGCAATTTTTATCAGCAAAGTGAGCTAAAGAAAATTAATAGCTATGATTTTTACTACAATACTATCGGCAACACAATGAAGAGACACAGCAAAAGGAGCAGCAATCATCATTTAGCTCGAGTAAAAGCCAACAATAGAATTTCTGCTGCAATACTATCAACTTAATGAGTCGAAAAAGTTTTTCAGTTAGTTGCCTCGACCAACAGAACAGCTGATGGTCAAACTGATGATGAAACGGTACCGTCGTCACAGCAGCCGAATGTGGCGACGGATGAAACTCACAAGTATATCGGCAAGCGAGAAGAACATGAAAAAGCAAAACAAAACAGATGAAATTTATTCTAAAGCGAAGTCGCACACAAATGGAGGAGCTACAATGGGAAACCATAAAAGGAATTGTCAAAATGGACTTCCCAGTACTGAAACTAATAATGATTCTATTGAACCACTCAATAATAATAATCATATCAATGCTAACTTAGGTGCGGCTTTAGGCATACACTTCGATCTAACAAGACATTCTTCGATAACTGATAATGCAACTGAAAATGATATTGTTAAAGATAATGAGCGACCTGATGATGATGGGTCAAATATGGGAATTAATAGCGATACAAAATTTAATCACATTGGACTTTTACGCAGCAGCGAAAAAGTTAGACATTCAAGCGATGTAGAAAAGTCGCAATATTTTCAAAACCTAGAAGAATTTCTTGATGCTACAATGATAGAAAACAACTCTCAAATGTTAACATTCAACGACGATGATACGAATCCAACTAAAATTGAAAATATTAACACATCTGCCTCAGTCATTATCAATGGCAATACAAATACGAGTGCAAATGACTCTCTGCCCTCTGATTCGTCATCAGTGCAGTTAAATGCCCCGTCAAAACAAAATAAACGTCTGAGAACAACAATTCTGCCAGAACAATTGAATTTCCTTTATGAGTGCTATCAAACTGAATCGAATCCCAGTCGCAAAATGTTGGAGGAGATTTCCAAAAAGTTAATCTTAAAAACGCGTAGTTCAGGCAAGTTTTACAACAATATATAATATAAATTACAATGCAGAAAATAATTTACAACTTTAAGCTACACTTGTCTCGACTACTGATACCCATATTCGTCGCAATTAAAACATTCATTGAAATATACCAAACAAATACTAAAATACGAGTATACTAAAAGCTATATTTTTTTCAAAATGTACAAATTTTCAACCAAAACAATAAAACCCCAGGAGCTTTTTATCTGTGATAACTTCTAAGTTTTTATCATATCGCACAGTAAAAATACGCTTGCTATTCGCTTTCTTATACATGTATATATATATATATATATATATATATATATATATCAGAGGTGTCCTCTGTTGCTTGTTACGCACATATCGATTTGATAAACTAAGTTAGGTCTGAAAAGTCATCAACTTTGATGATTTTCTACGGCGAGCGGTTGTGCAACAATTAAAGAGGACTCAGCAGACCCAGCTGCTATCCTGAATAAAAAAATATAATATTACCATTTTGAGAACTATAAAGTAAAACTGACTTGACTCATGTTTGTGCAAACCATAGCTATTTTTTAATTTATATCTGCTCTGTAAACCATTCGTCGTTTTTTTAATGCTGTTTTATTTTTCATAACTTATTTATTTAATTATTTTTTATTTTATTTTTGTTCTATTTAGTAAGAATATTGTAATTGGCCTATATCAACTGGAATCAGGATACAGGAATTTGCTGTGCAGTGAGCTTAAAGAAGAGCCCCAATAATATTTACCCAATAATATAATATACATATTTGACAATGTCAGTGCTACCAGTCTATCATGAAAGAAGTAGAGTAATAACTGGTGTATTGAAATGTATTGATTCAATTTAATCAATGCATATTAGAGGTAAATTTCAGTAAGAGGTATTTAATTTTTAAAATTATTCTATACACTTAGCTAGAAATCAGACTCTTCCTCTTTAAAATAAAGTAAAACTTTAGGTTATATAGTATTTAAGATCTCAGTTATTTGGACGAAAATCTTTAAAGTTAACCTAACCAACCCTAACTAATCTATCTTCAAGTATCCAAAGAGATAGCTAAAATTTGTTTATATGAAATAAGTCGACTATGGCTCAATTTTTCTAATTCTGTCACAGCCTTATTTATAAAATGATCCGAAAACTAAATAAATCATCAAGTTTAATTGTTTGCTGCTTCTTACAAATATTTAAGAGTTATCTTTTCAGACATTCTCTGATAATAACTTTCTGACCATCGCGATGTATGTATATCTAAATATGTGTATTTAAAAGCCAAGTTGACGGTTTTCTTTTCCCAAATTTTTATATCTATTTTTCATACTTCGTAAGCTACCTTAACCAAAATTTTCAGTAAGTGGGTTAATGAGGACAAATGTAAAACTTTTACATTTACATATTTCAATATAATTGACAAAAAGTAGTCATAAAAATAAAACCTACATTCAATTTACAAACAATGTGGAATGATAGTCAGATTTGAGATTTTTCTGAATTTTTAAAGCAAAATTCTCGTTCCTTGGGTATTCTAGATCCAAATTGTTTTATAAACCCATTGTTATGAGATATATTCTAAATAGTCTATAAATAACTCAAAGAAGAATTTACCAGAGCGACAATACTTTTAAACTACATTTAAGAAAAAGTTAATTATTTTTGGATTGTCATATAAATAAGTAATTGCTTTAAAACATTCTAAAACAAGTAAGAATGTTACGAGGCGAGTGTGCTCGATTGTGAGATACCCGCTACTTATTTTGAATAAAAGCAGAAAACGTGCGGTAATATGCTAAAATATACCGAAAATATACTGAAATACTAAAAGTTATTTATTCACGAAATCAAAATATACCAGATTGTCGGTCAAAGTAGCTCTAGTAGGGGAAATTTGTCATACAAATGTTTTTATTAAATATATTCTATAATTTTACCCGACCGCAACCAAACTCTGAGGAATCACATATACTCACTCTCTAACTTCAAAATTACTCTTGGTTTTCGACTTTTGTCGATTTAAGGGCGGAAGGGAAAGTTATGCATTTTAAATTAGCTCGGCGCGTTAAAAATAAGTTCTGAGCTCAGGGAATCTTGATTAATCAGAATGTAAAGAATTAGTAGGTGTAAAATTGAACAGCACGAATTTTCATACAGATTATCTACTTTGAATTTCAGGTGTGGTTTCAAAACTCACGGGCAAAGGATAAGAAATCTCGGAATCAGCGTCAATACTCGCACATTTCCGATGACAACAACAGCATTGATGGATCCAACAGCAAAGAAACCGGAAACAGCAACCACAACTCTAAATATAAATGTAGTCGTGAACTAGCCGCCGTACAAGAAAGCAAAGTGATCACATCCTCCAGCGCTGCATCAGTTGATGGAGAGCAACCTCAAAAGTTGTTGCAAGACTGTCAATTGTGCCAAATGCCCCAGGTTAATATGCAAACGCATGCCATTAGCGTCCAGCACATTTGCAAGATGAAGGCATTTATCGAGCAAACCAGCGAACTATATAACCAAAGTAATGCCAGCGGTAGCGAAGACAACGATTCTGACCGGGAGAAACGCTTCTATAGTCTCTCGAAAGCATTTTTACTGCAACATGTTGTCAATAATATGACGAGCAGCACTTTGACATCCACAGCTATAAATGAAAATCACTGTGTGACAGTGTCTGAGATGGACGAGGACTTATCTGGCGCAATGGCAAATGACTCTAGCAATAACGACAAGATCAAGGAGAAAGGAAATGTCCAGGAAAACGGAAATGGAAAGGTAACAGCAGTTGGCACCGCTTTCACCCCAATCGATATAACTGTAAACGATCATATTAACAACGACGAAGACGAAGAAATGAGCGAGATTAGCAAAAGAAATCTTCGGCAAATCGTGATCTTATGCAACAGTTGTTTAACCGCAATCACATTACCGGTAAGAGTTGCGGAAGAAACTTTCCAAAAGTGCAACTTCATAACATAAATACATATATATTTTTTTATTACGATTATCCTAAAAGTGCATTTATTATTATGATTTGGCGTGGAATTTAAAATATAATTGTATCAATCAATATATATATATATATATATATGTATGTATGTATGATACATAGTAGATTCTTTCTTTATTAAGTTTTGTGAATTTTACTTTTAAATTTGTTTATATCTTTTATACAAGTACAATATTTGTATCACAAGACTCAATGCAAATAGTAGCAATAAAACCCATATATATATATATAACAAAATTTTTATTCGGATTCGAAATATGTTAACTTGTGTGTTTATACACAAAGAGCATAGATACATAGAATATGTACTTCAACTACTACTACATTTAGCTACATATATTTATAATTCACATGTAAGTCAACAAAATTCTTGTCGAAGACTTAACAAAAAAATGTTGTTTTAAACACCAACTAATATCTTTCCTGCAAACAAATAATTAAGAACATGATAATTAAGTAGTAAACATTCCAATATGCCTCGCAATTTATTTGTAGTTATAATACATTTTCCTATATATATTGTTATTATATATATGATATATGTTAGCCCTTTAAGACATTCAATGTGTCCTAATTGCAACACTCTATAAGAATGAACAATATAAACCAACAATGCCAAACTTATTGGTAAAGCAATTCCTTATAACATACAAACATAAAACATTCATACAGATTGAATTCAATTTGCACTTATTCATATTATTTAGATCCCCGTCTTATACAAAATGAATACTTAAAAAAGTATTCAAAACTAATTTTCTTTGAAGAGGTCTAAATGCGTGAGTGTAAATTAAATCTCTCTTTTAAGAGCTGTATATGCGTGTTTGACTGGGTGCCTGTGTGTGTATATAATATATAATAAAAAATGTAAATGTTGACTAGGGTTTGTTTTCAGTACCTTTTAAATGATATATATATGCAGATATATACATACGTATATGAATAAAAATTTAAAATATTGATTGCTAGTCTTGGTAGTACATATGCAGCTCGAAAAAGAATATTTTATTATTTGAGTGTTATTTAATCACACATTTAATTTAACTTTTAAAGAATGTACAAAAATAAACAAGCAATGTATTCGACTAAACGCAATGTTTTTATTTTTCACTTTTGCTTAGCACTATGATGGGATCCGTACTTATTTTCTGTTCAATGTAAAGAATTCTTGAGTTTTTATTCCGAATTATTCTGAATTTTTATAAATATATTTATTTTTGAACGAAAGTTATACGAATTTATGAATTTTATGTCATTAATTTAAGTTCCTCTTTGAAATTGTGTTGTATCACTATAGCCGCCTAAAACTTTATAATTCAAGACATATATATTTTGCTTTACATTCTTAATTTGTATACGCAATAATCAATCTCTATAATCTTTGTATTGATAATGGATGTGCAAACTTCCATATAATATATTTGAAACTTACCCAAAGTTATAGTAAAATTTTGTTTTAATAGTTATAGGTGGCAAATAAATTGGAATAATTTGTCTGGAAAGCTGTTTCTTTGGATCTACTGGTGAGTATTTATTTTATTGTAAATTTTCCTCTTTTCATTTCGCAAGTCTTCACTCTAGCAACACATTCTTCTTGTGGGATTAAATAAAAATAAAAATGGACAAATTTCGTCGAAGATGTACAACATGGAAGATCGTAAATACATACATATATATGAATATGAAAGTTTTAAAAATATTTGCTTACAGACATATAAGTCATGAGCATACAAGTAAAAATTTATATTGTACTATGAAAAATTGAAAGTTCCTATTTTAAAAAATTTAAATCATGACATTTCATGAAATTAAATATATACATATTTATGTAAAAGAAAAACATCAATATTAAGAAATGGAATTGTAGCATTAATTATAAATTAAACGGAATTGTTCCTAATGATTTAAATATATATATATATATATATATTTATTTATATATCTAATAGCTTTAACAGAAACATTATACATATATTAAAAAGCAACATGGTCAAAGATGATAATAGACGATCAATTGGTATATAGTAATTTCGTAAAGTGAAAGCCAATTCTTCTACATACCAGGACAGACAACATTTAAATGACACGTCTAAATTACTTAGAGATACATAAATAATATACAATAGACTTACTTGTAAAATAATCGAAATTATTTTATTCAGATTCAAAAGTATTATACACACTAGAGTCCGTCAAAAAATAATGGAGAGTAGCGAGAAAAGAGATGTAAACTGAGTTCCTAGCATATTATTGCTTTATGCCTTTGTTTTTCTATTTAAATATTAAATAGTAATTTAAATTATAGTTATAACTGCATAGTAATAACTACATATATAAAATAAAAATACTTTTATATCCGAGCTATGAACAAACTAAAAATTCGGATACCTGTCTAACATACATATGTTTAAAATTTGTATTGAAATGAAATATAAATTCACGCATACAAAACATAAAAACAAATATGAAAATTAAGTTTGATTTAATTATATTCATTACATTTAAATTTCTAATTAACCATGTAGCATTGACATTTTGACTTGCTTATAGATAATACATATATAAACAAATGTGCCAATAATTTACTTTATAAGTTTATACTCACTTATCAACTTAACTACATCACTAGCATTTGGACATTCCTACAAACGTCGATGTGTATGTAGATTCATATTTTTTAATCGTATGATATCAATCTGACAATTTTATAGTGGAATAAAATACAGAGATTTCGGTCGAAGTAAATACTAGCAGAACAAGTTGCCCTTTAAGATAAATTAACTACGCGTATTATTATTTTCTAAATTGTTTAATATCATGCTCTACGGATAGAAGAAAGGAGAACACTTGAATAAGGTTGAACTTTGAGATATCCGCTACACATTTTATAAAAGATAAAAAAGTGAATTTTATCTACAACTACCCCACATTTAACGTCATCCGTTTAATGGATTGTTGTATTTCAGATCACTTGAACTTATAACAAAAAAAAAAATACAAATACAAATACTGCAGATTGAGCTCATTGTATAAATGATGTTAATTTGATCCTATTATTTTTTAGTTTATTTTTTTGGTTCTATCAAAATATTTGAGACTTATCTGTTAAATGGAAGAATATTTTCTCAAAAATTACCTCATTTTAAACATTTTGACAATTAGATTTATTTTTGATTGAATAACCACCTCCATATAAATATTAATGAATTTAAGTCTGATTATATTCAAGCTAGTCTCCTCATCTTGAAGATAAACTTATTATTTTTATTGTAACATATGATCAGATTAGAATGCTAATTTTAAAATAATGAATTTAATTCCTGAATATGTTAAGAAGACAATATATAGAAAGGGAGCATCTTAATATTTTACTATTGACAACAAAAAATTTTTTGAAAAATTTTAAATGTATCTATGGTTTTATGATTTAAGTGTTAGCAATGTTTGAGTTTATTATCGTACATTATTATGAATTGTTTGCTTAGTGCGTTTATCTATTATTTTAAATTGTATTTTACAACTTAATATTGTAACAATAACAACTTATGCATAATCTTCTAATGTATGAAAATAATTACAAAGAATTATATAAATAGTGGTTAAGAAAAACTTTAATTAAAGTTCCTATAGTATTTAATATAACAAATATGAAAATATGTAATGTAAAATACAATTCTTATCCATAAAAACATTGACATAATATATACAATTATAATTAAATTTATGCATTGATTATCTGATAATTACACATAAATGATATGAATGATGAAAAAGAAGTTGAAACCTCGCCGCTAAATCATATGATTATGAAACTATTTGGATTTCCATACTCAAATGTCAGAGAGTATTGTCGAATTGTTTGCATATATACATATATACATATGTAAGGGAGCACCTAAGCAAATGACATAACGATTGATCCACAGAACTTTTACTTACTATTTACAATACATAATATAAATATATATCTGGGTTTTAGATTGCGACTGGGTTATACTGTTCTCATCCTTATATATATATATGTACATATCAATATGTATGTATAGACGCACGACACGCGACTTTCACGTTTTGTATTGATAAAACGAAGATTAAAAACAACATTTGTTATCAATATACTGATATACATCCATACTATTGAAAAGAGTTTCATATGCATGTACATATATTTGTGTGTGGACACTTCAAATGGTGAATGAATGTTTAAGTGCACATTGTATTGTATGTATTTCTTAAGTTAATGATAATAATGTTTATCGAGTTGCTACACAGAATTGAATAGAATTTTAGAAATAAGCATAAATATTTTACAGTTCCTATATTATAATGATTGCAAAAGATGTGCATATATTATAAAATTATAAATAAAGACATTCAAAAAATATATTTCCGAATCCACACTAATTTTTTTTCCTGCATTAAAAAATTATTTTTGTGTTTATTTTTTATAATTTTCTTTTTTTTTGTTCTTGTTCTAATATGGCGTCGGTTTGAGCTATTTGATACGCGGTCGGCCATATTTTCAGCTGACGGGACCCATCTTTAAATGCTCACGTCTGATCCTTCTAAGATATGCAATAAATTAGTGAAATCCGAACATCCGAATGTCTCCAGCATAGAACGTCCCTTGAGTCTGTCCAAAATACTTTCTTGTCAACGTGTGCTGACAATTCAGACTTGTTACATCTGGCCAACCTCAGCCCTAAAACAACAGCCATGAGGTTTCGAAAAAGCTTTTAATGGAGCAACTCTGGTTTTCGACGGTTTGGGTCCCCTTTTCGGAACGAATGGACGAGGATATGGAACCTGGCATGTTTTATCGGAAGTGTATTAGGGTTGGTGTGGACCATTGAAAAGGAATTGCGGGTGTTATACGGTATTACAACTTGAGGTCTCGGTATAAGATGGAACGAATCACTAATGCCGTATTCGTTTGGTTCTGCTTTAAGATTTATGCAGTGTGGCGTACGCGTTGGCTTCTATGGGCTTTGCTCAGTAAACGTGGGGTTACAAAAAGGGCCAACTGATAAGACACACCACTATATAACAATAATACATTAAAATTCGCATACATATGGGAAGACAGAGTAAGAGGAGTGTAGTAGGAAGGGTACATTAAACAATGATGAAAGAAAAGAGAAGGGAAGGAGAGGAAGGTAGGTTAACAAAGAAGACGGAGCCACTCTCTGATGCAAAACTGGTGTTATTGCGTGCAGACGCCTTCCCAACCGTGATCCTGCATTCAAATCCCTAAAAGAAAGTGGTTCGGCGAACCTACTCTTGCTTGGTAATGCATGGTTCCAAATAAAATTATACAATTAAGCGAACATAATTAATTCATTAACATATAACAAAAGTGACTAATTCTAACAACATTATAAACGAAATAAGAAGAAAAATAAATAAATAAATAATATAACTGACTAACATGGTAAGTATATGTATTAACCCAGAAGTCACTCCCGTTCACAATGAATATATATATTATTTATTTCTTTTGTTTCACACTTTTTCACTTTATTCTCGGACCGGCGATGCTGGTCCATCGGCCGTACGTGTTAAACTTACTAGAACATATTAGGAAAGTAAATGAAACAATCGTTGACGTCGGCGCTGACGTCGCTGCTACCGCCATCGCCCTCGCTCTTCGCCGCCGGTTCCCACATCCCTCCTTTTTATCAGCTTTAATTTCAGTCCTTGGTCCAAGCTTGGTAGTTCCATCCCGGCTGTCTGTGCTGGCTGGTGTTCCGTTTGTTCTGTGTTTGTCAACTCTTCTGGTGGAGTCACATGTACCTGTGGAAGAGAATCAGGGTCGGAGCTACTGTCCGACGGGCTCTTATCGGTATCTTCTTCAAGCGGCTAATATTCCTGGTTAAACGTCTACCATCTCTTGACACTATAGCTATGTTTCCTTTTCGCTCTATAACATCGTATTCGGTAGGGTCGAAGTTTGGTGTTAGCTTATGTGGGAACACAACATTTTTATCAGGACCTTGTCACCTACTCCTATATCAATTTCCTTCGCCCCTCTCTTTTTATCAGCTGATTCTTTCCCTTCTGTTTTGCAACGCAGTCTTGGTCTCGTTCTGCTGAGTCTAATACTTCCGCGCCCAAATCCTGAATCCCCGGCATCTTATCACGGATCAGCCTGTTAAACATTAACTGCGTAGGAGCAGTACCTGTGCTACTATGTGGGGTTACATTGTACATCAACACAAATTTTTGTATCTCCTCTTTATAGTTATTTTTGTGTTGATATGCGATCTTTAATCGCTTCACTAGCGATCTGTTTATATGTATTTTCAACCTCACCATTTGTCTGAGGCCAGTAAGGCGGAGTTCTAATCTGCTCTATGCCACTAACCTTGCAATATTCTTTAAACTCACTACTGATGTACTGCCGTCCGTTGTCCGTCCGTAAGTATTTGGGAAAACCAAGTCTGCACAAAATTTCTTTCATTACCTCGATAATGGTCGTTGATGTTATCGAACGCAAGAATTTAAACTCCATGTATCGCGAGTAATAATCAATGAAAACGAGTACGAATTCGCCATTTGGAAAGGGACCCAACAAATCGGAAGCCACGCATATCCAAGGACCCGATGGAAACGGTGTTCTACTCATCGGTGCTGGATTGTTTGCTTGCGAGACTAGAAGGCAATCTCTGCAGAATTTCACAAACTTTTAAGCCGCACGATCTATGCCAGGCCACCAAACCTTGGAGCGTAGCCGACGCTTCATTGCGGATTCGCCTGGATGGCCTTAATGGGCTAGCTCTAGCACCTTTTCCCGCAGAGAAGTCGGAATGATTAAACGATTTCCTCTCAGTAGGATGTTCCCGATTGTGGAAAGCTCGAATCGGAACGGGTAGAGGTTATTTGATGCGGCGGAAGTCCATGAATAATCTTGCAAGCAAGTAATGGCATCTACAATTTCTTCATCAAGGATGCTTTTCTCTGCTATCTCCGATATGCTCATTGACATAGGGATTGAGCTCTCCAGTATACGTAAAATGCTATATTCGGCTCTTGGCTCGAAATCCTTTGTCGATGATATAATACACAGCCGAGACAAAGTGTCTGAGATGTTTTCCTTCCCAGCCTTATAAATAACTTTGAATTTATAAGTCTGTAGCCGCAGAAGCCACCTTCCGATGCGAGCTGGTGGTTTTGATGATGGCTTAAATATTGTCTTGAGCGGTTTGTGGTCGGTAACCAACTCAAACTCTAAGCCGGCTAAGTAGTAATGAAATTTTTCTACCGCCCATACCAGTGCCAAGCTTTCTTTTCGGTTTGTGAGTACCGCTTCTCCACATCAGACAAACTTCGGCTGGCAAAAGAAATGATCTGGGGTTCGCTTGCTTCTGTGAATTGTAGCAGTACTGCCCCCAGCGCCACCGGGCTTGCATCAGCAATCAGACGTGTTCGATGTTTTATATTGAAGTATGAAAGTCTGGGTATTTCAGCCAGACGAGTTTTCAAATCGTTGAGCGCTTCTTTCTCTTTGGGGCCCCAGACAAATTTGGTGTCTTTTCCCAACAATTTCCTCAACGGTTCTGTGCGATCGGCTAAGTCCGGAATAAACTTCCCGACGTAAGTGACCAGTCCTAGGAAGCTTCTCGTCTCCTCCTTATTTCTCGGGTCTCGGAATGAAGTGATGACATCTACTTTCTCAGGATCGACACTAATTCCCTTGTCTGATAGAATATGGCCTAGAAATCTTAACCGGTGTGTTTTCCAAACACATTTTGAGTCATTCAGTACCACATTATTATTCTTGAATATTGCCGGACTTTCATGACCGTCTCGTCATGCTCATCTTCATTTGATCCAAAAATGATGACATCATCTATATAATTAAGAACGTTGGGGCATGGTGACAATAACTCTTCAAGCCGTCGTTGGAATATCTCGGGGGCAGAATTTATTCCAAACATTAATCGTTTGTAGCGGAACAGGCCTCTTGGGGTTATAAATGTTGTTATCTGTCGGCTTGCCTCATCCAGTTCTAATTGATGATATGCATCTTTCAAATCGAGCCTTGAAAAGTATGTAGCATCTTTCAACTTAGTCATGAACGAATCAAAAGTAGGCAGTGGGTAGTGTTCCTCATCACCGCTCGATTGGCCATCCGCATATCCAAACACAACCGGATGTCGCCATTTTCCTTGAAAGTCATTACGATAGGCGAGATCCAAGGGCTGTGACCGACAACTGGTTCTAGTATGTCACTGCTTAGAGCTTCCTCTAGTTTGGACAGCACCTTAGCTTCGATGGCAACCGGTATACGTCGCATTGGCTGTTGTATGGGCCTAATATTGGGGTCAATTAATATTTTGACTGTCACTCCTTTCCACTTAGGAAATGGGGTAATGCATTCAGCTCGGCTGACCTGTAGTCCCAATGCTAAGACGTTCAATTTGATTGCTGTTTCTCGGCCCAGGAACGATTGTTTTCCATTTTCAATCACGTAAAATGAAGCAATGATCTCTTTATCTGAGCCTGTTGATATGGGAGCCTCGAATACACAAATTACATTAAGCAATTGGTTTGAAGCATAACCCCGAAATTGCCTCTCCGAGTTGGATCTGATGTTCAAGACAACGGCTTTGTTTGCTTCCATTGATAACCAGTCAGCTTGGCTAATCAGATTAAAACGCGAGCCTGAGTCGATGATAAGGGGAACAATCTGCCCTTCTATTGAACACTCTATGATTTCATCACTTTCATCATCATCGCTGCAAATCCGCAAACATTCTTCCTTGGTCGGTTTCGTTCCGGAAGGAGCGCATTCATCTTGCACTTGCCGCACATCTATCCGTGATCGCTTTATGCCACCGTTGTTTGGCTGTGTGGACTGGCGTTTGAGATTCGTTCTGCACTTGCGGGCGAAATGACCAAACCGCAAGCATTTGTTGCATTTAACTTGTCGCGCCGGGCAGGTCAAGTTATCGTCAGAGTGATCCATTCGACCACATCTACCGCATTCTGTACCCTTGATTGGTTTCCGGAATGATATTTTATTTATTGTTTCTTTTTCCGCCTTAGAAATCATCGATTGTGATTGCTTAATAATTTCTTCCTCTACTCTACAAGCTTCGATCACTTCAGTCAAGGTATGCTCTTTCTCCAGTAGCTTTTTCTTCAGTTCCAGCGAAGTCCAGGAGTCCATGATTTTATCTTTTAAACAGATCTCTTCAATTTCGGCCTTAGTGGAGCCGAAATTGCATTTCTGCATTTGCTGACGTAGCCGAACCGAAAATTTTGCAAAACTCTCACCTTCAAAAGGTGAAAGGTTCCTAAACATATGCCGTTCGAAGGTTGAATTTTGTTTCGGTGAGAAATAATCATTTAGCTTTTCACCAGCACCAAGAATACGTCGACGTCTTTGTTATTATCCGGGTCTACCAGAGCATCTGGTAAGGAGAAAGCAACCGTTTGCAATTGCACGCCTCCCAAGTGAAGCAATTTATTTCGTTTCCTGGTAGGTGTTTCAATCTCTTCAGCATCGATATATATTTGAAATGCGAGAAACCATTTTTCCCACTCGTTTCGTAACAGTGATTTTTCAATGGTTTGATTATATTCTCACTCATTTCCCTTTTCTGCGAATTCTGCAAATGAAACGAAAACCAAAATTTCATTTATTCATTTTTCTCGGCAAACTGCCTCTGACTATGTCAGCTTATTACAAGGCTAACTGCCTTTACACAAACAGATTATTTCTCTGTTTAAATGTTTTTTATTTTTCCAACTTACAACGTACTGTTGCTCAGTTAAGAATTTTATTTATTTCATAATTTTTTCCATTTTTCTTTTGACTTGCAACCAACTGTTACTCAGTCACTCTTTTAATTACGCTTGTGTCTCTGTCCTTTTTTTTCTCTTGACTTGCAACCAACTGTTACTCAGTCACTCTCTTAATTAGGCTTATGTTATTTTGAATTGTGATCAACTCTTTCTTTGCACTCTCTTCATTAGATGTTGGTCTTTCGCTCACTATTTTTTTTTTACATCCTCGTTTAGCTTACCACTCTTAATGTGAGCATTTACCGTATGCTGGCAGTGGTAGGGCACAATAAGAGCAGAAGAACAAGTAAAACACAAGAAGAGAGAGAAAGAAAGAAAAGGAAAACGACACATACATTTGTACCAAGTACCGCAATATCACGAAATTACGTCTTGCATACATATGTATTTAATTTAAATATTGGCTATTGCTTTTGTTTTTTTTAGTTTTACCTCGTCGCCAATGTATTAACCCAGAAGTCACTCCCGTTCACAATGAATGTATGTATTATTTATTTCTTTTGTTTCACACTTTTTCACTTGATTTTCGGACCGGCGATGCTGGTCCATCGGCCGTCCGTGTTAAACTAACTAGAACATAATTAGGAGAGTAAATGAATCAGTCGTTGACGTCGGCGCTGACGTCGCTGCTACCGCCATCGCCCTCGCTCTTCGCCGCCGGTTCCAACAGTATATATGAGGCGGAAATTTATCAAATACGGCAAAAGGGAAAGAATAAATAAGTAATGACTAAAAATAATTAACCTATAAATATAAAATATGTTCGAGCATAATTGAATTTAAATATTGAAATAAATTAAGAAAACAAAAATGCTAGTTAAAATTAACTATTTTGGTTCATTTAGAGTGCAATGCTAGATAAGCACTCAGAAATAGGCAAACATTAAATGCAAATTAAATGAGGATCAGCGGATTTCACTCAACAAATGTGATTCTATTGCCAGTCTCGCAGGGTCATTGACCGCTGGGACTGCAGACTACTGTAGCAGATAGACCATAAGCAAGAGTGAAGCCCTCGTTCTAGCTCTAGATCATGTATAATCAATTAGTAAGAGTGAAACAGACTTACATACATTCGGCGACTCCCACGCAGAAAGATCTTTCCTTGTGTTTGTGTCTGTCTGTGGTGTATCTGTGGGGAAATAATAATTGGCGAGCTTTTGCGCATGCTTAGAAGCTGCTTGCTATGACCGGCTAATGACAAGCAAAACAAACTTACCTACATACACGTATGCAAGTATGGGCACTAACCATACAATTCATAGATGCGTCAATTCATACAAAAACCTATATTTAAAAACATTATTATTATTATGGGCCCAGTCGGGCCATGATACAATTATATGTATAATTGTATCATGTTTTAGCGCAGCGCGCAGCGTACTTCACACACTCAGCTCAGTCGCAGATCAAATGCGGAGCGATGAGCACGAGTGTATTTCATTGCGCTCTGCTTTCGTTTTTATGTATGCGTGTATGTATCTATATGTTGGTCTATTTTAGTGTGTGTATGCATGTGAAGTTTTGCAACGTGCAGTTGCCTCGGTGACAAGCAGCTAGCGTACGTCAATTTTGTTTTGCCGCGACGAAAGTCTTGAAGATGAGCACAACAACAATTGTTCGCGTTCTAGATGTTTGCAGTTAAATGGCGCCTGCTCAAGGACCGTGTTGGCTTTGCTGGTGATTTGCAAGCCCAACCTGTTGTGGTGTCATTTCCGCTTTTTCCCGTCAGATTTGGATTTTTGAAGTGTGATTGCGGGAAAAATATGAAAATAGCGAGCAGGGGGAATTATGGTTTTTTTTATAAAATTTAAGCCGCTTTTTTTAGTTTACTTTGGCGATGTTTAAACTCAATTTAACAGCTGAAATGTTAAAAACTTATTTCTATCGACAAAATATCGATATTTAGGTTTAGATTTAGGTTAGACCGGCCGCCCTTGCTAGGGGCGAAGCATAGACCAGTAGGTCCTTAGCTGTACCGGTGGAGGGTGTCTTCGTCTCAGAAGTCGCACAGTATTGATGCTTTTTAACAAAGGCAGCATCATCTTAGGTGGTAGCCGGAAGACATCACGAAGTTCGTTATTAAACGGCGAAACAAGGTATTTCATTCGGAGCCTGGATAACGCTGGACATCTACAGAGGAGATGCTCAAGTGCTTCCTTGACTCCGGACAGTGGCCAGTTAAAATGCTGAGCATTAGTCTGCAGTCTTTCCTTGAAAGCTGCATGACGAAATTGGTTAGGTTATTGTTTATTGAAGCACACATCAGCCTTGCAGTTTTACACGAGTTGGTATTGCGCCAGCTTGCGTCCCACTGAAGTCTCGAGCGCACAATTTCTCGGCCTAGAGTTCGCAGGGATATCGCAACATTTTACATGTTACCGACATCGAGCCCAACCCCTCTTTGGCGAGTATCTGCGATCTCGTTGCCATCGATGCCCTGGTGGTTTGGGATCCAATAGATACGCACGACCACAGATGCGTTGAGCGACTCTATTGCTCTTCTGCTGTCCAGGACAACTTTGGACTTGACCACAACAGAATTCATTGATCTTATTGCAGCCTGGCTGTCAACAAAGATATTCATCGAATTGTAATTGTGATGCACTTCTGCACTCTTGCCAATGGCAAAGACTTCCGCCTGGAAGATGCTGCAATGGTCCGAGAGTTTATAGGAGTGTTTGGATACCGGATCTGGGCAGTATACGGCCACACCGACTCCTTCGTCCGGTTCCATATATATTGTGTTAATGTGGTCGGTACTGGTAAGGGGATAGTATAGTCCAAGTCTGTACTAGTCTCCCTACCAATGGCGCTGTGACCATAGCTTAGTAGACCCAGATTGCCTGTTGCAGCAATCCTAAGGGCAGATTTTGCGGCTATGGATTGTGCGTTTACGTTTAGCGGTTCGACGCCTATTATCTCGAGGGCTTTAGTAGGCGTCGACCTGAGTGCGCCTGTGATACACAGTAGCGCTTGACGCTGTGTCCTTCCCATGATGGATAGGTACGTCCCTTTTTCCATAGCCTGCAACCACACTAGAATACCATAGGGGAGGATAGGGCGAACAACAGAGATGTATATCCACCGTATAAGATTAGGAGAGATGCCCCAAGTGTAGGTAATCATCTTTTTCGCCATGTACAAGGATCCGGTGGCCTTTTTCACCCTTTCTATCACGTTGAGCTTCCATGACAGTTTGCTGCCCTGGACCACACCTAGGTATTTTACTGCTTGGCTTGGCTTTAGCATAGTGTAGCCTATTTTTGGGGAGACCTCTTCGTGAAGAGGATAAGGTCCGTTTTGTCCGCGTTAATGCTGAGCCCGGCTGATTCGGCCCTTGCTTTAATTTCCCGTAACTGAAGGTGGTTGGGCATTTCCCAGTTATCAAAATGCTTATGTCATCGGCATAGGCAATTAACTTGAGGGCCCGACTAATGAATTTTTGAAGTAGGCGATTTACGACCAAATTCCAAAGGAGAAGCGAGAGAACCCCACCCTGGGGAGTGCCAACTCGCACTTCCTTTGTAATGGCCGCATCACCACACGTAGCCACCACCCGCCTATCGCAAAGAAGGCGGTTGACCCACCTGTGGTTCGCTGGAGCCGTGTTTACTGAGGTAAGGCCCTTCATAATAGCGTCTAAAAATCACAAGAGTTTTTGCAAATATAATTCCGCTTTATTCGCGAACACAAAGAATAGACCTAATTGTTGTTGGTACAACGAAAACGAAAACGAAAAGATAACGAGTGATGACGCGCTGATGAGTTCTTGATTCCAACTACTTTTATGATTCTATGCTAAGTTACATTAAGCCTAACTTAACTAGAGTGGCGAAGCGAGGCGAATTCGCTCAGAGAGCAACAAACGAAAGCTTTATTGCGCTCTCGCTTCGCCCTAATTCTAACAACTTCATTTGGTACTTCATGCTCTTAACTAATAACTATCAAATGCGCCAACACCGGCCTCAATGAACGGCTGTGCCTTCATACGATTGGCAGAGGCGCCAATTTGTGTATTGGCCGTTTAAACAGCCCTCCTGTGCTGGTTCGCACGTCTGCGACGCGCACCGCCCCGTCCGCTCCTGGGTATACCGCCACGACTCGACCCACCATCCACTGCATCGGCGGCTGGTTGTCTTCTGCGACGACGACGAGCTCTCCGACTTGCAGATTCGGCTGCAACTGGTCCCACTTGGCCCGTGCCTGCAGGCCCAGCACATACTCCCGGGACCATCGCTGCCAGAACGCTCGCTTGAGCGACGAGACAGCTCGCCATCGCCTTAAGCAACTCAGACCCTCCTGGTCCGGGGTCCGCGATGCTGCCGGTGCCACCAGTGGTCCGCCCACCAGTAGATGCCCTGGGGTTAGCGCCTCGCCGTCGTTGGGGTCGTGGCGCACGGCTCTAGCGGGCGGGAGTTGAGCACCGCCTCGACCGCCACGACCACTGTCTGCAGCTCCTCGGCCGTGAGCAGGGCGTTGCCCACCGTCCGTAGGAGTAGGTGCTTTGCAGACTTCACACCTGCCTCCCATAGTCCTCCGAAGTGAGGAGCCCTCGGCGGTATGAACGCAAATTCGAATCCGCTTCTTGATGCGAAGTCGCGAACTGCGTTCTCCTCGGCCTCGACTCGCCTCCTTAGCTCCTCCAGGTGGCGACTTGCTCCGACGAAGTTCGTCGCGTTGTCGCCATGGACTCGACTCGGGCATCCTCTTCGACCAACAAACCTTTGGAAAGCCATTAGAAATGCATCAGTCGACAGATCGGATACAATTTCTAAGTGAACCGCTTCTGACGCAAAACAGACGAACAAAGCCATGTACGACTTGTACGGCGGCTTGCCGGGAATCCTATAGGTTGTCTCAACCGGGCCACAAAAATCTACGCCACAAATTGAAAATGGGCGGAGCGCTCGGACTCGATCAGCAGGCAAATTTCCCATTATTTGCGTAAGCAACCGAGGTTTGCATTTAAAGCAACGGATACATGATCGTACTGTCTGACGACAAAGCTCTTGAGCATTGACTAACCAAAGTCGTTCTCTGAGAATGTTCACGAGCGCTCTTGGGCCAGCGTGACAGTTGGTCAAGTGAAGGTACCTCACATAGCTGCGAGCAAATTGTGAGCGCTTCGACAAGAGGAGTGGAAACTTAGCATCATACGAAATAGGAGCATTTACCAGTTGCCCCCGATTCGCAACAACGAAAACGAACACCAAGATCCTTTATACTCATGTATGAATGAATTGAGTCGTTGTAGACTCGAGCTCACACGTGTACTCTCACGAACCCTTTCTATATCGTCTCTGAATTCGAAATCCTGCATTACTTCTACTACTTTGCTGAATGCTTCTTTTAGTTCTGATGCCGTTGGAACCAGTTCAAATTGAACTCTTTTGTCTTTGCATCTTCGAATGAAGCGGAACACATAAGCGAACACTCTCAACAGACTTGTGTGCGACGAAAAACTTTCGAGCGAGTCCACTAGATCTGACTTTACCACTATAGCTGTCAGTCCAACAGCTGTTTTGCGCACTTCAAATTGCGCGTCTCTTCAGAGACGAAATGGTGGTTAACTGGCCATGCGTCGTGTGGTTCCATCAAGAAAGACGGACCACTAAACCACATTGACGCGCACAGTTCAGTCACATCGCAACCTCTCGATACAATGTCTGCGGGGCTCTGCTTAGTTGGAACATGACGCCATTCCACGCTCTCTGACCACTCTTGAATCTCGGCCACTCGATTCGACACGAATGTCGCGAGAGTGGAAGGATGTGACCGGATCCAATGAAGAGTGACTTCCGAATCTGACCAAAGAACCGTCCGTTGAATTGGTGATCGGGTCAGCCTTCGGATGCGGTGGCAGAGTTCTGCAAGAAGGTGAGCTGCACACAACTCAAGTCTAGGAAGAGTCTTAGTCTTGAGGGGAGCTACTTTTGATTTTGAGGTTAGTAATGATACTTTATAACCTTCTGCAGTATGCGTACGAACGTAAATACACGCCCCATACGCTCTTATTGAGGCGTCGGCGAAGCCATGTATCTCTATCGGTGACGTAGCCTCTGTGAACAAATATCGTGGCACTTTTATGTTTTGCAATTGTGTCAAATTTGACTTCAATTGCTGCCACGATGTATCCAAACTCAATGGTATGGATTCGTCCCACTCCAATTTTTGAAGCCAGAGCTCTTCAAGCAGTATCTTTGCTTTTATAATTAAGGGACTCAATAGGCCAAGAGGATCGAATAACCGCGATGTCACCGAGAGAATGTTCCGTTTTGTCGCTTTAAGATCCATGAATGAATCGTCGATCCGGAATTGGAACACGTCTTCATTTGGCAACCAAATCACACCTAGAGTCTTGGTTGCGTCAGTCTCGGAGATCGTTATCGGCTTTGGTGTACTGTCTGATGCGGAGAACCCAGGAGCATTCGAGAACCACTTCGCAAGTTCAAAACCTGCTCCTAGCAGTATCTGCGATACTTCAGACTTAATTGTCTTCAGGTCCTCGACGCATGCGGCACCAGTCAACATATCGTCAACGTAGAAGTCTTGCCTGATAACTTCAGCTGCCATGGGGTGCGAGGATTTCGCAATCTCGCTCAGCTGGATCAAACACCGTATGGCCAAGAATGGCGCTGGCGCAGTGCCATATGTTACAGTATTTAATCTGAATAATCTCAACGAGTCTGATGGATCTTTTCTCCACACTATGAGCTGATAGTTTCGATCTGCCTCGTGCACCATAACTTGGCGGTACATCTTTTGATGTTGGCCGTTAATGCGTATTTATGCAATCGAAAACGAAGCAGAGTCGAAAACAGCTCTTCTTGAATGGTCGGCCCGACCATAAGAATGTCATTCAACGCCTTATGTGTCGAAGTGCGACACGAAGCATCAAATACGACCCTCAGCTTTGTCGAAGTGCTTTGGGGCCGTAATACACATTGGTGCGGAATAACATAGTGTGGTGTACTTGGAAGGATGTGACTCACTTCGGACATGTGGCCCATCTCTACATATTCTTCCATAAATTCCAAGTACATTCGCTTTAACTCGGGATCTCGAGTTAAGCGTTTTCAAGCGACAAAACCGCCGTTTAGCACCCAAGCTGGTGCGAATCTGATTTGAACGGCAGTCTTACTTCGAAACGACCAGACGGCAATCTTCTCACATTATTTGTGAAATGATCTTCACAACTTTGTTGTCCAGCGGAAAGGACTTTGGAGGGAGAGCGCACATCTTCGACAGTCCAAAACTTCAGCAAGGTGTTGTCAATCGAGCTCAAACTTTCTTCCTGATAGCTCAGATTGACAGTCATCTTCTGGTGAGATTTTTCACCAGGAGTGTACCGCCCCGAGACAATCCACCCAAGGCTTGTCTTTTGGAGGATTGGACACTCTGGACCTTGCTTGATTTGGCCAACGGACAATAGGTCAAAGAATGTTTCAGCGCCGATAAGAAGATCACTTTTCTGCGGTTTGAAGAAATAGGGATCCGCTAGCTGAATATTGTCAGGTATCTTCCAGCCACTGACATTTACAGTGTGATCTGGCTGATAACCTGAGATCGATTTGAGGATCCATAAATCGATCGCATATTCATTGCAGCCAACTCGCGACTTCACCACAGTGTGTATCTTTTTCTTAAACGAAAACGAAAATGCAAGCAACAACAACACGGAGCCGAAATGCACCGGTGCAGTGTTGACTTGCTGGTATATATGTATGTATATACGCATGTGCGCTTAGCAACAGCCCACAACTTACAGCGGCTACGAATCTGGTGACAAAGGGGCGACGAAAGCGAAAATTGCAACGAACTAGGAGAAGAAGTTCGATGCAATGGAAATATAAATTTCCCTAGTCACTTTCACTTAGAAAACAAAAACAATGTTCTGCCTAAGAGGTTCACTTTTTAATTTAAAAATATAAAATTTAAAACAAATGCTCTCAACTTGGCAACCAATTCAGTTTTTTCGCTTCCAATTTTTCGCACAGTACCTGGAATTGGCGATCTTTAATGATCCCAGCCACTTTCCTCTATGTGTTTTCTGCAGGTGCAGGGTATACTCCAGCGGTGATGCAGAAAAGTCCACCGATGACACAAACACAAGTGGATCACAGCACTGGCACAAAGTCAATTGTTTGTTTATATTTATTATATTTTAAAACGACCGGCGCGAATTTGTATTGTTTTTGTTTTCTGTTTTTCAATCACTCGCGTTTAACAACAATTATAGTCCACCCGGGGCGCCATGAAAAATCACAAGAGTTTTTATTATATTTTCCGCTTTATTCGCGAACAAAGAATGGACCTAATTGTTGTTGGTACAACGAAAACGAAACGAAAAGATAACGAGTGAGTGATGACGCGCTGATGAGTTCTTGACTTCAACTGTCTTTATAATTTTATGCTAAGTTATATTAAGCCTAAGCGAGGCGAATTCGCTCAGAGAGCAACAAACGAAAGCTTTATTGCGCTCTCGCTTCGCCCTAATTCTAACAACTTAATTTGGTACTTCATGCTCTTAACTAATAACTATCAAATGCGCCAACAGCGTCAGTAGTGACGTTATTGAAGGCGCCTGAAATATCTAAAATACACCCAAGGCATATTCTTTAAAGAGGCTACTAGAGCATGGAGAGCCGTCTCAATGGACTTGCATGTACGCATGCTGATTTGGGGACAACAGATGCATTGACTTGCTTCTGATGTGCAAATCAAGTAGCTTTTTCAAAGTTTTTAGCAGGAAAGAGGTTAGGCTGATTGGCCGGAAGTCATTTGGGACCACATGACTGCATTTGCCCACCTTGGGCAGGAAAATGACTTTTAAGGTCCTCCAAAGAGTGGGGAATAACACCATGCGAGGCACGCCGAATAGATTCCCGATAGCCAAGGAACAATCGTAGGCTTGCTGGCTTGCAGCATTGTTGGCGAAAGTCCATCGAGACCGGGCGCCCTGACCTTCGCAAAGGAAATTATTTTATTGTCTGCAATTAGACCAGCAGGGGTCTCAGAAGTGGGAGACTAGGAAAGAGCTGCCAGTCACTGTTCTCTATTTCAATACATCCGGGAAATGAGCTGAGAGCAATGCTTCAAGAGTTTCAGCTCTGCTCTCCGCCCACACTCCATCGCCCGACTTGAGCAGACTAGGACTGGAAGGCTGCTTAGACAGCAGCTTCCTCAGTCTAGAGGTGTTTAATTTAATATTTAATATTGTCCAGGTCTGAGCAAAAGGTTCTCCATGAAGACCTCTTAGATGATCGGATCATCTTCTTGTAGGACTTCAGGAGACACTTGTACTCGTCCCAGACATATGTATACGTTGTCCGCCTTCTTAGCAAGTTGAAACATGCTAGTAAGCTCCCCACGTAGCGATGATGATATCTGGGTTCCACCGGGGTGGCTTCGATCTTTTCGTCGGTCTTGAGTCAGGTCAGTCAGGCTGGGTGCAGGGTGGCATCGGTCACGCTCTCAAGAGTTCGAGTTGGCAGAACCGGTAAAACCGGTCTGCGCCTTTTGTCTTTGGGATGGGGCTAAGTTGGATTTCATGCATCCACGCATTTTCTCCTTTTGTCCTGGACGGACAGGTTAGCTACGCCACTGAGCCTAGCGTGAATGCGGGTCGCCGCCTTATTTTTGGCCTTCTTCTTCAGCCCCTGTGACCCGCTTTGCAACCTTGGAGGTGCTGGCGATAGGCCGAGGTGCTGAAGAGGACGACGTACCTCCTCCACCGTAGAGGATGATGTAGTGCTCTCTTGGTCTGAGTCGGCTATGACAACGGCACCCGCGCGCAACAACCTCAGTATTGTTACAACTGACTTGGCTTGCACCCGCCACATCAGAGGTGTGACCTCTGGCGACACGCAGAGAGGATCTCTCCCCGTGCCCGCCGGTGGTAGCAGTCACGCCTTCCACCGACGTTTGGGCTGATATCCCAGCCCTAGTTGATTTTTAAAATGCTCCATGCGAGACATTTGGCTAGTTTTATTCTTGGGAGCCCTCCATAGCGTTTTCAGTCTAGCCGCCAGCCACCTCGAACCATGGATTCTGTTTCTTATCTACAGACAGATGCCCGTAAAATAAGCAGCAGAGCCCTCAGCTAGGATCGGCAGTACCTGAAACGTCGGCGCATAGTAGAGATCTGCTACCCGATGACAATGAGGTTATACAGATCCTACCCAGCCGGAACCCTCGGGGTGGGTTCAGTAAAGGATTTTTGCCAGCCAATATCGATATTTACTTGTATCGAATAACTTCCCTCAAAAGTTTGCACCTAAATTGGAGCGTCTTGCAGCACTAACATTGTGAAATTCGCTTACGCTAAAACCAATTGACGATACTAAAGAAAGTCTACAAGCTACGAATGGTTTTGGAATTTTTTTGTGTTTTGTTTTCTTATGTGATAATTGCAAAAATTAACAAATTCATACGCAAACCAAAAATGAACGTATATATATATAATTTATCGGAAAACAGAACAAGTTCCTAAAATCAATCTTAGCTCTAAATATAGTGCAAATCCAAAGCTTTAAGAATAACCTTTACTTACTTTTAAAATTTGTTTTAGTTTACGTTTTTTCACTGTAAAGATGGTCGCACGTGCCATCCGTCAAAGAATTACCCATTATATTTGATATTACGTATTGAACTGAAGATTTATTATAAAAACAAGTGAGAAAGCTACAGTCGAGTGTGCTCGACTGTGAGATACCCGCTACCCATTTTGAATAAAAGAAATATATTTTGCGGTATTTTTCTTAAAATATACCGATTATACTGCAAAAATGTTAAAAGTATGCCAAATGGTATATTTATAATATATATATATATATATAGATATAGTACCGCATTCAAAATATACCATAGACGGCACAATATACCAGATTGTTAGCCAAAGCAACTA
Source organism: Drosophila sulfurigaster albostrigata (assembly GCF_023558435.1). Taxonomy (NCBI): domain Eukaryota; kingdom Metazoa; phylum Arthropoda; class Insecta; order Diptera; family Drosophilidae; genus Drosophila; species Drosophila sulfurigaster. The sequence continues at coordinate 1,125,639 of NC_084884.1, forward strand.
AGACGCCTAGTAAGTAGGCGTTTTTGCCCATACAAAAGTATTTCTTTAATAACTTCAACAATTTTTATCTGATCGCAACCAAATTTTCAGGAATCATTACTATAGTAATTATTGTATATACCAAAATTTAAAACTACGCTTGTTATTCGATTTTTTGATATGCGGGGGCGGAAGTGGGCGTGGCAAAATTTGAAACAAACTTAATCTGCGTGCAAACATAACAAATGCTGTCAAAGAAAAATTATAGCTCTTTCTCTTATAGTCTCTGAGATCTAGGTGTTCATACGGACAGACACACAGACGGACAGACAGAAAAATATGCAAGTATTCTCGATCGGGACTTGAGCTCGATCACCACCGACCGGGATTCGAATTCGCACACCACAATTACTATAGTAATTATTGTATATACCATTAAACAAAAAAGTTTGTACCCCGAGCGGGCTCGAACCCGAGTACTACAACATGTTGGGCTTGCACCTACCACCAAAGCCATCGCAGTACTTATCAACCCCTTATGCAAACAGATACTAAAATAGGCGAGCATGTATATACGTATACGCATACATACAATACATACATTGGTGTTTTTGCCCATACAAAAGTATTTCTTTAATAACATCCACAATTTTTATTTATAATTGTTGTAAATACGATAAAAAAAAAATTGTACCCCGAACGGGTACCGCTCGAACCCGAGTACCACAACATGTTGGGCTTGCACTCTACCACAAGAGCTATCGCAGTGCCTCTATACATACAGATTAGAGGTCTGCATGAACACAGTCAAAACAGCATTTGGTACTCTCACTCAAAGTTCGGACTGACTGAGTGAGACATTGAATAAAACGGATTTGGCAAATGTGGTAAAGGCATGAGTAGAAAATTTACTCTATCCAAACGGCGACACAATACACGAATGAGTTTTGCGACCGAGAACTCGGTTAGTTGAGCGCCTCATTAGAGACGTCAAATTTATTGCGTGTTTGTTTTGTTGTTTTTGTATTGCTTTTCAATACAAGACATACATACATAGAAAAATAGAAAGACATGAATTAATGATTATGTATGTATGTAAAATTTATTTATTTTATTTTTCAATGACTAAATGGAGAAACATAATTTTGTTTATTGTATCTGAATTGATAGCAATAATACATCATTTTTCTGAAATTAAATTTATATTCTCTTATATTTACATATATAAATTTATATATATACATATATATATATCATTATTAATGTGTTATTCTATTTACACATATATTATGTACTACATACGCAAAACACTTAAGTTCTTACGTCTTTCGACCAAGCTCTGCCTTCTTATCGCTAAATTTTTGCTCCTGCTATGCCGGCCATGAACGACGAGAATGCCAAAATTTCATTCGAATATTCGAAACATTTACTCTGCATTCACTCATTCTATCCATTAGGCATTGGTTTGAATTTCACTCATTCTGCATTTAACAAAACAACCCTTACCAATGCGCAATTCACTTTGTTGAAACCGGTTTGGCACGCCGAATTGCGACTTAAGCTTATTGTACTCAAATAACCGAAAATTTGAGTGCATTCATGCAGACCTCTAATACAGATACAAATATAGAGGCGAGCATGTATATATACGCATACATACAACACATACATACTATAGAAGGAGTTTTTGCCCATTCAAAACTATTTCTTTAATAACTTAAGCAATTGCCCATACAAAAGTATTTCTTTAATAACTTCCACAATTTTTATCTGATCGCAACCAAATTTTCAGGAATCATAACTACTACAGTAATTATTGTATATATTATACTTTTGTATGGGCAAAAACGGCTACTTAACTTACTAGGGGTCTGAGTTGCTTAGGCCGACAATCTGGCACATTGTGCCGTCTATGGTATATTTTGAATGGTGTACTATATCGATATACCAAACATACCATTTGGTATATTTTTAGTATTTTCGGTATATTTTGAAAATGATACCGCAATATTTTGCCTTTATTAAAAATAGGTAGCGGGTATCTCACAGTCGAGCACACTTGACTGTAACTTTCTTACTTGTTGTAATTTAGTTTTAATTCTAATTTTCCTAGAAAATTTTCTAATAAATTAAAATTAAAACTGAAAAAATTTGAATATAAATATTAAAAACATAGTGTTACAAATATAATTAATATTTTATTGTAATTATGTTTTTAATATTTTTCTGTAATTCTGAAATGTTATTGTTATCTGAATATGTTAATGTAACATTTTAAAGTTCAAATTTTTTTTAAATAGAGTTTTAAATAGTGCTTGCAAAAAGAATTTCGGCTTAATTTTATTATTTAAAGTTACAAAATTGTAAGACATCAAAAATTAATGTTCATAAAATACTTCTGTCAGTAAGCCTGAAAGGGAAAAAATGTAAATCGAATTAAGAAAAACAAAATATGTATATGCAACATGTTGGGCTTGCAAATCACCAGCTAAACCAACGCGGTCCTTGTGCAGGCGCCATTTAACTGCAAACATCTAGAACGCGAGCAATTGTTGTTGTCTTCATCTTCAAGACTTTCATCTCGGCAAAACAAAAATTGACGCGCGCTAGCTGCTTGTCAGCGAGGCAACTGCACTTTGCAAAACTTCACATGCATACACATACTAAAATGCTCGACTATTTTAGTATGTGTATGCATGTGAAGTATATGATACATACAGTATGTAGATACATACACGCATACATAGAAACGAAAGCAGAGCGCAATGAAATACACTCGTGCTCATCGCTCTGCATTTGATCTGCGACTGAACCAGTGTTGCCAGAATTTCATGAGCTGAAATAGCTAAATTGATAAAAAAAAAAATATGCTAGAAATAGCTTAAAAGAAATACAAAACTGCTAAAAAAAAAATTGCTAATTTTTGTGTTACTTTTAAATGGTTTTATTAAAATAAAACAGAAATGTTGTCAATATCGAGGTCTCCTCGACCGAATAATGCTAGTGCATTTAGTGCGGCCCAGTTTAATATTTGCAGCTGCAGAGCACTCCTTAAACTTTTGCACGCATAGTTGGTTGAGGTGATCTATTGGGGCTATAGATGTGTGTTCCACAAAATATAATGATAATGCTGCTTCCTCCGATGTTTTAGCTGAAAACTGGAGTTTGCTTTTTGTTGAAAGCTACCGTTCATTGAAAAGTGTTTTTGTGTTTGCATGCGACTTGATGTCATGCAGCTTCGCGCCAAAACTGCATTTGCAGAAGCAGCAATATGCCTTCGTTGTATCTGTCACATCTTTGCGTATCCAATTCTTAAACTCTTCATTCTGCAACCACGCGTCGCGAAAATGCTGTTTATAGATAACTTTCGGCGTTATCTAACTTGTCTTTCGAAATATTTTCAACAGTATTTCTCTTAACAGCTTCTTCACCGTTTCACAATGTGTATCTAGCTCATGAGTGAACGAACTAAGTTCGCACATGAACTATAAACAGAATCGATAATGCAAATTTTTGAGTGAACCTCAAAATACATCCTTCGATGTCACACATGAATTACAAAAAGAATCGATAATGCAAAATATTTGAGTGATCCTCAAAATACATCCTATCGAAGAAGCGCTATCGGTACTATTTAAAAAGTTCTAAATGTAGCCGAATCATAAAAAACAAGAAAGTTACAGTCGAGTGCTCGACTGTGCGATACCCGCTACCCATTTTGAATAAAAGCAAAATATTCCGGTATTATTTTCAAAATATACCGAAAATACTACAAAATACTAAAAATATACCAGGCGGTATATTTGGTATATCGATATGGTACCATATTCAAAATATAACACAGACGGCACAATATACCAGATTGTCGGATAAAGCAACTCAGACCCCAGTAAGGCGTTTTTGCCCATACAAAAGTATTTCTTTAATACCTTCCACAATTTTTATCTGATCGCATTCAAATCAGGAATTACAACTATTGATATTGTATAAACCAAAATTCGCAGCACTAGCTTTAAAATTACGCTTGTTATTCGATTTTTTGATTTACGGGGCGTGGCCAAAACTTGAAACAAATTTGATCTGCGTGCAAGCATAACAAACTCGTCGAAAAAGATATAGCTCTATCTATAGTGTATAGTCTCTGAGATCTAGGTGTTCATACGGAAGGACGGACAGACACACAGACGGACATGGCTAGATCGTCTCGGCTGTTGATGTTGATCAAGAATATATATACTTTATAGGGTCGGAGATGCCTCCTTCTACCTGTTACATATATTTCCTGTCGGCACAAAGTTATAATACTCTTCTATGGAAGGACGGACAGACACACCGACGGACATGGCTAGATCGTTTCGGCCATGATACAATTATACAAGGTAGTCTCGTCGTGTGCCTCTTCGTTCGGCTTCGAGCCGTTATCGCTCAGTGCGCTCGTGCTTGTTGAAGGGAAAGGTTGTATGCGGACGATCTTTTCTCTAAATATTAACCCTTGCGCAAGGCAAAATGTCAGATTGCAATTATATTATATACATATATATTTGAACTTTATGATAGAATTAAAAACCTGAACAAAATAATTAGTAATCAAAAACAAAAATAACGATTACTATCAATTTCTAAACTGTAAAAAATTAAATTAAATTTCACTCGCACTTATGTATGGTATAGATAACGGATAGCTTTTGCCGGCGAGACTACCTTGTGTTATTGTATCATGGTCTCGGCTGTTGATGCTGAGTGGGTATAACAACTATACATTGAGTCTAACATTGTATACTCACAAATAATTTTACATGCAGCTGACTACACCAACCACTTCACTGATATTTATTTTTATTTAAATCACATGCGCTTTTTCATTTTTTTTCACTCAGGTTTTGCACATAACCTGCCAACAATAGTCTTGCAAACAAACCAAAATCAAAAAGCTTTTTTCGGATATCTGACATTTAATCCTACTCAAAAACGTAATCGCTTGTTCATTTTGGTGTGGAATTAAGACGATCAGCTGATCTAGCAATCCAAGTCCAATCCATAGTCCACCAATAGATGGCGCTATTTTGAGCTTTCAGGCCCACGGATACGAAATCTCCACTTATCCAAACGATACATGACAAAACACTTAGTACCATTTTCCGAAACAACAAACAATTTTCTAAAATTAAACAAACTAAAGAATATAAATTAATAATGACAATAAATTTTCAAATAAATAATATAATAAATAATATGTATAAATATGTGTAGAAAAAGAAAAAAATTACATACTTTGGGCTTTGTTAATTTTTAAATCTTAAAAGAATGGCTCAACTAAAAGATTAGATCCATTGATGCTTTAGGAACAGAAGGAAATGGCTGGCCGGTATACCAGACAAAAGTAATCAAAAATTCTAATAGCAAAATATAATGAGCAATTAGAAAACAATAATAGAAAAGTAATAATCAATAAAAAACAAACTGCTTACTAACTAACTGAATCGCGTAACAAACGCAGTACTGAAACACAATGTAGATGCTAACGTTATTAAAGAACATTTTGTATCAATCTTAAAGTACACTCTTCAGATATTTAAAAATTACTTAAACAATTTAATAAATGCAAAAAGTTTATCAAAAACCAATACTGTAATTGGAAATTGAAGTAAATAAAGTAGAAGAAATATTATGTAACGAAAAAGGAATGCTTATCAATATAGATAACTATTTGAATTTGCGAAAATAAAGATAACAACAAACGGAAATAGTACTTACTATACTATATAGTATAGTATAGGAACAGAACCTTGTAATTCAATGATAATAAAAATCAAATGCGAAAAAAAATAATGTGTAATAAAGCCATATACGCTATAATATAAGAATGTGAAACATTTAGCGGTAAGACAATTTGTAATATAATAAAAATAATATTATTAGCCTTAATAACGACTCCCGCATAGCACCTCTTCTCCAGAATGGGAAACTATATTGCAAAGCCATCAACAATCAACACATCGCAAACCATTAAGAGAAAGTGACCGGCACCATTCTTCTCATCAGGTTTAAGGACCAAAATGAAAATCAACATAGAAGAAATGGAGCTGAAAGGTACTTACCTAATTCAGTTCCAAAACACTACAGAATACGTTGATGATGACAAATAAAAAACAATCGAGGCGCAATCTGCTTTTTCAACTAATGGCCGAACAGAAATTAACAGAAGAGATTTTTTCGCTTTTAGAAAAAACTATAGCTCAACATTTTAATGACCCCGAAGTGATTCTAGGTTCCGTAAGGTCTTCTCCGTGATTGACGTCGCTTCCAAGGCCGGGTGTACCCTGGCGGCGGCGAAGGCCTGCAGCTATGTTGCTTGCTACTGGTAGAAGCTCAATGGAGTCTTAGCCAGTAGAGTTTGGAACACCCAAACCAAAGACCACGTGAACTAATGAAGAGACACAAATATTAATGCTGCTCTTATTTTGTTAAAGTATCACAATCGACCGCTTATTTGAGACTGACTAAAACTAGCTTACTGTACCCTAAACCGCGTGTTTTGTATCAACTTTCTTAAACCACATACCGAGTACCGCTGGAGCTTATCAATATTAACTAGAACTACCTCCGAGCCATCAAGCTTGGAGTCGTAGCGCTGATACTCTTTTAGTATAAGTAGCACCTACGAAAACCAATTTTGCATTGCTTCAGTATAGGGTGTCAGAGAATGCAAAAGTCGTTTAACTATCGTAAACTACTCCCTCTCGGCCATGTCCATACTGCCTAGGACTTTTCCCACAGCAGTATCGTCCAATAAGAGATGTATGTCGCGTGATGCCGAATGAAGGTTTTTGGGTGCAAGTTTCGTATCTTCTTCTAAATGAAGCAGCATTTGGATCATTGTAAAAGGAAGGACTATCTTGCCTTCTTCCAGAACTTTTGACAAAGAAAGAAAAAACAAAATATTGAATATCTTACAGATTATACTGCATTCATATTATCTTTATGAAGTACCCCTTTAACAGTGGTTGCCAGATCAGCTTCTACGTATAGTGGGCTAAGTTTTGCTCCTAAGCGTCTGTTTGATTTTACCGCTCCTGCGATGCTTTCGATAGTTCTCCAACTATGTCCGGAGCAAGGTCAGCACTCGCATAGACAACCTCAATTGGTTTTCTGTGCGTTACAGAGTAAAAAGATCTATTATATTCTATTGTTGCCTGCAAAAAACATCACCTATCTTTCGCAGCTTTAGGCATCTTGATATCTCTGTTAGAGTGTGTTGTTGTGGCACAGATAGTTCCAATTTTCCCTTTCCCGAAATTAAATAAAAACACTCGCGGTTTATATTTACTAATGTATATATTTGAAACTTGTCGGGTTGTTAGTTACAAAAACCCACAGAGAGGGGGTTATTGGGGGTGACCGCTATTGACCAAACGTAGATCGATACTGGAGAGGCAAAAAGCCGATGGCATTTTGCAGAACTAGCGCCGAGCCCTTGCAAAGCTCGGCTCTGCGGTGGACAGTTGTGGGAGAGAGAGAAGTTGAGCGCACTGGATCTTGAGTGCTTTCTTACGCGTGAGCGCATTACGGGTGAGCGAAAAGCATCGAGTGCTTTTGGTCGGCGGAACGGAGAGTGTGCCACTCACCTACAATGCGCTCGCATCAACAGAGTGCTTTGGAATATCTCAACCTGGCATATAGTATTAATCCTCGGAAAAACATTGACCAATTGCAAAATTGGAGCTTTGACATTCTCAATAGTGCGCGAGGGAATAGGCTGCACCAATGAGGACTTGGAAGACTTGTCGACTGCCGTGAGGAAATATTTTCCGGCTTTTGAAAATACATCAATATGTACCAATTCACCCACACGCGTAGGAATTGGGGTCACTCCAAGCTCTTGTTTTTGGAAGTCTATTGTATTTCGCCTTCACACAAACTCTGCAATTTACTATCATTTCGGCTGCTATTTTACCCATTGTCAGAAAATAATATTCGAGTAAAACGAGACTAACATTATCCTGGGCAGCCTGTGAACCCTGTTATGCTCTATGTCCACTATTTCCCTTTGTTTGTCCCTTCGGACAATATCTGCTACCCTACGTTTGCAGTAACAGAACTTGGTAGCAGGAAATAGCTTAACCAATTTATCTTGAATATGGGTCAGAATCAGCAACTCGCAGAGTAACGCATTTACTACTTTCGGAGTTAAACATCCTCTACCAAACCCACCCTACTGCTAAAAGTAATAAGGTGCCGTGTCCTTGACCCCAGCAGTATAAATACCCTGTGTAGTTGCTTCTTCTAAAACTATCTGTTTTTGGAAGCAGTTTACCGGCTTGTCAGTAACTTCAATAACATGGGCTTACGATTCTTCGCTATGCATCGCGTAAAGCATGAATGTTCTGACGCGACTAGGCGTTCACTACGTTTTTCTCCTTTCCTGGCTTATATAGAACCTTAGCGTCGCTTTTCTTGATGCGAACTCTCAAACTTTTAATCTTATGCAAACTTTTGCTGCAAATTATTTTCAACTTCTTGCAAATTGTTTGCATCGTTTGTACATTAGAGTTCGGGTTTTTATCGGATACCCTAAACGGCAGAAAGACTATCTCTCATTTGTGGCTTTTTAATCTCCCAGTCCTTTCGAAATCATGGTTATCGGTCTTTTATTTTGCGATAAAACCGCACCTGTGCCAGTAGAAGCTTCTGTTGTCAGGTCAAATGGTCTTGAAAAATCTGGGTAGTTTAAAATTACTACAGTTGCCTAATCTATATATATAAAAGAAAGTTTCGCTACTTATAAATCAAGAACGGCAGAACAGATTTGAATGAAAATTGGTAGGGAGGTAGCTTAAAGCTACTTTTTATCCCGTTCGACAGCGCGAATTTTACTCCACCGACATGGCTGCACTTATAGTAATGAATAACAGTAAGTAGGCTGTGAGCGTAAAGTACCATACACGATATTACGATATTATGTATTTATACATTTACATTTACTTTACAGTCAGTAATGCCGCGACGTAATCACGATCAAATCTTAAATAATAATAAAAAAAATAATAAAAATAAATAAATAATAAATAAATAAAATAAAATAAAATAATGAATGGTTGAGTGTGCGAGTGTGCGAGCAATTTTAGCGGAAAAAAATTGTAAAATCGGCACAATTTTAAAAATCTGAAAAATTTTGGAAAATGAAAAAAATTAAAAATCGGCAAAATTTCGGAAATTGAAATATGTAAAATGGGCAACATTTTGAAAATTAAAAAAATGTCAAAATCGGCAAACTTTTGGAAATTGATAAAATCGGCAACAATTTTGGAAATGGAAAATTGTAAAGTCGGCAAATTTTTGGAAATTAAAAAATTGTAAAAGCCGCCAAATTTATCAAAATTGAAAAAAAGGAAAAATCGGTAATAATAATGAATTAAATAATAAAAAAACAACTTCATAAGGACGGAACAAAGTTCGCCGGGTCGATTAGTTCTTGATAAAACAACGATAGTAGCTAGCAAGGCCCAAAAATGACCTCAGCTCACAAACGTTACTGGGCTTTTGAATACTTTAATAGCCTTTGCCTTATCTAAGCTTTTTATACTCTCTTTGCAGACAATAAAACTGAGAAACTCAACACTTTGCATAAAAATTGTGATTTTTCTCTTGACTACGTCATGTTAGCGCTATGTAATCTCTGGAGGACATCGCCGAGATGAGAACGACGTCGTCTACATAGACGCAATAGGAATGACCAGACTTATCTCGAAGGTCGATTGCTCTTTGGACTGCAATCGGCAGAGCTCGTAATTTTCACTATTTATCGAAAACGATGTCTTCTCACGATTGCCCTCAGTGAGATCTGGTGATACCAAACGTCAAGGGTTTTGAAATACCTTGCCCTTCCCAGGTTTCAAAGTATCATTGGAATACTCGGCATCGGGTATTTGTTTGAAAAGAGTCTTCGAATTCAATTTCCTAAAATCAACCACAAGTCTTTTATTAGGAAAGGAAGGGTACCGATCCCCGATGTATCGGTACCCTTCTTTCCAACAGCCCATATAGGGTTTTATAGGGGTCGGATGCTACCGTTTCTGAGCAGATCTTTTTCTTTTTGTATACGAAATCTGCACCTGCACTATGTCACTGACATCTGTGAAATTACCCTGCGCGCAAGTAAAACTGCAGTGCCTCCACACCCCATTGACGATTATAGCTTTTCTTTTGAGGGGTATGTATGCGCCTACCTGTGCTAGTAGGTCGAGTCCTATTATACCATAAAAATGTAAGTTGGGGTAGAAGGAAAAATGGACTACTCACACCAAAGATATTCAAGTAGCACTTCTTTTTATCTTATTACAGCCCTGAATAGATTGACCATTCAAAGAAGACTGACTAGAGTTGGCATTCCTATACCGTATCTATAAAAATTTTTAGTTTCCCTTCTACTGTTCCTTTTACGAAGCGGCCGCCTCATTATATTGCCTGTCTGGCTGATATTGCGCCTGGTCTTCTTGAGACAGATGATTTATTCACTGGCGCCTTTGATCTGATAAACTCTGTGAACTTGCAAACATCTTATAAGTTCCCTTCTGACAACTACTCCGCACGATTGAGGAATAGATGGGCCATGAGCAAATGTTTGTCGACTTTGTTGGTGCTGGAAGTTGGTAGGCTGCCTAAATTTTGAAGACGACGGATTCACATCCATTTTCCCTAACTTGATGAGGAGCTCGCTTTCTCATAAAAAGGAACTTTTCCACTATGCCTCGCTTGTTGGTTATAAGTGCCTTCAGGATAATCTCTATTCTCAATGGACTTAGTATATTGCGACGCAAGCGCATACATACATATTCTTCCTCTGACCTAAGAAAATCTGGCAGTAATTTTACAGCATCTAGACCCTCATTACATTCCACTCCGCTCACAATTTTACTGGTTCGAACAATACTACCTAGGAACCGACAAAGTTACCGCCCCAAACTGGTCTGTGGCCTGCTTCAATTTATTTTCAAAACCCTCTTTCTATGCCTGGAATGCCGCCGTAACCACAGCACCTATGATAGCCTGCAGTTCTTAAGTGTTTACTGGCTCTTAGTCGCTCACGATCAGATTTTTCCTCCTCTAAAATAAGTTTGTTAAATAGCTCAATTAAGTCGTTGGACTCAGCTTCGCACATAAGATTAGAGTATCAGTAAAGATACCTGTGGACATCATTCTCATCATAATCGGAGCATCCAAGTGTGCAGCTCCCAACGTGGTACCAAAGTGGGCCTCATGCCAAGTTCGGTTTCGTTGATACTGCCAAGTCGTAGGATATGTCCTTGGCTAAGAAGCTCTCAGCCACTAGCGTCATTAATGACTTGCTCGCTTTGGTGACGCTTTGGTGACGTATGAGGTGAAGAAACTCGAGGAACAGATCAAACATCTGGGTACAAGAGTTCAAACTCGATGTGATGCCATTTCTTAAATAGCCCTAAGGAGCTGTAAAGCTGACAGCTGGTGCACATGGTATTCCTTGAGTTGCTGAATCAAAAGGATATCTGGTACAGTGACAGACTACAGAAACTAAGTCTGCTGCCAAAATTAGATGTTGAAAGCCCATGTTTGGTTTAGCAATCATCGCCAAAACAATTATGAGACTACTTATATGTACTTAAATATCTCTACCTAGAGATCTCGGGGACAACAGAACATTATGCATGTCGCTGAGATCAAGTCATTTCCGCTCTTTGGCAAGGGTATCTTCCATCAATGCCAGGGCACAGTGGGCGATTTGGTCTCGCTAGCGGCATTTAATTCAAATTTTCAAATTTAAAAACCGTTAATATTTTTTCACATATCGATAGCAGATGCTTTAATTAGATTTTTAAAAGCTTTTTAAAAGCTCTACGATCAGCTGATCATCAGCTGTGAACGGACAAACACACCATATGATTTTGCAAAGAGCTTTACACAATTTTTTCTCTTTGCGCGCATTGAATTTGAGTTCCTCGGAAATCTACAATTTTTAGTGAAATTGTTAGAAGTTTGGTTTTTTATTATATTCAAGGTATGTGTTTTCAAAAAAATTAATGTTTGTGACCGGTCTATAAATGTGTAGCTCATAAAACGTAGTGGTAATTCAGTGTATTAACAACTAACCCGGATTAGTGTACACCTGTCTTTCGTGGAGTAGAACTTACTTGATTCAAGTGGATTCAGTCTAACTCTTTTATTAGTCGAAAGTGTGAATCAGTGGCGTCCTATTACCTGCTAGCCTTCAAACTATGGTACTTTTTAGACACAGTGTTAGTACCAAAAAGGGATCTTTTTTTAGTATTGCACTCAGAACTCATCCCATTTTTTTCCATCATCCTATCATTTTTTAAATAAAGCTTATATATGAAATATGTTAATTGAAGTTCAAATAAAATAAAAGTACAACAAAATTTTAAATAAAAAAAAAAATTTTTTAAATTAAAAAAAAAAATATAAAAATAAATTAAAAAAAAAATTTTTTAACTTAAAAAATTTTATGAATTTTCTCTGATCAGTGAAAAACAATCGACTGAAGACATCTATTTTAGTTTAGAAGTTATTAATTAAATGCCGCTAGCGAGACAAAATCGCCCACTGTGTGGTGGCTTGGAATTTAATAGATACGCACGATTGTAGATTGCTTCAGCCACTGTATTGCACTTCTCTTCCCAGGACAACCTTATTATCATCTTATTGCAGCTTGGCTGTTAACAATGATGTTAATGGAGTTATAGTTAGAGCGTATTCTCCGAGCCACTTCATAACAAAAAAAAATCTTTTTTGTGGTACTTATACCGGTGCCAGTCATTTTAACTTCTATTCTATGTAATAGATATATGTGTTTTTAGATATAATGTATCTAGAATGGAAATTGACAATTTCACAAAATAAATTGAATGCTTTTATTGGAGTACGAAGCAAGAGGTTTGGAACCAAAAATGAGAACACGCATTTTTCTAAAACCATAATTATTTTAAATACTGCTCCCAAATTTATATTTTTTATTTTAAATTTATGTATTTAATATTTTATTAATTATATTTATTAATTCTTTTAATTATTATAGAACATACAAACTATGCACACAGGTATTAGTACAAATAGGTATACAAATTTCTTGGTAAATTAAAAGTAAAGTTACTTAAGAAGTTGAAATGCAACAATAGGGTTGAATGATGTTGAACTGCTGGCCAAAGGAAATGACACAATACAATGACTATGATTATGGCGCGTGGGCATGTGATGGTGTAACGAATGTTAAAAGAAGATGAGAGAGCATCAAAAATTATATACGAAAAAAAAAAAAAAGAGAACATAAACTAAACTGATTGGCGAAGATTATGTTAAGGAATAATTGGTTGCTATTGTTGTGAATGATAAGTCTTAACAAATTGCGAAATTTAAGTTTGCTTTGGTTATGAAAATGTTTATTATTAAAGAAAAAACAAGTAAGAAAGCTACAGTGTGCTCGACTAAGAGATACCCGCGACCGATTTTGAATATATGCAAAACAGTGCTGTATTTGTCTTTAAATATGCCAAGTTATTGTACCGAAAACACCGAAAAATACACCATCATAAAGACAATAGCTACAATTGTATACAGACAGGCTTGGCTGTTGACGCTGATCAAGAAAGAAAGACTATACAGTCTTTATAGATGCCTACTTGTAACTGCTGCATTCATTGCCCGGAGGCACAATATTATAATATTACACCCTTCTACCCAATGCATTGGGTAGCGGGTAAAAATAGTAAAAGCATCAGTTTATAGTTTTGCTTATAATTATAAATGCAAATGGCGAAATGGTGAGTAAATTTACCCGGTAAAATGTAAAAAAACGACTAAACATATAGCCCGATTTATATTTTAGTAAATAGAGAACTAATAACAATAATTTTTAAAACCCTTCAATTAGTTTTCATCCCGCGTTTGTTTGACAGCAAAAAAAATTTCGTGGATATTCTTGAATAAAAACGCAATTTTCTTTAAAGGCAAGTGTTCTTCTTACGTATTTACATATATTGTAGCATATCTTATCAATGAATACCTAAGGCAATTAATGTAAACTTAGTGATAGTTTCAGCTGGGTAAACTTATCGTCACTTATTGCAGTCGAAAACAACGGCAACACCCAGGATAAAATCAAACCCACTTGAAAATTGAAATGGATATTATGCAGGTTATAAATGAAATCATGGGCTGGCAAAATCCTCTACTGAACCCTCCCAGAGGGTGCCGGCTGCATAAGCTCATTGTCAACGGGTAGCAGATCTCTACTATGCGCCGCCGTTGCAGGTACTGCCGATCCTAGTTGAGGGCTCTGGTCCTTGTCTTTCGGGCACTTTTCTGTCTGAAGATAAGAAGCAGAATCCATGGTACGAAGGGTCTGACGGTCAGACTAAAAACGCTATGGGGGCTTCCAAGAACAAAATTAGCCAAATGTCTCAGAATGGAGCATTTAAAACATTCAACCCGGGCTGGGGTGTCAGCCCAAACGTCGGAGGAACGCGTGACTGCTACCACTGGCGGGCACGGGGGTCACATCTCTGATGGGGTGGGTGGAGGCCAAATCAGTTATAATAATACTCTCACAAGCAACAACCACTCAAGGTTGATGCGCGCGGGTGCCGTTGTCTTAGCCGACTCGTACCAAGAAAGCGCAGTGTCAATTTCTACGGTGGATGAGGAACGTCTTCTTCAGTTACCACGGCCTATCGCCAGCACCTCCAAGGTTGCGCAGCGCGGCGCGGCGGGACTGAAGAAAAGGCCGAAAATAAGGCGGCGACCCGCATTCACGCTCTGCAGAGCGGTGGCGGTTTACCTATAGCAAGCTGGTCGATGGATGGAGAACGCCCCAGGATGGAGAACGCACCAGACAGTCCAATGCCTACTTTTGAAGGCACTGGCTGGATTAATGGTGTCAAGATCCTGACACGCAAGGGCGCGCAACGTTGCTTTGGCTGAAAGCGTTCCCAAACTGGACGGAATATGGAAGGGGCCAAGCTGTTCCCTATAACCGTGTAGGGCGAGCGGGCGCTTCAGCTGCTTAAGAAGCAGAACCCCGCCATTCCGACGAGTTATTGTTCCGTGCTGAAGGTTGATGAACCTTTACTGAGCTCCTCCTCGCTCTAGAGGAAGGGTCCTCCTACGCGGCTTTAGTCCAGAGACCGTAGATAGCGTCGGGCAACATGATCGCAGGGTTGAAGTCGTCAAACTACAATCTCTACGTCCCGACATTGGTAAGTAGATCGAGAACTGCCATCCTGGTAACGATGCTTATCTACTACCTAATTTTAGCACTGACAATCTAACCGTCGTTGGATGTTTGCTGCAAGCATCCTGCTACATGGCCCACGACGAACCGCTGCGAGATTGGTGGACATGGATGCCAAAGCCCACCATAGCGTTTGGGGAAGTCCCGATATTAATGAAAGGGGTGAGACATTACTTGATTTTATCTTTAACTATAAGCTGAGTCTAGCCAACAGAGGTGAGGAATCTACTTTCATAGGCCCTACCTCTCGCATCTCTGTTGTTCGCCGTATCCTCAAAAAGGCGCTTCTGTGTATCACAGGCGCCATCAGGTCGACACCTACTAAAGCCCTTGAGGTAATAGCTGCTGTCGAACCACTAAACCTATACGCGCAATCCATAGCCGCAAAATAGTCCCATAGGATTGGTGGTACAGGCAATCTGGGTCTATTAGGCTATGGCCATAGGGAGACTAGTACAGGCTTGGACTATACTATCTTCCTCACTTGTACTGACCATATAAATACGGTATACGAGGAACCGGGCTGCTGACGGGAAGGGGTACGCATTCCCAAAGCCCTCAACCTCTTCACAGACGGGTCGAAGATGAACGAAGGAGTTGGTGCGGCCGTATACTGCCCTAACCCGGTTTCCAAACACTCCTATAAACTCCCAGACCAAGTGGTTCGACGTTTACATCACAATTATAACTCGATCAGTATCTTTGTTGACAGCCAAGCTGCAAGTCCAAAGTTGTTCTGAATAGCAGAAGAGCAATAATGTCGCTGAATGCATCTGTGGTTATGCGCATCTATTGGATCCCAAGCCACCAGGGCATCGATGGCAACGAGACCGCAGAGACTTGCCAAAGAGGGAATAGGGTTTGATGTCGGTAACATGTAAAATGTGCCGATATCCCTGAGATCTCTAGGCAGAGAAATTGAAGTTCGCTCTAGATATTAGTGGCTGCCCATGCTGTAAAGCAGGGTATCACGAACAGTGATGCAACGAATCCGGAGTTAAGGGAACACTTGAGCAGCGTTATCCCGACTCCGGTTGAAATACCTTGATTCGCCGTGCCACCACGTTCTTTGTGACGTTTTAAGGCTACTACCCAGGATGCTGCTGGCTTTTGCCAAAAGTGCATCCATACTGTGAGACGACTTCTGAGACGAAGATACCCTCCACCGGTACAGCTACCTTCACTGGTCTATGCTTTGGCCCTAGCAGGGGCGGCAGATCCTAAACTAACCTAATGAAATCATCGTATTCATCATCCTTTGATACAATTGAGGAAAATAAGAGTAGAGCAATGACCGATGAACTAAAGAGAATGGTTGCGAGTCACACTCAAAATCGGGTTCACGTGCCCCTTTAATGTATATATATATGTGGCAAAAGTCACGATACTTCTTGTTTCATTAATAATTAATAAGACTCAATGTTTTATACAGGCAGACAAACATGGATATATATTCTCGGATGTTTACGCTGATGAAGAATATGCATCAGACACTAAGTTATAATACGTTTCTACTATGTGAGTAGCGGGAATCAAAATTAAAAACACGGTTTAAGAAACTAGACAAGCTGCCGAATTTATGTGTTGTTATTGTTTTTTTTAACTTTCTCACCAAATGATATATATTACATTCACATAAAAAACTATAATTTGACTTTGCATTGCGTTATAGAGCTAATGAAAAAATATTATTAAATTTTCAAAATTTATGACCATTTTTGAACTTATAGTAAATGCGTTAATTGTAAAGTCTTTTATGAGTGCAAAGTGTATTTGGTATGTTTAACAACACGAAACACCCAGGCTTGATATCTGTAATTTCCACAAAGTTCAGAATTCCTTGAGATTCTTTGACAGCGACATTGATACATAGATACCAAGTAAGTGGCTATATTGGCCTCTCTGCCTATGAACTGTGGCCACCGTGGATAGGCGCTCCTTAGGTCCCACGCCGTTTTACGGTTGCGTTTATAGAACAAGTTCTCGGCCTCCTTATAAATCGCAGATATAAGTTCAAATGCCCTCGTGAATATTATTAATTGAACTTTTGGAAGACACAATTTCAACATAATTCCTTTAACAAACGCAAACAAGAGTTCAAATAAAAAAATGAATGCACGTATAAAATCAACAATAATAAAAGTTGCAAGAATTTTTTGCAAGAGGTTTTATACCCGATGTTATTCCAATTGAATTTTCTGAGGCGCTAAAGGATTTAAGGTTAAGCAAGTTAGAAAAGCCGTATAAAATACAAGGTCTGGTACAGTGTACAGGCTGAGTAAGCAGTTCGAACTACCACATAATAAATCAAAAATTAAATTTATATCTTCAAATTCTATCAGACAAATTTTATATTTAAAAAAAAACAACTGATGCTGCAACTGCAAGAGAAAGTGCTATAATTTTTTTTCCAGCAATTGTTGTGTTTTTGCGAAGAACAAGTTTGTTTCAAATTTTAGTCACGGCCACTTCCGCTCCCGTTAGAACGGCGATTTTTTTATTCTAGAAATACTTTTGTATGACAAAAACGCGCACTGCGATTGGGTCTAAGTTGCTTTGGCTGACAATCTGATATTTTTAGTACTCTATGGTATATATTAAATATAAGGTGTTGTAGTATATCGATATACCAAATTTTATTTAGTTTTATTATTTTAGTTTTTTTTCGGTATCATATTTGTATATTTGTAGAATAAGCTTTAATTGAAAATGAGTAGGTGATATCTCACAGTTGAGCTCACTCGACTGTGGCTTTCTTACTTGTTTTTATTGTATATTTTATTCTTATACATATGTATCTCTATATACCCAATAAAATTTCAATTTCTTATTTCGCCGGTGGTTGCCCTTTCTAGGAAATCTCCACATTGAAAAGACTTTCTGCTCCTAACTGAGTTTGAGCTAATAAACTTCATTCAACTCACAAACACATTTTTTCTCTCGTAACTATCCTACTTAATTCAAAAGTAATTATTATCCTGTTCTTTAGTAGCACAGACGAATCATTTCGGGATTGGCTGCAAGTGTATCCAATGGGAAGCCTTGCGCTTTTCTTACCCTAGATTTGTTAACCGCTCTGTATTCATTTCATTTTGTAGAGTAATTTGGATCAGAAGAGATCGTTGCTTCAATTGTGATGTTTTTAAATAAGTATAACAATAATAATAAATACTTTCTTCGGTTTGCAACGTTTTTCAAAAGGCGCCCGAGACGTAGAATGACAGAAACATCTCATTAAGTGTAGATAAAAAAAAGCGTGTTCGACCCGACATTAAAGCCATCAGGGTTGGAAGCCGTTATTCCTACCTTTTCATTATCGGTTACTAAACGACCTTTCGTCAAAATGAATATAAAAATATTTTAAAAATCTAGATTTTCATTATCATCTTTACAGTGGGATTTAAGACGGTTAGAGTTCTTAAAGTCGAGGCTGTGCGCTGATAGGTTACTCAGTAAATAAATTAATCAGTCAGCCAGGCAGTCACGATAAAAGCTTCATATATATAGATATTTGTATTTCATTTATTGCACCTCTTAAATTGGTTTAATTTACTTTTAATTCATATATTTTTTTATTGAAAGACTTCCGTTACTATTTAGTATAACCAATTTAAATTTATGATCAAGGACTTACATAGAATTTTTTATATGCTTATTGACAACGTGCAAGTTGAATATTAAAATACACTATTAAATAATAAAACGCGCATAACTTCGGGACATACTTGAACTAACTCATGCATTTGTTGAGTTGTTAATAAGGGAAATATATATTCCTTTTACTTATATAATCACATACATATGAGTAGAAGGACCTATGAAAAGATTTATAATATGTATTATAGTATTATTACCCAATTAGTATCAAATTCGTTCAGTTATACTTAGATAATTATGCATATATGTATATATAAATATATGAATATAATAAGTTTATAATTTTAGCACAGCATAATAACTTCGATGTTACTCCCTCTTGCAAACCATTTAAGTAGGAAATTTCAAATTTAAATAACCCAAATCATGTATTAAACTGAAATTAAAAACAATGAGTAGAATACAGAACAATTAAATGCTATGGATATCTTAATAAATATGCCGTATTAAATCACGCGCAAAAGATGTGCAAGTTTAGACAAGTATTGACAATATAGAATATTGCATTTTACATTAAAACTTTGGGTGTGCGTATGTATGTACAAATGCATAAAAACTCAAAAAAAATTTAATTTTAGCACCGTATTCATTTATAAAAAGAACATCAGCAAATAATTTCAACGTATCAAAATATTCTTAATTTTGCTACATATTCATTTGAAAATATCGCGGTATCAAATACTATACTTATTACATTCAAATATTATCTCAATGAACTCTATAAGCATTTTCTATGATCATTGACATATAGTAAGTAGAACGTTACATAAATGGTAGTAGTATCATTATAAACCAGTTAAAGCTGATCTCGGAGAATTTTATGGTATTTCACCAGCACTTTCAAAGAAACCTATTAATATATTACTTGGTTCATAAAAGTTAATTTATTAAGTTATCATAAATTTTCATAATTTACGGATTTAACTGAAAAAATATCGTCTGAGATCAAAAGCTTATTAATAGGTCGAATCCCTTTAGAAGTCAATAAGAAGCAACCAAGCTTTGCAATTCAAACTGTTAAAAGCGAAATAAATAAATGAAAAGTAAAACACATAATGCATCTCTTTGTTTAGTCTCTAGTTTGCAATTAACTTTCTAGGTACTAGAATAACTAGCTAGTATTAACATAGCTTTTGTTTTGCTTTAGCTTTTTCTCTTCACTTAGAGTCTATTGAAAAATCGGATAATGTATTTTTTGTATCTATTTACTATAAGGATGTTCTTACGATGCTTACGTAAATTGAATTTTATTGATAAGATTCATACATATTATGCAGACTTCTTTCACTTATGTACGTATGTACGTCATAGAGCAAATTATTATACGTATAATTCTAATATTAACTAATATATTGATGCATATACAAGTGATTAATGATAATGTCCGTTTATCGATCTGTATAGTTATAAAATAAATGTATATACGTATTCGGCGGAGTATTTGGTTATCTTAATTAATCGATAGAATATATACTATTCGATAAAAAGTAAAAACGAGCGACATCGCTAAAGTAGTAGAGCGTCGTCAAGACGAGACTGTCATTAAGATGTCAATGATGCGGCAAATAATAGCCAGACACCAGTGGTACAAATTTTGACATACCATATGTAAAATATCCATGACGGAATTTGTCCCGTGCGAGACTCTTTACAGCGAAAATAACATAAACTGAAACAATTTTAAAAATAAGAAAGGGTTATGTTTATAGCTCTAGATGAGTACTTAGAGCTAAGAATAGTTTTGGAATTTTCTTTCTGTTTTGTTTTTGTTCTTATAATTGCATAAATTAACAAATTCGTACGCAAACCAAAAAATTATGGAATTTATATATTTTATCGGAAAACAGAACAAATTCCTAAAATCAATCATAGCTCTAAATATAGAACTTATCTAAAGCTGTAAGAATAACATTCACTTATTTTTCAAATTGTTTCAGGTTATGTTATTTTCAATGTAAAGAGCCTCTCACGGTACAAATTCCGTCATGGATTTACCCATATAAACAGAGAATGAAAATTAAGCTCAAAATACACAACATAACCAGGAAAGCCCACTCACATGATTGCAAGTACATATATGACATTGCTTATTTATCGAATGCGATAGATTTGTGCGTTTTCATCTTGATTAAATGTATAATTGTGTTGTGTTTCCCTTTAATTCTGTCCTCAGAATCCACTATAGCCACTAATGTCGGACGGCTTGAGTCGCTCAAATACGGTTAAGTGATGCGTTGCATGGCCATGATGCGGAAGTGGGTGAGCATGGTGATGATGTGTATGGGGATGTGCATGACTATGTGAAAATCCTGGATATTGAGCCTGTGGCGTTGTGGTGTGGCCGTAGTGGGCGTACGCATAGTTGGGGCTAGGCACATGCAATGTTTGACCTGCAGCACTCGGCATTGTGCCATATGGCGCCACATGACTTGCGTAGTCTTGGCTTGTTGCTGTGGTATGCTGTGGCCCATAAGGTGAAGCATACATTGTTGTGATGTGCGCATGATCTACATACATTTGGGGATGTGGATGTGATGGAACAGGATGTTGCGTCGTTGGCTGTTGACTTGCTGCTGCCAAAGCAGCGCTGATCAAATGATTTGTATGCGAATGCGAATAACTAGTTGAACTATGACACGGGTAAGCATCACTGCTACCACTGCTTATGTTCAGGTTGTTTAAGTTGGCTGACTCTATTTTGTAATGATTGTTCATGTGGTTGTGCTCGTTGCTCGTCGCAGATGAGGCAGCTAAGCTGCTTACTGAGAAGTTATTGCTTATGACATTGCTATCGTTGCTATTATTGTCATTGCCCAATTGCTGCGCGGGTGACTCTTCGTTGTCAACAGGCAGACAACGTTTATGGTGCTGCTGCTGTTGCTGCAATCCTAGCAAACGACTTTCGACTGCCGCTGCTGCTGCGGCTGCCGTTGCTGTTGATATTGTGTTCGATTCGTGATCACTTATTGCTGGTATTTGATCCACTAGGGACTCTAAGCCAGAAAGACTTTTATGTGTGACATCAGTTGTAAACTGGCTTTGATTATTGCTTAATTGTGTGCTTAAATTAATGTTCTGGTGTTCTTGTTGTTGTTGATGCGGTGAGGGCAACATGTAGGATCTATTTGTTTCGTAACGATGCCAATCTGGTTCCCCGGTTGCCTGGGGCGTGAGCTGCGCCTGTGGCTGATAAGACACCGAAGACCCTATTGCAGATGGCTGCGAATAATGAGCAACGACGTCAGACGAAGACTGCGATGTGGTTTGCATAGATTTCTGGAGAGATTGCTGATGATGCTGGTTGGACGATAGCCATTGCTGATAATGTTCCTGCTGACTCTGCTGATGAGCACCAATTACATCGACTGCCTCACGAGTCGCTGCAATCGGAAGAATTCTTGCATCGTGGCCACCGTTACATCGCTCGCTTGGAGGATCAAAATCAACTACTGTGCAAAGATTTGGTGAGCTGGGTGGCGGCGTCTCACACAGATGCGTTTGCTGATCCCGAATGGAAACTGCAGCATTCACTTGACTCTGTTGATTGTCAACGACGGGTGGCGTACCATGCGAATGCGAGTAGCTGCTACAATTGAGGGCGGGCGATGCCATTGGCGATGCCGATGCTGTGTATAACATATGCGATGGCGGTGGTGTATTATATAAGCTTGGTGGCGCCTGATGACTTCCTTGGGGTGACTCTGTGCTGTGCTCCATAGACAGAGAATGAATTGTGGACATGCCACCACCACCCCTGCTTTTGACCCTACAACTATATGAGCTTCGGAGTTAAGATGGCTGGTATTTTGAGACTTAGCTGCAATAAGCATATTTTCAATAGTTGGTTTCAGTTTTTGGGTCTTCCTCGTTTCTTTTCGCCGGTGAATCATTACTAATGCATCCGCTATTGGAAATTATTCCTATATGAGCATTACCACCACTTCCTGTCGCCTCTATTATTGATAAATTTAATATATTATTAAAGTCTTGTTGTTGGTTAGCAAGGGAATTTTCGATCCGTTATTGCCAGAAATCCCCAGATCTGGTTCTTTTATCTTTTTGGTCGCCCACGTTTTTTTCCGGTGTCGGATGGTTAGATAAAATGGCTAAGTAGTTTGGTTGCTGCTGTGCTCCAAGTGAGGATGATGCATTTCTTAGCCCTTGATCGTTACCGTAAATAAAACCATCTTGGGTAATCACATTCGTCAATTGATTGTTAAATTGAATATTGCCACATTCACCACCACCGTCAGTATTATTTGTATTACTCCCATCAACACCAATATTATCAGCAAACATATGATTAGAATGTTGATCTATGAAATTGTGTTGCGAATTCGTGGAAGGATTGTCCTTGAGAGGCTGATCCTGCTGTTCGCAGCATTGTCGTATCCTTTGCTCCGTGAACACACATTCGGAGTCGTCCATGTGCTGAATTTGACCGTTTAAAAGTCTCGAAACTTTTTAAAGCTGTATAAAATGGCACTTTGTCAGCAGCTCGCGGCAGTTGTGCACATCGTGCTGATGACGAAGGCATTACCCAAACATACTGCAAAAAAATAAAATATATTTTAATTCAGTATTTTAATCTGTTTAAATAGAAAATTGTATGTATTAAATTCCTCTTATCTTGTTTTAAATGCCTCTTACCCTCGCAATGCAAAATTAGTTGTCTTCACTTTATTATCAGTCGTGCTCCTGTTCTACTTTCATATATAATTTTCATTTTATACCCGCTACCCATTGGGTAGAAGGGTATTATAACTTTGTGCCGACAGGAAATGTATGTAACAGGTAGAAGGAGGCATCTCCGACCCTATAAAGCATACATATTCTTGATCAGCGTCAACAGCCGAGACGATCTAGCCATGTCCGTCTGTCCGTCTGTGTGTCTGTCCGTCCGTCCGTCTGTGTGTCTGTCCGTCCGTCCGTATGAACACCTAGATCTCAGAGACTATAAGAGATAGAGCTATAATTTCGACAGCATTTGTTATGTCTGCACGCAGATCAAGTTTGTTTCAAATTTTTGCCACGCCCACTTCCGCCCCCGCAAATCAAAAAAATCGAATAACAAGCGTAATTTTAAAGCTAAAGCTGCTGGTATATACAATAATTGCTATAGTAGTTATGATTCCTGAAAATTTGGTTGCGATCAGATAAAATTGTCGAAGTTATTAAAGAAATACTTTTGTATGGGCAAAAACGCCTACTTACTAGGGGTCTGAGTTGCTTTGGCTGACAATCTGGCACATTATGCCGTCTATGGTATATTTTGAATGGTGTGATGTATCGATATACCAAATATACCATTTGGTATATTTTAGTATATTTGCAGTATATTCGGTATATTTTGAGAATAATACCCCAAAATATATTGTTTTTAATCAAATTGGGTAGCGGGTATCTCACAGTCGAGTACACTCGACTGTAGCTTTCTTACTTGTTCAAAACGAAGACGAAAAATCGGTGCTCCTATTTCTATTTTCACTAGTTCCTTTCGATTTGAAAATGCTTTTTCTACTTCAACAAAAAATAGTTTACTCATAGGTTTATTGACGTTCATTTCAGACCGTCGGAAGATCAATTAGGCATGTAATTATTTCTAAAACAACTTAATTCTGATCCCACCTCGAATTCGGAAATAAAATTTTGCTGCCGGTAATAACAATTTTCTAGCGATAAATCTATCCCCATGAAGTTATCACCATAGCTGCCTCTTAGTGGAATGAAAAAATGAGTTGAAAATACTTATATAATAAAACGGATGAAAGTAATTTAGTTGAAGTTGTGTAAAATATGTTTAACTTATTACTTAAATGCTAAAAGTGCATGAAAATAGTATTTGGAAAAGGTGACAGCCCACTTTTGTGTGAAACTGACGATTGATCTGTCTTTTGAAAATGTATGTAACATTTAATACTTTGTGTAAAAAGAAAAGGCTAATATACTGTTTTCAGGGCAAGCATAATAAAGAATGAAATCATCCCTATGTTAGTTCCGTGCACGCAGGCGACTATTCTTGGCAGTTGATATTTCCTAATGAAATATTGCAAGCTTTCTGCATTTGCTGGTTCTTGAAATAAATCATATCTTGACATAGAAGAATGTCCAGCAACGGAATGACTACAATGTGGTTTCAAAATGTTTTTAAAAGTAAATTTTTCTAACCCTAATTGATTTAACAACCCTACAATAACTGTAAATTAGGAGCTGAGTTTTTAATTTTCCGTATGGTATGTTGACGTAATTTTGACAGGTCTAAAATTACGTTTACAATTCGATTTGATTCGATTTACGGGCCGGAAGTGAGCGTGCAAAAATAATAAGCGCTGTCGAATTAAATTATAGTCTCAAATCCAGTGCTTTATACGGACGGACGGACATACAGACAGATACCTCTGATATTTTGGAGACCAATTTCCTAGATATCGTTGACAAAAGTGCTCACCCACAGGTGAAAAGATTGTTTAACAAGATGGAGACCCCAAACATCCGACTAAAATCGTGACCAATGAAAGTTTTCAGCTAATGCAGTGACCAGCTAAGAGTCTGAATCTGAATCATGTTGAAAATCATTAAGATCTGCTAAACAAACGGCTGGTAAAGTATGAAAGTTTTTCGATCAAACAGAGCGATAAAATATACCAAAAGAAATGGTGCAGAATTTAGTTAACTAACTTTGGACCAATTATTAAAACGAGTAAGAAAGTTACAGTCGAGTGTGCTCGACTGTGAGATACCCGCTACCCATTTTGAATAAAAGCAAAATATTGCGGTATTTTTTACTAGGGTCTTAGATTCTTTGGCAGATAATCTGGTATATTGTGCTGTCTATGGTATTTTTATAACCGCTACCCATAGGGTAGAAGGGTATTATAACTTTGTGCCGGCAGGAAATGTATGTAACAGGTAGAAGGAGGCATCTCCGACCCTATAAAGTATATATATTATTGATCAGCGTCAACAGCCGAGACGATATAGCCATGTCCGTCTGTCCGTCCGTCCGTCTGTCCGTATGAACACCTAGATCTCAGAGACTATAAGAGATAGAGCTATAATTTTTTTCGACAGCATTTGTTGTTTGCACGCAGATCAAGTTTGTTTCAAATTTTTGCCACGCCCACTTCCGCCCCTGCAAATCGAATAACAAGCGTAATTTAAGCTAGAGTTACGAATTTTAGTATATACAGTAATAACTATAGTAGTTATGATCCCTGAAAATTTGGTTGCGATCAGAAGAAAAGCTATTAAAGAAATACTTTTGTATGGGCAAAAACGCCTACTTACTAGGGGTCTTAGTTGCTTTTGTAGTAGGACGTGTGCCTACACACACATACATACATATACTTTAACTCGATGCTCTCTCGGCTATCCGAACTCTCTCTCGATATTGGCTCTCTTTATCATGCCTCTCATTCTATTTCACATTCTATGTTATACATAATTAAGCTATACGGTCAGTCTTGATCGAACAGCAGAATAAATCGGACGCTAAAATACAATTAGTGTTGTTTCATTAACTACCACAATTTCAGAAGTGGGATCGGCTAAAAAAAAAAAAAAATGAACACGTCTACATTTGAGAAATACACTACGACACAATTAAAGAAGTGGCTAACAGCGCTATGTTTGCCCACGACGGGCAACAAGGCAGAATTAATAAAACGATTGCTCGATGTTTCACCAGAGATGTTTGAAGAAGTACCATCAGGAAGCAACGATTTATTAAATTTGGCCAATATTTTGTCTGGCCAAGAAAACGAATTGCCCAACAACATCGAGCGTCATGATCAGACTCAAAATGTTCCTGAAAATTCTGTCCTAGGAGAGAGTATTCGCCAAGATTTGCTAAACACTATTCAAAAGCTGCAAGAAGAATTACGTTTAGTCAAAGAGGAATTGCGAAATTCTCAGAACAACGCAGCTGCACATCAGATGTCTACAACAGAAATAGACAACAACAACAACGGCGCCACACAGTTTTTGCGCGCAGCTGCACAGCGTTCGGCGCCAGAAGTCGCGAATTTGGGCGACAACAACAACAACAACGACAGCAACGGGATCGACACAAACAACAACGGCGCCACACACTTACTCGATTTGTGCACAGCTGCACAAAGTGCGGCGCCAGAAGTCGCAAATTTGGGCGGCAGCAACGACAACAACAACAACATCAGTAGTTCTCTATGTCAAATTATGGGCAGCACTGGAAATGTAACGGACAGTACTGTAGAAGAAAAGAATGAACTAAGCGAAGTAAAATGTGGGTCAGCGGTCTCGCTCGCACTCGCAAAGGAAGCTACGCTGGAGTTCGACGGAAAATATTGTGCACATTTTTGGGTAAACCAACTCAAAAGCGTTGCAGATATGTGTAAACTTGATGAGGAGTCGCTTCGCATGCTATTGGCCATAAAGTTGAAAGGAAACGCTCAGCAATGGCTGCATGCAAATTCAACTCGCTTGCGTGAACCTTTTCACAAGCTTTGTGATCAACTGATAATAACATTCGGCACTGTAGCTTCGAAGACAGAACTACGACGAAAGTTTGAGCAACGAAAGTGGCAACAAAATGAGCGTTTTGCAATGTACTTCGAGGAGAAGATCGCCTTATCACAATCCATTACACTGGACAACGATGAGCTTTTGGAACACATTATCGAAGGCATACCGGAGCTGAACTTACGCAACCAGGCGCGCATTCAGAGATTTGGAGATCCAGAGCAGATGCTACAAGCTTTTGCACACATATGTCTTCCGAAATACGATGCGATAGAGGGTACTCAGATGACGGCGGAGAACAACGACAAGTGATGCCACAACTGTTAGGAACATAGATTATTAGGCAACAAATGTTAGGAACACAGATTGTTGGGCAACAACTGTTAGGGACATCAACTGTTAGGCAACAACTGTTAGGAACATAGATTATTAGGCAACATCTGTTAGGAGCACAGACTGTTAACGATAACAGAACGAATAATGAAAACAAACTGTTAGGAAATATTTATGCTAAACCACAACTGTTACGGGATTGTTATGCTAAATCACAACTATTAGAGGATCAATTTATTAAGGGCGATAGAATAAATGAAAAAAAAAAAAACTTTTATGGAATTATTAGAAGAAAATAATTAAGAACAACAAAGATTTATCAAATTAGTAAACTCAGCTTCTACTTCCATGTTTACATGGAAGAAACTTTTCAATGTTTTAATCAGGCAAGAATTAAATAATAAGTAAAAATGTATAAAAATGTTTTACTGTACGAAATAATAGTAAAAGTATTAGTTAAGATTTATTTTTATTCTTTGTAAAGTCAAGATCGGGAGATCTGGTTCGCAGGATGGCCGAGTTGTAGTAGGACGTGTGCCTACACACACATACATACATATACTTTAACTCGATGCTCTCTCGGCTATCCGAACTCTCTCTCGATATTGGCTCTCTTATCATGCCTCTCATTCTATTTCACATTCTATGTTATACATAATTAAGCTATACGGTCAGTCTTGATCGAACAGCAGAATAAATCGGACGCTAAAATACAATTAGTGTTGTTTCATTAACTACCACACTTTGGCTGACAATCTGGTATATTGTGCCATCTATGGTATATTTTGAATGCGGTACTATATCGATATACCACATATACTATTTATATAAGTATAAGTATAAGTATAAGTATAAGTATAAGTATAAGTATAAGTATAAGTATAAGTATAAGTATAAGTATAAGTATAAGTATAAGTATAAGTATAAGTATAAGTATAAGTATAAGTATAAGTATAAGTATAAGTATAAGTATAAGTATAAGTATAAGTATAAGTATAAGTATAAGTATAAGTATAAGTATAAGTATAAGTATAAGTATAAGTATAAGTATAAGTATAAGTATAAGTATAAGTATAAGTATAAGTATAAGTATAAGTATAAGTATAAGTATAAGTATAAGTATAAGTATAAGTATAAGTATAAGTATAAGTATAAGTATAAGTATAAGTATAAGTATAAGTATAAGTATAAGTATAAGTATAAGTATAAGTATAAGTATAAGTATAAGTATAAGTATAAGTATAAGTATAAGTATAAGTATAAGTATAAGTATAAGTATAAGTATAAATATAAGTATACATACATTTCCTGTCGGCACAATGTTATTATTATTATTATTCAGATCATTAGCACTTTATTAACAAAATATTATATTAAGTAAATGCCTATACCTATATAAGTAGAAAGCTGTATGAATGAAATCACTTACGGTATCGGTACCATCGACACGGTCAGGCTGACGACCAAAATGGAATTCCTTTTGCCTGAAAATACTTCAAATATCAACTTCCCGTTGAAAACTGCCACTTTCGGTCGATATCGCTGCAGTTTCTCCAGCAAAATGCGACTTCCCTCTTTAATTTCCTTGCGTGTCAAATCAGCAGATCCTTTTGTGGCTCGCGCCACCATATTGGTAAACCCTATGCCATGTTTCAATAATGTGTGATCATCATCGGAGCACATTTGCTCTTGTGTGAGGCCCGACAGATAGAGACACTTCCAAAAGTGGTTTCCAGGCCCGGCGTAATGATGACCTTTGTAAGCGGCAAACAGACCAGGATTGATGCCCACCTACATGATATAACAAATTTATTAGTTCAATGACATTCATAACTTGATCTCCGAGTGTATATACAATATGAGTGTATACGAAATTTACAACTCACTATAACGATATCGAGATTATCACAAAGATGGTCAGGTATGGTTCGCTTAATGACCTCGGCTTCGGACATGCCATTGAAACGATCGTGTTTCTTTCTTTCCTTCGGTTTCATATTGGCCAATATATTGCCAGTCATCATAACAATGCCTGCGCTGTTTTAAAGAACAACAACTTGAAGTTCAAACAGATTGCATTTGATATAAATATAAATTCAATATTATAAATAAAAATGTACAAAATATGATACACCGAAATTTGACATTCAATTGAAAGCTGCTCTTGAAAGTTCAATTACTTTCAAACAGTCTCGGTGTTTCGAAAAACTTTCAAAGTGCACATTAATATCGAAGAATGTCTTTATAATACAGAATAACAAATATGATTACATTAAAATATTTAAATAATACAGAACTGAAAAAAAACTTACCAGGGTGCCGCAGCTGCTTTCACATCCAAATTTTTATCGACTGAAGTACTTGTCAGTAATTTTTTTGCGTCCCCTTCGTTTTGGTGCAGTTAACACAGTAGTTACCGATTTCGACTTCAATGCGCTGTTTGAACTGTTGTCAGCATCGAGCGATTGTCGACTTGTATCTATTTCATATGATTCTTCAGCAAACGGTTCACGGCTTACTATATGCTGGTGTGGAAGCGGCTTAATATTGCTACTGGTGGTTTTAATTAGTTCTGATTCCATAGACTCTGCCGATAGAGCAGCAGCAGAAGCGGCTTCACATCCCAATGCGGATAGATTTGAGCCCGACTCGACTGATACAATATTGAGAGGATAGCTCGGATCATTGGATGTGTCTGGGACTGGGTGTGGTATTGGTGTCATTTCATCGCCTATAAAACTATAAGTTTCGTTTGACAATATAACGGCATCATTATTAGCATTCCCGTGTGCAAGTGATGCGAGGAATGTCCAATAGAAGCACCTTCATCTGGTCCACTTGTCGTTGCCACATGAGGGCTATTCGAGGATGACTGAGCTGATTGATTCTGGTTCTGCGTTTGCGTCTGTTTTCCAATCAATTCATCCTGTTTGCCGTGTCCTACGTGCTTATGGTTTTGGTATGGTGCATTTGAAGCTGCGGTGTTATCGAATGAATTGATGAACTGTGTGAATTTGGCGTCAGAACATCTCCAGCGCTTGTTTCATAGCCATCATCTTGGTTCTCTGGCTTGGCAATATTTGGCGAGAGCGTTCTGTTCAAAAAATTTTATTCAAAATTCAAATAAAAACGCTACTAGTTGTCACCAACAACAAACTAGTACATGCAACGTCGTTGGAATTTACATAGATGCTCATACTGATGAGCAAAGAAATAAAATTGAGAAACTGATAGGTGTTGCATCCACTTGTAATGAGAACGGGGGACGGAATGGATATAATAAAGTAGACAAACTGTACTCACAATTTGTAAGCTGAGCTACGATCCTCATGGAAGTCGTCCATAATCATATCTTGATATGTTTCCTGTAATTGCTGTACCGTATGCTGCTGGAGATCCTCCTGCGGATGGAGTTGCGGTTGCTGCTCTTGATGCGACTGATTTGGATGAGCATGTTGCATGGCAAATACTTGTGGTTCATGGGAATAATGCTGACTGTAATTGGCATAGTGCATGGGTTGTTCATTAAAACTATGGAGATGATGTTGTTGTGGTTGTTGTTGTTGATGTGACAGTTGTAGAGAGTGTTGTTGCTGGTTGTGCTGTTGTTGTTGCATCATTTCGGCATACATATTATTTGGAAGTTGATGGTTTAGATGCTGTTGCTGCTCATAATGATGATGTGCTGATGATGTGTGATGCTGATTTGAATGATGATGATGATGATGTTGCAGTGTTGGAATCATTTGTCCAAAACCAACGCCAACTCCAAGTGCTTCCTTTGCACCAATATGCAATAGAAGTTCGGCAGGATGTGTGTCTCTTTGTGGTTGGTGATGATGCAATTGTTGTTGTTGTTGAGTGCGATAAATATCGGCATGCGGAAAATATTGGCCACCGGATTCAGCGCTGAGATGTAATCGGTCTTGTTTCTCATACACATTATCATTATTATTTTCATATGCCCCTAAAAAAAAAAAAATGGTTGTTATGATTCAAATTCCTCTCTCTGATTTGTTTAAAATGTGTATTTTGGATAAATTTACACTCACCATGTGGAGCCCATATTGTTGTTGTTGTTCCTGCTACTGCTGCTGCTGTAGTCGTTGTTGCTGAACCCAAATCTAGTGTCAAAATATCACCCGTTGTTGTTGTTGTAGTTATTGCTAAATTATCAGGAAGTCTTCTCACATTTAAATCGGTGACGGAGGAGGAGTCTGTGGCACAACCATTGGTTTTATCAATAAAAATGGCATCAGTGTTATAGGGTAATTTACTCTTCTTATTCTGTGATGTGGACATTAAACAGCTTTCAGCATCCATTGAAGATAATGCATTTGATGGAGGAATTACTAACGCAGGCACAACTAATTCAACACTTGTCACCAGCGCCTGTTCAGGGGCAATGTATTCTTTTTCAATAGTTGTAAGTGCATCTATGCGATCCGAAGCAACCTCAACAGAATCCGTACTAGTTGCGGGTAAAATGTGATGACTCGTTGACCCTGCATCACTGCCGCTGATTCTGCTAACTTTCTTTGCATAGTTATTTATTTTCTTACCATTCATTTGCATCAGCGAACTATCATCATATGTACTTCGGTAAGTGTCTAGGCTATTTGCGGAAGCAGAAAGGGTATGCTTCTGTTTGTTTTCATTGCTAACCTCATCATCAACCTTAATATATTTATTAGATTCCACCTCATCATCACTGTTACTATTCTTGATACTAATGTTATTTTTCCTATAGCAAATTTCTTGCGTTTAGGATCCGTTCTTCCGCTTCCTTCGGGGCTACTTCGAGATTTAATGTTCTTATTAGCCGGTGGTTTATTATGATCACTCTTAGAATTCAAGTATGTATCTTCATTCGTTTTGTCGGGCAATGCTGATTCGATTATTGGTATTTTCAGCGCTGCTAGATGATCCTCCGCATTTGATGCCATAACAGAAGCAGAAACTCCGATTGCCAATACAAAGGCCCTACCCAGCTGACGCCTGAGCTCCGCAATGACCTTTAGCACAAGCAAAATACTATTTTTCAGTTGTGTCGATTTTATTCGATATGGATAAATTACTATTTTTTGTATAATTATTATTGCCGCTGTTATTTCTAATGTTAATAACGTGAAGGAACTACTTAATAACGGGGTGTTCTCTTCCAAAATTCGTGCTAATTGCATTTCCTCCTTTAATTAAGCTGTGACTGCAATTAAGGCATTCTTTTCACTTTCTTGTTTCACTTTAATGCAATTCCTCACTTGAATATTTACTAATGTCCCAATGTTTTAGCTTAACCGCGAGTTCTGTAATTTAATAAAGATATTTAATTACCATTCTTATTTACATAAAAACAACACTAAAATATAACTAGTCTAATAACAGGTTAAAGTCCCTAGTAGCTCATATTATTCCTATTTAATCTCGTTTGCATTACTTATTGTCAGTCCAACGGCCATCCAAGAAAAAGAGTAGAAGAATGTAATGCTTAAAAAATGTGTCGGCTAACTTAGTTTTCATCGTTTTAGTTTATTTAGTTATTTGCCTTACATGACTGGTTGACTGAACTATAAACGCACTACCCCAAGTATACTGAATCTCGTATACAACAGGATTTTTCAAATTTGATATGATATTGTTGGGCATTTCCAAAATTCCGCCTAGAAATCGTATTATTGTATGAAAAATGCAAACAGCAATAGCTACGACAACCTAAGAATATAGTTAGTTTACGAATATAGATGAATAATTGAGTGAGTCTCTATCAATCCGAAATCAAAAGAATTTCTTTCGCTTTTTCTAATACTACTTGAGTATGTAATATTCAAAAAGCCTAATAGATACATAAATGGATAGATATGGCTAAAAATATTTACTTTAAGCAAAAAAAGCAGTATATAATAACCATTTTTAATGAAAAGGAAACTACTTTACAATATATATTTTCTAATTTTTCCATCAAATCAATTAATCCCTTACAGCACCGAACAGTCTTTGTCACATACAATTATTTCTTAAATCACTTAAACATTTATTTCAGACAGTAGTTATTATTATACATACCAAAGCTAGGGCCTTAGCTATAAAAAGGGTAGGTGTTCAACGGACGAACTGACAGAAAAACTTCCGAAAAAGACTGTTTACTTTTTGTATTAACTAAATCTTACAGTCGACAATACTATATATGAATATGTATTTTATATTGTTCAATCCTGCACAATGCACTAGACTGAAATATCTTACCAGCTGCTATTGTTAATGCAACTCATAAAATCATAATTCCAAAAATTGTCTTGCTTTCACTATATGTTTGTATGTATGTAAATATGTATACATATTTACAAATATTAAATAATGTAGTAACACATTTTCAATTATGTATGTTTTGAGCTTCATGCACATACAAGTGCCCCACATAGCAAAAGGAACAAAGGGTAGTGTTGAAAATTTACTGGATGAAAATACACTATTTAAAATGGATATATAGTATAAAAAATAATTTAACGAGATGCCAGTCGCACTGATGATGATATTCGAGGGCTTATATGCTACCCTATAGTGCAGATCAAGTTTATTTTTATCTTTGGATAACCTGTTTTCAAGGACTTTTGACTATATTCACGAGGTCAAAGTGCAAATTCTCTCAACATCAAATTATGGTTATTAATTGCATCCACAACGTCTGTAAAAGTTAAATTTAATACGCCACCACACCAACACTAACGCTACCAAAATGCAAAATTTGAGTTCAAACTTCTCTAAGCTTACGCTTGGATTGACTCATATGCAAATATGTACATATGTACATATATATGTACTAATGTACATACTATAAAGATATTGACTTCAACTTTCATCAAAATAGTCCAGCAAGCCCAAATATTTATATATGGAAGTATATACCATCATTTACACATAATAAGTAGATATGTACGAGCAAGAACAGGATAACGTCCTTAGCCGAAAGAACACTCTGATCGACAACTAGATGAATACTTGAATTAATATATGTATGTCTTAGTGAGCACCGGTTTCACTCAGATTTAAACCATTTCATCACTCCGTATCCATCGTATATATGTATATGTATGTAGATATGTAGGAGTACAAATAAAAATAGATCTATTTTAAATATAGATATGTATGTATAGATGCATATGTATACAAATATATATCGACATACATGCGTTTTCCATCCAAAGTAAAAACACTAACAAATGTCAGAAAAGGCACAAATCGAAATTACTACTCTTGATCAAGCGTATCTGCTTCAATAATGCAGTTTACACCAACAACTGCATCATCGATTTTTAAGCATTTTCTTATGGCTCTGTGTTTTTATTTTTTCGACATATTTCGATTTTATGAATTGCTAAGAAATTTTAAATATGGAATATGGAATAATCAGTTGATTTCCATCGATATCGAACTTTTTCGATAAATATACCAAAATGTTATACAAAATATGCCACATTTTAAAAATCATTACCGCATGATCAATGATGCCGCTTATGGAATGATGCGGCGGAAGATTCTACTTATCAGAAATTTCTTTCAATGATATACAGCGTGCGATAAAACTCTAGAGAAGAGCAAATCCAAAGCAAACTATAGGTGCCACAGAACTTTAAGAGAGATATACAGTGTTTTTTGTGGGAATAATGTTGGCCGATTGCCTATAAATATTTGTTTACATTTGTGCAGAATTCAAATCAAATAAAATAAAAGTAAGAAAGAGATACCTGCACATCAGTGAAGTATTGCGGGGATCTTTAAATGTACCAATTTAGTATAATGCAAATATATTAAAATATGCCGAATGCTATATTTACTATATTTTGCACTATATGGTATATTTTGAATGTAGTACTGTCTTGATATACCTAAAAGACAAGACGGAGGAGGGAGAGGAGCTTTTCATGCAGACAGATCCCCGTAGTCGACGCGGCTTCGGTCCACGAAAGCATCGGATAAAGCAGTCACCTTGCTAAAGTTGCCAAAGTGCAACTCCTTCACCCCTACAACGGTAAATAGATCGAGAATTGCCACCCTGGTAAGAAAGCAGTTTCAAGCTATATGCTGGTTGCATCCTGCCATATGACCCACGACAAACCCGCACCGCCGGAGGAGTAGATGAGTTTGGTGAACATGGTCCATTCCCCAAAGAGCAGCTAATTATCGGTACGAACGCCAACGCCTACTATAGTGTGGAAGTTCAGTTATCAATCAGACATCAGAGGTGAGCCAGTCACGAATTTTATCCTAAGTTGAAGATAGCCAATAGAGAGGACGTGCCCACTTACATAGGTCCTACAACTCGCAATGTGCCTGATTTGACAATCGAAACTGACTATAAGTACATTCAGAAAAGCTTGTAATACGAACTAGATGCAATTTTTGAAAATTTTATTTATTGTTACAAATACTCTAGGTCCGCCGAGTACAATCAACTCGGTACAGGATATAGAAACTTCAGTAAATGTCCTCTCAGCTGGATTACTCTCTGCGTTCCATTAATCATGCAGGCTCTTCAGCCCGTCGAGATGATCGAAACCACCTTGGTGAAATCCAGATCTCTCATTGTTCCGTGGTGAAATTACTAGCATGTTTGGACTTGTTAAGAAGGCGGGCAATTTTTGACACATACATAATAATAACTATAATCTTTATGATTCCTGACTGCGATCAAACAAAAGTCTCAAGTCTTAAAAGTATAATTGTATATTGCAAAAAAAAAAACAAGAAGAAAGCTACATTCGAGTGTGCTCGACTGTGAGATACCCGGTACCCATTTCGAATAAAAGCAATATATTATATTATTCTCAAAATATACCAAAACAAGTAAGAAAGTAAAACCTTATCAAAAATCATTTTTGTTATAAGAAACTTGTTCTTTTTATAAAAGAAATGAAAGGAAAACATTCTTGATATTTTAATTCGTATGCAGCATTTATGCTTGGTTGTTCATAAAATAGTTAACATAGTAAAGAAAAATACAAACAAAAATGAGTACAAAAGCGGGTAAGACGTTGGATCATAGTACAGCAAACATTAGTCTAGTGCCCAATTGATATTGTTTTTATAATATGTTCGCTTCCAATAGAAAGACATTATAACTTTGTGAATATTTAGTAACAGAACGATCTCAGATCATAGATCTAAGAGACATTAAAACGTAGAGATACAACTATTTTCCGACAAAACATGTTATTGTCGCATGCAGATCAAATATCTTCTGTTTTTGCCACGCCCAGTTCCAAAACACACCTAAATAATTATTATTGACTTTATAAATCTTGAGAATTTAGAATTCATTGAAGAATTAACTACTACATGAATAGCTCACTTTTTATGGTATAGTTTGATATATTTTAGTGATTTTTATAGTAATTATGACTTTAACAATTTAAGTAATCGAACGGCATATTTATTTCAAATATTTACACCTGCTACCCATAGTGTAGAAGGGTATTATAACTTTGAGCCGACACGAAATGTATGTAACAGGTAGAAGGAGGCATCTCCGACCCTATTAAGTATATATAATATATTCTTGATCAGCGTCAACAGCCGAGACGATATAGCCATGTCCGCTTGTCCGTCTGTGTGTCTGTCCGTATGAACACCTAGATCTCAGAGACTATAAGAGATTTTCAAATTATTGCCACGCCCCCTTCCGCCCCCGAAAATAAAAAAATCGAATAACAAGCGTAATTTTAAAGCTAGAGCAAGAGCGAATTTTCATGTGGCACTATATCGATATACAAAATATACCATTTTGTATATTTTAAGTATTTTTAGTAGTATTTTCGGTATATTTTGAAAATAATACCGCAATATTTTGCCTTTATTCAAAATGGGTAGCGGGTATCTCACAGTCGAGCACACTCGACTGAAGTTTTCTAACTTGTTTTTGTTTTATTTTATTGAAAGTGCGTCGCGGGTAAGAATCTCACATTCTAACTTCATTCATGAATATTAAAAGCAAAAAGCGATCTCAATAAATCAGACAGGAATCAAAATCTTATTTTTAGTTGCATACGGGCTCTGCGGTAGATGCTGCATTTCCCTCCTAGTCTTTCCGTTATCGTGAAAAGCCGGAAAATGTATGTATATACCAACCAAATCAATCAGTTAGTGTAGTGAAAATGCTACAAAAAGAGTCAAAATCTAAAGAAAGCAATAGTTTTAAGGATTCTTGAATAATGTATAATAATATATAAAAAATAATACATTTTGTAGAGACTATAGTCAGTCAAGCTATCAAAATGGTTAGTGGGTATCTCATACATATATTTTAATCGCTCGTATTTTAATATCTCTTTTGACAAGTGCTGTTACAAATAAAACTCTCTTAAACACTTTGAGCTCCAATGTTTCTTACGGGCAGACGGATATGGCTGTCATCTGAGCTTTTGACATTGGTCAAGAATATATATTCTTTACGGAGTTGAATTTGAATTCAAATAAAAACTATGAAACAAATTGTTATGCAAGTAAACGTGACCAGCAGTGTATACTCTATAAAGTATTGATTGATTTGTAAGAAATTTGTTATTTGTTTATTTAAAAACTTGAATGATCATTAAACATTCAAACTAGATAATCGTACCCAAACTGGTACTAGGACAATTCATCCATCCCTAGAATTAAAATTACTTGTATTTAGAGTGTATAAATATTATGAATCTACAGACACACTATCTACTAAAGTACGTAGACTTAATAGATGTCAGCAGAG
This sequence comes from Drosophila sulfurigaster albostrigata, assembly GCF_023558435.1. NCBI lineage: Eukaryota > Metazoa > Arthropoda > Insecta > Diptera > Drosophilidae > Drosophila > Drosophila sulfurigaster. Next base: position 1,164,125 of record NC_084884.1, read on the forward strand.
AATAGAATGATCATGAAGAATTGATTGTTTCGGCTGAACACATAAACATACACATTATGTACGCATATTTCAGTTCTGTGATTCCACGAGAGATACATATGCATTATCTCAAACGAATCCGAAACTTTTCGCATACATACCAAAAACATAGACTACACATTCATGCATAACAAATATACATATGTATATGTATGAATGAGACTTGCATTTGTATGCACGCTCACATTTTTAGGTCTGTTTATTTTTTTTAACCGAATCACCAGCATTGCCCATAGATATACTAATATGCATGTATGTATATACTTACAATCCGTACATTACATTTTCAGATCTCGTATGTATGGGACACTCACACAATTGAACGAGTGAAGAGTGCAATACACATAGATATACATACATATGTATACTGTTTTTCAATTACTAGTACACTATTATTGTTTTCACCGTGTATGAACATTCTAAAATAGTCCATATGAAATATGTGAAGGTGTGTATTTTATGTATACCGTAATTCCTTTTATTAATCGAGCACAAATTAATTATGAAATATTTATAATCTTACATAAAGTACATTTACGTATTTTTGTATAAAGGTTGTATGTATGGCACTTTCAAGAACGCGAATGCGGATGAAATAAAATATTTACAAATATTTGCATTGAGGAGAGATCGCCGACTGACTAATCCAAAATGCCACAAATGGTAATAATACAAGCAATGTTCATGTATCTATTGATGTTGTATATATTAGGACACGCACATATGCAAAACTATGTATACGGTGTATATTAAATATGTACGTATGTATATTACGACAAGCGTCCGCGGTATCGACCGTACAATTCGACTATGCATTCTCATTTAACAGTATATTAACATTTCAATCGGAACTGTGCAATTAATTTTGGCTTGAATAGGACACTTTACAGAATGTTATATTCACGTAGTAACACATATTGAAATGTACGCATGTATGTTTAGATGTTATGTACATTCCAATGTATTTAATCTATTTTAAAACAATATACATAAATTACATGTCACTACAAATACTCATACGCTTTTGCACATATTGTGAATGTACGATAATTGTAAAAAGGACAGTAATAATATTAACAATTTATTTATTAATATAACTGTACGTATAAATTTATTTACCGTTTTTATTTCACGAATAAAAAGTTATGGCACTTACATTTAAAACCAAATATAGATTTTAGGAAATTAAAAATGTTGATTTTAGTGTTGCCCATAAAGCTTTTTGTATATTTGTATGAAAACACATAAATTTCATATCAATGTTGTGTCAAAACGAGCTTTCTCAGAATAGTATGACCATTTAATTATAGCCTATTTCCACAGCACCAAAAACCTCGGTTTTTCCGTTCAGCTCGAATGTTACGTTCGCCCCATGTAAAAGCCCATAAGAAAAAATGTCGGTTCGAAACGTAAAAAAACCGAGTGGCAGTGGAAATAGGCTATTATTATATGAATGCAACGATTACCATGTAGCTTTAAAACTCTGATGGCAAATAGAAAAATACCTAAATTCGCTTTTCGGCTTTTTGAAGGTAATGTTTATGGAATGATGGGGCGTAAGGTTCAATTTAATGAATATTTATATGATGCGTCTCAGTCTATAAAGTTTATTAAAGAAATTCAGTTATTAAAAGAAACAAATGAAATCACATTTTACCAATTTAATGGCGACAATATCCCAAGCAAATTGTACTGCAACTTTGTTGCTATTTTTTAGTTTTATATGTTGTATTTCAACTCCACAGTTTTAAAATAATATTTCCCTTCACAAGAAAATCCTTCACACGCCTAATTTAAAATTGTTTTTGTATTTGACATCCACATTTATTTATTTTATTTATTTATATTATTATTTATTTATTTATATTGGAGTATGGATTGACTTTATTTATTTTCTATTGGGAATGAAATGTCCCTGTGAAAGTTTTTGACAGTTTTTTATATGGAGTTGTTGGGGAAAAACGCCTTTTCGCTCATCAGAGAACATCGCTTAAGCAACTCTTTCTAATACAACCAGATTCACTTAGAAAACAAACTGATCGCCTCAGTAGAGTCGGAATATCTTTTCTCGCTTTCCTATTGAGAATAGAGACAAGTTGATTCTTTTTAACTTGTCCACGCCTCTGCTGCTTGATAACTGCGTATCCTGCAAATTTCAAAAACTTATTCTTTTTCTTTCGTCAGCTTACCTGCGTTGTAAAGTGGTTTGCGTTTCTCTTTCAGTTATTCATTACTACGAAAAAGAAACGTAACCCTTTGATGCCGAGCGCTGCGATTGGAACCGTAACGGCTCTTTGGCTTATCATAGAAATTTCCGTTAAGTAGAACCTTCCGCTACATCATTCCAAAATGGCTATGTGTAATGTATATATAAATACATAAATATATATAAATATATTTATATATATATTCATATATATATATGCTATTCTATAATGGAAATGGTTTCATCAAAATCGCATCATTCTAATGCCCCGTTTCCACCGCACCAAAAACTCGGTTTTTCTGCGTTCTCGAGCTAATGTGCGTCAAGATAGCTCCGCAACTTTAGCATCACATATCGATAAAAAATATCGGCTAAAAACTTTATTTTCGTCTTTTTACGTGATATTTAAACTTAAATTAAAAAAGTCTAAATGCAAAACAATAGAAAATTAAATTATCATTCTATTAAATCAATGTTTGATAAATTTCATGCAGTATTTATGCACTAAAATCGTGAATGAAATATTGAGGTAGCAACATTTTCGCCAATATCTCGACTTTGACGGGTAGTCGGCCAAATCGGCTTATGACAAGTTATAGAGTATTGTTTTATAAATATACCCTCAAAAATTCATAAATTTATCCTTATTCGTTTTGAGATATTTCAGGAAAAGTAAAGTAACCTCAGCTCCAGACCCATACAAAATGAGCACAAAAATCAATGTTGCCGATTATTGACCTAACTTTTGTTGACTTTCTTGTCGGCTATAGCGCACATTATACTTTCGTAGATACAACTATAAGGAAGATATATAGCAATTTTGGTTGAAATCCTATTAGCTGTTTTGAGAAAATTTACCTTTTCCTAACCCGCAAAAACAAGTTCATTTCGCAGGTGCATCAAATCACTGGAACCAGCGTGGAACCAGTCAGTGTTAAATAATACCATTTAGACTTTGGCGGGACTTCAAATACTTGCAGAAAATAACTAAATGAAACAAATATTACTATAATTTAAAATTACATTTAAATACTCTATTTACATATACATTGCTTTGTTATAATTAATAAATATACGCAATTTTATATTCTTATTTAAATCGTAATTTTGCAGTTTACTTGACCACTGTTAGCGGCAAATTTGCAGAACTTGTAGGCCATGTCGCGCTATTTCATTCTATTCGAATCAAATAGACAAATATTTTGCTTTTTGTTTTATTCAAATCGGTTAAGCCGTTTTCGGGAAAATTCAATTTTAGTAATTATTGCCAAACTAATAATTACATATATGTACATAAATTCAGAAGAGTTGCAGTCATAATATAGCATTTCAATTATGCTCTAATATACATATGTTCATAGTTTTATAATTATTGAAAATGATTGCCAATATATTCCCTGCAGTTCTGAGCGCTAGTTCGTTGCTGGGGAAATAAGCACATACCAGCAGACCACCACTACTTACAAAGTTGCACCTAGCAATGCGTTCTTTAATTTCCGTTTTTGTATGAAATGTACCCATGTAGTGATCGGCGAGGTAAGCACTTACCCATGGCCAATCGACACCTCCAGTTCTTCAGGGTAGATAGTTATGTTCCAGAGTTGCCAAAAGTTTATAAAGGGTGGCCCAACTTTAGGCCGTAACACGTGTTGCCACCATGGTAATATTAGTTTGGCAATAATCACTAAAATTGAAATTTCTCGAAAGCGGCTTAACCAACCGATTTGAATAAAACAAAAGCAAAATATTTGTCTATATGATTCGAATAGAATGAAATAGCGCGACATGGCCTACAAGTTCTGCAAATATGAAGAATAATTTGATGATAGCGTTAACATAGCGTTTTGCCGCTAACAGTGGTCAAGTAAACTGCAAAATTACGATTTAAATAAGAATATAAAATTGCGTATATTTATTAATTATAACAAAGCAATGTATATGTAAATAGAGTATTTAAATGTAATTTTAAATTATAGTAATATTTGTTTCATTTAGTTATTTTCTGCAAGTATTTGAAGTCCCGCCAAAGTCTAAATGGTATTATTTAACACTGACTGGTTGCACGCTGGTTCCAGTGATTTGATGCACATGCGAAATGAAAAATAGCTAATAGGATTTCAACCAAAATTGCTATATATCTTCCTTATAGTTGTATCTACGATTGGCAACATTGATTTTTGTGCTCATTTTGTATGGGACTGGAGCTGAGGTTACTTTACTTTTCCTGAAATAACTCAAAAACGAATAAGGATAAATTTATGAATTTTTGAGGGTATATTTATAAAACAATACTCTATAACTTGTCATAAGCCGATTTGGCCGACTACCCGTCAAAGTCGAGATATTGGCAAAAATGTTGCTACCCCAATTTTTCACTCACGATTTTAGTGCATAAATACTGCATGAAATTTATCGAACATGGATTTAATAGAAAGATAATTTAATTTTCTATTGTTTCTCATTTAAACTTTTTAATTTAAGTTTAAATATCACGTAAAAAGACGATCGAAATGTGACGCTAAAGTTGCGGAGCTATCTTGACGCATATAAATTATTTTGCTTTTTGAACAAATCTCCAGCAACCTCGAGAAGTAGCATTCACAAACAAATATTGTTTGGGTTGTGGGAGGAAAATTTGACGCCATTGAGGTGTGCGCAAAAACTCACATACTTATATCAATGTGTGAATAGTAAAAAGTATATTTATTTATGTAAATATTTGCCAAGATTTCAAAAGTTTTCCATTTTACAAATACAGGTTCAGTTTCTTAAATTGTTCGCCTACTTTTGCTTACATTTTAACATCTTGCATTTCAGAGCGGCCACATTAAGAAATTTACCCTTGCCCATTTTTTCCTGTGGAAACGCCAAAACGGGACTAGAACAAACGTAAAAGAACTGACTGGCAGTGGAAACGGGGCATGAAAGGCCCCGACTTTTTATTCTTAAAATGTATACCTAATTGCGCTTGCTTTATGTAAGTAGTATTATATTTCTAACAGAGATCAACTCTTCCAAAATTCCTCATTGAAAAAATGTTTTTCTGCTCGCCCTTTAATTTTGAGATGTAAGCTATATGTGACTAAGAGATTAATTCTAAATGGTCTGGGTATTGTTAGAAATTATAATTGTTATAGCCTATTTCCACTGCACTTAGTTTTTACGTTTCGAACCGACTGTTTTTATGGGGTTTTACATTGGGCGAACGTAACATTCGACCTGAACGAAAAAAAACCTAGGTTTTTGGTGCTGTGGAAATATTCTATTAGAGTCTGGCTGTTCTCGTCATCGATAACGATAACGTTTGAGAAATGGGCCATCGCAAGCTGAACGTTGTCGTAAAACCTGTTTGTGTGTGTGTGCGTATATATTTTTTATTTATAATTTGCTAATTGTATTTGATTGTCAAATATTTGATATTTAGTGTATTGTGTGCTTCATTGTGGTTTTGCTTTAGAAATAAAAAACAAGTATTATTTGGAGAATTAATCAATGATTAGATATGCCATTTATTTATCCATGGGCATGTACATATGTAGTCAGTTCATGTATTGTAAAAATTATGAGTGCAGTTTGATGGCAAGAACGCAATATTAATGATTTATTTGGTAGAAGTGGAAAAAATTATATAAACAGATGGTATGTTATATACTAACCATTTATATTTGTATGTGTATGCATTTACTTACATATATGAACATGAAGAACACTATTTTCAAGGTTGTTGCATGTATGTATCTACATGTGCATAGGAATATTCATATATGTACATATTTATACACATATGTATGTATGGCAAACAAAAGTTGCGATAATTCTTAATTAATATATTTACATTTATTTTTATGTAAAAACGCCAGAACACTAAATATTATTTGTTTATAGAAATTCTATTCAATAGGTGCAAAACAAAGCCAAGGTGTGTGTGGGTGTGTGTGCTTCAGCTACAACATTTAGCTAACGTACTTTGGCAGCGGTTGTCCAAGCACAGCAAGGCAGGAGTTTGGAACGGAGAAAGATTCGTTTTTCGGACACTTGAAGCTCACATTTCTAGCAAGTCATTAACAGCAGCATTTCATAATGTCGGACCTCGGAAGTGGAGACGAAGGTATCTCAGGATCAAGTAAGTTTATATTTATCAATTGTGACTACATATTAGCGTGTCCATTCAAATATGTATAATTTTAAGCCATCTTAAGTAGTAAATTGTTTCTAGCAACAAAAATTGTAATAATATTAGCAAGCACGAATAAATAATAAAGGTAATAATAATAATAATTTTTGGTTGTGTTAATTTTATTTTTAAATTGAATAGTCTACAAATACTTCAAAACGAACATACTAAAAGAGTTTGTACAGTTATTTGAAATCCCACTTCTATTTTACATAAATTTTTTAATACGAGATTTTTACAAATTAGTTTACTTTATATTATTTTCTTTGTGCAGAGCCTAATAAATTAATTTTTTTATTGGAATATTATTTGTAGTATTAAATTTCAGGTTGCTTAGTATTAGGAGGGAGTGTTGTGAAGCACTCGATATTTAACTTGATGAACTGGGCAGTATTTTTGGGATCCATGATCTCCATCGACATTTATTGTTTTCCCTTTTTATTTGAAATAATTTTAATTTTTTTGGATTTCTTTCCGCACACGCTATTAATTTTTACACACTAGGGATTCTTGTTTGGTTTTTGATATTAAATACTTTGCTTTTCGTAGAATACAATGCAAATATGGAAGGTTCTTTAAGCAGAAACGATTTTGAGTCGTCCGGAAAAGGTAAGCTAATTACAAAACTAAATAAACCACTTTTCGTATAACGTTAAAGATTTACATATATACATGTATATATATATTTTTAGCAAGCAGTGCAGTTGAACAGGAACTAGCTTCAAAAATGTTGCAAATTCAATCAAAACGTTTTTATTTGGATGTAAAGCAAAATCGTCGTGGAAGGTTCATTAAAGTGGCTGAAGTAAGTAAATTTCACTTTTTTAGAGTCTAAAAGTTTAAACGCAAAATTCTGTATTTTCACATTTCTACCTTAACTACCTCTATAATTTACTTTATTTCAGATTGGAGCTGATGGCAGACGGAGTCAGATCTATTTGGCATTGTCAACAGCAGTTGAGTTTCGCGATCATTTATCGTCATTTAGTGACTATTATGCGTCTTTAGGTATTAAAACTTCTTATTGTAGTGGATATTTTTGTCTTGTCAATTAATAATCAATCAAGCTTGTTCAAATGCAGGGCCACCAAATACTGATAATTTACCAGAAGATGGTAAACTAAAATCGGAGATGATGATCAAGGATAATCGGAGGTATTATTTGGACTTAAAGGAGAATGCTCGGGGCAGATTTCTTCGGGTAGGATTTAATATCAAGTTTTGCATTTACTTTTAAATCGTTACAAAACACTGCACAGTGGGCTTGTATGGATCCGCTGCCATAAATATTTCTCGTTGACATATCGTTATGAAATTTTCCCGACAAATCTAAACAAAAAGTTTGTTTATATATACAACCTTAGTATGGCATATATGCCGATGGTGCGCCAAAATACTTCCGGTGGAGTTACAGTATTAGCATCCAAGATACATATGTATACGAGTATTTAAATTGCTGCTTTTTCTACCAAACTAGTTACTCTCCGAGTTTTTCTGCATTTGTGTCCTCTTCTGTGCACTAAAAATTAAATATGTAATATATGTAAAATTGTCCACAAACACAAAAGAAACATCACAAAAGCAAAGGAGGAGCAGCAAGCAGATTGCGTCGCAAATTTGTCCTTGAAAACAGTAAGATAGCTTGAGTTTATTAAAGATTACACACAAATCTGCAAGTATCACCAACTACATTTTATGTTTTTATTACCTTTAAACATGACAAATACACTGATAACACTCATAAAGGGGAGCAACATATTTAAAAGTCTATTTAAACATGTAAATGACGTACACATACTACATAAGAAGAGTATAATAAATTAAACTTACACAGCAAAAATAAATCTATCAGATTAATTTCACAAGAAGAATTTATTAAAGTTAATACCTACAAATTTAAAGTTATTTTTAAATGATGTTAGACCACTTTGAAATGCAATTTTGTTTTGACGAAAAGCTAACTTAACGCACCTGCGCTGCAAAATTGAATACGTGTTCACGCTTTGCGTTCTCTTTTTAGAAAGTTCCGTTAGAAAAAACCCGTTTGCCATTAAGATGCTTGGACATTTTTAAACAATTTGTTTACTTTTCGTAAATTTTTGGTAATGGCGATTTTTGAACTTTGGCGTATAAGCGCAACCACTGTGCACGTTAGAATTGTATACAAATTTATATTCCTTTTCATTAAACTATGTAGTACCTAAAAGTATTGTCCTACGACCCTAAGAATTAAAGAAATTCTTGATAACTTCATATTTCAAGAAACGCAATCCGTTCTTTTTAATCTTCTTCGTACTCTGCAGTAGTTGCGTATAAACTTTATAAAATTTAAATCAACACAAACAAGAATAAAAAGTTCTGCAAATCAAAGTTAGATTTGTACGAACAGTTCAGGTGGACAATATTTTTTCGTATTGACTTGTATATAGGTATATTCATTTACTTTATGTTTTGCCATCTGCCACTTACGAACATTTCCTGTTGGTTTAACTATAAAGCTAAAGTGTAGCGTGCATACAAAGGTGACACCATTTTAATTATATTTTTTATGGTTCTCAATAATTCTGAAAAGTTATGCAATTTGACTTAAAGCAAGTAGAACGATTTTTTCAGTATTTTTCTGCACTCTTCAATCGCAACTGATCTGCGAGTAATAACCTATTATAAAAACAATGTCGAAGTACTTCTTTGTATAAAAATAAGTCAGCATTACATTGAATTTAAAATGCAATACAGATAAAATGTGGCCTAGATGATATCGTAAAAATTATTTGTAGAAATGTAGAATTCTATGGCCAATTGCTGTATTTTATGATTATGGTCAAATGTGGCAATTCAAAATACTAATAAACAATGATAATGATTTTTATACCATTTATATTATTTTTTTACGCTTGCAAATTGTATTTATTCCGCTCGAAACTTGTACAATAGAAAGAAATAATAGCTCGCAAATAACTGTTAACCGATTCGTGCGGTCTCAAAATAAGTGTTCTTCATTCAGACTTTGAGCAAAAGTCTGAGAGCGACCGATTGATTGAACAGTTTTTTCTGTTCTCTTTTGGTCTGTTCATTCTCATACCGATTGTCCCACGACCGACGGATTCAAAAAGTATTGCGCATGTATGTATGTGTATGTAAAGTTTTGTGGATTCTACGCGTCACTTGGGTTTATGAATCTAGCGAACATTGATTGATCCAATTTATTAGAAATGGGACGTGAATCTAATAAAAAGTGCATCAAATCAAAATATTAGTTTGAAATATGAAAAATTCATGTTTAGAATTTTAAGAAGTTTTTTGTGAAAATTTAATGTTACATTAGTATACATACGTAGTACGTACCACTGTGCGGCGAAACGAAGACAAATTACATATTGACTTTTTCAGTCAATCGGTATTTTAATAAGTCTCTGCGCGAGCGTCTCTCGTATTTCTCATTGTGCGATGTTCGGTAAACAAGCGTTTTACGATCAGCTCATCATAATGCGCTCAACAGAAAACCAAAACAAAAAGAAACAAAGTCTGCTGCTCAGAGAGAGAACGAGACTGCATTTTGTTTACCATGCTACCCATAGGGTAGAAGGGTATTACAACTTTGTGCCGGCAGGAAATGTACATATGTAACAGGTAGAAGGTGGCATCTCCGACCCTATAAAGTATATATATTCTTGATCAGCATCAATAACCGAGACGATCTAGCCATGTCCGTATGAACATCTAGATATCAGAGACTTTAAGAGATAGACCTTTAATTGTTCGGCAGCATTTGTTATGTTTGCACGCAGATCAAGTTTGTTTAAAAATTTTGCCACGCCCACTTCCGCCCCGCAAATCAAAAATTCGAATAACTAGCGTAATTTTAAGTAAAGGCTATTCGAATTTTTGTGTATACAATAATAACAATAGTGTTTATGATTCCTAAAAATTTGATTGCGATCAGATAAAAATTGTGGAAGTTATTAAAAAATACTTTTCTATGGGTAAAACGCCTACTTACTAGGGGTCTTAGTTGCTTTGGCTGACAATCTAATATAATGGGCCGTCTATGGTATATTTTGAATGTGGTACTATATCGATATATAACCAAATACGCCATTTGATTTTTTTAAAAGTATTTTTGTAGTATTTTCGGTAAATTTTGAAAATAATACCGGAATATTTTGCTTTTATTAAAAATGGGTAGTGGGTATCTCACAATCAGGCACTTATGTATTTGCTGTGTAATATGAGTTCAATATCATACCATTTTTCTTTAGGTTTCACAAACAATCACAAGAGGTGGACCAAGATCTCAAATAGCATTACCAGCTCAAGGAATGATCGAATTTCGTGACGCACTTACAGATTTACTAGAAGAATTTGGAGTTAGTGATGGCGGGTAATGTGCAAACAACAAAATTTTGTTATTTTCTCTCAAGATTTTTATTTTTAGATTTAAAGGAGACTTGCCTGAGGAACGCCATATGAAGGTGGATAATAAGAATTTTTATTTTGACATTGGCCAGAATAATCGTGGAGTTTATATGCGAATAAGTGAGGTAGTATATTGCCAATTTGCGGGTATTTCGTAATAATATATTAATAAACATTTTACTTCAAAATTTAAGGTTAAAAATAATTTTCGCACTTCTATAACGATTCCGGAAAAATGTTGGATACGATTTCGTGATATTTTTAATGATTATTGCGAAAAATGAAAAAATCGTCCGATTCGGTCACTGCCGAAAACAATCTACCGACAACTACAAATAGTGTTAAATAATGGGCATAAATCTTTTTCAAACACACGTCATCGCACCATTTCAATGAATAATTATAAAAAAAAATTTCAATTATTTGTGCTCATGCCTTTAGAATTAGAATTAACAGCTAATTTTGTAAGGTTTAAGAATTATTGTTTTAGCTTTTTAACTAAATGAATTATATATTCTCTTCGTCGATGCATAGATGTTTATAAGATGAAGATGTGATGTTTCATCATCTATATTAGATTTTCCGTCTGTTTGAAAAAAAACTTCAAAGACTATTATATTTTTTTACGACAATACTCATATATTTTGAACTTAGAAGTTTGTTTTTCAATTGGCCACACATTCCTGAAGCTAAAATAAAATATGGACGCAATTTTAAAGCTCTTACCGTATCTGGTTAATTTTGCACAAGGCTTTATATTGATTATTACTTATTTGTTGCATTCCATCAAATAAAGTTTTCTAAAAAATATCCTTTTAATTTAGATACTCAAAATGAATACATAACGCAAATTTTTCAAATTCACAATAATTTTATTTTAAATTGTTTTGTTCTGTTGTCTATAAATAATTAAATAAATCTTATGAATATACCCACGATATTCCAAACATTTATTTTATCGTCTAAATACCGTAACCTACTTTGATCTGTGAGCAACAGAATACAACAGATTTAATAGAATAATGTTATAAGATTGATGAGAATAATGTACTTGCGCACTTTTGATTTATTCACATTGACCAACTGTGGTCACGAAATTTTGAGTAAATAATATTGCAACGCCGTGCATTCAAAAATTTAGATTTGGTCAGACTACCCTGCAGTTCATTAATTTAGATTTGATGTTAACATTTTTAAATAAGAACAAAATGTGCTGATAGATCAAATTCGTACAGACATCACTACTTATCCGATATAATTTCTTAAAAATATACATAAAACTTCTGCAATTGTATTATTTAGAACGAATTAAATTAACTTAAGAGCAATTGCAATAACAATTACATATGTAGAAACAGAATTATAAAACTCAGTACATTTGAAATAATTAAGACGTAAGAAAGCAATGCATAATTGTTTTCAAAGGGTCTTAAAATAATTATTTTAATAAAATTTAAACATATTCTGACCTAATGTTAAATTGAAAAATTGTTGTCAATGGTATTAAAATACAAATATATATGAAGGTGGTTAGACAATTTAATGATTCAGAATCATTAAAAACATGTGTGTGCAGTCGTGTAAAATTATGTTAATTCTCAATAATTAACATAAGAATTAACAATATGTGTTTCAATATTTTTGAAATGTAAACTTACATAAGTACTAATACTAATAAAATAAATTCAGTTTGAAAAGAATGTATAACTAAATACATAAGTATATACATATACATATATGTGTATATTTCTGTACTCTGTGAATATAGTGTGAACCAATACGATGCTACTCAGTTAAAACTTTCAGCTTTATGTTTTATTATTAAATGTTTGTGAATCAGAATGAAAACCTGACAGTAATATATTTTGTTCAACGTAACAACTTAATAAATTAAAAATAATGTGTGGATAAGACAGGTTGTCGACGTTTGTTTAAATTTGAATTCAGATGTATGAAAGCACTGCAACTACCTAAAAGGTAATTGGATTGTTGAGGAACATTTTGTCATATGTATCTGGTTAATGTAACTTATAAAAGGCTATCTTAAAATAATATGTATGTTATACAATGTTAAAGCTCTTAGAATATATATGTTAAATACAAATTTCTTAAATTAATTATTAAAAAGTTTATAAAACAAAACATTTAATGTGATCACGTAGAATAAAAACTTAATAAGTACGATACAAAAAAATGCCTAGCAAAATAATATACCAAAATAAAAAAACCTAATAATGCATGTGTGTGTGCATTTATTGAAACGCATACAAGCACACTTCAACTAATTTAGAATATGTGCATTAATTTGGCGGAATATTATGTATTTTGAAGTAAACTTTTAGCTAAAATAATTAGATTAATCATATGTACATGTTTATTTCAATAAAGAAATAATACAACGCAATTTAGTTGAATTCTTCATCGCAAGAAGTAGTAAATAATAATTTGTGAACTAACAAAACTATGTTTTATTCTTTTAAATTATAGGTTGAATTAGTTTCATTATACATATGACGTTAATTATACATATGTATGTTGTGGGTATATATTGATCAGCGTCATCCGAGACAATATAACCATGTTCGTCTGTCAGGCTGTCCGTCCCTATGAACACCTAGATATTAGAGTCTATAAGACATAAGGATATAATTTTTGTCGAGATCACTTTATATGTTTGTCCGTAGATCGAGTTTTTCAAATTTTTGAAGCTAGAGTCGCGATTTGCGCTACATGCAATAACAACTACAGTATTTATGATATTTGGTTGCAAACAGAAGTTATTTAAGAAATACTTTTGTATGGAAAAAACTTACTACGGGCCCTAGTTGCCTTGGCTGAGAATGTAATATATTTTGGTATATGGTATATTTTACATGAAGTTCTTTGTCAATATACCAAAAATAACCATCGGTATATTTTTGTATTTTTGCGGTGTATTAATACGGTATATTTTACGAATAATATCACACTGTTTTGCTTTTAGTAAAAATCGGCAGCAAGTATCTTACAGTCAAGCACAATATATTGTTATATTTTTATTTCTTAAATAAGATGATTCACTTAAAAGAGATCATTTAGTAACTTAAATTCGTAACGTGAACAACATTCTAAACGTATCATAAGATACCAGGTTATCGTTGTTTTCAACAAAATCCTCAGACAGAGACCGTTGGTAATGAACTTCATTCTAAAACACATTAAACATATATTAAATATTAATATTATCTCTATGACAAACTTATTACTTATAGTTTCCTTAACTATTTGGTTTCTATATCCGCTGCCTATAGGGTAGAAGGGTATTGTAGCCTTGTGGATGCAGGAAATGTATATATGGGTAATTCTCTGACGGATGTCGCGTGCGACCATCTTTTCAGTGAAAAAACCTCACCTGAAACAATTTTAAAAATAAGAAAAGAGCTGTAGATAAGTACTTTAATTAGAGCTAAGAATGGTTTTGGAATTTTCTTTCTGTTTGTTTTCTGTTCTGAAATTGCAAAAATTATTTATTTTATATATTTTATCGTAAAACAGAACAAGTTCCTACAATCAATCTATTCTATTAATCAATTTTTAGAGCTAAGATTTATTTTAGGACCTTGTTCTGTTTTACGATAAAATATATGTATGTATAAATTAGTTCATTTTTGGTTTTGCGTACGAATTTGTTAATTTTACAATTATCAGAACAGGAAACCATTCTTAGCTTTAATTAAAGGACTAGAGCTATAAAAATAATCTTTTCTTATTTTTAAAAATGTTTCGGATAATGTTTTTTGTCACTGTAAAGATGGTCGCACGCGACATCCCTCAGAGAATTACCCATTTATCAATATTTTCAATAATTCCTCGTTGAAAGATGTAGGGAGGACTAATCATTTAAAAATGGACTTCAATAATCTTTTATTATGAATATAATGCGTTAATAGGTAACTAATATCGCGATTGCTTGATGATAGTGTTCCTTGAGGGAGTCGTTCAACTTTTTGGGCTTTTAACTATTGTTCAGCTACTAAGCTTTTTAGTAGCTTTTACGCGAAAGAATATTGTTTATAAAAAATACACGAATTCAAATTTATAGTTTATTGATGAGATACATAAGTACGTATATGTAACCACTTAATATTTTTGGCTGTGACTTGAGCAAGTATCAAGCTTCGCCACCGACACGATTTACAAGAGAGTAAGAATTCAAGAGCGTAAGCAATTAGCCGATCGAAATGCAAGCGATCGCTTACAGTGTCAGAGAGCAAACAGTGCTACCGGCAGAAGCAGCGCTGCTGGCAGACGCTGTCACAGCATTGATGTCTGCTGCTCCCGACATACTCCTGCCGTTGAAAGCCTGTCGTCGAACATTATCCTTCAGGGAAAGAAGTCTTAGTTTATCTATGGCTCTCCGGGTGCTGCCACACGACGTCTTCAGCTCAACAACTCGTCACTCGCCGTCCTTGCCAGGGATAAGCGCCATGCCACGAGCTAATCGCCAACGAAGAGGAGGCAAATTCTATTCTTTGACCAAGACTACGTCGTTTACTTGGAAGTCTACGATCAGGAGTGCGCCACTTGCATCTTTGTTGGAGAAGAGTCAGATATTACTCCCGCCATCGAGTCGAGAAGACCTAGGTGAGTGACACGCTACCAACCATCCAAGCGATTGTAGTCCAGCATAGTTAGGTCGGGCTCGAGAATCACGGTTGGTGGTCTATTAAACAGTAGATGAGCGGGAGTCAGCACATCCAAATCGTCAGGATTTTAATCAGAAAACCCATTTTTCCGAATCCATGAAGCAGCTTGGCCAGAAGATAAGGACCACATAATTCCAGCTTGGGAACCGGTATAGTTTTGAGTGGTGCGACTCTGGACTTAGAGCACAACAGCTGACTCTGAGAAGGGCGTCCACTCGACACGACATATACGCACGCGCCGTACGCCTCTTCGCTGGCATCACAAAATCCACGAACTTCAACCCGGCACCCAGCAGCAAGGACAGCTCTGGAAATAGAGATAAAGCTGCTGCACATTTCTACCCAGGCTGTGTATCGCTGCAAAGGCAAACTGTTATCCCAAGTCTACATATCCTTGCAGAGCTGCTGTAAGAATATTTTGGACTTTGTCACGACGGGTCCAAGAAGAACGGATCATAAATGGCTAGGACAGACTGCCGGCACGGCTTGGAACCAGCTTCTAAGAATGAAAGCGAAAACAGCAGCCGATCAGATGAGGTATCCCAAGCTAAGCCAAGAGTTTTCGTGATTTTACTACCATTGTTGAACCTCATGTACGACAATACTTCTGCATGACTAGACCTGAGTTTGAAGTTTGCGAGATCTAGAGATCTAGAATTGCAGCGGTTTCCTGCAGCTTGCCCTTGACCTCAGTAACTGATTCGCCTCCAGATATAAAATCGTCGACTTAGAACTCGTTCTTCAAAGCAGCAGAGCCAACCGCGAACGAGTCTGCTTCATCATGACCCAGCTGATGCATTGCACGAACAGACAAAAAGACGCTGCCTTTGTGCCATAAGTAACAGTGTCCAGCTTGAAAATCTGCATCGCTTTATCAGGCTAATCGCGCCATAGGTTGCACTGCTAAAAGCTATTTGATGAAGCCATGCGCACACATCAATACATCTTGCATATATCACCTGTTAGCGCCACCAAATATGTACGGAAGCGAAGAAGTATGTGTATCAATATGGCCTGTATAACGGGACCAGCCATCATAACCTCATTTAATGAATATCCAGTCAGTTGTCGACTTCCCAAAAACGGCAACTGGTTGATCGTTGCTATCATCAGAAAGCTTTTGTGCTGTCATCAATGCCGTATGCATTATACCACCAGCAACGATTTGTTCTACACATAACAAGCCGTAGAATAGGCTTGCACCAATCAGCGCTCCACGCGCTGCGGACGATTGAAGGCAGGATCAGCTAATTGAATCTTGGATGGAATCGTATAACCGTCGATATCAATGGCAAAATTCGGCTGGCTATTGGTGATTGTTGACGCCACAACAGCTTGAAGATTGAAAGAGTAGTCGGTGATGTAAGAACGCGTACAAACATTTACTGTGCATCCTTTAACAGAAACGTCTGTATCCCCGAGGCCAGAAACCATAGCATCGGATCGTGTCCGCTTCAACTGGAGCTGTTGGGATAAGCGGGACGTCATCATATGGATTTAGGAACCAGAATCAAGCAGAGCACGACGAGCAACGAACGACCCAGCACAACTCTTAAGCAAAACAACAACAGTACCCAAAAGCACAGCATCAGAACGAAGACATTGGGCAGCAAGAGAACCTTGAGGCTACAGAGCGGCAAATGGATCAGCTAACGAGGGTCGTTGCGATGTCTCGAAATGCAACAACGAATGATGCCGTCCACCATAGTTACGACAAGTGTCAGATGTCCAGGATCGAGTTTGGTGTCCTTTCTTTAAACAGTTAGGGCTTGTTTGGGCCACAAACGCCTTCCTGCTGCTATTATGGCTAAAGTTTCTTCCCACCTGTGAGCCTGCTGTGTGAATAACCATAGCGTATTGCAGACCTTCCAGCTTTCGACATCTTTCGTTCAGAAATGTGAAAAACTTAATAGCAGTCAGTAGTTTATCGGCGGCAGGGTTGTCCAATGCCCTGCTATCTTCCCACGCCGCCTGAGTTTCCACATCCAGCTTTTGCAGCAGCACGTAAATGAGAATGCTGTTCACAATTTCCTCTGGACGGCCCAGAATCTTTAATGCCCCCATGTGAACATTTATCACTAAACTTACGAAGTTTTGTGGCCGCGGATGCTCCTGCCTCCACCTTCTTGGTACACAAAAGATCCTTGATGATGTGACTGGAACACAAGTCGGTTGTTGTTTAACCGATTATCTAACATACTCAGAGCCACACGATAATTGAGCCTCGATATCTCCAACGACCTAACTGCTTTCAACGCCAGAGCAGTTAAACACGATAGTAAATGCTGGAACTTTTCAACATCATCTAAGTCATTATACTTGTCAATGATAGACATTGACCAAAAACTCACGTATTCCGTGTATCCTCCACCGAACGTGGGAAGTTTCAGCTTGGGAAGACGACGTCTATTACAACGGGCTTCGAGGCCATTGAAACGAAAAATCGTTGGTCTCATCACGCCGCAATGTGGATGACCGAATCTATTAACGCTCACGACTGTCAAAATGCGCTCGAACACGAGATTTCACTTCAAGGAAACGCTCTTCGAAATTTTCCCGCATTTCACTCCCGATTTCATTATAATCGATTTCCTCTAGCTCATTCTTAGCTAAGTCAAATGAAGCTTGAGCACGTTCTAATAGCTCTAAACGTACTGCTAATTCAGATGAATTAAACGAAACTAGCTTAGCTTCAGAAATCGACAGTAGTCGCTTGCTCGTTTATAGAATGTTCCATTATTAGCAGTAAACCGCACTTGTGCTAACTGGCAATTATTCATTTTAAATGTCAAATATAATAGGCAGCGCAGCAAGAAGAACGCGTCAAAATCGCGATATATGCATATGTATATATATGTGTATGTAAACATATATGTATATGTCTTAAAAATGCGGCGCATTTTGGACTTCAAATTTGTTTGCACTTCAAAATTGTTTTTAAATAAAACACATTCACTGTCTGTTGCTCCCGACAACGATTTTATTGGATTTATTAGCTACATTTTCATTTTTTATCTTTTTCTTGGTTTTAGAATTCGCCACGCTGAAGTTATGTGCAAAGATCGCACGCTGGAAATTCCGCGACATTCCTGCTCATTCCCTAAGACGTTTAGGAAATTTTCAGGTGTTAGAAACAGGGAAAACATAATTTTTCCGGTAATGAAAACTCTCAATACATTTTTCATATTCTTGTTTTCATTTCTGTTGTGATCGGGGTTCAAATCCATATGACGTATACGTATACTCGTTAATTAGTAGCGTTAATTTTTTGTTAATTGAAATCATCTGTTAGGGTCAGAGCATCCTGAAGCAAAACGCCTAATTCTTGCTCTATTATATTCATCGGTAATCGATCGCTATAAGCATAATCTAACCTTGATAATATAGCTTCCAAATTAAAAAGTTGCATGATAAGTCAAAGTAACAATTGATCTTCATCGTTAAAGGTAGATTCAAGCCAGTGCACAACGACGGAATAGATTTGAAATAAAATAACCAAAATATACCAAATTAATACCGACTGTGTAGGGGGGCGTCTTCCAGATAAATAATAACACTTGCACTTTCGAATTATTAGAATTTGTAACTTTACAATTCTTTTATTGCACTCTTGAAAAATGCACTTGTTGTGCCGGTCAGTAGAACATATGTTATAGGAAAAAAGATGAGTGTGACTGCGCGTGTGACAAGGTCACACGCACAGTATACTAGCTTTGTCACTATCGATATTAATTGATCGCGACCACACTGTCAGCTGTTTTGAGTGGTCACACCTGCCATCATCTGGCATCGACATCCTCCTCCCCTTGCAATGAGTTGCAAACGGATTTATTGTCCACATGGACCGGACAGAATCCAACTCAATGTGGAGTTCTGGGCCATTGGCAAATCGTTGGTGCTCGGCAGGATACGAGGTTGAATGATGTGACGATACACATCAGTGCCGAGCACCAGGGACACCATCGATGGCTGGAACTAGCATTCATAAGCGTAATGCTGCGGAACTGCTCCAAGTTTTCACCATCGACAGGTCGGAGGGGGGACGGCGAACGGGAACATGGCCGTGCTGGTTGCGGAACAGCAACTGGAATTGTTGCGTAAAGGTGGCCACGAATTGCAACATTTGGAAGGTGGTCCGGTTCTTCTTTCACCAAATGAACTTCTGGTGCTGGGATCCCATGGCAGCAATCGAGCGAGTTGAGCAGGGCAAAGAAGGTGCTGTGGCCGCCTGGTGCAGACTTGAGGCCCATCCACACGGAGACGGGCATGCAACATGGAACGAAATAAGAACAAATGGTTATTACAGTAGCTTCTTTACATTGTCAATGACACATGGAACAGGACAGTATAGGACAGCACAAACGAAACGAAGTAGAATGTTATTCGTCTTTGTGTCGGTGCCTATCTGGTTTGAATGAATGATGAGGCAGATAAAAATTAGGAGTGGTGACGGGCTTCCGGAATGGAAGAGTTACCGAGATCTGCCACATTTGCTGCGTGAAGTTGTGTTTTGCAGCTAACCAGCTTCGACGGAATATCCTCCGCCTCCCACACTTTGGAGCTTAGTCTGTCGAGTTGATCGTCTGCTTGGATAGCGACTCTTGTCGAAAACGCAGAGACAGTTGTCGACACATTCTGGGAGACGGGGCCGGTGAGAATCCAACCAAACACGGTTTGTTGGCCAAGGAGTGAGCCACAAATGTTTGGCCGGGTACCGCTCAGGATGACTGACGGAAGGATATCCGCGCCAATTAAGATGTCAATCTGAGCACTTTTGTAGAAGTTTGGATCTGCCAGTTCAATCGCTGGTAGATCCTTTAGGAAGCCTTTCGGCACACGGAATGATGGCAGCTTGTCTGCCAGTTGTGGAATAACGAACGCTGAGGTCTCGATATGGAGCCTCGGCTTCGTTGGAGAACCAATGCTGAAGTTGCATAACTTCTGCGGTTGGGCCGCAATTGTATGATTCAGCCCAGATACTTGGGCTTGCACGGATTGGAATGGCAACTTTATGCGCTGGAATAAACGCTCAGAAATGAAAGTCGCTTCGGACCCTGAGTCGATTAGTGCTCGTGCGGTGTATGTAGTACCTAGATGGCATACATTGACAACCGCCGTGCCGAGAAGGATGTTCTGAGCGTTAATGGCAAAGTAATTTTGCACATTTGTTGCCAATTGATTCGGAGTGGACTGTATTTTGGGAAGTGTGGCTGGAGTGGAAGAGGAAGAGGCACCATTGTGGGCACTGTCGCCCCGATGGAGAAGAGTATGGTGCCGCCTCTTGCATGTGAAGCAATTGTGCGCACTAGTACACTCTCGGAGTTGGTGACCTCTTGCAAAACAATTCAAACAGAGGCTCTTCTGTTTGATGTAAGTCATCCGATCGTTGACCGACATTTCAAGGAAGCATGGACAGACCCGGACAGGGTGGTTCTCTTTTGAGCACAAGCCACACGATTTGCCTCTCTGAGTGACTTGGGCCTTGAAAGAGTTAACTCGCTTTGAACTCTGCTGTGAACAGGATGGTCCAGCGGTAGAGTTCTGCGAGTTGTTTTGCTTCACGTCCTCAACAGCCTCGAGCGTACGATAACGCTCGTTGAGGAATGTGCTCATGTCCTGCCATGCGGGAATCTTGGACTTGTCCACCAATGATTGCTCCCATAGTGAGAGTGTAAGTTTGGGGAGCTTGGAAGAGCAAAGAAAGACCAGGATGCAGTCGGCGAAAGGACTAAAGACTGAAATGTCTGAGTGGTCAAGAGCGGTCAAGCACCGCTGAATTGTGCCATGCAGCTCCTTAATCGCTGCTCCAGACTCTTGCGAAACCGTGGACAGGTTGAAGAGAATTTTTAACTGGCTCGTTATTAACAAGCGCTTGTTTTCGAACCGCTCGCAAAAAGCACTCCAAGCCGACGCGAAACCATCGTTCGTCAGCGGAAATTTGGCTACAATCTCATTGGCCTCATCTGCGGTTTTGAATTGAGATGGATGGTTTCTCAACCGGAGTCAACCTCGGATTGTTGACGTAGATGGCCGTGAAAAGATCACGGAAGGTCGGCCACCGCAAGTAATCCTCACGGAATACTTCGGTGTCGATTGGAGGAACCGGCAGCCACTGGAGTACACAGGAGGAGTGGATGCTTCACTCCTGGTTGATTCGGAAAATTGGGTAATTTGCCCCTTTACATAGGCGAGACACCGCTCATACACTGCACATTGGGATGAAATGCCTTTATTTTGGCCATAACCGTAATTTTAAAGCTAGAAAGTTGAAACTTGGAGAATTTGCTGCTTATATTATTTGTGAATTTCGGATTTTTTATTTTTTTAGTTTTTATTTTTATTTTTTTTGTTTTAATCACCTCTAAATCATTTTCCGGAAAATCATTTGGAATTACCCAGTCAAAAGAGGCCTTGACATTGTGATTTGTATCCAGCCAAATTTATAGTTAGTCACCCCGACGAAGAGAAACCTTACTTGTATCTATTGAAATATTTAACCCCCGCAAATTCCCGCAAATTAATTAAATGCTACCTGAATATACACATAATAACTCATACTACCACATAAGTTGTTATTTGTAGTCTGTTGTATTTTGCTAGATATGCTCCACGAAACACAAATATTTTATGGTTAGAACCAACAAAACTACTGCTTACGTATTTCATTAAAAACATTAAAAACAACACAAAAACAAATATAATTAAAACTAATACAAATATTTTCTACATACCATGAAGAACATTTTCCAATTTAAGGTATTTTAATAAGTCAAACTGTTTAAAAATACGACAACGCCAAAATTAAGAAACTTGACTAGTCAGTAAGCATGCACGCACCACGTGGCAAGAACAGCTGACTTTAAACAGCTAGTGCAAGACGAGGGCTGCGCAATAAAATTCAAATTAAATATTTTCGATGTCCAGGGACATTTCTAAGCTTGAAATAATTGCAACATTATTGATATATTAACATGAACTTTTAGGTTTTGCCAAAATAAAGGCCTTTCATCCCAATGTGCACTGCATAGTGGTCATATTTGGCCTCGATGGCCTGTATGCCTTCGTTGTCGCCGTCTCGATGCAGTGCATCAGCGCACGTGGCATTAGCGGCCTCTACACTGTCCCAGAGGGCTTGCAGGCGGTCACGACGGATCTCGTACGTGTGTACATTGTCGTCTTCGGCTGCAGGCCCTCTGACCCGACTCTCAAAGTGAACCAGTCTGTCAGAGACGGCGACGAAGTTGCTGAGAGCCATCGCACGGGTGTTGCTAAGTTTAGCCTGGACGGATCGTGTAGTTGCAGAAGAAGCAGACGGCGACGGACGATCAACTTTGACTCGGAGTTGAGCGGCAGGAGTGGCGGATTTGGACGTATACGGAAATGGATATGATAATATATATATTGTATGTATAATAACGGATTTCAATATATAATATCAATTTATAAGGAGCATATACGGAGTGTATATGTAACGTGTACGGAAGTGTACGTGTATGTATGTGATAATATATGTATATTATATGTGTAATAATGGACTTATATATATATATTATCAGTATATATGGAACATATACGGAGTGTATATGTGTAAGTGTCGTGTATGGAAGTGTACGTGTATGTATGTGTGTCGTATGTGGATGTATATATGTCGTATGTATATGTATATATATATATATAGGAGTGTAGTGGATCTACGCGCGTTTGTCCTTGATAGAGTGCAACTTCCTTGTTATTTAGAGTAAAATAACACGAAGAGGTTGCATACACCGGAGTGTGTCAAAAAGCAGACAAACGCGAAACGACAGAGATCTAACAAAGTACATACAACAGCGGCTAAATTGGAAAATATAAGCGAACTCTTTTAAACTGTATAAATACTTACACATACATATACATATAAGGATATATATATATATATATATACGGTACAAAGTATACATAAAGTAAAAAAGATTGCGGAAAGAAAGCCGGTAGAACGCTTATGTACTTATAAATATGCTGTGTCACATATATATAATGTACAAGGAAAAAGAATATGGCGCGAACACGACACTTGCACAAAATGTATGGAGATTGTATGAAAGTGTATTACTTATTTTGAAAAACCAATGCTATTGCTGGGGTGGAGCGAATCCAATCATATATCCGGCTCGAAGGACCAAAATGTGTAGGGGGCGTCTTCCAGATAAATAATAACACTTGCACTTTCGAATTATTAGAATTTGTAACCTTACAATTCTTTTATTGCACTCTTGAAAAATGCACTTGTAGTGCCGGTCAGTAGAACATATGTTATAGGAAAAGCACTAAAAGAGGGCAGGATGACCAACGTGAGGATAAACTAGATCAGTGTGACTGCGTGTGTGACAAGGTCACACGCACAGTATACTAGCTTTGTCACTATCGATATCAATTGATCGCGACCACACTGTCAGCTGTTTTGCCAGCTGTTTTGCCACCTGCCATCATCTGGCATCGACACCGACAAACGTATATATATATATATGTATATATTAGGCTAACTGCCTTAGTTTATTAGAATATAATATAAAAAGTAAGTTTAACATAATATTGATACAACGGTACACAACTGATGAGATATTAATAATTTGATAATGCTGAAAACGATGACCATCTAAGTACACGCACGGCTGTTCTGCTTCGAATGCTGATCACGATTCTACTGCTACCGACTTCTTGTTATGCTTGCCGACTCTGATTCCTGCTCACGCTGGCTACTCAATACTTGCTCACGCCGACCAATCACACCGATTTATCGCCCATTCCATCTTACTTATATATAAATATATAAAGGCTTTATATGGTATATAAGTGGAGGTCCGTAGCTATACTGGTGGAGGGTATCTTCGACTCAGAAGTCGCGCGAAGTATGGATGAATTTTTGGCAAGAGCCAGCAGCATCTTGGGTGGTAGCCGTGAAACATCACGAAATTCGTTATGGCACGGCGAATCGAGGTATTTCATCCGGAGTCGGGATAACGCTGGACATCTACAGAGAAGAAGTTCAAATGTTTCCTTAACTCCGTACTCATTGCATTTTCAGGCTTTTCTTTAAATTAGTATATATTGAAGCGCACATCAACCTTGCAGTTTTGTACGAGTTATACCAACGCCAGCTCGCATCCCACTGAAGACTAGAGCGAACTCAAATTTCCCTGCCACGATATCTCAGCGATATCGCCGACATTAAGCCCTACCCCTCTTTGGCAAGAGTATCTGCAATCTCGTTGCCATCGATAACATGGTGGCTTGGTATCCAGTAGATATGAACGACCGCAGATTCGTTCAGCGACTCATCTGGTCTTCTGCTTTCCAGGACATCTTTGGACTTGACCACATCAGAATTCATTGATCTTATTGCAGCCTGGCTGTCAACAAAGATATTAATCGAATTGTAATTGTGATGTAAACCCCCTGCACTTCTGCAGCCATGCCAATGGCAAAGACTTCCGCCTGGAAGATGCTGCAATGGTCCGGGAGTATATAGGAGTGTTTGGATACCGGATCTGGGCAGTATATGGTCCCACCGACTCCTTCGTCCATCTTCGACCCGTCGGTGAAGAGGTTATGGGCTTGGGGAATGCATAACCCTTCCCGCCAGCAGTCCGGTTCCATATATATTGTGTTAATGTGGTCGGTACTGGTAAGGGGATAGTATAGTCCAAGTCTGAAATAGTCTCCCTACCAATAGCGCTGTGACCATAGCCTAGTAGACCCAGATTACCTGTTGCAGCAATCTTAATGGCCGATCTTGATGCTATGGATTGTGCGTATAAGTTAAGGGGTTCGACGTCAGCTATTACCCCGAGGGCTTTAGTAGGCGTCGATCTGATGGCGCCTGTGATGCACTTTAGCGCTTGACGCTGTATTCTTTCGTGATGGATAGGTACGTCCGTTTCCGTGGCCTGCCACCACACTTAAATAGCATAGGTGAGGATAGGGCGAACAACAGAGATATGTACATATATATTCACCGCATTAGATGAGGAGAGACCCAAGTGCAACTAAGCATCTTTTCCGGTGGCCTTCTTCACCCTTTCTAACACGATGAGCTTCCATGTCAGTTTGCTGTCCAGAACCACACCTAGGTATTTTACTGCTTGGCTCGGCTTATCCGTAGTACCGCCTATTTTGGGGAGAACCACATGGGTACCTTATCCCTCTTCGGAAAGAGGATGTTTTGTCCGCGTTAATGCTAAGCCCGGCTGCTTCGGCCCATGTCTTAACTTCCCGTAAAGTATGTACGGAGCTGAGGGTAGTTGGGCATTTCCCAGTTATCAAAATGCTTATGTCGTCGGCGTAGGGAATTAACTTCGGGTCTCGTCTAATACATTTCCTTCCTTTGTGATGGTCGAATCGCCCACCCGCCTGTCGCTAAGAAGGCGGTTGACCCATCTATTGATTGCTGGAGCTGTGTTCACTGAGGTAAGGTCCTTCATAATAGCGTCAGTAGTGATGTTATTGAAGGCGCCTGAAATGTCCAGAGAAGCCCCAAGGCATATTCTTTAAAGTGGTCTGCTTTTTCAATGGAGGATACTAGAGCATGGAGAGCAGTCTCAATGGACTTGCCCTTTTGCATGCTGATTGGGGCCAATAGATGCAATGAATTGCTTCTGATGATGTATATCAAGTAGCTTCTCCAAAGTTTTTATAAGGAAATAGGTTAGGCTGATTGGCCGGAAGTCATTTGGGACCACATGGCTGCACTTGCCCGCCTTCGGCAGGAAAATGACTTTGGAGGTCCTCCGAAGAGTGGGGATATAGCACCATGCGAGGCCCGCCGAGTAGATCTTGCAGCATTGCTGGCGAAAGTCCATCGAGACCCTGACGATGTCGCTGTCCGACTTCTTAGCAAGTTGAAACATGCTAGTAAGCTCTCCACGAAGCGATGAGAGATCTGGATTCCACCAGGGTGGCTTCGATCTTCTCGTCGGTCTTGAGAGCCTACAGGATTGGTGAAACGCGGAAAGTAGCCCTTCTGAGAGGACATTAAGAGATGTTTCTAAGTCCTGTACCAAGTTGATTGTACTCGACGGACCAAGAGAATTAGAAACGCGATTGGAGAATTTCACCTAGTTCGTGTTACGGCGATTTCTGAACGGCTATGCCGCTGATACCCTGTTTAATGGAGGAGGAGGGTCTGTTCAGGACTCTCAACTCTCCTACATTGGTGCATTCAGTCGCTATGGCAGGGTCACGTTACGAGAGGTGGGATCTATATACATAGGTAGATTCCTCATCTCTATTGGCTAGTCTTAGCTTTATAGTTAAGGATAAACTAAAATAAGGACTCACCTTTTTCATTAATATCGAGCTGTAACCGTTTCCTTACCAGGATGACAGTTCTCGATTTACTTACCAATGTCGGAACGTAGAGATTAAAGTTTGGCAACTTCGGCCCTGTGACCGTGTTGCCCGACGGTATCCGCGGTTCCTGGACCAAAGCCGCGTAGGCGGATCCTTCGTCTAGAGCGAGGAGGAGCTCCGTTGAAGCCGTTTTCGATTTATGGAGGTTGAGGTGCAGCACACTCATTAGAGGCGTGCAAACTCGCGGGGCCCGTGTGGCGTCGGTCATGCTCTCCAAACCGAGATCTGCCTATACCTTTCCTGACCACAACGTGTGAGTGTTCTTATCCCCGTTGGGTCGTCCTTGTATCTTGTCACCATTCATCCAGCCTGCGTCTACAAAAGTAGGGCGTTTCCAATCCTAACAAACAATGCGTCGTCCAGGTTGCTATGGATCAACCGCCACCGCTTTGCAGACATTTTCCCGTTAGGGTCCCTCTATCGATGAGAGCAACAGCGAAAGGCGCATAGTAGAGATCTGCTACCCGTTCACAATGCAGCCGGCACCCTCTGGGAGAGTTCAGTAGAGGATTTTGCCAGCCGATAATTTCATTAATAACCTGCATAATTTCCGTTTCAATGTTCAAGTGGGCTTGATTTCATCCTGGGTGTTGCCGTTGTTTTTCGACTGCAACAAGTGACGATAAGTCTACCCAGCTGAAACTATCACTAAGTTTACATTAATTGTCTTAGGTATTCATTGATAAGATATGCTCCAATATATGTAAATACGTTAGAAACTCGTCATAAAACACATGCCTTTAAAGAAATGTGCGCTTTCAAGAATATCCGCGGAAATTTTCTTGCTGTTAAAGAACAGTGGGATGAAAACTAATTGAATATACTTCTAGATTACTCTGCTATATACTACAGTTACGAAATTAGGAATATCACCAATTTTGTATAGTTTTCTGTTAATTAAATAACTAATGCTTAAGGGTTTTAACACATATTTTTATTAGTTGTCTCTTTACTAAAACATATATCGGGCTTATATGTTTAGTCGTTTATATTTTATACCCGCTACCCATAGGGTAGAAGGGTATTATAACTTTGTGCCGGCACGAAATGTATGTAACAGGTAGAAGGAGGCATCTCCTACCCTATAAAGTATATATATTCTTGATCAGCATCAATAGCCGAGACGATTTAGCCGTCTGTCTATCTGTGTGGCTGTCCGTATGAAACACTGGATCTCAGAGACTATAAAAGATAGAACTATAATTCGATTTTTGTTAATTTGCGGGGGCGGAAGTGCGCGTGCCAAAAATTTAAAACAAACTTGATCTGCGTGCAAACATAACAAATGCTGTCAAAAATTTATTATAGCTCCATCTCGTATAGTCACTGAGATTCAGTATTTCATACGGACAGATGGATAGACAGACGGACATGGCTAGATCGTCTCGGCTGTTGGCGCTGATCAAGAATATATATACTTTATAGGGTCGGCCTCCTTATACCTGTTACATACATTACCTGCCTTCACAAAGTTATAATACCCTTCTACCCAATGAGTATCGGGTATAATAAGAAGTTTCTTGTTCAAACTCAACATATTGTAAAGTTAGTTTTAAAGACACTTTTCTCAGACAAGGCGCGTAGCCCGCTTTCTTGTAATCCCAATAAAGTCTAAAAGTAAATTAAAATAAAATCGTTTGTTTTATTTTTTATTTACCCTTCGTGTAACGCGAAAAACCTAATTTACTCAGCCGGTAGGATATGTTCTAAAAGAATTCATCAACAAACAGTCGTGACCGCTAAAGGATAATAACATTATCCAAGGTCATATCCGCTAAAAACATCTACGTGCGTGAAGTGCAGTGAGAAATCGGAAAAACCAAGACATTTGTGTATCCGAATAGCAACCCGCAATAACTCTTACTAAAACCCACGTGTAATCATGGCAGTTAAACTCTCCGAAGCGCACTTAAGTCAGTGCCTTAATCAACTCAAATATGTGCCCTCTTTCGATAACGGAACTGAAAACCTATCAGCACTCATCAAAAGGATAGATTTTATCCTATACCAAACGAGATGCGTTAGACAAAGCAGTGTGGGTCATCGAGAGACAGCTTGAAGGAGAGGCTCTGAGGACAGCCCAAGTCAAGCCAAGTTAAGAATAGCACTAATCGAGGAATTCAAAACTCAAATACCATATGAAGAACTGCTGAGACGATTATATAAGAATTGCAATGGAAATCTACGTAAGTTCACAGAACAACTTGAGCGCAAGTTCTATATTGTCACTAACAAATTAGCACTAGATAACGACCCTAATAACACAATATTGTATTCCGTTGCTTTAAAAACAGTTAAAAATGTCATAATGAAAAAATTACCTGATAGGATATTCATGACCTAAGGGTAGCGGGTATAAAAATGAAACGAACACAAGTGCTAATGCTGAAATTGAAATTACAGAAAAACCAGTCATATGTACCCTGAATTACACGCTTGAGGACAAGCTAATTTCTATAGGTTGGGGGAGTAACATATGCACTAGCACACTCATTTCTCATACGTGACACGTTCTCATAATTATTCCCCTATCTTCCAAAAGATCCTATTGCATTCACATAAAGATCATATTATATTCTAAACATAAACTAGACAGCGACTAATCGTAACAAACAAAAAGGTCCTATTACATTCACATAAAGATCATATTCTAAACTTAAACTCGTAGCTACGGTGACCAATCGTCACAAACAAAAGATCCACTTCACGCCACTTTCAAAGTCCAAAGATCAATTAAAATTTTCCATTGCACTTTGACAACTCAGCATTAAAGTTCGTCTAAAAGTAAATTAAAATAAAATCGTTTGTTTTATTTTTTATTTACCATTCGTGTAACGCGAAAATCATAATTATATATATGTATATGTAGCTTTGAGCTTAATAGGTCATAGCTCTAGAATAGACACAGATTATAATATACCCCTCGCATGTACTCACCATATTAAATTGGTATATCAAACCTTTAAGCCACAGTGATCATGGTGCTCTCTTCTAGCACAATATATGAGCAATATATAGTAGTATATATGTTCAAAGGTTCCATGCCAACTATCACTTCGAGAGGTTTAGTTGGTGTCGACCTGATAGCGACTGTAATGCACAGTAACTCTTGACGCTGTGTCCTTTCCATGATGGATATTTGCCTTTTTCCGTGGCCTACCACCACATAAGAATACCATAGGCGAGGATTGGACGGACAACAGGGATGTATACCCATGAGAGAGTGTGAGAGATCCCAAGCTTACATGCCAATTTACTGTCCAGAATCTTTAACATAGTGCAGCCTATCTTCGGAGTGGAATCATAGGGATAGATTATATAGAAGAGTTTCAGCACTACTCTAAGTGTATTTACGGTATGATAGGCATAAAGCTATAACACTTTTTAATCAGTTATACACATTTCTTGTTGAAGCATATGTTAGTTGTAATACCTATAGTATTTTACACTATCGGTAGCTGGTATACAATTTAACATTTATTTTGGCAATTGGGTAGGTAAAACCAATATAAATATAAATATAAAAGATGAACATGAATTAAACGGTGTCTCTTCTGTCGAAGTTAGAAATGATTTATTCTCGTATTTTTATTAACATATACAGTTTACATGTAAAGCGGTCTAAAATATCATCCAGACTTTAATTTAAGTATATAATAGTAAAGTTTACATTTATGACTACCACTTTAAAAGTCGCGAACACACAAGTCAAGCAAATTACTTAAGATATCCTCGTTGCGATTCAGCTCAGTGGAATGAATATAATTAAAAGAGTCATCCTCGCCATTTATATAAGACCGAAAGCTTGAATAATCACAATTAGTGGGCAGTGCATTAGAAATCTCTGGGAGAGAAATCGCAGGAGTTATCATCGAATCTTTGTTTACATCCCGTACAGCTGACATATGTGATGATATAATAACATTTTCACTGAGCGTTGGAATCTCATCTTGAGAATAAATCTGAAATCATTGTCAACATGAATAAAAATCGATTTTTATAAATGAACATCAAACCATATTTATGTTGTTGAATTTGTTGATGAAAATGTCATTTAGACATAAAGTGTCGCCAGATGTTCGAATTATAATGGTTCCGCGCTCATATTGATCTTGTAGCTCCTCGGCATTAATCGACATGGGAGATTCGTTGGAGCATAGAGGTCTATAAATATTCTGACGGGCAGTAAATGGAAATGATAGTTCAAGAGCATTTGAGCCGTCTGAAACAGTAGTTTGTTTTTCCACTAAATTTAATTCTTTAATGTTATCAGCAGCGATATAACTATATGATTGCACATGCTGCGTTTCATTTGGAAGGCACATCTGAATAGATTCCCTCCTTTTTAGTACAATCGACGTTAGTCTGAGTTTTCTGAGGACTATTATTTTTAGCTAATTGTAAAGATGACATCCGTTTGGATTGTCCTGTTTTACGATTTCGAATGCGTTTCCTATCACATTTTTTGGATCTGTGGCAACCCCTTTCAGTTCTCGTGATCAACAAAACTCGATAACTCACGCGAGTATCGATATTACGGGAGTACATCTCCAGGAGACACTCTCTCCCTCAATAAGTTTCGTCAGCTTCGTTCGCCGCCACTGCAGAGTCTTTGCCGCTTTCATCTCCCGATCATCTTTTTAGTTTTAAATATAAGTATATAGTAATCAATAAATATAAGGCAAAGTAAATTGGTGACCCCGACGTGATCACTATATACACACGAGTACTGGTGCTTACAATGGCAAACAACGACGCCCCACAAGACGACGCCGAGGTTTTCACGATACCGTTACTCACGGTGTTGACGCAGTTATCAACCGTGTAGCTGTGAAAATACCGCCGTTTTGGCCCGAACACCCAGAATTATGGCTATCGCAAATCGAAGCCCAATTCGTTCTGGCGGGAATAACCTCGGACGAAACGAAATTTAACACAATCCTAGCGTCAATCGAAGCACCGGTGTTGGCCCGAATTGCCGACGCCATCGTCAACCAACCACGCACAGGCAAGTACGAAAATTTGAAATCGTGCATCCTGGAACGCTTCTGCGAAAGCGAACAAAAGAAAATCCAGAAGTTAATATCGGAGACCGACCTTGGTGACAAGCGCCCCACGCAACTGCTCAACGAGTTAAACGCACTAGCCGCAAACAAAGTTCAAGAATCTTTTCTGAAAGCACTGTGGCTGCAGCGCTTACCAACACAAGTGCAAGCGATCTTGCAAGCATCGGACGCCAGCCTAGCAAACTTAGCTAAGTTGGCAGATAAAGTGATGGAAGTCGGTGATTTTCATCAGGTACGCACCATCGACGCCAAGTCGGCGCCAACCAGCAGCGCCGTTTCCGACGATCGTCTAGACCGCATCGAACAACAAATCAACGCGCTCTCCAGAAACCTTTCTCGCAAGAACAGCTTGCGAACGGATCGCAACAGCGTCATAGCTGGAGACATGTGTTGGTACCACAGCAAATTTGGTAACGCCGCCAAGAAATGTCGCCAACCATGCTCTTTGCATCCGAACCAAAAACTAAATCAATCTTCGGATTCGGCGGACAAATTCGAAGAAGACCACAACACAATTGCCCGCCTCGCCATCAACGACAATTTCTCCAAAACACAGTTTCTCATCGATACCGGCGCCGATATTTCAGTGATGCCACCCTGCAAAACGAAAAACTATGCTCACTCCAAAGCTTCTTTTCGCCGCCAATGGCACGAAAATACAAACCTATGGAGAAAAACGCATAGCATTGTCACTGGGATTGCGACGAAACTTCGTGTGGACTTTCGTGATAGCTGACGTCAACTGCGCTATCATCGGATCCGACTTTCTTCAACATTTTGACTTACTCGTCGATATGAAACGACGCAAACTCATCGATCGGGCTACGCTGCTGGAATCAAAATGTCACGCGCCCCAACGTAAAATCAACGCGGTTTTATCCTACGACACGAGTAACCAATACGCTACATTGCTTCACGAATATCGCGATCTCGCAACGATCAACTCGAACCGGCTGCCAGCAACATCCGAAGTAACGCACTTCATCTCGACCAACGGGCCGCCTACTCACGCCCGCGCCCGACGACTAGCGCCCGACAAACTCAAAGCTGCACAATCCGAGTTCTCCTACCTCATCGAGAAAGGAATATGCCGTCCCTCAAATAGCAACTGGTCCAGCCCTTTGCACCTGGTAAAGAAAGCAAATGGAGAGTGGCGTCCGTGCGGCGACTACCGAGCACTGAACAACGTAACCGTGCCGGATCGATATCCTATTCCGTACATACTGGATGTAACGAGCATCTTATACGGTAAGAAGATATTTTCGAAAATCGACCTGCAAAAGCATATCACCAGATTCCTGTCGAACCACAAGATATTCCCAAAACAGCAATTATCACGCCTTTTGGGCTATTCGAATTCTTGTTCATGACGTTCGGTCTGCGCAACGCAGCGCAAACTTTTCAACGTCACATAAACAATGTCATACAAGGCCTCGACTTCGTTTTTGCTTACATCGACGACATTTTGATCGCTTCAGAATCCGAGGCGCAGCACGAGACGCACCTCCGCACAATCCTCGACCGCCTTCGGAAGGCACATCTCACCGTAAACTTTGAGAAGTGCCAATTCGGTAAGACACAACTTACATTCCTGGGACACGACATCAGTCAGCACGGTTTAAAACCATCCGAAGCCAAAGTGGAAGCCATACGGCATTTTAAAACCGCTTATCGCTAAAGACCTTAAAAGTTTCTGGGTATGATTAATTTCTATAGGCCGTTTATCCCACGAGCAGCCGAGAACCAGCACATACTCCAGACGCTGATCCAAGGCAATAAAAGAACGACAAAACCCCGATACTTTGGTCTACAGAAGCCGACTACGCATTCACCGCCTGCAAGAACGAGCTTGCAAACGCTACGTTGTTGAATTACATGGCACCAAACTCACAATTAACTCTAACCACCGACGCGTCCGACGACGCTATGGGAGCCGTAGTACATCAAGTCATCAACGGGCAGACACAACCACTGGGATTCTTCTCCAGGAAATTCACATCGACG
This sequence comes from Drosophila sulfurigaster albostrigata, assembly GCF_023558435.1. NCBI lineage: Eukaryota > Metazoa > Arthropoda > Insecta > Diptera > Drosophilidae > Drosophila > Drosophila sulfurigaster. The sequence goes on from NC_084884.1 coordinate 1,198,103, forward strand.
CAAAAGAAGTACAGCACCTACGATAGAGAACTGACTGCCATCTATCAGGCCGTTTTGCACTTCAAGTACGCACTGGAGGGCAGGAATTTCGTTATTTTCACCGACCACAAGCCGCTTATGTACGCCTTCAGTCAAAACAGCGAGAAAGCATCACCTCGACGCGCTCGGCAACTGGATTTTATCAGCCAATTCAGCACCGATATCCGGCACATCTCTGGAGAAGAAAACAACGTGGCTGATCTTCTCTCACGCATCGATGCCATCAAACACATAAACTTCGACGAGATGGCACTGGAACAGGAAAACGATGCGGAACTACAATCGCTACTCAAGTCTGACGCCGAAAACCCATCTCACTAACAAAATTGTCTCTTGCAGGCTCAAACAAACAATTGTACTGCCACGTCGCCAATAACCATACACGTCCGTTTGTGCCCAAATGCCTACGCCAAACCGTGGTTGAGGCCCTACATTCGCTGAGCCATCCGGGAGTTAAGGCAACAAACAAGTTGGTCGGAAAACACTACGTTTGGCCCCGCATGGCGAAGGATGTCGCTAAAATCGTACGCTCTTGTATCCCGTGCCAGAAGGCCAAAATCCAACGTCACACCAAATCGCCACTAGGAGAGTACACCGCCAGCGACACCCGTTTCGAACACATAAATATCGACATAGTCGGCCCGCTGCCTTCGTCGAACGGATACCGATACTGCCTCACGTGTATCGATCGATTCTCACGATGACCCGCAGCAATTCCTTTAGTAGACATCACAGCAAAATCTGTAGCCAACGCACTGATATCGGGCTGGTTCGCTCAGTACGGTATTCCTCTTCACATCACAACCGATCTGGGTCGACAATTCGAGTCTACATTATTCCAAGAGCTTTCCAAAATTTGTGGTTTTAAACACCTGCGGACGACGGCGTACCACCCACAAGCCAATGGTATGATCGAACGCTGGCACAGAACGTTAAAAGCTGCTTTAAAATGCGTCGATCCAATCAACTGGAGTAGTTCCCTGCATCTAATCCTACTCGGCCTACGCACAACAATCAAAAGCGACATCGGGCTGAGCCCTGCGGAAATGGTTTATGGCACCACACTACGGGTGCCAGGCGGATTTTTGCACCGAGCACACAAAACACACTGAGTCCGAGTTCACCGAGGCTCTTCAAAACCATGTCTCAACTGCCAACCACTAAGCCAGTGCACCATCATACACCGCAAGAATTTGTCCACCCGGACCTAAACCATTGTACCCACGTCTTCGTTCGAGTGGATCGAGTGAAAACCCCGTTGGAAGCAAACTACGAGGGTCCTTTCGAAGTGGTAACAAAACACGACAAATATTTTACACTCAAGGGCCACACAAAGGAAAACAAGGTTTCCATCGATCGACTTAAACCAGCTTACATCTTCAAAGACGTACCGCCTCCAACACAGGAGCAGACGACAGCGCCAACTGCTCAGACACTCGAGAAAGTGTCAAGATCAGGACGACAAATCAGATTCCCAGCAAAGTATCTTTCCCAACTGGAACTCTAGGAGGGGGTACTGTGGCAACCCCTTTCAGTTCTCGTGATCAACAAAACTCGATAACTCACGCGAGTATCGATATTACGGGAGTACATCTCCAGGAGACACTCTCTCCCTCAATAAGTTTCGTCAGCTTCGTTCGCCGCCACTGCAGAGTCTTTGCCGCTTTCATCTCCCGATCATCTTTTTAGTTTTAAATATAAGTATATAGTAATCAATAAATATAAGGCAAAGTAAAGATCTACGCCTAACTCCCAGTATCCGCCTTTGCCTTTCTCCTCGCGCTTTCGATTTCGAAAACAGTGATGTAATGATAAGTTATGCCTTATGGAATTCTGCAAGTATGTATACAAAGTAATTCAGAATATTTCAATTAAAATTAGAGTGCAACACTATAATATTTTCTGTTTTCTTATAATCTTATAATATTTCTATGTAAATGGGTATTCAGGTTTTCAAATATTTGCAAGGCCTTTTTATTTTACTACTCAGTATTAATAATTAATGCTAAGCTCAAAGATATTCATAATTTTGAAACAAAGGCATACAACTGAAAAAATATATACTTTAACAAAATAATTATTATTAATATATTATTTTATTTCACATATTTCCCTAGTTGAGACTGTATAAACAAACATCCGAGAAAGAACATCCGATTAAGGATCGTCTCGGCTGTTGACGCTGACCAAGAATATATATACTTTATAGGGTCGGAAATGCCTTCCTCCTACCTGTTACATACATTTCCTGCCAACTAGGGTTGTTGATAATATATCAAAATATCAATATATCGATATTTTTTTATAAAAATAAATATTTATATCATGATATTTTTTCCCCTGATATATCGAATATCGCGATTTTTTTTTTTATATATTTTTGATATTTCCTAATTGGTCACTTTGATTTGACCTAACTTCCTGTAAAGATGAGCGCGGCAAAAAGTTTTTTTTCGGAAGTTAAAAATCATTCTGCAACCTGCAACATTTGCAGTAAAATTGTCAAAACGAGCGGCAACTCGTCGAACTTACTGTCTCACCTTAAAAACAGGCATCGGCATGTGTGAATTCCGCCGAAATTGTGCCAAGGGTTCACAATTTCGGGGAAATACACACATGCGTGTGTCTGATGTTTTTCTGGGGAATTCGTGTATTCCGTGTAAGAGATTTAATAGGAGAAATAAAATCAGGATTATATATGTTTTTATGCAGATGCATATGTTGATATACACAAAAAAATATAATTATGTATTTATTATACATATATATAATTTTGGAGTTAAATTTTGGTTAATGAAAAAAAAATATATAAAAATTAAATATCAAAAATACTTAATATATCGATATTTTTGGGTGATAAATATTTTTATCAATTTGATATATTTTTGAAAAACGATATATCACTGATACGATATTTTTAAATATCATGCAACCCTACTGCCAACACAAAGTTATAATACCCTTCTACCCTAAGGGTAGCGGGTATCAAAATTAACAATTTCAAAACGTAATGAGCATGAAAAACCTTAAATGATCACGTCACAACGCAGTCTGTGCGGGATTTCTTAGGATCTTATCTTGGTTGTCCTGTGTTAAATAACACCTTATGATGATTTATTTAGTCTTAGTCTTTATATTCCTTAGTCGGATATCCTTACTCGGATGTCCATTTAGATAATTTTATACCCGTAGGCCGTTTATTTTAGAATTCAGTCATGGTCACAAAATTAAATAGCAAGCATAGCTTGAAAGATAGAGCTACGATTGTATGATATTATTGTAACTGTAATCTATATGATTTCGGATAATTTGGTTGCGATCAAATTCTATAAGTTATTTAAAAAATAGTTTGATATGGTAAGCAAGTAAGAAAGCTACAGTCGAGTGTGCTCGACTGTGAGATACCCGCTACGCATTTTGAATATAAGAAAAATATTACGGTTTTTTAAATATACCAAAAACAAATATACTACAAATATACCAAACGGTATATTTGTTATATATATATAGTACTACATTCAAAATATACTATAGACGGCAGAATATACCAGATTGTTGGCCAAAGCAACTAAAAGCCCTAGTAAGTAGGCGCTTTTGCCCATACAAAAGAATTTCTTTAATAACTTCCACAATTTTTATCTAATCGCAATTAAATGTTAAGGAATCATAAATACTATAGTTGTTACTGTACACACTAAAATTCACAGCTGTAGCTTGAAAATTACGCTTGTTATTCGATTTTATTGATTTGCGGGGGCGGAAGTGCGAGTGGCAAAAATTTGAAACAAACTTGATCTGCGTGCAAACATAACAAATGCTGTCGAAAAAATTATAGCTCTGGTCGCTGGTCGAAAGAGTTCAACGATCCCTTAATTACCAAAACGTTGTACGTCTCACTGGTTTCCTATTGCATTCACATAAAGATCATATTATATTCTAAACATAAACTAGACAGCGACTAATCGTAACAAACAAAAGGTCCTATTACATTCACATAAAGATCATATTCTAAACTTAAACTCGTAGCTACGGTGACCAATCGTCACAAACAAAAAGATCCACTTCACGCCACTTTCAAAGTCCAAAGATCAATTAAAATTTTCCATTGCACTTTGACAACTCAGCATTAAAGTTCGTCTAAAAGTAAATTAAAATAAAATCGTTTGTTTTATTTTTTATTTACCATTCGTGTAACGCGAAAATCATAATTATATATATGTATATGTAGCTTTGAGCTTAATAGGTCATAGCTCTAGAATAGACACAGATTATAATATACCCCTCGCATGTACTCACCATATTAAATTGGTATATCAAACCTTTAAGCCACAGTGATCATGGTGCTCTCTACTAGCACAATATATGAGCAATATATAGTAGTATATATGTTCAAAGGTTCCATGCCAACTATCACTTCGAGAGGTTTAGTTGGTGTCGACCTGATAGCGACTGTAATGCACAGTAACTCTTGACGCTGTGTCCTTTCCATGATGGATATTTGCCTTTTTTCCGTGGCCTACCACCACATAAGAATACCATAGGCGAGGATTGGACGGACAACAGGGATGTATACCCATGAGAGAGTGTGAGAGATCCCAAGCTTACATGCCAATTTACTGTCCAGAATCTTTAACATAGTGCAGCCTATCTTCGGAGTGGAATCATATGGATAGATTATATAGAAGAGTTTCAGCACTACTCTAAGTGTATTTACGGGATGATAGGCATAAAGCTATAACACTTTTTAATCAGTTATACACATTTCTTGTTGAAGCATATGTTAGTTGTAATACCTATAGTATTTTACACTATCGGTAGCTGGTATACAATTTAACATTTATTTTTGGCAATTGGGTAGGTAAAACCAATATAAATATAAATATAAAAGATGAACATGAATTAAACGGTGTCTCTTCTGTCGAAGTTAGAAATGATTTATTCTCGTATTTTTATTAACATATACAGTTTACATGTAAAGCGGTCTAAAATATCATCCAGACTTTAATTTAAGTATATAATAGTAAAGTTTACATTTATGACTACCACTTTAAAAGTCGCGAACACACAAGTCAAGCAAATTACTTAAGATATCCTCGTTGCGATTCAGCTCAGTGGAATGAATATAATTAAAAGAGTCATCCTCGCCATTTATATAAGACCGAAAGCTTGAATAATCACAATTAGTGGGCAGTGCATTAGAAATCTCTGGGAGAGAAATCGCAGGAGTTATCATCGAATCTTTGTTTACATCCCGTACAGCTGACATATGTGATGATATAATAACATTTTCACTGAGCGTTGGAATCTCATCTTGAGAATAAATCTGAAATCATTGTCAACATGAATAAAAATCGATTTTTTTATAAATGAACATCAAACCATATTTATGTTGTTGAATTTGTTGATGAAAATGTCATTTAGACATAAAGTGTCGCCAGATGTTCGAATTATAATGGTTCCGCGCTCATATTGATCTTGTAGCTCCTCGGCATTAATCGACATGGGAGATTCGTTGGAGCATAGAGGTCTATAAATATTCTGACGGGCAGTAAATGGAAATGATAGTTCAAGAGCATTTGAGCCGTCTGAAACAGTAGTTTGTTTTTCCACTAAATTTAATTCTTTAATGTTATCAGCAGCGATATAACTATATGACTGCACATGCTGCGTTTCATTTGGAAGGCACATCTGAATAGATTCCCTCCTTTTTAGTACAATCGACGTTAGTCTGAGTTTTCTGAGGACTATTATTTTTAGCTAATTGTAAAGATGACATCCGTTTGGATTGTCCTGTTTTACGATTTCGAATGCGTTTCCTATCACATTTTTGGATCTACGCCTAACTCCCAGTATCCGCCTTTGCCTTTCTCCTCGCGCTTTCGATTTCGAAAACAGTGATGTAATGATAAGTTATGCCTTATGGAATTCTGCAAGTATGTATACAAAGTAATTCAGAATATTTCAATTAAAATTAGAGTGCAACACTATAATATTTTCTGTTTTCTTATAATCTTATAATATTTCTATGTAAATGGGTATTCAGGTTTTCAAATATTTGCAAGGCCTTTTTATTTTACTACTCAGTATTAATAATTAATGCTAAGCTCAAAGATATTCATAATTTTGAAACAAAGGCATACAACTGAAAAATATATACTTTAACAAAATAATTATTATTAATATATTATTTTATTTCACATATTTCCCTAGTTGAGACTGTATAAACAAACATCCGAGAAAGAACATCCGATTAAGGATCGTCTCGGCTGTTGACGCTGATCAAGAATATATATACTTTATAGGGTCGGAGATGCCTTCCTCCTACCTGTTACATACATTTCCTGCCAACTAGGGTTGTTGATAATATATCAAAATATCAATATATCGATATTTTTTATAAAAATAAATATTTATATCATGATATTTTTCCCAAGGGTTCACAATTTCGGGGAAATACACACATGCGTGTGTCTGATGTTTTTCTGGGGAATTCGTGTATTCCGTGTAAGAGATTTAATAGGAGAAATAAAATCAGGATTATATATGTTTTATGCAGATGCATATGTTGATATACACAAAAAATATAATTATGTATTTATTATACATATATATAATTTTGGAGTTAAATTTTGGTTAATGAAAAAAAAATATATAAAAATTAAATATCAAAAATACTTGATATATCGATATTTTTGGGTGATAAATATTTTTATCAATTTGATATATTTTTGAAAAACGATATATCACTGATACGATATTTTTAAATATCATGCAACCCTACTGCCAACACAAAGTTATAATACCCTTCTACCCTAAGGGTAGCGGGTATCAAAATTAACAATTTCAAAACGTAATGAGCATGAAAAACCTTAAATGATCACGTCACAACGCAGTCTGTGCGGGATTTCTTAGGATCTTATCTTGGTTGTCCTGTGTTAAATAACACCTTATGATGATTTATTTAGTCTTAGTCTTTATATTCCTTAGTCGGATATCCTTACTCGGATGTCCATTTAGATAATTTTATACCCGTAGGCCGTTTATTTTAGAATTCAGTCATGGTCACAAAATTAAATAGCAAGCATAGCTTGAAAGATAGAGCTACGATTGTATGATATTATTGTAACTGTAATCTATATGATTTCGGATAATTTGGTTGCGATCAAATTCTATAAGTTATTTAAAAATAGTTTGATATGGTAAGCAAGTAAAGAAAGCTACAGTCGAGTGTGCTCGACTGTGAGATACCCGCTACGCATTTTGAATATAAGAAAAATATTACGGTTTTTTAAATATACCAAAAACAAATATACTACAAATATACCAAACGGTATATTTGTTATATATATATAGTACTACATTCAAAATATACTATAGACGGCAGAATATACCAGATTGTTGGCCAAAGCAACTAAAAGCCCTAGTAAGTAGGCGCTTTTGCCCATACAAAAGAATTTCTTTAATAACTTCCACAATTTTTATCTAATCGCAATTAAATGTTAAGGAATCATAAATACTATAGTTGTTACTATACACACTAAAATTCACAGCTGTAGCTTGAAAATTACGCTTGTTATTCGATTTTATTGATTTGCGGGGGCGGAAGTGCGCGTGGCAAAAATTTGAAACAAACTTGATCTGCGTGCAAACATAACAAATGCTGTCGAAAAAAAATTATAGCTCTGGTCGCTGGTCGAAAGAGTTCAACGATCCCTTAATTACCAAAACGTTGTACGTCTCACTGGTTCGTCCTATTCTTGAGTACGGATCTCTTGTCTGGAATCCCCAGTATAGGGTTTATCAAGATAGGATTGAGTCGGTGCAAAACAATTCTTGTTATTTGCTCTTCGTAGTTTAAATTGGAATCCTAATATTAGATTACCTCCTTATTGCAGTAGACTTTTATTACTAAACCTTCCTTCTCTTTCTGACCGTAGAACTATGCAAGGTGCTGTTTTCATACAGAGACTAATTAATGGTGAAATAGACTCTTTGGAGCTTTTAAGTCAAATTAGTTTTGCAGTTCCGGTCGGGATCACTAGGAATTTTCTTCCTCTTCTCATTTCACGTAGAACTACTAACTTTGCTTGCCATAATCCCTTCCGTATTCTATGTGTGAATTATAATAATCTTAATAACGTAGTTTTCTGCTCAAAACCTTTTATTAGCATATTTATCGAGTATTTAATTGTTTTTATCTTCTTATACATATATCCTAACATATTTTTAAGTAAGACGGGCAGACACACAGACAGACAGACGGACAGACGAACATCGCTAGATCGTTTCGGCTGTAGATGCTGATCAAGAATATATATACTTTATAGGGTTGGAGATGCCTCGTTCTACCTGTTACATACATTTCCTGCCGGCACAAAGTTATAATACCCTTCTACCGTATGGGTAACGGGTATAAAAACAATGTAGTGCTATATCGATATACAAAATAACATTCAATATATTTTATAGTTTTCTTACTAGTTTATTATGTAAAGCATTAAAAAGGCTATGAATTTTGGCTGGGAGTTTTGTTTGTAACTTGTTAACTGACTCACATTCCACTTTTTACGCACGCGGAAGAAGGCAAATTTTGATTCAATCCATGCGCATATTTGCTGCAGAGTGGCTCGTCCATAGTCAAGCATAGCCATCCCAATAATATGTGAGTAATTGAATGGCGGCTTCTCTGTTACATCCGTCTTATACTTAATTGCTGATTTTTCATATTCTGCCAAATCACTGCAAGCACATTTTGTATTATTATTATTCATATTTTTACTAATATTAAATATTAAATATTATTTTTATTTCTTTATTATTATGAATATTTCAATATAAAACTAAATAAATTAATGCGAATATTTGAAAAAATTTCTACAAATAAAATTCCTAATATATTTTTAATTTGTTACTATTGATAGTTGGGGAAGCATTTTGAGCAGAAGAAACGTTGTTCAGGATAGAGATATTGAAAGTATCTTGCGTAAAATACAAATTAAATCATTAAGTTAATTTAGGTAAAAGAATTCTGTGTAAAAAAACGACTAAATATTTTATTTAAGCTTATTACTAACTTTCAAGAACGAATGTACAATATGAAAATCAAAAAGAAAAAGATGTTCAAAATGGTTTAACGGCATTCAGTTCTTGGCGTTTATCGATGCTTACCGTTTGATTTTATTTATAAAATTTCAAAACGCTCTGTGGGACTGAGACGTTTTAAGGATGTTACTGTTGGTGAACTTTGTTTTCTTGTAAGAGGGCATCTAATAACATTAGAATTTGAAGTAAAAACTTGATTTTCTTTATGGATATTTAGTTTTTGATTTGCACAAAGGTTGATATTTGCAATTTTACTTTCGCCTACGATCCTCCGCTTGCTTGTAGGTGATAAACCGTTTGCATTTATGTTGTCGTTTGAATTTCCGTCGATGATTTCTGGCCACGTTACATTCTGATTTCTCAAAAGCCAATTTAGATTAGTCAATTCGCGTTCCTCATCAGATTCATCAACGTCAGGCGGCGATCCAATTAAGTACTTATATCCCATTTCTCCTCCGCCTTGTACATTCGATGTGGACGAGATCATTTTATTCTATGATATATAATATATTGGTTTTCATTAGCGAGAAATGTTTGGCGTACAAGAATAACTCTCTTGGTGGGACTCTCACAGTCGGAATACATCTTTGCTTTAAAAGTGAGGGTCCGATTAAGAGAGTACAATCCGCTGAAGGTTCTTAAGACTTTACATTTTCCATGAAGGAAGTTATTACAGCAGTTATAAAATGCAATTATGAATGTTGTTAAAGAAATTTCTATTGCTAAAATAGCCGAATTGACGAATTTTATATCCACAATCCTATAGTTTAAGGACAGAATTATAACTTTGTGCCAGTAGGAAATGCATGTAGCAGATAAAATAAGGGCTTGACTTACTTGTTTTGACGATTTACACAAAAAGTAACAAGGCTTCACTCAACACTTGAGTGTAATAGACTTATTAGACTACTTCAAATCTTCGCAACTCGAATTGTGTTTCAATAATAATAAATTACAATATTTTTTATTATATGAAACTTGTATGTACATCCTCTACATCGAATAATAAGACAGTATGTACTTCAGCCAACTCCCGCCACTGCACTATGCGCAAAAGTCTAAAATTGTGGCATTTTTTTGTGTTCCATATTATTAAATTGACTTTATTTTCTGAATTAGAACACTTCAAGAATACCGAAACATATTTTTAAAAAATTTTAGACTTTGTTGGTATTTTGTTATTTGTCCATATTTAAAGACTATTATCTGGAAATTTAAAAAAATTGGCGCGAAAGTCTGTGATTTTTTCTGTGAGTTTTGTATTCAAATATTAAATCAAGCAAAAAAATTAAATATGGAATTTAATGGTCAAGGTATACAATATTAATTATTAGCACTAATATTATTAGCATCTTATCGTACAATGTGTTGTTGGTATGTTTTCAGATCTCTGCTAATAAATGTATCTGTGGAGTGTAACTTGTGAGTCTAGGTCGGTCGAGGGAATTTTAAAGCTGAATATTATTAACTAAACTGTTAGCAATCAAATAGGGCTAACATTTTTCCCGACTTACGGAAAAACTCAATGTTGCAACAACCGTAGTTTGCTTCGCAAAATATCGATGAAAATGAACTAGGTGATGCTCAGCAAATCTTAATAAAAGATAAGCTTAAGCAGTTTTAGGATTGATTAACACTAATTTACAAAATGCAACAGAAAAGCAGTCGCAATGGCTTGCATCCACGTTCAAAATTGAGCTTCTTAAGATCATGTTCCACAGGAAAAGCCTGGCAGGACCAATTAGCATTTGAACTACCGAATGAAACAAAAATTCAATGCCACTGTTGTTGCATGCCGTTTTGAAAAGTGTTTGAGGTATGCCCGCCAAAACTTCAAGAAGGTACTTAATGTACTTGTACGTTAATACTTATGAGTGGTATCCAATGCCTCAAACTTTGCATAAAGTACTGGTACATTGGCACCAAATTATGAAAACCTTCAAACTTCGTCTAGGAGCTCTCGGCTAAAATGCTTCAGAAGCGCACAAAAAATTTACAATCGCGATATGGGTAATTCTCTGAGGGATGTCGCATGCGACCATCTTTACAGTGACAAAAAACATGAACTCAATTTTAAAAATAAGAAAAGGTTATTTTTATAACTCTAGATTAGAAATTTAATTAGAGCTAAGAATGATTTTGGAAATTTTTTCTGTTTTATTTTCTGTTCTGATAATGGCAAAATTAACAATTTCTACGCAAAACCAAGACAGTCGAGTGTGCTGGACTGTGAGATACCCGCTACCCATTTGGAATAAAAGCAAAATATTCCGGTGTTATTTTCAAAAATACCGAAAATACTATAAAAATACTAAAAATATACAGAATGATATATTTGGTATATCGATATAGTACCACATTAAAAATATACGATAGACGGCACAATATACCAGATTGTGAGCCAAAGCAACTAAGACCCCTAGTGAGTAGGCGCTTTTGCCCATACAAAAGTATTTCTTTAATAACTTCCACAATTTTTATCTGATCGCAACAAAATTTTCAGGAATCATAACTACAAATGCTGTCGAACAAAATTATAGCTCTATCTCTTATAGCCTCTGAGATCCAGTGCTTCATACGGACAGACACACAGACGGAAAGACGGCTAGATCGTCTCGGCTGTTGATGCTGATCAACAATATATATACTTTATAGTGTCGGAGATGCCTCCTTCTACCTGTTACATACATTTCCTTCCGGGACAAAGTACCTTATGGGTAGCGGGTATAAATAGTGCTTATCCAAAGCTTTAAGAATAATCTTCATTCTTTGTACAACTATTTACCATATTACCCATATGCTTTCTCATGCAAGAAAAAACAGCCACCTGAATACTATATTAAATGTGTTTAATAGAGCATTGGATTCCTGTGACCCACTGTTTTCAACTATAAATCTAAATGAAGACTATTTATTTATTTAATTTTGCAGGGACTCCAATCAAATAAATAAATTTAGTGCACATTTATTAAATGTATTTCATTAAAATATTTTAAAACAAATTTTTAGAAAAAATCGAAATTTTTAGCCTTATGGCAAGGTGGGCGGGAAGGAAGGCGTGGTCCAAATGAAAAAAATCCGAAATTCTATTTTTTTTTTTTTTAGGTATGTATATGTACAAAGTTTCATGTTTCTATCTTAAGAAATTTAAAAAATGTCACAATTTCGGACTTTTTGCCCACTGTGTATTTATTAAACAAATTGATCAGGAAATTGCTCTCAGATAATCAATAAGTTTATTGTCATACGATTTTTCCTATTATGTTTTGCATCTTCATAGCTTTCAAAATGGCGTTTGATGTACCAATCCCATCCAGACATGTCTCATCCCTATACCATTTAGTGGTGTTTTAACCAATCACAGAGTTCCTAGTGGTAGGAAGGTGCGCCAATAACATTTTTATATTCTTAAAGGGAGGTAAGGTTTTTTCATTTAAGCAGAACATACTCACCACGAATGCTTATTGTTGTTTCAATCAAAGTGGAAAAGTACAGACAAATAATAAATTTGTCTAAGTAAAGGGAAGACAAAAATGTATTACCACCACTTGTTAAAATCATTAAGATTAATATGTTACTAAATGAATAGTATCCATATACGTAATACATACAAATGTCAATGCAATCAATACGCATGCAAACACATAATACACATAAATATATCTAAAACTATTCCAAATTTGTATAAATCGTTATGAGATCTAATATTATGTATTCTATGATTATAATTTTACGACTTGCGTGTAACTAGTACCAAGTTTCACGTCTCTGGAGAACTGAGATCGAGAAAATATATATTTTTTTGGAGTCAGAAATTGCTCGGTCCAATGGCAATTTCGTGATTTTTATGCCAGCTTTAAATTACTCATACACGTTAATATAACTTATATAACAATTTTATTAGCCTTGAATTTTGTACATTATCGAAAATACATTTTTGTTTTCGACAACGTTGGAAGTGTTCTGTTAAGAGCTTAATATTTAATACTTACTAACATTTCACCATAAATAGTCAATCCACACCAAGCATTGCCAATGCAACCTTATGTTACTTTTGATTTCCGATTAAAGTTTATTTATAATTATATTAAACACTTTGCTTGTTTTTATATTGTATTTACCCTTTGTCTTTAGTTTTTTTGCTTGCTTTATTTTTTGATTTGTCTGTAATTTTGTTTGTTTGAATTGTAGAATTTAACAAATAAAACTTATTGTCGCTTAACCTTCCGTTTCGGGAAAGCAGCAAGACTTACACTGCAGCTCTATTGCCCAATACACCTGTACCTTTGGTCAGTTTGTCAATTCAACCCCTATTACCACAGAATATACTATATGTACATATATATTGAAGTGAAATAGAAGTGGTCAGATAGGAAAAATATATTGCAGTGTAATTCTGTTAAGGGTAGTACTCGTATGACTCGTAAAGAACGGGTCTAATTTTGATTTCGCTTAAAAAGTTCAGTGACCGATCAATTTTAAGGTCACCAATATTGAATACTAATTCAAATGAAACCCCTAGTTGAGGCGCCTCTGTACTTCTGACGGACTAACCACAAGTGGACATTGACCGTACTCACGAAAAACTTTAATACCGCAATATCAACCCCTATTCCTATATTCTTATACAATTGAACAACAGACCTTACCATTATCATTAACCCCAAAAAAAAAAAAAATGTACTGTAAAGTATATTTTTGTTTCTATACATATGTAGATAGTAACAGTACAATACTTGAAGTATATCGCGTATTTATATACATAGTCTTGCGACTCCACAACATTAATTATTGCTATTTCTCTTCACGACAAAATTCCTCAGATGCTTTTTTTTAATTATCCGTCTTGATGTTTCTAATCAATTTGTCGATATGAGTGCGGAATAATGGGTTGCCTATTTTTCGCATGTGGAACTGCTGATTTGACATCCGCATGCATTCCAGTATCCAAGTATCAATCCGCTTAAAAATTGATTGTGCTGAGAACTGCGGAACGAAATGACTCCGCAAAAATTTTGGACCGTCGTTTTTTTACAGATATAAACATGATTGCTCGCATCTGGGAAAAGCATCATTAAAAGAATCAATGAAAAATTTGTAGATGCCGTTCTAACGTGTGTCTCCATTTACTACGTTTGTCGTCTAAATTCATTATATAAATAAGTTTATAAATTATCATTGGCAATGACGTTCTTAAGATCCGTACAGAGAGTATAGTTCTAAATTAAAAAGAGGATGGCAAATGTCGAATTTAATTACTTTTCGATTTTATAAAAATTCTTGAAATTAGAATTTAGATTGAACATGTGATAAAATTCGAATGTCGAATTATTCCAGCTTTTTTCACCATGTAAAATTATTAAATAACTTCTGTCAAGTGATCAGAAATAATAAAGACTGTGTATATTATGAGTACCATGTCTAGTGTTTCATATAGGCAGATGATGTATGTATATATGTATGATCAGCGTGAACATCCGTTTGTCCGTAAGCTTGACTGTCTGGCCATCTGTCTATCTGAAACACTAGAAAATTTTATATATACATATATCAAATTTGATCTTGGTTTTAAGATTATGCTCTCTGGATTCTGTTTGGACTTTTTAGCATTCTTAAAATAATAATATGTTCAAAAATGATCTAGAATGGTAATTTTTCTTTTCTATACTTTCATTCTTCTTTACTTTATACTTTCAATTTGGCATTACATAATCGTGATACAACATTCTTTACTTTAGCATGTTGTTTTTTTTGTATACTGTCTTTTGTATGATAAATTTGTGTAATATTAGCAAAAAAGTATTATTTTGATGGCAATACCAGCTCTAGCCCCAGAAAAGCACATCAATAAAATAATCGCGACTGAATACCTTTGTGATAAGTAATTTATTAATTTAATTTACTGTTAAATAACTTACGAATTTTGTATCCGGCCTAAACTAAGTTATTAGACATAGATTCATTTTAATTGTAAGTATTGTGAGACTAGACTAAATTACAGTTTAAACTTGTGCCGGATGGACGATTAGACTATCAGATTTGGAGTGACTATTAGAAAAATAACTATGACATAAACGAAGTAAAAAATTCATTACAAAAACTTATAACAGATTTCTCATAATTGGTAAGCATCTCTGAGGTACAAAACAAGGGTACGTATTCCTATTTCTCACTTTTTGGAGAATATTTCTTAAGTAGATGCATTTTATATTGATTCAAAGCCAGACATGTCGCTTTCAATCTGAAATGTAATTGCAAAATGTTAGAATATCAAAACATATGTTTTGGAGAAATCAAACCTTTTCAGGCATGTAAAGGTGTGTATGTGGCAATAAAAATGTTGATCCCAGATCACGCTCAGTCATTATGTTCAGTTCCTTTAAAAATACGTGTTCTATTATTTTAATTTTATTATTCATAAATTCATAAAATAAATACCTCATTTGTATGGCTCTGGGTTTGCATATCAAAAGATTGATACATTGTCTTTCTTACAACTTGAACCATTGTTTCATCAAAAGACCTTACATCAGACGATCTGTTAAACACGTTGACAAATGAAATATATATTTATGCTTATTAAGGTATCGTGCCGAGGAAAAGGAAAATCTTAAAAGTCTAATCCAAACTAAAAGATAATCCAGTAAATACTTACTTTTGTAATATATAATTATTTCTTAAATAACTTATGCAAAAATCTAAATTAAACTTCATCTGCATACAACAATAACAAGGAAAGATAGACGGTTGGAATGACAGCCAGGTCGGTCATCAAACTTACAGTCAAGTGTGCTCAACTGTGAGGTACCTGCTACCTATTTTCAATTAATTATAAAATAAATAACACAAAAATACTGAAAATGTACCAAAGCCTATATTTTAATATTTTTATACTACCACATGTGGAATATTCCAGATTGTCAGCCAAAGATCCATAATAAGTAAGAGCTTTTTCCCATAAAAAAATATCTTAAATAACTTCTATATTTACACCCTCTACCCATAGGGTAGAAGGGTATTATAATTTTGTGCCGGCAGGAAATGTATGTAACAGGTAGAAGGAGGCCTCTCCGACCCTATAAAGTATATATATTCTTGATCAGCGTCAACAGAGATAGAGCACAAAATGAGATATTTTTGACTCTGTTTGATCTCCCGTTTTCAAGTAACGGTAAAAAACCCACACGCTTAAATTTTAGCTAATCTGCACGTGTATCAAAACTATACGACATATTTCAGTATTTTTGTGTACAGTCAATATTTAATTTAATTTATAATTAATTATTAAAGATTATTAGTTAATAAAAGCATTTTGTGCTTTTTTAGTCAAAAATTCTTTTAGACATTGAATATATTAATTTTTTTAAATAATTTGGTCTGGGAAAGCCCATTGCATCAAAATTTCACGTTTGAGACAATCGACGGTTTCAAATTTACTATTGTCGGCGAAAATTCGCCTGGCTAAGATACTTCTTATGTTTTCTATTAGATTAAGATCAGGAAAGAAAGCTGTCCAGTTCAAAACATTTACGTAGTGCTCCTTAAAACGTTTCTTTGCATTTATGAATAAACGCAAAAACAACATTTTTTCTCGTTATGTTCCAAAAATGATAGAAGGCGATTCTCTAACAATTTTTATATCCTGCACTATTTAATAGTGAGCTTTTAAGCACAGATAAAGCGTTTCAGACTCATGGAAGGTTCCCCAAGCCATTGCGGATCCACCTCGGTAATTGTGCCTTAAACAAAACATAAAAGGATCTTTACGCAAATCTTGCCAATAATGACGAAACCCATCTGGGCCATCTAGATTACATATTTTCTGATCAGAAAAATTATCTAAGTGAGAAATTTTGTGCTGGGAACTAATGTAATTTAGTTTTACATCTCAACCCTCGGTAGCTCTTGAAGTTCCACAAACCAACATTCAACTGCAGAGGTGAGGGTGGTTGAATAAATTCAAACTTCACAACCCTCTGTCGAAATCAGTCCTTAAACTATTGAAGAATCGCCTCCAGCTGCTACTTTAGTTGCACATAACTGTTCCAACTGAACAATTTTGAGAATATTTACTGCAAAGAGTTTTGGCCTAAACATATATTAATCGAAGACTATGAAGAAAAATCTCCCTCCGATTTCACTTCCTATAGCATTATTTATTTATTTAGACGTTGACGTACTAACGGCAGTACCTTCAAGTGGCCCAGCGATACCAAGCACGGGCTTTTGACGCGCGGACAAAACAAAATAAATTTGTGAACAGCATTCATTAATCGAAAACCGCGAATAGATATTAAAAGACGCTGGACAGCTAATTAAGTTAACTTAAAATATGTTAGGATATTTGTATAAGAAGATGAAAAACAATTAAATACTCGATAAATATGTTAATAATAAGGTTTTGAGCAGAGGAATAGATTTACTAGAGCAAAGTACGTTATTAAGATTATTATAATTCACACATAGAATACGGAAGGGATTATGGCAAGCAAAGTTAGTAGTTCTACGAAAAATGAGAAGAGGAAGAAAATTCCTAGTGATCCTGACCGGAACTGCAAAACTAATTTGACTTAACAGCTCCAAGGAGTCTATTTCACCATTAATTAGTCTCTGTATGAAAACAGCACCTTGCATAGTTCTACGATCAGAAAGAGAAGGAAAGTTTAGTAATAAAAGTCTACTGCGATAATGTGGTAATCTAGTATTAGGGTTCCAATTTAAACTACGAAGAGCAAATAATAAGAATTGTTTCTGCACCGACTCAATCCTATCTTGATAAACCCTATACTGGGGATTCCAGACAAGAGATCCGTACTCAAGAATAGGACGAACCAGTGAGACGTACAACGTTTTGGTAATTAAGGGATCGTTGAAAGAGTTCAACCAGCGTTTTATAAATCCCAGAACACCCATGGCCCTTATTTATCAAATTTTAGTTTTGCATCAAGCAGAACTCCCAAGTCATTCACAACTTCAAAACGCTCTAAAGAAGTATCATATAAAACATACTTATTTACCTGGGAAGAACCCCTACAGAAGGTCATAAACTTACATTTATTGCAATTAAGATGTAACATATTTACTCTGCACCAAGATTCTAGACGATTAAGGTCACATTGCAACAGTGACATTGCAAGATTATCATTAAATGTCAGGCAAAGCTTAACGTCATCAGCGTACATAAGTACAAGGGAATGCTCAATAATAGAAGGAAGATCATTTTTAAACAAAGTGAACAATAGAGGACCCAAATGACTACACATTTAGATACAAAGCCATTATAATAAACATTCTGAATTCTGTTGGAAAGGTATGAGGAGATCCACTCAATTAGGCTATGAGGAAACCCTAAAAGATCAAGTTTATATAATAAGAGGTGATGATTTAATGAGTCAAAAGCCTTACTAAAATCGGTGTAAATGACATCTGTTTGCATTTTATTCTCAAATCCTTTAATTACGATAGAAGAGAACTCCAATAAGTTAGTAGAAGTATACCTAGATTTCACGAACCCATGCTGGTAAGGTGAAATTATAGATTTACATAAGTGTGGCAGTTGAGAAGTTATGATTTTTTCAAATGCTTTCGGAATCCCAGACAATTTACATATACCGCGATAATTTTGAACTTTAGATTTGTTCCCTTTTTAGGATAGGTTTAATGTATGACTTTTTCCAGCTTTTGGAAATAAACATGAGTTTACAGACAATTCAAACAATTTAAGAAGCGGTTTACAGATACTACTAGCACAATACCTTAGCACACAACTAGGCACTCCATCAGAATATGTCGTTTGGAAAAAGTCCGCAAATAAATCGGCAATACCAGGACCATTTAGATACTGTCATATTCTCCAAAGACATAAATGATGGCGATGTCGCGGATCTCGAGTTAACGAAGTCGTAAAATCGTTGTGGATCACGCTGAAATCTTATTCTGCACCTTCTCAAATAATTATTATAACAATCATTGTTATGAGTGCGAAAAAAAAAAAAAATAGCGAATAGCGGAAAAATCAAGAGAAGAGCCAGTTTCCTTGAATTTTTGTAAAGTCTCGACTCAGGATTTTTAAAATTTGATAATTTCTTAGTAAACCATAAGGGTTAATCAGACAAATGTGAAATTCTTGATGGAACACAAGCATCAAGTAGCGAGTTCAAAGTAGAATAAGTTCGTAGACAATAAAAGTTGCGACCAGTCAGTTTGAGACATAAGAAGGGCAAGTTTCTCAAAATCTTGGCGGAATGTACCAGCAATATTGAAATCACCAAGAGCTATAAAGTGATCACGATCAGAAAGCATGTTAGAAATGTTATTAATTAAAGAAAAATGAGCTAAATACAAAGCATCATCTGAAGCAGGAGGGATATACGAGCAAGAAATAAAAATGTTAAAACTACCAAAGAATAATTTTACAGCCACTAGCTCAATATCAAAAGTGTGATCAATCAATTCTGAAGCAAATTGAGCATCTACTGCAATTAAAACCCCACCACCACGACGAACCTTGCGATCACGTCTGTATAAGGAAAATCTACTAGAAAAGATTTCCGTATCAAGAATGTCATTCTTTAACCATGGTTTCAGTAAAGGCAATGACATTGAAAGGGAAAGATATACTATTTAAATACAGGTCAGTAAGTTTACTGCAAATGCATCTTACATTCTGATAGCCAAGAAGTAAAGAGGATGTTAGTTTTTTGAACTGCCAGGCATTGAAGAAGGGTTTGAAGTAGAATTCTTGCTACTATTAGGAAGAGAAATCGGAGACCGATTTTTCTTTTAGCAACAAATTCTTTGAGTAAAAGGTGTTCCGGCCAAAACTCTTTACTGCACATCATGCTAAATTGTTCAGCGGGAACACTTATTTTAAAAGATGAAATACCCGTTCGTACGAGAAATGAAATTTGTCCACCTTAATACTAGCTTCAGATGTGGACTTAATATAAGCCCGAATATCATCAGATGTCGTTTCAGGGGCAAGCCTTGAGACAAAAATCTGCTTAAGCGGTGGCACCGCAACCAACGTGTTGCGGACAGTTAATGTAGGAGCTGGAGGCGATTCTTCAATCGTTACAGCACTGCTGATATAGACTGAGGATTGTGGTGGTGGAATTTCTTCAACCATTGTAGTGTACCAAAACCTTATCAGGCTTTAGAAGGCACTGATTGTCCGTGATCGAGCTTGGTAGGTTGCGTATTCTTGCTATGCTCGGTTCTAGCTTGTCGGATTGGTCGGGGTTCTTCCTCACTCGATCACTTGCGGCTACGCTAACACATGCAAATAGTTAATACGCAAACGGAATGTACAATAATATAGACAAAAAGAAGCTTAATAGAAAATAAAATGCAGAACAAAAAGAGATTTCGCGCCGACACACGCTTCAGTGGAGTTTCCTTCTAAGAATTACCTAGTAGAGGAATCTAGGTGTTAAGTTCCTCATCTCTACCCTCTCGACCATGGTAACTTTCGATTTTTTATAAGTTACCCTACTTTAAATTATATTTAAGTTTTCTATATATTCGACATCTTCCCTTCGTTTACTCGACAGACCATATTAGGAAAATTTAGCAAAACATTATTTCATTAATCACTTCATGTGAATTTTTATTATAAAAGAATTCATGATACTCCGTTTGTTATATACATATGTGATATGATTACCAATATTTACAAAATTAATTCAAGTTTGAGACGTTCTCGGATAATTTCATTCGATTAATAATTAGGCACATTTATATTATCATTTGTATCATTAAGGTTACCTATTGAACTTCTACTTTGTTTAAGTTAACTTACTCAGATGTCGTTTTCTTACGGTCGTGGTACCATGACGAAGATGAATGACGATGATAATGTTGTGTTGATAATGTATAGTACTATATGAGAAAATATACAGATAATTAATATAAATGTACCAAAAATTAGAATTCTTTCATTTTTATCGTATCCACGAGTATGCCTCAACAATTTTCCATTAGCATTATTAATTTTATGTTACTAATTTAATACAAATAACTAGAAGACACAGACGATGTAATTCGTGTCGCTCTCAGCAAATCATAGCAGCAATGAGGAAAGATTGATACAATAAAAATGAATTGTTGTTGCATTGTGGATTTTGGTACTTGTGTAGCACTATGCACTACTCATCCACTGTAGTTTTGGTCTTCAGGCGTATGCGCCTGTATGTGCTCCGTTAATATTCAAATCAAACTTGGCCGTGATCTTGGGTGTATGTCGGGGACGGTCAGAATCAGAATCTTTAGTGCTCCGCTAAGCAGCCAACTTAGTTGTGATCTCCGACCAAATTTATGCACCCAATATATAGTTGTTCACTAGGGAACACGGCGCTCTATAGTTGTAATAGAGGTTAAATGAACCATTAGTGGCCCACAGAGGCTACCATCCGCCAGTGCCGAGCTCGATGAGCCGAATTTCTGGGGATTCTACGCCTGTATTGGAGAGATATGTATGGTTATAAACTACACTCACAATTATTTCTACTTCATACCTGAATTAATTAACGAATTTTGCACTGCACTATATATGTATATATATATTTGTATATACATACACGTCTATCCTCACATATATTCTCACTTGGGGTTGATCTGGTATTTTCCTCTGCCAGATTATATAATTTGCAGATTCACGTGGGATTAGAAAATTTAGTGGCCGAGAGACAATAACACGTCTGCTTTGTCTAATTGCTTTTCTCTTCTGCTAAGCTCGCTTCACTTCGACTGTACTCCACTGCACCGCATGGTAAGCCGAGCTTTTGCAAGAGCTTTGCGAAGACAGTGATAACCAAATGCAGATAGTGAGATGACTAAGTTAGGGTGCGTCAATATTTAGAATACCAAAAAAGTTGGGAAATTTGGAACTTCTTTTATTACAATATATTTTTCGCTCACTACACACCCCCACCCCAGATAATGGCACAGGGTATATCCGAAGAGACATTATCGATATCGCCTTATTATTGTGATTTCTTAATTCTTATATCTTTTAAATGAAATGTACCAAGTTTTTTCCCATTTAGGTCTGCTAACTCATAATAATAAGAACTACGTTTCTTGATAACTTTTGCCTGAATAAATAAAGGTGCCAACTTAGAACTAAACCTTTTTCCAACATTACTTTGAGTGAAATTCCTGGCAAAAACTTCGTCACCAGTATTTAGTTGAACATTTCTGCTTCTTAAGTTGTATCTATTGGCATTCTCTTCATGAACTTGGCTTATTTTATTTTTGCGTCTTGTCGAGCCAATTGTAAAGCATCGGGTGACTGGATTGCAACGTCATCACATAAAAATCTAAATTACGAAGCAGAGTATAGTCTTTCCCATTTAAGATCATATTTTGACCGAAAGCTAAGAAATATGGTGAGTAGCCAGTGCTTCGATGCATGGTGGCTCTTAGCACCCCGCTAATGGCACTTAGATTTGCATCCCAATTAGTATGATCATTGCCAATATAAGCACGTATGGCTGCTAAAACTGACCGATTCAATCGCTCGCTTGCGTTAGCCTGAGGTGAATAGATGGCTGTACAACGATGTGTTATGCCAAACTTGGTTAGGAATGCTTCGAATAAACTGGACTTAAATTGTGACCCGTTATCTGTTAAGATGACTTCTGAACTCAAATGTGTAAAATATATTATTCTCAAGATAACTACAAATTCTGAGAGCCGTACATTTCTTAAGTGGAGAAAGAAAATGAAATTTGGTATGGTGGTCTACTAGGACTAACAATCCTATGTTTCCGGACTTTGTTCGGGGATAAGGACCTAACAAATCAAGATATAATTTCTGGAATGGCCGGTCCGATGTCATAGGTTTCCCCATAGGCGGTCTTAGCACTATATTAGGAGCTTTTGTGCTGTGACACACATTACAATTTGATATATAATTTCGTATTTGGCTAACCATTCGTGGCCAAAATAAATATCGTTTTAATTTCTCTACTGTCTTTGCCATGCCATAATGTGCTGAGCCTGGTGCGTCATGAGCTTGATATAAAACTTCCTGAACAAGTCCTGCGGGAACCCATAATTTCCATACATTGTCGTTTTGTACTCACTGCCTTTGTTAAAATCTGTTCGTTTATACACATATCCGTCTATAACTTTAAGGTCAGGTAGTTTAGCTTGATTCAGCTGATTCAACAGATTTAAACTGATCTGCCTGTAAATTCACTATTGGATTAACGATATCGAATTCCTCTACAGCTGGTTCATTGCGACGTGACAGAGCGTCGGCAACCACGTTCTCAGAACCTCGTCTGTGTATAATGGAGAAAGAGAAAGCTTGTAACTTCATTGACCAACGAGCCAGTCTTCCGGATAAATCCTTCTGCCTCATCAGCCACTGCAAAGATGCATGGTCTGTGATTACAAGAAAATCTTGTCCCTCAATATAAGAACGAAACTTCTTTATTCCTTTCAAAACGGCAAGACACTCCAGTTCGGTTACGGAATAGTTACGCTGGGCTTTTGATAGTTTTTCGGACATGAATGCTATTGGTAGTTCGATCCCATCTCGTTCTTGTGCTAAAACACAACCAATTCCGTATGAAGTAGCGTCACACAACAAAATAAACTTTTTCGAAAAATCAGGCGTTATTAATATTGGTGCTCCTGTTAGACAATTCTTGAGTGTAATAAAAGCTTTGTTGGCATCTTCATTCCAACTAATCGTTTTATTCCCTTTCAACAACTCAGTCAGTGGAAAACTAATGGTGGCATAATTTTCGACAAATCGTCGATACCATCCAGTTAGACCAAAAAATCGACGCAACTGTTTTATAGAGGATGGAATGGGAAAATCGGTGATAGAATTAATTTTATCTGGATCTGTCATTATCCGGCCTTGTCCTATGATAAACCCAAGATACTTAATTTCGCGCATACAAAATTTTGATTTACCCACATTGATAGTTAGATTAGCTTTACTTAAACATAACGCTATTTCTTGTAGTAGAGTAAGATGCGAGTCAAAATCATCCGATAAGATAAGTAAGTCATCTAGATATACAAAAACTCTAGTTCGGAGATGTGAAGGTATAACTTGATCCATAAGTCGACAGAGTGTTTGAGCTGCATTACACAACCCGAATGGCATCATTTTATATTGATAGAGAGGACGATTTGGAATGGTAAAGGCGGTGTATTGCCGTGACGGCTCATCGAGTGGTATTTGCCAGTAAGCATGCTTCATATCCAATCCCGTAATAAAACTGGCTGGCGGCAATCTACTTAGTATGCCGTCTATATGTGGTAGTGGATAAGCATCTCGCCTTGTTACCTTATTTATCTCCCGCGAATCAAGACATAGTCTTCACTTGTCTCCTTTCTTTACTAACACACAGTTACTGCTCCACGGACTGTTGGAGACTTCGATAACATCTAAAGCAAGCAGGTTATCAACTTCTGCAAACATTAATTTTTCAATAGCTGGTGAGACCGGCCAATGCCGTTGCTTGATGGGCCTAGTTCCTTCTACCTCTATTGAGTGTTTAATTAGACTAGTGCCCCCAGACCCTCGTTTCTAAATGACGGAAACATTTCAATCATGGCCTGAAGACGTTTTTCTTCTTCTACTGATAATTTATGAAATTTTGGTTGTTCATCTTGCGCATCAGACGACCCAACATCAAGTTCACATATCTCAGTTGGAGCTCTTATTTTATCAATTAATCCAAACTTTTTCCAGAAATCTATTCCCAGATAAACATTCTGTTTTAAATCAGGAATAATAAACTATTCCAAACTATCAGATTTCTCACGATATCTCACTTCAGTTATAAGTTTTCCAACCACATTACTTTTAGTTCCATTAGCCGTTAGAATGGCTCCTGAACACTTTTGGATTTGTTATTTGCTAATAATTCTGTTGCTGCTGTTCCACCTACGCAACTTATTGTCGCTCTGGAATCTAGTAATGCTAAATATGGTTTACCTTCAATGGTTACTTCAGAATAAAGTCGTTCATCCGAACTCCAAATAATAGAAGAAATTATTTTCTTAGGTTTATGATTAAGCTTAATAAAATCTAAGCTTGCGAATATTCTTTCACGAGTTTTCTTATAATTCTCTAATCTTACATGGTAGGGAACAAAAGAATTATTACTAACTATTTTTTTAGTCGAGACAGTAATGTCGTTTGAATCAATATCTCTTTTCGCTTGTGTTGATTGCGATTCAAGTTTATTCTCAATATCGGATTCTTGGACACGTCCGCAGTTCGGTTTCCCGATGGATTACATTTCTGGCAACGTGGCTTAAAAGTCTCTTTAGCGCCACATCCATAACAGAATATGTTACGCTGCTCTAAACAATCGTCGAACCTGTGACCAGATTTGTCACAATTCAACAAATTGGTGCAGAAGATTTCTTCTGGAATGCTAATATTTCTTCTCCTAATATTTCAGAGTCTCTTGACTGTAACTCACTTTCATCATTATAAGCTATCTCATTTACGTACGAACGAAGTGTTCGATGCTTAAAAGACTTTACATCAGAATAGAATAGTTCATGCTTCCGCACGGCCTCGCGTAACTGAGATCTCTTAGAAATTTTTAAATGCAATAGCTCATGGTGTAGACTGGGTTGAGAATTGCGGATCAATATATCGATTATCTGGTATTCGGACAAACTCCTTTGTAGTCTATCTGCTAGATCCTCAATTGCAAATTGAAAGTCGTCAAATGGTTCATTTACCCCTTGATGTCTTTTTCTATCAAATCTAAATCTGTTTCATCTTCGTCGAATCTTTCACGAAACTCTTTACAGAAGGTTTCCCAAGTGAAGGTGTCATGGTTACGATGGAACTTCCAATACCAGTCACTTGCCTTGCCATTAAACAATAAATGTAGATGATCACACAAAACTTTGTAATCTCTATTAAGATTTTGATCTGTAAGAGATCGAACTCGATGGATAAATTCGTCCATATGTATACATTGTTTTGACCCGTCAAACTTAATTCTCCAATTTTGAATAATGTTCGATACCTTTTCTGGAGGTATACTAGAATAAGATTCAGATCTGGGTACGCTGGTTCTACCCTGATTTGTATTGACTGCCGTACTATTGTTTCTGACTTGACTAGAGTAAAAGTTGTCTTGCGGTGGTATACTGGACTGAACTGAAGATAAATGTTCATTAACTTCAAGTTTTTGGATATAAAAGATGTCAGTTCTTCCATCATTTGCGCCTGTTGAACTGCCATACTTGCTTGGATATATATAGTTAGCTATTTCTACTTGCGACATTGGTTCTACCAACCGTCTCGTAGATGATCTGGTAGTCATACCTGAATAAGTAGTAGTTGCTCGGCCTCTACCTCTATAATTCTTAGCCTTAGTTCGCACTTGCTGGTAACGAAGCTGCTGCATTTAGTTCTACTGATAAGTTGTTATTTGAATAACTCAAAACAGTGAGAGTACAATTTGTACTACAAGTTGGACAAGCCGTTTTTCTCTTATGGCTTCACGAATACAATTTGCATGGAACTTATGGTTACAAGGAGTCTTAGCTACAAGTTCTGTATCTACTAAAACCTCATTGCAAATACCACAAAATGGGCTTTGATCTCGCAAAGTCGCTTGAACATTATCGGTGCTGCGTTCGAGTGGCATTTTGAATACAAATTTATCAAAATCATATAAACATTACGTCTGTCTTTCAACGTAATGGAATCTGTACGAATATAATTAACTAGCCGTAATTCGTTAAGAAGGAAATCCCTTATTGTATCTAAAGGCTATTTTAAGTTTGTGATATAATTAATCTTGATGGACATAATCTGATATAAACTGAATTATGTAATCCTTATCATGATGATCGTTTTTATTTAAATACATTATAGTCTTTCTTGAAATCCAAATCAGTAAGTTCGCCACTAGATCGTCTTGGTCGTGCACCCCGAAAAACTAAGTGCCATCGTTGGATCCAAAGTGTGATTCTAGTGTACTACTATTGAAATATCATCCAAGAATCATGAGTGAACGCAAAGCTTTATAATAGGGAAAGATTAAAGAATGTGCACCAGAAGTCTCTAGATCTGTTTTGGTCGATAAATTACTGAGTAGTAACTTACATCGCATATTCCTAAACCAGATTCTAAAACACTTCCATATGAACCTCAAAAATCCAGTCCTATTATAATTAAGCTATTTGAAATATTGGATGGAATAGACTAGTGAATGTGGGATATTTATGTTTTTCTTGCTCGGGTCCCACGCTTGGGCGCCAATTTTACTATGTGTAGTGTACCAAAACCTTATCAGGCTTTAGAAGGCACTGATTGTCCGTGATCGAGCTTGGTAGGTTGCGTATTCTTGCGATGCTCGGTTCTAGCTCGTCGGATTGGTCGGGGTTCTTCCTCACTCGATCACTTGCGGCTACGCTAACACATGCAAATAGTTAATACGCAAATGGAATGTACAATAATATACACAAAAGAAGCTTAATAGAAAATAAAATGCAGAACAAAAGAGATTTCGCGCCGACACACGCTTCAGTGGAGTTTCCTTCTAAGAATTACCTAGTAGAGGAATCTAGGTGTTAAGTTCCTCATCTCTACCCTCCCGACCATGGTAACTTTCGATTTTTTATAAGTTACCCCTACTTTAAATTATATTTAAGTTTTCTATATATTCGACATCTTCCCTTCGTTTACTCGACAGACCATATTAGGAAAATTTAGCAAAACATTATTTCATTAATCACTTCATGTGAATTTTTAATTATAAAAGAATTCATGATACTCCGTTTGTTATATACATATGTGATATGATTACCAATATTTACAAAATTAATTCAAGTCTGAGACGTTCTCGGGATAATTTCATTCGATTAATAATTAGGCACATTTATATTATCATTTGTATCATTAAGGTTACCTTTTGAACTTCTACTTTGTTTAAGTTAACTTACTCAGATGTCGTTTTCTTACGGTCGTGGTACCATGACGAAGATGAATGACGATGATAATGTTGTGTTGATAATGTATAGTACTATATGAGAAAATATACAGCTAATTAATATAAATGTACCAAAAATTAGAATTCTTTCATTTTTATCGTATCCACGAGTATGCCTCAACAATTTTCCATTAGCATTATTAATTTTATGTTACTAATTTAATACAAATAACTAGAAGAAAATGCTATTAGCTACAAATCTAGCAACTTTTTATTTTTTGTTAGCTATTTTAGCAATTTTACATTTATATTTTACTTAAAGCCTTTTTATTTTGTATTTTTGCCATTCACTGCAAAAGTTGCGATTAATAGTTCACTATAAAATCGATACTTTTATTTAACTGAATGCTTAGATTATATGAGCTACTTGAGTTCACTGAGTTGACTGCATTTCCAAAGTTCCTTTCTATCCTTTTCTATCCTATAGGTAGTGGCAGGAAATGTAACTTTGTGCCGGCAGGAAATGTATGTAAAGAAGGAAGCATCTCCGACCCTATAAAGTATATATATTTTTGATCAGCGTCAACAGCCGTGACGATCTAGCCATGTCTGTCTGTCCGTCTGTCCGTATGAATACCTAGATCTTAGAGACTATAAGAAATAGAGCTATAATTTTTTTTCGACAGCATTTGTTATTTGCACGCAGATCAAGTTTGTTTCAAATTTTTGCCACGCCCACTTCCGCCCCCGCAAATCAAAAAAATCGAATAACAAGCGTAATTTTAAAGCTAGAGTTGGAATTTGGTATATACAATAATTACTATAGTATTTATGATTCCTGAAAATTTGGTTGCGATCAGATAAAAATTGTGGAAGTTATTAAAGAAATACTTTTGTATGGGCAAAAACGCCTACTTACTAGGGGTCTGAGTTGCTTTGGCCGACAATCTGATATTGTGCCGACTATGGTATATTTTGAATGGTGTACTATATCGATATAACAAACATACCATTTGGTATATTTTTAAGTATTTTCGGTATATTTTGAAAATGATACCGCAATATTTTGCCTTTATTAAAAGTGGGTAGCGGGTATCTGTAACTTTCTTACTTGTTTATTATACATATTCTTAGACCAAAAGAACAGAGACAAGAAACCTTTATTCAAATTTAGCTCAACATAAAAAATTATCAAAAATTCTCGATATATCGATTTTTTTTTATATTTCTTAATATCATCGAGTGATATTTTTTAAAGGGCGATCGAGCCATTTAAGTATTGAACAGAATCAAACATATCCAGAAGTTGATTGTCATTCAATCCCGACAGTTTGAAATGTTTTCGCGTTGATTGAGACATTTAACATATCTTTCTGTGCGTAAAAACTGTGCAATAAACACAGCAGCATTTTGTAAAAATACTTTGTCGCAGTATTTTCGGTAAAAAAAAAAGTACGCCCAAGGTCCATGAAAGTCGCGAGACACTGTTGCAGATGTTTTATATTCTTAAAGAATTTTATGATAAGTGTCTACAGGCACTAGTACTAGTACCCTTTCAAAAACGGTTACAGTCGGGTCTTATACACTGTTGCTGTGACGAAGACAAACCTGAAGATGAAGCTGAAGACGAAATGCTTTCGATGCGAGTAAGCTAATAGGTTGCATAGTGCAAGACGGATTTGTTGATTTATATCTTTTGAATAGCGACTGAGTCAGCTGTTAACGCCCGGCAATTGAATCGAATTTTGTTCCCAGCACAAAATAAATAAAAGGTATCGATATTCCGATACTGGAATGTATGTGGATGTCGAATCAGCTATTCCACTCACGAAAAATAGACAACCTTTTGGCAAAGATGGACAATTAAAATAAAAAACCAAGCGTAATTTTGAAGCTGAAGTGTTTTTGGGTAGATACAATAATAACTGCATATTTTATGATTCTTGAAAATTTGGTTGTGATAAGAGGAAAATCGTCCAATAAGTTTGCTTTGGCTGACAATCTAGTATATTCTGCACTATATGGTATATTTTGAATAATTATTATTATTATATTATTACACCAAATATATAGCCTTGGTATAATTTTAAGATTTTTGTGGCATATTTTAAAATTAATAACGCGCTCTTTAGACTTTTAGACTTTATTCAAAATGGATGGCGGGTAACTCGCAGTCGAGAACAATTGACCGTACCTTTCTTGGTTTTAATGGAATTGTGTTGAAAAATGCAATTTCGTCCATAGGAATAAGAATGAGGGCAATGATAATTATGCTTACCAGGGTGAAAACAGAAAAGCTAGTGTAATATTTCATACTTACAAGACATGGGTGTGAATATTATTCATCCAAGTATCCATCGTTTGAATCTGTCTATAATGAAGAAAATAAAAATACTAAATAAATATCCATTAGTACGACATATATATTAAACAACTTACCCTGAAGAGCAATCAATTGTTGCCACGCTTGGCTTTGCAATATGCTCCGAAGTTTTCTGTGCTTTTGAAAGATGCAATGGTGTCTTTTCGTATTCATTCTCAGTCAATTGATGTGCCAGTCTGTTTGAGTCAACGCCTTGGTCGCTTACAATCGCCGAAACCTCAACGAAAACAAGTTTAGAGGTAATGATGAAGACTATTAATAAAAAATATATACTTATACTATTTGAATGCCCTCAGTGGCGCATACTTTTTAAATTTATATTTTTTTTTATTTCTTTCTATTGCTTTTGGTAGTCTTCTTCCTGCCTGAGTTTGATTACTGTTCGCGTGATGGAGTTTGGGATAAACACTTGCATCATTGAAGCAGATGCACTTGGCCTAAATAGACAGTTATAAACATTTTTTTTCGTTTTTATTATAACATACATACATATGTTAAATCTTTGAACATATTGGCACAAATCATATAATCCATACATAGATGCTTTAACTCTTGAAGCAAAAGTATCATTAGTAACAGGATTATTACGACTCCAGAAGAGCCGTGCGCTGCGATTATAACCTCTCTTCGGCACAATTCGAAATTCGAACGCAGCGCGTAACGTAGGTCACACGATCAGTTCAGTCGCAGATCAAATACGGAATGCTGAGCTCGAGCGTATTTCATTGCGCTGTGCTTTCGTTTGTATGTGTGCGTCTATGTATCTACATGCTTGCCTATATTGGTATGTGTATGCATGTGAAGTTTTGCAACGTGCAGTGGCTTCGCAGACAATCATCTAGCGCACGTTAATTTTGTTTTGCCGCGACGAAAGTCTCTAAGAAGAAGACAACAACAATTGCTCGTGTCAATTGCTTGTGCGCCTGCACAAGGACTGCGTTGGCTCTGCTCACAGTTTATAACCCCAACATACTGTGGTGTGTGGTTTGTTTAATGCGATTTATATTTTTCATTCCCTTTCAAGCTTACTGACAGAAGTAAGAATGATGATTTACAATTTTACATGAAGCCGTAATTCTTTTTGTAAACACCAACCATCAAGTATATTCTTAATAAATAATTTATAGTTATATTTAAAGTGACATTTTCTTTTGTTATAAATAATGTTTAATAAATACCTCAAAACCAGCAGACACCAAGGCACCATTATCGAGAGACAATTCAATGACGTTTTTATTAGTGTTCTTTGGAGATGTTTTTCAACCTCTGCTACTGCCGATTGTTGCATTAAATATGTATGTGGCAAGGCGTTGGGATGAGAATACTTTGCCCTTGGAATCATAACCGTTTGAGAATAATTTCTTTGTGATGCTTTAGTATCATCTATTTGAGAACCATGTAAATCAATATTGTGGTTATTGTCGACGATGGGACTCCTTCTTTGTCGTTTGGCGATATTTTTATTGTTTTTGTATGTGATGATTCGGAATAGTGGCTGCATTCACTATTTGAGTCAATGAGAATTGCCTGCCTCTCGTTACTGCGTTGCTTCCATGGTAAGGCATCTGATTGTAGTTTACGAGACGATGTCATTATGTACGGATGATTATAATCAGATGGAGTCTTAAGGTTACCCCTATTAGGAACTTTTCTTTTCGCATAATTGAAAAGCAAGCAAGCTATTAAGACAACAATCACTGTAATCATGACAATAAGGGAGATTAACAGTATTTTTAAATTTAATTGACACGACGAGCCCGTATACCAGCCAAAACATTCACAAACGGAAATTTCACTTAAGTTTGGTGTTATGCAAATTCCATGATAATTACACTTATTACACCCAATCACTTTGTCGGAACATTTGCGTCCAGGATAGTTTGTGTTTTCCGATTCATCGGCATAACCATCGCGGCATACACAAGTATAACTGCCCACCAAATTAAAGCACGTTGCATTCATTGAACAATCATTGAAAGTTTTATGTTTACACTCGTTGAAATCTTTAAATACAGAAATGAAAACAAAATAAATTTTTATATAAATTTGTACTACTGACCCTTATTACTAATCTGCATACAACTCTTAGATTTTATCAAAATAAAAAAAAAATGGACACAGTTCATTCGATTATTTTCTGGTTGACTATCCCGAACATTTTTATACCCGCTACCCATAGGTTATTATAACTTTGTGCCGGCAGGAAATGTATGTAACAGGTAATCAGCGTCAATAGCCGAGACGATTTAGCCATGTCCGTCTGTCTGTCCCTATGCAACACTGGATCTCAGAGTCTATAAGAGATGGAGCTATAATTTTTCGACAGCATTTGTTAAGCTTACACGCAGATCAAGTTTGTTTCAAATTTTTGCCACGCCCACTTCCGCCCCGCAAATCAAAAATCGAACAACAACCGTAATTTTAAAGCTAGAGTCGCTAATTTTAGTATATACAATAAACTAATAATAATAACTATAGTAATTGTGATTCCTGATTTGGTTGCGATCAGATAAAATTGTTGAAGTTATTAAAGAAATATATTGGCAAAAACGCCTACTTATTAGGGGTTTTAGTTACTTAGGCTGACAATCTGGTATATTGTACCGTCTGTGGTATATTTTGAGTGTGGTACTATATCGATTCATATTTACAGTATATTATTTCGGTATATTTTGGGAATAATAGCGCAATTTTTGCTTCTATTCAAAATGGGTAGCGGGTATCTCACAGCGAGCACACTCGACTGTAGCTTTCTTGTTTTTTAACTCATTTATTTAACAGTATAGCACTAGGTTACCTTTTCCTTTTTAAAAACCGGATCATTTTCGCACTCGTCATCAACAAAAGCCGAGACGATAGTGGCATTTCTCTCTATTCGTATGTCTTTATGTCTGGCCGACTATCTATCTGTTGTAGGATTTCGAGTAATTTATATTGTTCGTCAGTACTAAACCAACTGAAGAAGCGGATACGTAAAACCTGTAGTTTGTTTTGCACCCCAAAAATTTAGTGAGAAAATACATATATGTCCCAAAATGCATATAATATATTTCGAAAATGGATCTGCGAGACCAATAAAACCCCTAATGAAGTGTAAGTAGAAGAAAAATTAGTTTAAAAAAGAAAGGCGAAAAGATTGACAATGCTTACCTAGAGTTAGTTTGCTAATTTTCATAAGATAGCATTTTTCTTAGATTCGACCAAATTAGAGCAAGCCAGAAAGATTCAGTCGAAGGTGTGATACCCGATAACAATTTTCAATAAAACATATTCTAATTAGTACTACAGTCGAGTGTGCTCGACTGTGAGATACCCGCTACCCATTTAGAATAAAAGCAAAATATTGCGTTAATATACTCAAAATATACCAACATAATATACCACAAAATACCAAAAATTGTATAATTTGTATATTGATATGGTACTACATTCAAGAAATACTATAGAGTGCATAATATACCAGATTGTCAGCCAAAGCAGTAAGTAAGAGTTTTTGCCAATAGAATTCTTTAATACTTGGAATTTTTTTTCTGATCGCAAACAAATTATTAGGAATCACAATTATTTTAGTTATTATTGTATATACCAAAATTCACCTCTAGCTTTAAAATTACGCTTGTTATTCGAGTTTGGTCAATTTGTAGGGGCGGAAATGGGCGTGGCAAAAATGTGAAACAAACTTCATCTGCGTTCAAACAACAAATGCTGTCGAAAAAAATTATAACTCTATCTCTTATAGTCTCTGAGATCTAGGTGTGTTCATACGGACAGACAGACGGACATGGCTAGTTCGTTTCGGTTGTTGACGCTGATCAAGAATATATATACTTTATAGGGTCGAAGATGCATCCTTTTACCTGATACATACATTTCCTGCCGACAAAAATTATAATAACCCTCTACCCTATGGGTAACGGGTATAAAAATACAACATAAATATCCACCAAAATACTAAAATATACCGGTTGATATATTTGGTATTACAATATTTTAGTACATTCTAAATATACCAGATTGTCAGACAAACAAACTAAGACCCGAGGACTTTTTCTATTCGATGTTTGCGTCGGAATTGAACGTGGCACAAAATAATATGTGAGATCAAAGTGTTCGTACGGATAGGCGTACAGACAGACAGACAGACATGGCATATCGTCTCCGTTGTTGGCGCATATCATCGTATGTAAATACTTTTAAGGTTGAGATGCCTTCTACTTCCTGTTACATATAGTTACTGGAGGCGGAAGGTTATAATATCCTCTTATACTATGGATCGAGAGTATAGAAATCCGGGAGTAGGCAGGTTGCCGTTAAGACTTAGAATAGTCCAAATAACAACGCGATTGTTTGTTCCGACTACTAGAGATATCAATTGAGTTGGATTCTGAGCAACTCTGTAATCGTCTCCGGATACAAAAATGATGGCGCAAATTATCATCTCAATAGTTCCTGAAAGGTTTTTGCAACAAACAATTTATTTGTTTGAATTTTAAAACGTACCTTGTATAGTGAGGGAATTTATACTATCTTTGGGCATATGCAAATCCGTTCCACCTATACTATAGTTACTCAGGCGCAAGTTTTTTAAAACTGCTTCAATGTGTTTTTCGTCTCTATTTTCAGACAACTGAAATCATAAAACCGAATACATTATTAAAATGTATCATTAACATTTTTTAGTAATACATACCTGCAATAAAAGTTGTGCTATAATACCATCATTAGTTGAGGCAGAGAATTTTTTAAACGGACACCATAATATTCATCTCGGAAATCAGACTGCATTATCATGCGATCAATAGCATCGAGTATTATCGAGCTTAAATATCGAAATTGATTTGATGATGCGTTTAAAAATTCCTGGTTGAAATTAAGTATATAACTTCCAATTCTGTTTGTTGGTATATGCAATTCATGAGTGTATGTGGCTGTAATAGAATAATGCTTTTTACTGAAACCTGAAATTTCCAATCAAAAATCATCCTTATCCAAAATAGCTCTACAAATTACAGAATGTTTTAGAGGTAAACTTTCTTAGTTGTTTGTTATAACATATTGCTAAAAAACAAAGTTAGTCAAAGAAAACAAATTAAAACAAGTAAGAAAGTTACAGTCGAGTGTGCTCGACTGTGAAATACCAGCTACCCATTTTGAATAAAGCAAAATATTGCGGTATTTTTAAAATATACCGAAAATACGAATATACCAAAAATATACCAAACGGTGTATTTGTTATATCGATATAGTACCACATTCAAAATATACCATTGACGGCACAATATACCAAATTGTGAGCCAAAGCAACTAAGACCCTAGTAAGTAGGCGTTTCTGCCCTTACAAAAGTAATTTTAAAGCTAGAGTTGCGAATTTTGATATATACAATAACTACTATAGTAGTTGTGATTCCTGAAAATTTGGTTGCGATCAGATAAAAATTGTGGAAATTATTGAAGAAATACTTTTGTATGGGCAAAACGCCTACTTACTAGGCGTCTTAGTTGCCTTGGCTAACAATCTGGTATATTGTGCCGTCTATGGTATATTTTGAATGGTGTATTATATCGATATACCAAATATACTATTTGGTATATTTTCAGTATTTTAGTATTTTCGGTATATTTTGAAAATGATACCGCAATATTTTGCCTTTAATAAAATGGGTAGCGAGTATCTCACAGTCGAGCACACTCGACTGTAACTTTCTTACTTGTTTTTACTGTTCGTGAACCGCGAACATTTAATTACAGTAGAATCTTAGTTGCTTTGGCCGACAATCTGGTACATTGTGCCGTCTATGGTATATTTTGAATGGTGTACTATATCGATATACCAAACATACCATTTGGTATATTTTTAGCATTTTCGGTATATTTTGAAAATAATATCGCAATATTTTGCGTTTATTAAAAATGGGTAGCGGGTGTCTCACAGTCGAGCACACTCGACTGTAACTTTCTTACTTGTTTGGTTTTGCGTACGAATTGGTTAATTTTTGCAATTATCAGAACAAAACAAAACAGAAAGAAAATTCCAAAATCATTCTTAGCTCTAATTAAAGTACCAGTCTAGAGCTATAAGAGTAACCTTTTCTTAATTTTAAAATTGTTATATGTTTTATGTTTTTAGTTCACTGAAAAGATGGTCTCACGCGACAGCCATCAGAGCATTACCCATATGTATGTAGCTATAAGAAAATATTTAAATAATATCGCCAAGACGATCAATATCACCACTTTGTATATAACTGTTGCAAAGCAAGTTCCTTATTATGATGTAAAGGAGAAAAATAGAGTTAACTGATGAATAATAAATAAAATTTATATATATTTATAATTTTTGAATGCTATCAGTCTCGTATAATTTATTAAATTGCTAATTTTCTGTTGATTTATTTCAATTACTTAAGATATTCTTCTGAGTTCGTTTTCTTTCGGATTTCGGTGGAAATTTGATTGATGTCTGTAGCACCCTTGGCATTTAGTTTAATTTCGATAGCTAGCGAATTTATTGAAAATACCTTGATTTACCAAATAAATCAGTTGATTTATCAAATCAAACATAGTTGAAAAAAATTTACAATAATTTCATTCACTTACGCTTGCATGGTCGATCTGGAAAGATTCGGACAAACCCAAGTCGACATTCGCAGCGATTTCCATGGCCCGATATTGCTGAACATATTTCGTTCTTAGATGACTTGCAAGATGGATTGCAATTATTTAAGGTTTTAAATTTGACTCCTTTGAAAATGTAGACGGCATGGCTATAAGGACACCTCCTAACAATATATTATTTAAATGAATGTGTGATTCAGTCTCTTCCTCGAAGAATGTATTTGAATCTTCATTAATATTGACGTCATTGACTTTATTTGGATAGTCTGTAGTCACTAAGGTGTTCGGACGATTGGAAGATCGGATATTTTCCATATTCATCAAAGTTGTCTTGGCCAATACGTTTTTATAACATTTTCATGGATATTTTTAGCTGGCGATTCCATAGAAGTTTTATTATAATTCATAGAACTGGAATGCGATGTGTTCTTTGAATAAATGTATTCCTTATTGCGAGTGATTGCATTTGGAATAAAAGAAGATTCCAGTGGTAATGTCGATGGCTTTACAATTCCATTATCATGAGCATTATCTGTGTTCAAGGGAAAGTTTAGTTCAGCAGTTCGAAATATGGACAATTGTTTTATGGTAGTCGTCGTAGATTCTCTTACACTAGCTGATGACTTATTTCGATAGACCTTCTTTTCTGAATAGTATGTGTTAAGTGGATCTGCGACATAGTTCTTTTTATTCCTGTAAACAACATTACCTCTGACGATTCCAAAAGATATCTGAGTGATTACTAATATTACCACTGTTATTTATAGAAATTGAGTTAGAATTAATATCTATATAGTCATTAATGTTAATCCTCGATTTCGTGGACAATAAAAATGGTTCAATGGACACAGATGCCTTCGTTTTTGATTGCCTTATTAATCTACTTGTATTTCTATTTTCAATGGCCAACACATTATAGGAAGACGTCGGTGTGATTTTCTTGGAAATCATATCGGTGGTTGTACCCGTTGTTGTATTCCAAGTCAATAATATTGGAATTTCTTTAATGGTTTTTAAATTCAGTGATTGTTAGAAGAGTTTTGTGTTTTGTTTGTCCTTTAATGGGTTTCTTGTAAATAGATGATGATTGTTGTTCAACGCTCGATTTTGTTATAGGTTCGCTCATTCGTATATTCTGTGTACTATTTGGCCAGATTTCTAAGCTAGTCGTAGATCCATAATGTTTCTTTTCAAATCGTAAAGAATTTTTCCTAAACAATGTATTCTCTGGACGAATATTCAGATTAGAATTGAGTTGATTTTTATTTTAGATGGAATCATTTTTAAGCTAGTAAGTTGAAGTGTTAATGGTGTTTGCAGAATTGAAGAATTTGCAATATGCGATTGGTAACCCCAAATATTTTGCATTGCTGCAGTTCGAGTAGCAGGAGCAAAAGACGAAATTATATCTGACATAAATGATTGGTTGTTATGAAAGCCATCGCCAGTCGCTAAATACAAAATGTTTGAAATATTTTTCATAGATGGTGTGTTTTTGTTCTTTAGATGATTATTGGAAAATCCTAAATCTTTTGCAGTTGAAAATTCCAATGGATCTATAGACGAACCTAAAATATTTTCATTTTTTTTTGCAGATAATAGTTGATTAGAATCTGAAATACTACTACTATTCCATTTTGACATATTTGGATGTTTGGTTTTTGTAATCGTTCGATTTTTTGGTATTACATATACAAATTGTTTATTGGTCGCTATGGAA
Source organism: Drosophila sulfurigaster albostrigata (assembly GCF_023558435.1). Taxonomy (NCBI): domain Eukaryota; kingdom Metazoa; phylum Arthropoda; class Insecta; order Diptera; family Drosophilidae; genus Drosophila; species Drosophila sulfurigaster. The sequence goes on from NC_084884.1 coordinate 1,236,894, forward strand.
TTTGAATCTATCAATTGATAACGTTTTTGCTTTGCTTATTTGCAACAGATTGGGTTTCTTCTACTCTTGATGAATTTAATGTATTGTTAATTTTGTTCACATTGAAACTGATTGAATTTCTATCAATGATATTATTGAAAACTTGAGATATATATTGAGTACGTTGTTTGAACTTTGTGGGCTGAATAGTTTTGTAAAACTCAAGAGCTTCTTGATATAATTGAGTACGTTGTGGAGTTAGTTGCACATCAACGCGAGATTTGTGAGGGGTATCTGAATCAAGGACATTTGCGGTAAAGCGCTAAAGCGTTGGCCTCCTTTAACATCAGTAGTTAGTGGGTAATCGTTCAAATGATCTTTATTAAAAGTTAAAGGCGATACGTTCATGTTAATATTATGGCTCAAAACATTTGACTGAAAATTGATGAGTTGATGAGCGGAAAAGGCAGGTACAATGGATGGATATATCAACCTTGACGATTTAGGCATGTACTTGGACCGGTATGGTTGGCTTCCAAATGATAATGGATATCTGATAGTTGCCGGATATCTAGTACTGAATATTTGAGGTACTTGCATGATTTCTACAATTTCATTGTTATATAGTTGCGAGTTAATGTTGCTAATTTGATGTTCCGAGCCGTAAATATTATTGTGCTTATTGAGACTAAGATATGTTGTAGATGGTTCGAGTCCTCCTGGAAATGATTGCAGTAAATATGACGATGGTGTGATGTACTTGGGATATGAATTCGGAATTCGTGTGGGACGACTATTGACATGAATTATGTTATATGCGGTATAACCGACAATGCGTGGTGCAGCTCTATTCTCTATAATGCGTGGAGGTGAAATCGGAATTGCAGACGGCGCCCAGGCTTTCATTTTTGAAGATGTTTGCATACCAATATTCCGCTCAGCCATGTCAATGCTTGAACGATAGCCAATAAAAGATGCATCAATGCCATTTGGCTTACCAATAATAACATCGGTATTTGCATTTATAATTTCGCCAGGTCTAATGGCAATACCGTTGTCTAATATAGATTGTTGATGCTGATTGCCAGATGTTGCTGGTGATTGAATATATTGACTAAGGTTACGATATTCATGAATCATATTATCGTAATGCTTGCGATACTCGAAAATCGTAAAATCGTTGTGTTTGCTAGGAGTATTCAGCCAGTTGTTACTGAAAACTACTTCTGGTAATTCGATTTCTGGTATTTTAGTGTGTAGACTTGCTTCCATTAAGCTATCAGAGTGCGAAGCAGATTTATTTGTATTTTCTTCAGTGTTCCGATTGTAATGCAGTTCATCTGCCATCTGGACAGGGATGTAAATTGGCTGCATTTCAATATTCCTTGTTGCATTTTGCATGGGAACATTCCTTGTTGCATTTGCTTGATTCTTTTTCTTTTCACTGCTGGAGCTTGGAGCCAACATTGGTTGATTTATGTGTCTGCTTATAATATTCTTATGCAGCAAGTCGGCCACTACATTTAAAACGGGCCGTATTCGTTGCAAGTTCAATGAACCAATTAATTCATCAATGCTTGAAGATGATTGTACATCTTGTAAAGGTCTTGTTTGAGTATAATTAATATTTGAATCAGTTGCGTTATATAAGTATTCCGCAAGTTTATTGTGTAAATTGGGTCTAGTTCGAACAATTAACTTTGTTGTATTATTTTTGGTGTCATTTGGATATATCATAGATTCAATCAACGAACTATCTTTTGAAACGACTGGCCTTCTAGTGATGAACATATAATTTTTCAACTTTTTCCTTATTTTTGTTATTAACACATCCAAGCCCCGAAACCAAAAACGAGTTGCGACTTGTGGTTGACAAAACATTTGTTATTACAGTTTCTATGGATGGTTTAAATTTGTTATTTATTGTCTTGACTTCATTTTTGTATTGGGATTGAAGAATCGGATTAGCGCCTGAAGACGGATCCGTATCCGGTCCTGACACCAAATCCGTGACGGTTGTTGAAAATGTATTTGTCGCATAAATAACAATTTTGTTTCTCCTCGAGGTGGGATTGATTCAGTGATTATCACCTGGGTTAAAATATTCTCATCGGTCAAGATCAGTTTATGATCCTGCATGGAGTTTCTTAGAGTTACTCGACTGTAGTATGTGTTTGTGTTCTGTAAATAGATTGTACACACAACAAATATTATTTCTTATTTATATATGTATTATTAATATTTGATAGGTTATTAAATATTAAACTTTGTGTGAAAATTAAAGTCTCCCAATTGTCCACTCCGTAAAAGAATAATTCCTAATGTAGATTGGTAAAATTCCTTTAAGAACAAGCAAGAAAGTTGCGAAAGCTAAACCAGCAGTTTCGCACTCATGTCGGCAAGTGAAGATAGGCATTAAAATTGAGAATTTAAAGAAAAAATTAAAAAGAAAGTGTCTGATGCATTTTCTCGGGAAAAGAAAGAATATATATGAAATGTGCTTGGGATATTGTAACCGACGAATGTGACTTAATATATTTTTATACCCGCTACCCATAGGGTAGAAGGGTATTATAACTTTGTGCCGGCAGGAAATGTATGTAACAGGTAGAAGGAGGCATCTCCGACCCTATAAAGTATATACATATATTCTTGATCAGCGTCAACAGCCGAGACGATCTAGCCATGTCCGTCTGTCCGTCTGTCCGTATGAAACACTGGATCTCAGAGACTATACGAGATAGAGCTATAATTTTTTCGACAGCATTTGTTATGTTTGCACGCAGATCAAGTTTGTTTAAAATTTTTGCCACGCCCACTTCCGCCGCCGCAAATCAAAAAATCGAATAACAAGCGTAATTTTAAAGTTAATTTAAATTTTGGTATATACAATATTTACTATAGTAGTTATGATTCCTGAAAATTTGGTTGCGATCAGATAAAATTTGTCGAATGGGCAAGGCGTCTTAGTAACTTTGGCTGACAATCTGGTATATTGTGCCGTCTATGGTATATTTTGAATGCGGTACTATGTCGATATACCAAATATACCATTTGGTATATTTTTAGTATTTTGCAGTATATTCGGTATATTTTGAGAAAATGGGTAGCGGGTATCTCACAGTCGAGTACACTCGACTGTAGCTTTCTTACTTGTTTTAGTATATATTTGTATTATTGGTATATTTTGAAAAATGCCACAATATTTTGCTTTTATTCAAAATGGATAGCGGGTATCTCACAGCCGAGCACACTCGACTGTAACTTTCTTACTTGTTTTTTAACCCCCGGTCGGTGGTGCTCGAGTTCAAATCCCGATCGAGAAAACATGCATTTTTTTTAATATTTTGAGATTATTACCGCAATATTTTGCTTTTATTCAAAATGGGTAGCGGGTATCTCACAGTCGAGCACACTCGACTGTAGTACTTACTTTTAATAATTTCGTTTATCTAGTAGGAAAATGTTTGAGTGGCAGTTAAAACCCGACCGGCTCTTTGCAATATAAATTTAATTCTTATTCTGGTATCTCACATTGCACAATCTAAATGTAACTGCATTTGAAACGCTCGCATGCGCTCCCTCGCTCTCATATATACATACATATGTACATATGTACTATGTATGAGTTGAATGGTAACAGCGTCTGCAGAGGCAGTAAACAAATGCTTTGCATTCGAAAAGATCACGTCAGTTTAAAGTTTGTTAATGTTTTTGAGTTGCTCACCGACATTTATAATCAACTTGATCAAGAGACTAAACAATGTAAATATTCTGCAAAATAAGATACCCCTTACTCATTTTAAGTATTATTCTAAAATACCACAGAATATACCGCAAAATACAAAAAATATACCGACAGATATTTTAGGTATCGATATTGATACAGTAGTACTACAATCAAAATAGATCATAGAGTGCAAAATATACCAGATTGTCAGATTGCAACTAAGACCCCACTGTAGTAGGCGTTTTCCTCATATAAATGTTTTTCTTTAATATGTTTGACATTTTTAATCTGATCGCAACCAAACTTTCAGAAATGATAATGACTGATGATATTATTGCATGCATTCGACTCTAGGTTTAAACTTACTCTTGTTATTCGGCTTGTGTCGTTTTCGAGGGCGGAAGTAAACGTGGTAAAATTTGAAAGAAACTGGAGCTTTCTTTCTCTGAGATCTAGGTGTTCGTATCGACAGACGGATGGAAAGACAGAAGGACAGACGGACATATATCTTGGGTGTTAACGCTAATCAAGAATATACTTTACAGAGTCGGAGATGCCTCCTTCTGCCTGTTATATTCATTTCCTGTCGGCACAAAGTTATAATACCCTTCTTCCCTATGGGTAACATGCATAAAATGAATGAAATACGTGCAGTCTTAAACAGATATATTTCAAAATTATTATATTGCAATCGTGATAGGATTATTTTATTGTACTGAGTAGGAATTACGTTTCAATATTAAAATAGATATTTTTTATTTACAAACATTGAGTTTATTTTACTTTCTACCTGTAAGGGTGTCGCTTCCTCCGATGACTGCAAGTATGATATGTAATCCTCAGGTCCAGTAACTGTATTTATCACTGTATAACTAGATGTATAGACAATGTCGGTATCATTGCTGGTGTTGCTGATTATGTTATAGTAATGATACGTGGTTGGAAATATGCCAACCACAAGCTCGGGTGTCTAAATTGATAATATAAAATATATAATATATTAATTTATCGAAATACCCATGGTAAACTCTTATTGATTTCAGAACCTTAAAATTTACTTACTGTTCCTACATAAGTATTAATCCCAGTGAGGAACACTTGGACACGAACGCCTATAAAATGAATTGGGTAGGGATTCCCACTTTACTTACATTTAAAAGAGAGGCATGTAATCAAGTTTCTCCGTGTGGCGATTAGATATAACCTTTTCCGTACTTCTAACTGTGGTGTTACCATTATGTAGGTATGTTGTATAAAATGTGTATGTTGTTAGACAGCTCTTTGTTATAATTTGCTTTGGGTTTAAATGTGTTATTGTGAAATCTTCCTATATAAAATATCAAACTGTTTTCATCAAGTTGAATTCAGAGTTTGTTATTTACAAAAGTACTTTTACCTGCTTGCTGCTGCTTGGTAAAGCCAATATCATTTGGTTGATGAGAGTGCTCGGCGCAAAGGTCACTGGCTTTTTCTTAAATTCTGAGTGTTTTCTTGAGAACGATATGATGTTGGTTAACCTTTGATTGAGATGGCTAAGTTTATCACCAATTTGCTTAACTTTGTCTGTCTGGCTGGCTATTATCAATTCCACACCATTTGACATAATATGTGTTGCTAGATTAAATCTTGCCTCATCTAAGCTTTTGTCGGATTTATTGTTTATATTTAGTATATCGTGAATGGGTGAATACTTGTAGCCTGTATAAATTACAAATTTTTAAGAACAAATTAAGTGAAGTATAGCACATTATAAAACCAGTGAAGGAGTCAGTCATGTTTTTGTTTTTACATTTATTTATAATTTGTTTAAGTTACATTACTTCATAAAATTAAAAAAAAATTCAAGAAAATTATTTTTTTAACATATGCACATATGTATACAAATAGGAAAGTTATTTGTTTTATTAAAGAAAGACGCATGGGTCTAAGATTTGGAGAAATAATATGTTACATATTCTACAAAAACGAGCCAATTCCGTCCCAATAAAATGCATCCATATATCATAGTCTTACCACTAACCAATCTGGGGCCCACAGTCTCTTCGGCTCATTTCGAAATTCGAATGTAGCACTCAGTTCAATCACAGATAGAATGCGGAACTATGAGCACGAGCGCTTTTCTGTGCTTTCATTTGTATATATGTGTCTACGTATCTGCATGGTCGTCTTTATAGGTATGTGTATGCATGTGAAGTTTTCCCTCGCAGACAAGCGTGAAGCTAGCGCGCGTTTGTTTTGCCGCGACGAAAGTCTCGAGGATGAAGACGACAGCAATTGCTCGTTTTTGCTAGTTTTTAAGCCCAACATATTGTGTATGCGAGTTCGATTCCCGATCGAGAACACATACGTATTTTGTTTTTTTAATGTTTACTGTCAGAAGTAATAAATAATTGGGCATCGATTTTTGAAAATTTAAATTTTTTACATTTAAATATTAATAATTCTTTTTGCAAACAGTATTTAAAACTCTATTTAGAAAATGTTGGAAGAGACTGTTGGTGGTCATTTGTAGCAGATAAGTAAAATAAATACCCAACAATAGCTTAATTTCTTTCAAAATAGTACTATAAAAAACCGTTTTGTTTTTATTAACAAAATTTTATATTTTTGTACAGTATTTCTTCATAGGGCAAATTGCTTAAAATTTCACTAACCTACTCGGAACATAAGTACTTTCCCATTGTACCGTTTTCTGATCCTCGCAAATCGGTTATTTACGTTGATGTGCGTGTGGAAGCGAAAGGCAACTTGAGCTAGAAATTTAAGTAGACTGTGAGTGCCGGGTGAACCACTATTCTTCTACATCAAGAGAGTTGCTAACTGGTGATTGTCTGGGACAAATTGTTGAGAATGTCAACTCAACATTCCACCAGGAAACAAGAATCTAGCAAGCCATGGACCTGCCGGCTATTTCGGGAACCTCATTGGCGACACCTACAGGGATGCCTGTTGCTGCTTCATCGTAACGACAACATACACTCGTAGCCGCTGGATACGCGAATGCACAAGTTGCAATTGGTACCAGCTTACATGCTGGCTCTGCAAAATCGACATTGGATTCAGTGCGTTACGAGTGTGAATCTAACGGTGCTTATGGTGAAAACCCCCAGTGCTTGTAAGTGAAGTGTTGCCGACTAATTTATGCGCGTCATCGGCAAGTGTGAGTGGGCTGCCGGCCTCAGCGCCATCTGGCTTCATGATCTCCAGTAATTCGAGGCCTCATTACAAACAAGTCACTGGATTTGCACCATATGTCAGCCCAAGAGATTTTTGTACCGACACCATCTACTATGGATCTGCTCGAGTTTGGAAGATTGGCCGATATTTGTTTATGCGTTTACGGATACCACAGCAGCGTATGGTTGCACAAACCTGAAGAACAACCGGCATCTGCTACGGTTCAAGCCACTAACCATATAATACATAGATACGCCAGCTCTTGAAAAAATGTTATCTTAAAAACAGTATTATTGCGACACCAGACGAGCCGGGCGCTGCGATTCGAAAACCAGAGCCTCTTCGGCTCATTTCGAAGTTCTAACGCAGCGTACGTCACACACTGAGTTCAGTCGCAGATCGAATCCGGAACGATAAGCACGAGTGTATTTCGTTGCGCTGTACTTTCGTTTATCTGTATGCGTCTATATTGGTATGTGTATGCATGTGAAGTTTTGCAACGTGCAGTTGCCTCGCAAACAAGCAGCTAGCGCACGTCAATTTTGTTTTGCCGCGACGAAAGTCTCGAAGATGAAGACAACAACAATTGGTAGTTTTCTATATGTTTGCAGTTAAATGGCGCCTGCAAGGTCTGCGTTGGCTCTGCTGATGGTTCGGATGCCCAACATGTTGTGGTGTCCTAACTGAACCTAACATCGAAGACAAGCTATGGTATTTGCCAACCTTTGGTGTGAAGAATCCCAATAAGCCAGAAAAGCTGCGACTGGTCTTCGATGCAGCGGCGAAAGTTGGTGATGTATCGCTAAGTTCGGACCTGGACAAAAGTCCCCAACACTACAAGCCAGTTACCAGCTCTTTTTCAATTAAGAGAGGGAGCCGTCGGAGTCTGAGGCGATTTCAAGGAGATGTTTCACCAAATTATACGAGCACAGGATAGATGTGCACAACAAATTCTATTGCGTGATGGAGATGACCAACGAGATCTGGATGTCTTTGTTCACCGAGTGGAGAACTCTACGTGAAGTCGACAAATGCGCTGGAACGCCAACACACGAATCATCGTGCGGTCAAAGCCATAACTGATTAGAACTACGTGGACGAAAAGGAAGCTATCGATGTAACGTCACGTGTGAGAGCGATACATGGCGAAGCTAGATTCGAGCTCTGCCAATTTGCATCCAGTTCAAAAGCCGTAGTGGACGCTCTGATTAAATATGGAGCAGCTAAAATTAATGAATTTAACGTTAGATTCGACATGGATCCGTAGAGCGCGATGACTGGCAAAGAACTCTTACAAAAGGGAGTTTTTCAGCATGGTTATATCAACGTTCGATCTTTTGGGCTTCCTGTGGTGCTTTATGACTACCACCAAATTGCTGCTCCGAGAGATTTGGCGATGATGGATTCATTCTATACCAGATGTAATCAGTTACGTCTTTCAGAAAGGGCGTCTAGAAATCGCAACCATGGAGCAATTTCGATGTCCACGATACCATTTTGGACTAGGAGAGGTGTTAGTTATGCAATTTCACATATTTGTGTGGACCGTCGATACAAGTAACTTGTGGGTAACCGTGTGGCAGAGATTTTGAAATCAACAGACATCTCTGGCGCTAGGTACCAATGGCTGACGATTCAGCGTTTTCGCAATCAAACGTGGACTTGAACGGCCCCAAAATCCTGCTAGATCCCATTGATTGTTTGCCACAAGCAGAAACACTGAGTGATATATGCAACGATGCCCAGTAAGTTTGCTTTAATCACTTTCCATCCTTTTCATTTATTTTCTGAGATTCTCGAGCTATACGCGTCTGATAATGATCACTGTTTGGGTACAGCGTTTCGTACGATCATGCATGAGTGTGAAGACGTGGATCACTTATTGGTACGACGTGCACAATGCTAATCGTTCCCGGACGAGTTGCGGGCTGTTTACAACAAAGAGTCGGTATGCGAGCATATGGCAGAGTGGATGCAGACCTATGCATGTCTAACAGAGCAAGAAGGCCGATTATGATGATGGTTTAAACATTCAGCTATTAAATAAATAAAATTATTGAAAAAACTGATGAACTTATACTTTATTTCGACCAAGACCATCTTCTTCAATTATGCAGTTCTATAACGCAAGTGTTTACACCAAAGCTGCATCACGCGAACAGTTGATTAGGGGTGAAAAAATAAACAAGCTCAGGCTAAAGAAGAAGAATATCAAAACAATAGATACAAATTAACTGAAAATTAGGAATTTAATAAAATAGGCGCCATATATAAATCTAGAAAGATCATATTTCTATAAGAATCGAATTGTTCGAATTGGTCATCTTGGCAATCTTCTTTAAGCATTTTGTTTCATGCCGCTGTCTATTTCCTTTCATTTTTCGACTGGTTTTTTAAAGAATTGCAAAGAAATTTAAAATAATGTTGCCTAAATTGTGAAGCGGAATAATCAGTTGAATCATCTATTCAGAATCATTTCCACATGATCATTAACGAACATTTTTTAATGCAGCCCAGTCTAAACTGCGTATTACATTCATTGCTTATTTCAAAAGCGACAAAAGGCAGAGATTTTTTAATATTAAATGATCGTTTTATGGTGGTGAAGTGGTGGGATTTTAAAGTAATATTACATTACTTTTTGTTATCCATTATGCAAACCATTGAACAAAACTTGTTTCAAGGAATATTCAGCCGTCTAATTGTATTATCTTTTTGTATTTTCCGTGCATCAACTTTCCCCATATCTCAACTTATTCTAAACATCCTGTTTTTATAACATTTTATTAGCTTAAAGTTCACACTATAGGCGCAAAACCAAAAGTTTAATTTGTCGGTTTAGTTATATTATTTAGAAATACCTACATACATATGTACAAATCAACTTTCATTCAGATGCAGTGCTGTGCCTAGATAAACAAACTAAAACCAAACCATTCATTCCACAATTCCCTGCACAACAAAATTTTTAAACGTATCGATACTCCAATACTGGATGTGGATGCCACATCAACAATTCCCCACACATTTCGAAATAGACAACCTACATATTATTCCAAACTCATATCAACAAAATCAAGAGAAGAACCAAGATGGATAATTAAAAAATTAAAATTAAAAGAATGCGTCTAAGGGATTTTCTCATGAAGAAAAATATCAAATATTGTGGAGTCGCAATATAACATTACATTTAAATTCAAAAATGTTGCAATAATATGTGATTGGTATTTTGTAGCCATAGAAATACAAAATCGACCAGATTGTGTGGGGATGATTTTTTTTTTTTTTCCCCATTTCTGTTCCAAAAGTGCTCAAACAAGTATCTCTGAAATGTTTAGAACTTGCGATATATCATTTAAATTATTATTCAGAAATTAATTGTATCATGGAACAAAGTATTCTCGACTAAAGCATTCTTGTTTTATATTTATTTATTGTTTCATATACACATGTATTTAAATGTAAATAAACTTAAATATATGTTATCATAGACAAAAGTAGTGCACATTTTTGTTTTATATATTACTTGAATAAAAGAAGCAAAATAAATTTAATCTTAAGTTATTCATTAAAAATTTCCGTGAAAAGTAAATGCAACAGAAAATGTTACTAGGCCTCATCCAACTATTCTTAATTTTCATTTGGACTTTTGTTTGCCTTTGTAATCTTAATACTAGTAAAGACCAGTGAGGAAGTGTTGAAATGTTAATCGGGCCAATCTGGCAACTGTATTCCATTTTTCAAACATTTATTTGTAAACGTTTTTGTTTTTATAAAGTTGTTAATGTATGAGGCAATAGATTACAATTTACTTTAAATTTTAGATGTTAAAAATATGTACATATGTACATACATGTATATCAATATGCAACACAAGAAAGCTGCGGGGCAAGCTGGCTAGTAAAATATATTCTAACACATAAAATTGTAGTATATTCCAAATTAATTGCTCTACAATGTAATTCATTTACAAAAAACAGGTACACTTATTCCAAAATATTAATTCAACGCATTCATTTTAATGTAGCCAGCGTGTAGTTACTTAAGCAAAATTCCGATTTACTGATTCCATTTATGAATGAAATATGCATTTTTGTATCAGTCGACGTTTAATAAAGTGGTTTATCGAGTCGATATTATAATATCTGTTAGCTGATCATACAGGTACAAGTATATTTAAATTTTACAACACGTTATTTCTTTGGCTGTTGGGCTAAAAAATATTCATGAAATTGTTGAATCCATTCTATTGACTAGTTATACATATGTAGATATGTACATATGTTAGATTACATAAGTATTCGCTTAGACTGTCATAATATATATACATATGTATATACTATATATTTTATTTAAACGCTGTTCTCAGATGCACGAAATCGATTTTTCCAGCAAAATGGACAACCTATTATTCCGTAATCACATCGGCAAAGTGAAGAGAAACAGGCAGTTTCTCGTGAAGAGAAATATCATTAATTAATATTGTGTGCAACCCAGTTGCAATATTATTTACTTGGGAAATTGTCGCTATAGAAATATGCAATGAATGTGATTTTATCAGTTTTATTTTAATAATACACACATATTTTTTTGATACGCAAATATATTTTGGTATAAATAAATTTTGTTTTTATTACCATTTTCGTGTCAAATTTTAAGGTCATAAGGGTTGCCATAAATTGTCACTCTAAAATTTGTGGAGAAATATGCACATACATACATATATTGTTTTTCCGCACGTCAAAAATTTTGCCCATCTGGGAACAGCGCTTTCTAGTAAAATATGTATAATGAAATTTAAGGGTGATATTTTTAAAAATATTGAGCAACAATTTGGAACTGAGCTGGCTGGTAGTTTGACTACGAAATGTTAATGTTTTTGCTTGTTTCTTGGATTTGGATGTATACCACGAATCGACATCGCCGACAATACTCTCTAACGAAGCTGTGTGTGTATTTAAATTCTGAATCAGACAGCTGTTGCCCTGGCATTCATCAAGTTTACTTCCTTTTTCCTGTGCCATTTCAAAGTTGCCCAAACTTATTATCATTTGATTCTGTTCACTGGCACCAGCTTTATACAAATCGGCGGCGCTGTGTAGGGTAGCAGTTTGCTGAATTTGTCTCTTATGTAAGCTGCTAGTATGATCATTATATACGGTAGATAAGATGGTGCTAAATTCACCAGGTCTTCGTCCAGAAACATAAAGAGTTATCACACTGCGCTCTTCTTCCTCTTCAGCTGCTGGCTGTGCCTTTTGACGTTTTTGAGATTTTTCGGACTTTCTTGATTTCTTTCGACTGCTTTTACGGTCGCCATCGAGCTCAGTTATGATTATATCGTCGATGTTATCTCGCATATGGGCAACAGCATCGGCTAAAGCGTCTGCACCGTCAAGTCTTGTAGATGATCGCCCAAGAATATTTGTGGCATTACAGTATTGGATATTTGCTGGGGTATCTGATTATGTTGTTGTTGTTGCAAGAGCAATTGTTGTAGCAATAAACTATTCACTTGAGGCTGCTGCTGCTGCAATTGCTGTTGTATTGTGGGCGTTTTAATGATGGTATCAATACTATATTCTGTTGCTGTTATTGTTTGTGCTGTAGTATCAAAGACGGTTGTTAAAATTTTTTACCCTGAAATGTAATTGGCAATATTGTTGATTTGCCATCATAGATGGTAGTTACATAAGTTGATGTATGTGTACGATACTCTGTCAGTGGTAGAGGCTGTGCAGCAGGTGCTTGCTCTAGTGACAGCCCAGTAGCTACTAGAGATCCCTGAGCTGGTTGACCTAAAACGCCCAGTAATTGATTAGCCGGCAAATTGATATTTCCCAATAGCAACTGAGATAGCAATATATTTGCTAAAGGCGCATTTGCGGATATTTGCGGTTGAAGCGTCGTTACAACATTCTCCACTGTGTATATAGTCGATGGAAGGATGTGGGAGAAAGACGTTTTGCGCCCACGAATTGTTGTGGGAGTGAATGTAACCGTGGTTGTCATCGTATTGTGTAGCAAATATCGCGTTAGTTCCGTAACTCCAGCCGCATTAATGCTGGAATCCTCTCTAGTCAAGTAGAGTGACGTTTGACCGTTATTGCCCAAGATTTGTGTATATTGATGTGGTGAAAGCACTTCTAAACTGGGTTTGCCTGTAACAATGTTCTTGTACTCGGTCACTTGGCCATTTATGACGGGAATAGTGACCTCGGCTGGTATTAAATGGGTCGCCGTGATCGTTACGCTGCCCAATTCTGTTAAACTGTTATCATCGTTTCGATGTGACGTTCTTCCACGCGTTGCGGAGCTCCGATTTCGATTGCTATTCCTTGAGCGAGATGTGCTTGCTGAACGCTGAGGTTCGACGGCATTGTGATTGTTATGCGCATAACTTTTTATGCGTCGCGAATTAAGTGAACTATTAGTTGTTACACGACGCAGCGATGTTGCAGGTGGTTGGTGGTGACGTCGGTAAGATGATGTGGACGATTGACTACTGCCCTTACCCTGCCTAGCAGTACCTTTTACAGTACTGCTGTCCTTCTCTCTCAGCGTGAATTGCATGCGTGAGGCTGTGGGTCGCGTTGGTCGTATAGCTCCCCGATTAACAGACGAGGAAGATGATTGCGATGACGAATTTCCTGTAGATGGCTGCGAATGTGTCTGGAAACGGGAACCATATCGAGCATTTTGCTTTAAGCGGGGATTAGTACTCGGGCCCTCAGTCACTTCATGGTTTTCTACTCCTTGCGGTGGCTCCTCAGAAGTTGTAGTCTTAGGTCGACGAAATCTAAAGCGGCTACGATTCAATACATCTGCAGTCTGACGACGCCGTCGGGAAAGAGTTTTTGTTGTTTTGGGAACGACGACGACGATTGTTGCCATTATCACTATCCTGGCCATCTTCAACTATATCGGTAAATGTTCCCATCTCTTCATCATCGTCATATTCCGAATCGTCATTTTCATTTAAGTTCGAACTAGTTTCGTCCAGTTTTTGTGTCTTCTTTTGAAAGAGTCCGCGCGGTGGAAAAAGTTTATTATTAGGACGGATTGCGGTTTGAAGATTGGTAATTGTGGGCCTTTGGAAACTGCGTGGTCGTGCTCTCGCTGTAGAGGTAGTCGAAGTAGTCGTTGTTGGTGTCACCGTTGTGGATTTAGTGCGAACTGACAAAGAATTTCTACGAGGTGAAGTAATTGTACCAGAAAGTACATTCGAACGATTGGCAAGGGTAAAGCCGTTAGGTCGATTAAGTGGTCGTCTGAAACGTAAAAGAGGATTTTGCTGTCGTCTTGCATTTTCGTTGGTTTTAGCATCATCTTCAAAGACATCAGCATTCGATTCCTCGCTGTAAGTTTCCTCCTCCTCCAACAAAGCATCAGCGCTGACATCGGTATTGCCTTTGGCAATCGATGTCGGGCTTATGGCAATTGTTGGCTTATTGCGGTTTAGTGCTGAGATACGATAGCTATTAGTACTACTGGAGCCTCGATAAGATGAGCTGAGACGCCTCGAAGGATTCGAGGTTTGTGCTGTGCGTAAGCTAGATGCAAAGCGATTTCTTGGCAAAGTAGAAATGCTACTGCTTCCCTGAATATTAGTACTAGGTATTTGACTAAATGTTCCTCCACTCGATGGTTTTATGGGTCGTCCAAAAAGTCGTCGCGAAGGGGTTGAGAAATTATTGGGTACATTTGAAGTGGGAATTCTTCGAGACGAACTAAACCGACCAACGGACTTGAGCGCTGGTGTTGCCGTAATAGTTGGTGTTATATCTAATCTAGTGATTATTGTAGCGCTGCTTGCACTTTGTGTTTTTGCTTGGGAGCGAATCGATTGATTGGTCTGTTCCGAGATGCAAATGGGCGAATCACAGGTGCAAATGTCCGTTTCTTTTCTGGAGGTTTTGCCTGAGCGTTAATAAGATTGTTATCGCTATCGATTGAATTCTCAATTTCAACTTGATCCTCATCATTAGTTATATTCTTCTCCTCTTCATCTAAATTAATCTCAGTAGAGTCATGATGCTCCATCATACTATAATTATGTTCCACTAATGTGAGAAGACTCTCAGTTACGCTCATTACAATACTGTCCATTAAATTTGAAGTTGCACTTGGCTCGATTTGGTTTTCGAATAGAAAACTCGACGTACTTTCGATAATCTGTGCATAGCGATTGTCGATAATAGTGCCAATTACCTTAGACTGGTATAATGTAGTCGTATTATTCCCTATGCGCGTTCCTTCGATTAATCGCACCAAACCGGTTTTGTATTGTCGTAACGAAATGGCATCCCCATCAGCAATTGTCGGCCTATCAGATACTGCACTTATAAGACTATTCGTAGTAGCCAAGTACATCTTTTTCTCCTCATCAACATGAAGGTGCGATGTACTGCTGGTGAGTTCTACAGTGGTGCCGTCCTGATTAATCGATGCATAAATGTTAGTCGTGAAATACAATGTGCTCACGCTTTCGGCATCGATAATATGCTTATAGTCATAAAAATTAAGTTCGATAAACTACTTTTACTCGCATCGACTTTTAACATTGACCTACTTATCTCTGGCAATATTTCTGTTTGCGATTGTTTAACATTGGAAATGGAAAAATCAGTAGGTCGAAAAATATTGGTAACAGTCTCTAATCTAGAATCTGTAACAGTATTATTGTTATCATACGACGTTGTATAATATGTGTAAGTCGTATAAAAGTTGTAATTGCATCCGCATAATCTTTGAAAGCATTTGCTTGACTATTGCTTGCATTGAATAGCGTTGTTGTTTCTGTGATTGTTTTTGTAGCGGTCATATTAGTATAACTTTCAATGCTTTGCTGCTTTGTTGGCTCAATCACGTTTGATATGGTTTCCTCTCGGCTAATGGTTGTAATCTCACCATCTTTCGCCAACTTGGTCCAATATGTGAATGTTGTAAAGTATGTGATGGGCAACGTGGCTACATCTTCTTGTCCTTGGCTTTGAGATAGTTTTGTTGGCTGCACAGTTTCAGTGACAATATTCGTAACGGTTTCTAGTCGACTCACCACATTGGTGACATCCTCCTCATACATGGTAGTGTAAAAGGTGAAAGTGGTGAAACTTGTCTGCAGTAATAGAGTCTCCGAGGGTAAAATCTCTTCAGTGTTGCTTTCTGAACTTACTTGATCTTCGATGGTTTGATCCTTGCTCACCAACAACTGACCAATGACTTGTTTATGGTTGCCAGTTGAACTACTTGTACGAACATCTGTGACAAATCGCAGTTTTCACGTTCCTCCTTCTCCTCCACTTCTTCCGCTGCCTTATTATTGTTATTAAATACAGCAATGCTTGCGGTTGACACTGCAACAACATTAGAGGACGTACTCATTATAACAACGTCCACTGTCGAACTAGACAGACTGTCAGACAGCAATTCACTAACATAATTTGTAAATACTTCAGTACGCGATGTGATTTCCGATGCACTATCAGCAAAAATAGTTGTATAAAAGGTGTAGGTTGTATAGAAAGTCTTTGTGTACTTGGCATCATCCAATTGCAAAGTTGCCTGGCTCAATTCATCGAAATTTGATTCTAAATCATAAGCACTCGAGTGGAGCAACCTATCGAATTCATTTTGTATTACGTATTTAGAAGATGTCAATGCAACTATCTTGGTAGCCGTTGTTGTTGATGAAGGCTCTAGTTGTGTGGATATTGATTCTTTCTGCCTTTCGGAGTTTCCTACAATCGATGTAATCACATTCGTTACTATCTCAGTATGACTAGACACAGCAGTTGAGGCGCCTTCAAAAAATGTTGTCAGATATGTATAAGTTGTGAATAGCGTCTTGAAAATTACGTCAATTTCATTCTGTCCATTTTCACTATCATTGTCATTATCGTAGTCTTCATTCTCAATCTCAGTCCCGTAATCCTCATCAACATTGCTGTATTCGGTTGAGCTTTCAATTTTGATTTGAGATTCCTCTGATGTCGTTTCTATTGTTGTCTCATCGATTTGTTCTATATCACGTTCTAACACATTCATTGTACTTATGTTATCAGTCTCCGACTCTTTCTCAGTCTGCGACTCTAGCTCAGCCTCTGGCTTAAACTCCGACAGCGCTTCTGATACTGAATTTGACTCTCCAGTTGTAGAAGTTAATTTGGTTGTTGATGTTGTTTCAGATACTTGGAGTATTGGTGGTATGCAGTAATATTTCGTGGTTTCTTTAATATCATACGAAGAGGAATAACTAGTCTCTATTAGAGTGCTCTTTTCTTGAACGTGAGTGCTTAAAATAGTTATCAACTTCGGAAATTGAGTAAGGAATATTTGAGAACTTTGCTGCTCACAAGTTGACACATTTGAGTTATGAGGAAGTGGTGAGAGTTGTGTTGACTCAAGTATCAATTGTGTAATAATAGGATTTGGTAATTCAGTATTCGTGTCTATGTCTGTAGCAATCGCACTATATTTTTCGTTGCCTTCGGTAGCTTTTACTAGATGTAATTCTGATGTTAGCTTCTGCTCATTTATTAAATTTGTATCACTACTAGACGTTAGTATTTTTGAGGGCTCCGCAAAATTCGCAAACGGATCGTCATCAACAAAATTGTTGTCGCTCCACCACGAGTTGGCTGTGTATTCGAAGGAATAGATTGTTGCTTAGCTTCTGCTTTCGTCAATGACGCATAGATTTCAAAGATTTCTTGATCTGTAGGCAATGATAACATAGACTTCCCCATGCTGCTCTCAATTCTCCAGACTGCTGCGATAAGACGTTTTCAATACTTCGCAAATCGAGATCAGGTGTATGAATTGGAGATGTTTCAATACTAGACCGAGAATAAGTCGAATTGGCTTGAGGTTCATTTATTTCAATAATGGTTTCTGTAGTTTCCATTGCCTTTTTGATTGATCAGGCACAGTATTAGGAGCTCTATCTAAATAAGATGCATTTGCTGCTGTGGTCATACCTAAAGTTAATTTTTGATCTTCTACAGGTGTAGATTGAAGTGTCGCCACGCCCTTTATAGATGTCACATGTCCAATTAAATGTATTGGAGGTCTGCTGTTTGGGGAAAATACAATAACGCTATCCCCACAACTGTTGTAAAATCGGCAAATCCATAATATGTGACAGTTGAAAGCAGGCGTTCCTTTTGCAAGTTTAGAAGATGATGCTCACTTTGTTTCAGTTGTACAGACTGCTGCTGTTGCCAATAATATTCTTTGGCCGATCGTATTTCTTCTGCATCTATATCTGCATTGATTTCGAATACATTTGGAGGAATTTGACCGTTTGCATGATAGCCACTGGGCTCGAAATGATTTTTCACTGTAAAAGTTGGCAGGTCACCCACTGGCAGCACTTTGTTAGCGGTCAATTTTCCTTCTTCGTGGTTGCGTGAATGCACTTCACCTTGAACGGCTTGTTTGCGGTCTAAAATGTTCTCAGTTTCTGTTGCCGTAGATAGCAATACCTGTGCTGACTCTTGTATCTTAGGAAAATCAGTGTTGCCAACAAATTCGACAGAGACTGGGATGTGGCTAGAAGAAATATCATCTAAACTGTCTTCTATGGCTCGCCAATCAGCCGCATCAACATTAAATAAATCATTATGACTTTGAATATACGAACGACTATGTGTATGAATTGTATCTCCCTCTCCCACCCAGCTCGTGAGAACAGCCAGCGATGGTTGCAGTGATGTTTCATGACCATTCTCAAAGAGAACTCTGGAACTTTTTTAGGTATTGGGCGTACAGACGACCATTCTCTAAAGTTGTGCCCAGCACCTGTGTGGCATATTCAGTTGTAATGCCCTCTTGAATAAATGTGCGTGCTGTGGATGTTAAGAGACCCACCTCTGGCCGAACTGATAGATATCGACCGTGTACGTGACCATCCCTAAACGACCAACCCCGTCGTTATTGACTAATAAAACAGTTGTTAAATCTAATACTCACATTACATTAAAATATAACAGAAGAAATTAGAAAAAGGTAAGATGATAGTAAAGTATACATATGTACAATACAAAATTAAAACATACGTTGAGTACAGATAAAAAAGTGGTTAAAGATAAGTCAACACATGTCCAGAATGTACAGCATAGATAGATGATGAATTGATTTACATAAAAAGAAATAAAGAGAAAAAGTTACAAGAGAAATAAATTAACTATATACACATAATGTAATTTTGAAATTACATTTTCATTTTTATGAATACTTATGAATATTTTATGGTATATATATTATATATTATTATATTATTATAATTATATATTATTATATTTTCATTTGCCGCTCATTTAAACAAGCAGCATCTTATCTTTCTTGAAGATGGGCGGCATGACTAGTAGGGATAACGTAAGAATATAAATAATATTATTTCTGAAATCAAGATTTTGATTTTCTTAGTTTTACACTATGTATATATGTATGTACATTTATGGAAAGAATTGATGCCACACCGTCGAGATATTGTTTTCGGCTTACCATCTGCTAGACGAAAAGCTGGTGTTGGTCTTATAATATTTGGCTCATCTGCAAAAAGTAAACACCAATTTAATATTTGATTAACATATCTACAATCTATTCTAATCTATACTATACTATTCTGCGCATTTTCTACTACCTAATAAAGATATTCTTGCAATTGTATTGACTTGTATGATTATTAATATTTTTATATCCGCTACCCATTAGGTAGAGCGGTATTTTAACTTCGTACCTGCAGGAAATGTACATATGTAACAGGCACAAGGAATCAAATCCGACCTCTTAAAATATTTATTGTAGAAGTTACATCCGCGCTTAAAAAGTACAACTTAGTGTTGTATACGTTTTTTATTTTTATATGGGGAATACGCTTACTTTTGCGGGTCTTATTTGCTTTGGCGGAAAACCTGGTATATTTTGTACTCAATGGTATATTTTGAAAACCGCACTGCTGGTATTCAAAATGGGTGGCGGGTATTTCACACTCGTCTGTAGACTGTTGTTATATTCATAAATATGTATTTGGATTTTCTGAGTACTAATATTTTTATTAATATTTTAGCAACCAAGAATTAAAGTTGAATAACTTTGCAATGCTTTGTTAGCTCAATCGCATACATTTCCACATACCTGAAACAAAAATTCCTTTTGTTTTACATTTGAAAAATAAAGCTGCTGCTTTTATTGATTTCTGGATTATAACAAACTTATGACGTAAGAATGGAAATTTACTGCCGATGTTGCTGCTTTGGACGTTGGTGACCGTGACCGTTGCGCACGTGTATATAGTAAATACTTAGTATTTCTTTAAGATTTGAGGCTTTTTGGTTTTCATTTTATATTATACGTTGAAATTTAGTTAACTCTACTTCTGATATAATGAAGTTTATGGTGTTCGTTTTTACCTATTCTATTATTTTGTAAAATTTATTCAACTATAAACATTTTAATTTTATATGTCAATAACTCATTTTTGAACTCATATTTTTGCCTTTATTATAGCATTTGATTTCATACATATAAATTAATAAAAATGCTGAATTCTTTATTAATTTTTGTTTCTCCATTATTGTTTTCAAGTTGTTCGCTGATCCTTAATGTTTAAATTTCGTGATAATATTGGTGGATCATGTCGGGAAACCATTTCTAGGCTGTACCTATAATATTCAAAAATGGATAAAACTGGTGATTATGATCCTTATTTCCCAGTGCTTCTTTTAATTTCCATACATTATTCACATAATATGAAATAAAATTGGTAAGAATGATAACTTTTAATCTGTCATACCTTATGGCTAACATCTTTTTGTTTGCTACGTAGTTTTCTTCAGCCTTGATGAGTGTGCGCTATATAAAAATATTGGGTTTACCTTTCTTTTCAAATGCCGCACCTATGACAAAATTAAAATCCTTAGTTATCAAGTGAAATTTTTCTTGAAATCTGAGTTTGTTACCTTTTTCTGGAATCGGGTAATAATCTGATATTGTTACATTATTAATTTTTCTGTTATCGATTTCTTCTGTACGGATGCGTTTAGTTTTTATTTACACCACCCAAAGGGGTGCATTGTATAGGGATCGATATTTTTATGCCATCAATTTTTGGATTTGGTTACCCACTTAGTTAGTAGTTTAAGTGCCTAAATCGACTAGATAGATCAAGTTCCATCCACTATTCTAGGATCACGCTTAGGAGCAAAAGAAAATGGTCGTACACCAATGTACAATGTAGTACACCAAAATGTAGCCTTTAAGTAGCTTATTTTTTCGCCGGGCTCCTAACTTTAGCTTTTAATGGGTGAATAATATGAATGATCGGAACCATATTCAACTAGGAAACGTTCAGACGTAGGTAACTAAAACGACGCTTGCAATTAATTTTTCTTTTAATTTGCGGGGCGGAAGTGGGCGAGGAAAAAATATATAACAATGTTCAACTCAAAAATAATGGCGCTTTAAAATTATTTCATAGTGCTTTGAAATTCTTAAAATAAGAAACAAAAAGAAAACAAATAAGTAAAGAAAAGAAATAGAGGCAATAAAATATTTGAAGAAAATCGCCAAGACGATTAGATTGATAACTACAGGAGCAGTAGTAGTAGGAGGAGGAAGAATAGTCATTTAAAAATAATAATCTCCTATTTTCCACCCATGAGCAGCTGTTCGAATAATGTGACTTTGATGCAGTGTTGCCAAAGTTTGTTGAGAAAAACGGGAAGAACGATGCAAATAAGCTGAAAAATTACGAAAAAAAAAGCTGTAAAAAAAGCTGATTTTTCAATTCATTGGATTCTCTATATTTTTCTGATAGTCACAAGGTGAGCGCACGAAATCGGTTATATTGAAACATATGTATAGAATTTGTACAGCAGCTGTACAATATTTGGAGAATTTTATTAAAACTATCCTGATTCTCCTCATTTTTATTGTCATATGTTCATCCAGTTCCCATCATTTTTAGGAATTTATTAGGAGGGTTATATCTATAGCAGCATTTCCCAAGTCTGCGCAAGCCATAACTGTAAATGCATCATTTTAAGTAGAACAACTAGTAGAAAAACGAATAGCGCTGTCGTCTTCAAAGTATTTAACGACTAGGTTTCCTAAATGATCCAAATGAGCCAACAATGTGTGCTCGGCCACAAAAAGACATAGCACTGCTTCTTGCTCCATTGTCTTGACCGTCAAAGCTACAAAATTTATTTGGTTTGTTTGCATAAACCCGCTCCTAGCACTTTTATGCTTTTTGGTCAAAGCATGGGCGCGCAAATCAGAGAGTTTTGCGGTGATTGTAGATTTGCAGTAACTGACACCCGTGTCGTCCCGATATTTTTGTTTAAAGTCTTTTGACATTTTTTAAAACAATCAAAACACAGTGAACTGAAGATCAATTCACTTTTGTCTTTAGAGACGCTACGACTTATCGCCAATTCTTAAATTGGCGTGTTCTTTGAGATTGCTTTACAACACTATACAATCGATTTGTCACTAAAAATGTTGGCAACAATGTTGCCGATGCGGCAGAACAGCTATAGTAAATATTGTTCCATAATTTTAGGCAAATAGAAAAAAAATCTAAAAAAAAGCATTTAAGTTAAAACAAGTAAGAAAGCTACAGTCGAGTGTACTCGACTGTACCCATTTTGATTAAAAGCAATATATTTTGCGGTATTATTCTCAAAATATACCAAATAGACTGCAAAAATACTAAAAATATACCAAATGGTATATGTGGTATATCGATATAGTACCGCATTCAAAATATACCATAGATGGCACAATATACCAGATTGTCAGCCAAAGCAACTAAGACCCCTAGTAAGTAGGCGTTTTTGCCCATACAAAAGTATTTCTTTAATAGCTTCCACAAATTTTTTCTGATCGCAACCAAATCAGGGATCATAACTACTATAGTTATTACTGTATATACCAAAATTCATAACTCTAGCTTTAAAATTACGCTTGTTATTCGATTTTTTGATTTGCAGGGGCGGAAGTGGGCGCGGCAAATATTTGAAACAAACTTGATCTGCGTGCAAACATAACAAATGCCTTCGGAAAAAATTATAGCTCTATCTCTTATAGTCTCTGAGATCTAGGTGTTCATACGGACGGACGGACAGACACACAGACCGATTGTTGCGATCAAATAAAAATTGTGGAAGTTATTAAAGAAATACTTTTGTATGGGCAAAAACGCCTACTACTAGGCGTCTTAGTTGCTTTGGCTAACAATCTGGTATATTGTGCCGTCTATGGTATATTTTGAATGCGGTACTATATCGATATACCAAATATACCATTTGGTATATTTTAGTATTTTGCAGTATAATATTTTGAGAAAAATACCGCAAAATATATTTCTTTTATTAAAATGGGCAGCGGGTATCTCACAGTCGAGTACACTCGACTGTAGCTTTCTTACTTGTTTTAACTTCCTTTCATAGAAAGCAAAATCATTCTGTTAATCAATTGTCTACCATTGACTTTATAAAATGACGATAGCGTTTATTAATGTCGATATAAAGACGTGAAAAGGCTTGACAGAGAAGTACCCGCTACTCATACTATTATTCTTAAAATATTACAAATACTACAACTTATATGAAGTATAGACTGCAGTTATTATTGTATGTGCCAATATCTAGATAGCTTTAAAATTATACATACATACTATTCTATTTTCGGGGACCGAAGTGGTCGTGCCAAATATCTAAAACCAACTTAATCTGCGTGCAACAACTAGTGCTGTCTTATAGTCTCTGAGATTTTGGACAAACTGATAGATATGGCTATATCGTCTCGACTGTTGAATTTATATATATACTTTATATGGTCGAGGATGGACACTTTTACATTTCCTGTCGACACAAAGAGCAATAAAGCTTTTGTCTTAGTCTCCGAGGAATGACATTGAGTCGTTAAATATCGAAGTTCCCACTCCTGCTCCTATTTTGGTGTCGGCAGAGTTGGGGATGGTAGAAGATTTTTAATATTCACAACCTTCAATTAAAACCATCAGTCCTTTAAAACAAGTGTTGCGGCCGAACAATTTAGCAAGATTAGGAAGAAAAATATGCCTTCGGTTTCACTTCGTATCATCCTTTTAACTTCTTCACTATTAAAATGTAAGAGGCATATATATTTTCCTTTTAATGGTATTGCGTTTACTGAAACATACATATATTAATAACATTTCTAGCATGCTTTCTGATCGTGATTACTTCATAGTTCTTGGTGACTTTAATATTGGTGGTATCTCTTGGCACACAACCCATACATCTCCCTCCACAGCCTATGTTTTTATTGATAGCCTTTTCGGTCTATCATTGTTTCAGTTTTATGATATTCCAAATTTTCTAAACAGGTCTCTAGTGACCTAATTTTTGGTTTGGGCCCTGATTCCTTTAATTTCTAGAGATCCTCTTCAATATCCTATCCTGAAGAACCTTGTCATCACACTCTAGAGAGCGCTCTCGTTGTTTTCGTAAAACCGATTTTGGAAACCTGACCTTGATTACATCTCAGACTTATTAGTCGTATCTTTCATTGTATAGGATCATGATCCTGGCGTTTGAATTTTGTAATTATACTTTGAACTCACTATTTGATGCATGTATTGAATATTGAATATATCACATAGGTCCGATATAATTACTTAAAAATTATCGAACTGAAAAAATCGTAAGTCGAGGCTTTACAAAATGTTCAAGGAAACCGGCACTTGTCTTGATTTTCTCCGCAATTCTGATGCTCAAGCCGCATTTTCGGCATTCATAATAATCTTTGTTATTATGATTATTTGAAAAAGTGCAAACTAAGTTTTCAGCGGACTTCTCAACCCCAGCATCTAGGTTCAATTCCACAAACTTATTGGAAGTCTCATCTGTTGTTATCCAACGATTTGAAAATAAAATACAAAAATACATATGTTATTTACACAGATTTTGGTAAGGCTTTTGACTCGGTGAATCACTAACAGCATCTTTATTAAAATGGCTTTGTATCTAAAACTGTTTCCAAGTTACTTTTGGTCTGCCCCAGGATAGATGCAAAAACGAAAAGTGAATACCGGAGCACAACTGTTGATAAGCATAGTCTATCCGCTGCAAATAGTGTCATAAAACGCTGGTCGAAAGAATTCAACGATCCCTACATTACTAAACTCTTGTATGGATAATTGGATCATATGTTATACTTGAGTATGGATCTTTAGACTGGAATCACCAGTATAAGGTCTATCAAGACAGAAAGAAACAATTTTTGCTCTTCGTATTTTAAATTGGAACCATTATGCCTTCCATAGTAAGTGTGTGAATTACAATAATACCCATAACGTAATTTGCTTTAGTAAATGAATTCCTCATCTTAAAACGTTAATATCTATTAAAAACATCCATTACTGTATATCCGTGTGATACTAAAAATTAATTCACAAGCAGTTCAAATTCACTCACTGTTGTAAAACGGGTTATGAGTAAAAATTATAAATAAATTCTTTTCATAATTGAATACAAAAGTTTATTGATGTCAATGAATTAATTTCGATTATTTGACCGTACCGCCACTAAGCTATGTATTTAGAAATGCTTGTGAATATATTGAAGAAATATGAACACAATAAAAACTCGTCAACCAGCTTTCTCTTCTCGAATGATGAACATTGTGTCATAGTAATATATGTATGCGTTTGATAAAAATCTGTTACAATACGAAACTATGTATTGTAAATTAACTAATGTAAGCACATTGTGCTACGCAATAAAAATTCTGGTAATAGTGTTCGAGGCAAGCACAACCCAAATTTTTACAGGTTTCCTTAAAACCTAAAAACTAATTTTTAAGAAATGGGTCATACATATTACAACAAAAATAGTATATATAAATAAACATATATTTATTCGCATGTACATATGTCCATATGTCTATGGTATTCAAAACATAAAATTAAATTGCCTGGTTTGGGTTCAAATCCAAGTTGGGATAACATCATTGCATTTTGAGTTAAACTTTGTTTTAGTTTTTCTTTTTGTTGCCTAACAATATCAATATTTACACGAATTAAATTTCTTAATTGGGTTTGTGAGAATACTCTCAGCCCACAAATCTCAAAATGACTAAACTATGTTCTATACACATACAATGCACGAAATAGACAAAAAGTCTTGAGTACAGAGAAAACTCCGTGGTCACCTACATTAGTCGTCTCTCTCTCTCTCTCTGCCTCTTCTGTTGTATTTAGAAAGAAAGAGCTCCTGCTATACTGTTTTTAACTGATTATTAATGACTTCAAATATGACTTACCGTTTACTTGTGTTAATACAAATGGTGCTGATACCACTAAGCCAATCATAGCCAGCAATATGTTGAGGTGTCGAGAACGCAGATGATCACACATTTTGTCAAATATTGCAGGCTTACATTCAACTGTGCTCTCGACTGAAGACAGTTCCAAGCACCTTTACTTCCGTATTACTTTTCCCTTCTACTTAGTATTATTGGAGATTTTGATTTTCGTTTTGGTTGCACCTTTAATAAATAGCACAATGGTGGAATTACTATGAAAATAATATTTGGAAATTCAGGAATTTGTAAGTCATCTATATTACTATTGCGTAACTTGATACGAATTCATGTTTTTTTTTAAACATTTCATAAATATTTTCTCGGAATTAATTAGGTACTTTAAACAGTTAATCCGCATAAACATATGTTTGAACAAATGCAATTGTAAATGTACATATGCATGAGTATATTGGTGGAAATAAAGGTTCGGCCACATTTTGAAACACACCGAACTGAACTACTGCAATCTCACACGTTCACCATCAACATACACACATACATTTAAAATTACCAAAGCGGACCACAACACAACCACTCGATGCAGACGATATCTGCAAAACTAACTTAGCTTGCCATCAACGAAAAGTCCAACAAGTTGCTAGCTTAAACCAGATTTTCAACCTATATTAAGAAAGCGTTATTATGCGTCTGCGCAGCGAGCTCTAAAGTTGTTTGGTCGGTTCAGGTGAGGCAGTTATGTGATGTGAAATGCGCGATGTACATTTGTATAGTATATAAATACAATGTGCACAAATGTATGTTTGTAACCACATACTAGAGCCAGGCCGGTTCGACAGCATTGTGCTGTTTATACACGCTGCTACCCATAGGGTAGAAGGGTACGCTTCTTAATACGTATTATAACTTTGTACCGGCAGGAAATGTATGTAGGAGGCATCTCCAACCATATAAAGTATATATTCTTAATCAGGGTCAACTCTTGAGACGATATAGCCATGTCCGTCATTTTATTTTCAACAGCACCTGTTTGCAATCAAGCTTGTTTCACATTTTTACCACGTTGACTTCAGCCCCCGAAAATCGACAAAAATCCAATAACAAGTGTAATTTATAGCTTGAGAATTTTAGTACATAAAAGAATATCTAAAGTCTTAATAATTTCTGAAAGTTTGGTTGCGATCTGATACAAATTTTCGAAGATATTTAAGAAAAACTTTTGTATGGTGAAAGCGCCTACTTACTAAGGGCCTTAGTTGCTTTGGCTGATAATCTGGTATATTTTGCATTCTATGGTATATTTTGAATGCAGTATTATTGCAATATATCAAAAACAGCATTTTATAGATTCTTCATATTTTTGCGGTATATTAAATTGGTATATTTAAAAATTAATACCATAATAATTTCCTTTTATTCAAAATGTGTAGTATTTCACAGTCGAGCACTTTTACTTTGGAAAGGATTTGCACGCCACTGACATACGAACATTTATATATGGTAGTCCCTAAAATACAAAGTTTTTAATTATGACTTATTGTTCGTATGATATGTAATTCAGAATTAATGACCATTTAATTTATTTGTTCAGCACATCGTTAACTTTTTAAGTACAGTTATATTTATCTGATGTATAATATATTATATATCATTAACTATAAAAGGAACAGAAATTCATAACGGCATTAATTAATACTTAATTAGGGAGCCAATTGAGCTGGTGTAAGTTATATAATTATACTAAGATATATTTATTACAATATACCTGCCAGTTTTTGGTTTTGGCAGTCTAAATGAATCTTTAAGAGGTAGTTGCCATTATTGATCAATTTTATTTTTTCAGCTTACAAGTACTAAAGTTAATCAAAATGGATTTGGTTGTTGTGCCTACTTATACACGTCCTCCTAACCAGAGAAATACACTTTTTAGTATTTACAATTCTCACTTATAGTATTATGAATAACAGACATATTAAATACTATTATTTAAATATCATTACATATTAAATTAAAAATATATTACAATTACAAAGATTTATCTATATAAATCATATATCAAATTTTCTCTGCGTCTCAGCTTGCCACGGAGAAAGATAAGAGAAAGATTCTATATATTAATGCAACGCAATGGAAATGCTAATCATTGACTGCATTTTGAGTGGTTACGTTTTCAAAAACCCGGGAAAGATGCCATATTGTACGGCATCTGGATGCTGTTCAGCACTTAAATTTACATATGTTGGTTGCTGCATTTCTGTTGTTGGTGGACCACTTGAAGTTGAATCATGTACACCAAAGGCATCCGTTATGGGTGGCCATTTATCAAATGATTGCATGTCGTATTGCAATTGCATATATTTACGAGTGGATGTGCAAGGGTTTTTGTCTCGTTGCACTTGACAATGTTGAAATAGCCAATATTCGATTATAAATGTTTCAATTAGAACGTGGGTAATAAATGCAGCCACGCCATACGACAGCATAACTAGGCGAAATGATAGCTCGGGCGGAACGACTAGTTGGAAAAATTGCGATATCCATTCACTGGGGTACACAACTAGATATATGATGATGGCCAAGTTGATCGCCATGGTCAGGCATAAGGGCCAATTGGACCAGATGGGTTTACGATATGGAGCACCCTTTGAGAAGACAAAAGCAAGTATAACATACTGGAAACTGGATATGGCAAACATCGTATAGTTTTCATAGCAGCCTAAATGTTCATTATCTGCTGTTTGCTCGAATGGTCGAAACCAGGTCTGCTGGTGTAGCTGCAACCAACCTAATGAAATGAAAAAAAAAAACAGAACAAAAAGCGATTAATAAAAATTATTGAAAAGGTAAGAGTTTTCACATATGGACCCTTTTCGGCTATTTTCGCATGCGCTTTGTTAGGATAAGTTAAGAGCGGACTGCTCATAGATAATACAATAAGGCCACATGTGTAGCTTCAGCGCTCCCTTGTTTCGCGTTGCAAATACTTACCCGCTACCTGGAAGACAATCACAGCAGCCAGATGCAAGAGGAGCGAGGCCAAAGGCGTCGCTGATATCAATGAACTGAGAGGCACCTGACTAACTAGTTGGCCAGCGTAAGCCTCGGTTTTGCCAAAGAAGAATGCAAATACCGAGATGAGTCCTAGGTCGATGTATAAATACTGTTTATCCGTGAGGTTCGAGTTGATGGAGTACAATATCATGACCGATATAAATTGAACCAGCGAATAGGCAGCCATATACTTAAATATGCCAAATGATGTCACTAACGCGGCACGCCCTTCCTTAATTACCATCGGTACAGCAGCAATGGTTGGCTTTCGTGATGTGAACGGTGAAGCGATTGAAGATTCCGTTTCGCTAAGCGATATACCAGTGTGTGCGACCTTAAGTGCACCACAATCGTTGGCACCATCTCCGCACATGGCGACGTAATAGTCCAAATTTTGCAATTCCACAATGAGAGCTTGCTTTTGTTCGGGGACATGCGTGCATAAATTGCGCCACGCGTTAAAATGTTCGCCATTTGACTGGGAAAACGATCATGCACGATTTGCCAGGTATTACCATCCATTGCAAATGTGTAATTTTGTCGCCAACAGTCATGTTGCTGGTTAATTGATTGACTGCTTGTCACACCAATTTCTACATCCACATTGTCATCATTGTGAGTCCATGTATCAACAGTTTTACGCTAGTTAAGCTGTTGCTGTTAGGTAGTACGCTCGTTGTACAACTTGAATCGCAGCTGTTCATCAAAGAGTTGTTTGACTGCGATAGCCCAATATGCTGAACAAATGCAGCTCCAGCTCCCAAGCATGTTTTATTACCGTTTAGAGTGGGTGCGGCCATGGATATTGTTTCACTGCCAAGCTCGAGAGTATACTGTAGTTGATATTGAGTATGTTGATGTTGATGATTAGAATCAATCTTGTCCGAAGGTGACGACGATGGCACCGCATGCACCGTAACCACTGCTTGTGATGAACTCACAATACCACAATCTCGAGCTACGCTCATCGCTGTCAGTATATTATCACCAGTGATCATGATCGTGCGAATGTTTGCCAAATTTAGTGAATTAATTACAGCCGTGGTGTCGGCCTTCAACCGATTTTCCATTATCACAAAACCAAGAAACTCTAAATTATGTTCAACATCATCGCGCGACAGCCGCTGCACTTTTGTGTAGTTTATTTTGGGCTTAGTGCTTTAAAACCCAAAGCGATAATGCGGAATCCTTGCTTGGCAAACATCGAGAGCTGTTGTGTATAATCATCGGGCAAAGTGTGGGGCAGGCATAATTGTTGTATCATCTCAGGTGATCCCTTGCAGTATACATTGAATCCTCGAGCGCTTAAACAACGCGTGATTACAGCCATTCGTTGCAAATTCGATGCGAATGGAAACTCACGAACAATCCCATGATCAAAATGCATCTCCGACTGGGATAGGCCAACATTAGCTAGTAGATCGTCTACTGATGATTGTCGAATAACTGGTGCAGGCGCTGCTTTTGATTCAGTCCCTAAATTGGCACGATTCGGCTGGCGTAGTATTGTGGGATAAATGAGGCCATATTTTTCATTTTCTGGTATATTATTAAAATCTTCTAGAATCCAGCCGGTTGACTCAAACATCTTCAGATCTAAAGGATCACCCATCATAGTACCATTCATAACAGTAATCGAGTGGCACGTCACCATGCCAAATAAAAATGATCGTAGGGCAATCGACTGATATCCTTTAAAGGTATTTGAAATTGATTTGTCGATGATTTTGGAACAACACCCCACATATCCATGCCATCCTCCGTCAAAGTTCCAGTCTGTTCAAAAATTTAATAAAATTAAAATTTGTATTACTTATTAATAGTCTGTAGTGCAGTTACTAATTAATAAAATATTGCGTTAGTTGAACAATAAAATAATACAGTCTCTTTGGTGTACAACTTTAATTGTAACTAAAGGATCACAAATAAATTTTGCTATGTTGATCTTAATTTCAAATCATTCAAATAATATGTGTTAGTTTTATAGTTACAAAATTGAGAATAGCACCAAATTTTATATTTGTTGTTTAAAAAATATCTAATGCTTTAGGTGGAAAATGTTTCAAAAATTGTTTTTTTAATTTATATTAACGGGAAAATTTGACGAGAAAATGAATAGCACATCTTAAAATATTCTCGTAAAAATCGTTAATTTGCGAGATTCTGAACAAAACAATCATAGGTTTTATTTATTCGTCTTAATTATAGTATAGTAGTAGTAAACAAAAAAAATTAAAAACATAAAATGGATCGATTTTCATTGGGTTAAATGTCTTGATAAAGAAAAATGTTGATACAATTTTTGTATGTAATTTAGTTATAATAATAATATGACGAAATTAAAATGAAATCGCGAAATAAAACAATTTTACCTACATTAATTGAAATGGTTGACATGCTAGATCAAAAGGTCATCTTAAAAGGGAGCTCCTGAGAAGGAGTTCTTCATGTCGCCGATAGCAAAAAATTAGCATATGTACTATAGAAATCTAACTACATTCAGTATCGAATTTATGTCATTTTTGTACTGTATCAAGTTTTAGTCCAAATGGCTATTTTCGAAATAAAATTTTTTTTTTTTTCGATGACAACCAAGTAGTATTTTTGATGGAAAACGATATAATATGGTATTTTGAGTCTAAAATATCCCAATTAAGCCCATATTTACAAAAATAATACCACAAATCATGTGGTACCTCATAGAATATATAATAAGGACTAGATATGTATCAGTAAAAAAGGTTCCAAGGCAATAAAGCAATTGATTTGATGCGTTAAATAGCGAATATATCTTATAAATATCTTATTGAATGCCAAGTAGACAACTACTAGTTGGGGAAGAAGAAGAATTATCGTTCACATGAAGGTTTGCATCATTTTCCACCTTAAGCATTAGTTATTTTATTAATACAATATTTAAAATAAGGTGCCATTCTTAGCTGCGTAACTGTATTAAGAATCTAAAATAAACTTGTGCAGGATGGTGCGTCTCTTTTGCTGGTTTTTGAATCAGATCTAGGGATCTAGGTCTTCATATGGATGTCGGCCCAATCGACTCGTATGTTGAAAATATCTGTGATGCCACAGAAATCCCATCGATAATTTCAGCGGAGCAACAGGACTTCGAATCTTTTCAGTTTTTAGTTTTTTCATCAACACGTTCGGACTTGGCTATTCCGAACCTTGCAATATTAAGCTATCCAGGTGTTAAAGATTTTTTGTTTTATCATTTCACAATAATAGGTTTGCCATTTTCACTCCTTTTTATTAATTAATTTGATTTATTATTATTTTAAAGTTTTTATATTTGATACTGTTAAATATTAGATACAGCGCATTTACGAAATTCATGATTGAAATTAATGTAATTCGTGGCATGAGTGTAAATTTCGACAATCGTTTATCTATACCTTTTAATCAATTAAATGACCGACTTGTAACATAACGTTATTTTAGTTACATCATAATTGTTTCCAAAGTAATCGATAATCAGTTTAACTGTCTTATCAACGTCTTATTCTTAATTATACGCGTTGACCATATAGAATATTATTTTATAAGCAATAAAACGGTTTGATGATATTTATATTTTTTTGTTATATTACAATCAAACGCTAACTTACCTTATCAAAGCAGCAACAATCAATACTACCAGCGACATTTATAGAACGAGGCGATATACAATAAATGTTATTATGTTTTAATCGTTTTTGCGCATAAAATCGTCCAACAGTCATTGCAGCTGGCAATGCTGGGGCACAACAATCGTTATTAAATCCAATGATTCCACAATTAGTTTTGTCGCATCGGTACCACGTAATATCTAAAAAATTAGCAAATTTTTAAATTAAAATTG